>NC_083283.1:33502923-34221257 GCF_963506605.1 Zootoca vivipara
GTGTTACTGTAACAGGTTCCTTTTACTTTCTAATATCTCACTAATGTAGAAAGAATTGCTCTTTTTCCATATGATGGTTATGAGATACCTCATCCCTTTCATAAAATGAGAGCTGAAGCTTTGAAACAATGGTCACAAAAAGCCTCATGCTGAAGTTCATTTGATTTTAATATGAGGCAGAGTTATGTGTTTATGTAATTTTCTCTGTTTAAACAAAAATGCTTAGTTCAATCAAGCCTAGTAACTTTAAAAAAGTTTTTACCTAAGGAACTTGAAACTTCATAGTCTATATGATTGATTGATTCTTGAGATTTTGTTTTACTGTATTTAAAAATATATTGCCTTTCAAGCACAGCAATCAAGGCAGTTAAATATTGTTTATAACAATGCAAAATTACTTAAAAGCATATTGTCATATAGAAATATGCTTCTATGGCTGCAGGTTTATTATGACAGGTTTATTCTGAGTGCCAGTTCTGACTAATCAAATTTGGACTTTGGGACCCAGCAGTTGGTCTTGCTGCTTAACCTGAAACCACCTCGTTTTGCATTGTCTCCTACACCACTTCCCACAACCAATCTTCAATACTCCCTTTACGTATTGGTAAATCTTCATTTAGAAGTTGGGACTAAAAGCTACACATTATTAGCCTTTTGTGCTTGTGTGAAGACTCAGATTTCATTAATATTCTGACATTTAAGATATTGAACTGAGAAATCCTCTACTATGTGTTTTTTTGGGGAAACTATCTTTTAAAAAAGTGTATTTTGTTGATTTATCAAACTTAAACAGAATTACATAATAACTACAAGTAAAATTCCCACCCATCCATCCTGATTGGATTTATCTCTAAGTAATACATAATTTCAGTCTAGCTCTAGGTTTTCACAAGCATCAATAAAGTAATGTATTGAAAGTGTCATCCCACACTTGTTGCATGTGCTCTTGATGGGTGAAAGCTGTGTTCATACTGTGCATATTGAATAAAATCAAGCCAAGCTCTTACTACCTGTACAATGTTCACATAGTAAGGTGGTTTGTCCATGAATATCAAGCCCCAGGTCTGTGAGATCCAAGATTCAAATCTATCCAAATTGTATCTGCTTCCTCCCTATCTGCTCAGAAAAATGCCACATATCCAGTGCCCCACAAACATCAGGGTAGCTTCAAGATGGTGATATTGAACTGAAAAATAAATGTCAAGAAAAGGAAGCACTAGGCACCTCCTTCCTACCTACCCTTCTGCTCCATCCCTCAGCCTATCCAGGCTGGTTTTGGTTGTGGGGTGGGGGGTGGAGCTGAAATCTTAGTAAGATATGGTTAAAACCTTGAATAATACCTTACACTGGGAGGTTATTTTGTGTATTCTGAGTAGCTGAGGAAGCATCTGAGTTTTGCACGAATCTTTTTAGGCCTATTGATTCATTGTACTATTTATTGGGCTCCATTGCGAATAGGCACAGTGCATGTTTTGTACTGTTACTAGTGCCCATGAGAACTTCCCACAAGGGATCTGCCTTTTGCCATTATTTTCTCCAATGCCTGCTTCTGGCATTTCATTAACCTTTCCACAAGAGTTCTGACATATCATTTCAGAATTGCATATACACAGAGAGAAAATCCTTTTCACCAATTCCTTTTTATTATCACTGTGGATTGCATGGGGCGGGCGGGATAGTCATAGAGGCATTGGATCAAAGATTTGCTGATAGACATTTAACCTGACTTCCTCAATTTGGAATTCTCACAATGAATTTGCTGGGATCAAAACATTGTTGGGTGAATTTCTTCTTTTGACACATTTACAGGAATGTTTCTGCAACTGAATAAGGCATTCAGTTACGGTAGTTGGTGGGCTGGGAGGACTTGCTTCCAAGACCCATCTTGCCAAATGTTGGCAGTAACAGCTGCTTTGATCAAGAGAGTCCTGTATGGGATATATCTCCCATGTCACATCACAGAACTGCTGTGGTCCACAGAGCAGGTTGGAGTTGAAAGTCCCAAGCTATTCCCATAAGTAAGGGGAGAAAGGTAGTTTCCTTTTTCCTTCTGAATTAGCAAAGTGTTGGATTTGGGAGGAGATAGGTACACAAAGCATGGCCCCATGGTGTGTACAGCATGGGTAGGCAAACTAAGGCCCGGGGGCCAGATCCGGCCCAATCGCCTTCTAAATCCAGCCCACGGATGGTCCAGGAATCAGTGTGGGCCGTAGTCTGGGGTCCCCTGTCCTAACCCACAGAAATGGTTTTTCATGGAGTGCAAGGGGCTGAAAAATCCTTATGTTCTGCATGGTGCTTTGTGTTTAGGTCAGTGCTCTTAACTTTGGGAAATTGTTTGCTTGGTCCCAATTCTAAAATAACAATAAAGAAATGCACTTTAGTCTGATTTTCCGGCCCTATTCTTTGCCCAACAAATGGCATTGTTCTTTGTGGTTAGCTCAGTGTCTGTTTACACCAGGTTATTTCTCTAGTTGTCTTTCCTGCACAGCAGGTTTGACCATTTTTATCCTACGACCTTTGTTGTAAAACTTGTTCTTTATCACACTGTAATATTGCTTCTCACACTGTAATATTACTTGCTGGAGAATAATTATGGGAAAATGTTTTACTGCATGGTTTCTCACTTCCCATATGTAGAACACATATGCTATGGAAAACACTTGTTTGGGATAATCCTCATACTCTCACACTTAAGATGCCAGTATTAAGCTGCATCCTTGAAACCTTGAGAACCCATGAGAATGCAGTATTGAACTACAAAGAATGTTCATGACAAGTCATGACATGCCTGTTAGGTGCTTACCTGCCTGCAGCATAAGCAGTTGTACCATAGCCACTGAATGCAATCCATAGATTCAAGCTATTTGAAAGCTAGACCACCTCTTTGAGAATGCATAAAACATGATGGCTCAGAAAGCTCCTTGAATAGGCTTGAAAATATGGCACACAGAGGGTAAAATGCTCTGTGTGCTGTAATTTTATTAAAATTAGCTTTTTGCCTGTTAATCCAATATTTTGTGTGTTTTGCTGGAAGGCTGATTAACTTTGGTCTTATTGCTTCTTCTGCAGTCTCTTTTGGTTCCACAAATGTTTTCTGGAGGTCTGATAATCAATGTGTGAAGGTGACATTGTAGAATTGGAAGAGACCCTGACGGTCATCTATTCCAGTCTCCTGCAGTGCAAGAGTATCAATGCCACTGATATGAATTTCCTGAATTTCCTGTTAGTAAATATCACTTCCAGCTCCATAAAATTCAGACAACCATCAGGCGTTACCCAAGTTCAAGGACACATACCAGCCAGGCAAAAACGTTCAATGGTATGAAATAGGTCTGGTGAGAGGTGTGGCCTGGGGAAAATCCCAAGGGCAAGATAGAGAAGAGGTCTGAAGAGCTGCAGTTTGCCCCAGAACTGAAGTATATACATTTATAAAAATTAGAATAAAAATAGAAATATTTGGCAGTTTGAACAGCTATTTGGTGGCACGGTTGGGGGAGTTTTCTATTATAATCTAGGAAGTATACATAAAATTCAGTCATAATTCCAATGAAATTGGCAATAAACCGATGTTCTAGCCCTTTATGAATAAATGGTCTATTGTGAATATATTTTCTAGTTAGCCTGTTGTGAATAGATTAAAATTACTTCAAACTTCCCAGTATGATGTCTGCTTATGGCAATGGTGAGAACTGTACGGGGTGTGTTTATACACGTGTGTGTATTTGTCCAGAATCTTCAGTAATGTTGTTTTGTAGTGCAGTATAAATTACTTACCGTAATTTCAGACTGGAAAACACTTGTGCTTGGAGGGTTGGGAGAGAAGTCTTGCCTAATTATTCACCTTCTGAACAAGATTTCTTAAGGATTTTTTTTCTTTCAAAAGCACATAATACAAATTGTTTTACATCTTGTCCATGAATGCTATGGGTTTTCAAGGTTCCGTCTACATTGCTTGTAAGCAGTAAGACATTCTTTTTCAGTTTATCTTGAGACTTATATTCATGATTTAATTTTAAATTGTGATTGAAGTGGGCTGAATCATACTGTGGTATATGCATGTGTATATACTGTATAGTAATATGATCCTAATGTGTTCTTTGGCAGTTGAGCAACACTGGAAATGTAGAACAATATTTATAAATGTTTATAAATTTTAGTTTAATGTAATTTAATGTTAGTTTATTTATGTTAGCGTTTCTGTAATGTTTGTAAAACAAGTTTTTATTTCATTTTTTCTGCAGAGGAAATAAAAGCAGAAACTGGAAAACAAAGGTACTTTTTTCTTTATTAATCATGATTAATTGCTCTGAAAATACATTCAGCATCATTTGTACAGAGATGAAGTCAGTTGTCATTGTACCTTGGGGGGGGGGGGCTTTATGAACTACAGTGGTACCTTGGGTTACAAACTTAATCCATTTCGGAAGTCCGTTCTTAAACCAAAACCGTTCTTAAACCAATGCGCACTTTCCCTAATGAGGCTTCCCACCGCTGGATTCCGCTCTTAGATCGAGGTAAAGTTCTCAAACCGGGACACTATTTCCGGTTTAGCGGAATTTGTAAACCAAATCGTTCTTAAACCAGACTGTTCTTAAACTGAAGTACCACTATATGTTTTCTCACTAAGTAACCATGCCTGGAGTGTATGAAGTTCACTGCATACTTTTTTGTAACTTGTAGAAATTAAAAACTTTTACTTGTAGTGTACAAATTAATTTTTAGAGCACTTTCTTGCTAATCACTCTGACTTCAGTTTACACTTGGAAAACGTGTAAAGTATGTCAGCATGCTGTTAAGAATAATTAAGAGTATAAGCATCCTTGGTGAGAAACAAGTTTTTCATGCTTTGTTAGACATTTCATGGCTTCAGAACAGTCTTGAGATGTAAAACTTGGTCTCATCACATTTGCCCTTCTGACACAGGACCTCCCTATAGGCACCTAGTATGAAGGGAACATTGTAGCTCTTTCAAATTTTAAAAAGCAAGCAAGCCCTAAACAAAATTGTTACTTTTCAGATGGTGATTGGACCAAAAATTTAATTGCAAGTCTATAAAACAGTCCTCCCCTGCACATGCAAATGAAACATGGTAAAGGAGCACATATAAAGGGAAACAGCAAAGAACTAAAAAGATTCTCATGTCACAGGGTTCTAAAGCATGAAGGTACAAAATGAAATCCTTAACCAAATGGCAATAAGCATAGCAATTAAGGAAACAATTCTTAAATCGCAAAGTAACATTCAATATAAACACACAGGATGTATAAACTGAACCAAAATGCCTCCTAGCAGTAATCCAGAGGCAGTATATAATAATGATCTAACAGGTATAACAGTGAAATATGTAGTTAGAAAACTAAACTGGACACGTTTCAACCCATATAGGTATTCCTTACTGTAAAATGATGGCAGTATTAATATATAGCCTCTCTTTCCAAGCTTATTAAAGAACAGTATGTACAGGAACAGACTGAAGACACATGCTATAGCAGTATTTACAATACCACAAATACAAACTAAGTTTTTATTTTGGTATGAGCTTTCGTGTGCATGCACACTTCTTCAGATTCACTGTATCTGAAGAAGTGTGCATGCACACGAAAGCTCATACCAAAATAAAAACTTAGTTGGTCTTTAAGGTGCTACTGAAGGAATTTTTTTTATTTTACTTCGATCCAGACCAACACGGCTACCTACCTGTAACCACAAATACAAATACCATGTCACAAGTCTGATTATTGGTTATCATAGAAAGGAACTAGGTAAAGAGTAAAGGGGCCCCTGACCATTAGGTCTAGTCACAGGCAACTCTGGGGTTGTGGCACTCATCTTGCTTTATTGGCCAAGGGAGCCGGCGTGCAGCTTCCAGGTCGTGGCGAGCATGACTGAGCTGCTTTCTGGCGAACCAGAGCAGCGCATGGAAACGTCGTTTACCTTCCCACCTATTTATCTACTAGCACTATGGCGTGCTTTCGAACTGCTAGGTTAGCAGAAGCAGGGACCGAGCAACGGGAGCTCACCTGTCGCGGGGATTTGAACCACTGACCTTCTGATCGGCAAGCCCTAGGCTCTGTGGTTTAATCCGCAGCGCCACCCGCATCCCAGAAAGGAACTACACTCCTACTAATATTGAAAAAAGTGCTTCTAATCCATAAGTAGAAGTTGTTAATAAGGGAGTGGGGTGCCAACTTAAAATGGAATTGGTAAATTTCACCCAAAATTGTAGAAAAAGCATGAAAGCTTACATCCAATGTCATGTGAACTTCCCCTTCCTTTCTTCCCTCCTGCCCCCCCCAATGTGCTCCAGAGGGTTGGGAAACCCCCACAGTGCATTTAGAGATTAATGGGGTTTATAGGAAAGAGGAGGGAGAGGGAAGTCTCATTGCACAATTGGGTGGATATCCTAAGTTAGGTACTGGAATGGTCTTGCAATATATATGTTTGTTCTTAGGAGGAATGCAAAAGCCTTCACTCAATAATAGATAGCTGGATTTTGTGTGCAAAATCCAACCTTACCTGTCATGAAATCATTACTTAAATACTGAAAAGCAGTTAGTCCTAATTTACTGGAGGGCAAACATCATTGTCTTTGATCATGATCAAATGAATTGAAAAAAACCAACTGGATGCTGTTACATGTTCCTGCACAAGTACAGTACAGTGTAAATGATGGTACACATCTTTTTAAATCCTAGCTCTTAAGAAACATTAATTTATATGTAACTCTTTACTTTATCCTTTATCCATATTGAGGTGCCTGTTATTCATATGGAGGACAAAATCCATTTCACATCCAAACCAGCACGCACAACCAGCCAATGAGTTAGCTGACTCCAACTAATACATATTTTCTTTGAAAGCCTGCTAAAATCCATAACTTGTTGCTGTGTTCATTGCAAATTGTTACATTTGTCTTGACTTCATAGCATACTTTTGCTAATTTCTGTCTTTATTTCGGATCAGTTTTAATTGGTAAGATGAATTTTTGACTGTTAAAAGAGAAAAACTCAACATAATCAAATACATGGTGGTCAACTGTAGATGTGTCTATGTTCATATTAAATTGTTTTGCTGTTAACTGCCATTCTAATTGGATCTTCCTATTCAGTCCTCCTCATGGAGAAGCAAAGGCTGGTTCAAGCACTCTTCCACCTGTGAAATCAAAAACAAGCTTTATTGAGGCAGACAAGTACTTCTTACCATTTGAATTGGCATGCCAGTCCAAGTGTCCAAGAATTGTTAGTACGTCATTGGATTGTTTGCAGGTCTGTATTGAATTACATGCCATTAACTTTTTTTCTTAAATTTGTGGTTTCCTTTTATAAAGGAAGGAAATATAGTTGTTTCCCTAGAACATTGTTTCCATAGAACATTCATTACTAACACAGTACAACTAGAGAGGTTTAGGTTGTTTCATAAAATTTCAGCATAGAGAAATTGTTTGTTTTAAAGGTAGATTGCCTTGCTAAGAATCTTTATTAGAAGACAATTGGACTGCTCACTCGCCTGGTTCAGATGTAATGGTTAATCTATTGTTTAGTCCTGGGGAATGTGCTATTGATGTCTCGTGTTTCCTCCATCCTTTACACACCAATGTGCTTCCCTACTTCTTCTTTTGGGCCAACAGTTTTTCTGCTATGTTTTAATAAACATGAAATAATGAACCCACTTTGAACTAGAGTTTCTGGTTGTCATTTGGAGACAAACTATATGCAGTGGTAACCATTACTTGCCCTAGTTCAAATGCCACAGTAAAAGACGGTCACTGTAAACTGCACTGGTGATGGAATGCACATTGCACCACTGTCTTGCTAGTTCCCGCTTGGATCTGTTTTCCCTCTCATCTCAAGTGTACTCCAGGATTTTAAGAAATCTAATACTCTGCAATGTTACTGTCAATGAGAATTAACCTGCATGGTACAAAATATAATAATGTGTTAAGATGGCTTGTTCAGTTGTATTTTTGCTTTACTCCCCAGAAACTTATAGCTTATGGACATTTAACTGGCAGTGCTCCAGATAGTACAGCACCTGGGAAAAAATTGATTGATAGAATTATTGAAACAATATGTGGCTGCTTTCAAGGTCCTCAGACAGACGAGGGGGTTCAGCTACAAATTATAAAGGTAATCTGATGTCAACTGATCATTAGCTCTCATTAGAGTTTGCTGTTGAAATTAGTTCTACGCCCAAGACAGTGACTTGCAATTCAAGCATGTTGAACAAGAGCTGAAGCTGTAAACATGTAATAGTTTGTTTAACGAGTTAGTACCTTAATTGGACAACAAGAATATTCATTCAGTGTTGCTTATCAGTTTCACAAAAACATTTTATTGTTAACAGAAATAGAATTGCTTTTTCAGGGCCCTATCTAATAGGTTTGGACCTGCAGAAAGGTGATTGGAATTGACAGCTACAACTAAGCAGTCATTTGGGTGGAATATGAGAGAAATAATTTCATGAATCCTTTTCCCTCCCCTCGCATCATGTAGTTGCTTTAATTAAAATTTATAGGACATACATGTTTAGAGTGAGGAACATCACACACAGACTGTAAAGACCTTTATAAAGTTGATAGTGAGTATGTGGGATTTACTGTGGAACTAATCTGCGCTCAGGAGCCAGGTATCATCAGGAAGAAGGCTTGTTGACTGGAACCTTTCATTCCACATAGTGGCCTCTTTGAAATGAGTGCTAAAAGTGGGTTAGTAAATAAGAATTATTCTTGAACAATTTATGTCTGAAATGCACATTCAGTAGTTATGCAAGGTTGAGTTGGAGGTTCAGTGCCTTGATTGACAAACTGCATTTTCCTTCCTTGTTCTGGACATGGATTTTTCCAGTTTCCCTGAAACATGCTATTTAACATTTCAGGCACTCAGTTCTTCCATTAACTAGGTACATTGTCCTTATTCAATGGAAAGACAGAGATAAATGTTTAATGAATAAGATCATTAAATGCACAATCACACCATTGGTTAATTGCAGCAGTAAGGAGAAAATGATATGTGCATGCTTCCTTGTGTACAAAGGTCCTATTTAAATGGTTATAGGAGCCACTTGTATAAGATCCATCTCCTTTAAATGCACTTACCATGTGTGTCCTGGTCTTCATATATATGATGATGGCATGGCAGCAGTCTGGATTTGCCACTGTAACTTAAAACTGCACATTCATAAAACAGGGTAAACGTTAAGCATGTTTAAATGAGGTGAGAGCCTCAGTATTTTCAATTGCTAATTACAGTCCTAACTTTATTTTTATTTATTTTTAGGCTCTACTCACAGCAGTAACTTCTCAACACATAGAGATTCACGAAGGGACAGTGCTGCAAGCTGTAAGAACATGTTACAATATCTATCTTGCAAGCAAAAATCTCATAAATCAAACCACAGCCAAGGCTACTCTCACACAAATGCTGAATGTTATATTTGCACGTATGGAAAACCAAGCAGTAAGTATGTTTGCATTTCAAATTGATATTGATTTCAAATGCATATTTAATTTCTAGTATTCCTATGCAACACTTGGATTGGTTTGCCAGCTATGTCCATGTTGTTTAGTTTGAAATAATAGTCCAGTGAAAGACAAACAATTTAACTTGTGTGTGAATTTCATGTATAGAATACAACTGAAGACCAGAAAAATTGAAAGAAGCCCTGAATTGTGCATCTTTAAATTTATGGATATTAACGTTTCATACCATCTGGTGTGTAGAGGAGCAGGCATAGTTGTTCTGACAGAAGAGATTTTCTTTAATACTGTATTTATTTATTTTCTTATTTCACAGCTTCAAGAAGCCAAGCAAATGGAGAAAGAGAGACATCGGCAGCAGCACCATCTACAGCAGTCGCCCTTAAGCCATCATGAGCCTGAATCACCTCAATTGAGACATATTTCAGAGCAGACTATTGATCAGCTCTCCCAGGATCATGAAGGGGACTTGGACCATCATGCAAATGATGTGGACAAAAGCCTTCAAGAAGGCACAGAAGCAGAAAATGGATCTGATATTTCCAGTGCAGAAAATGAACAGACTGAAGCTGACCAAGCAACAGCAGCAGAAAGTAATAATGGGTGTCTTTTTCTTGTCATAGTGGGGTGAAAGAGGGTATGAATTCTTGATAAATAATTACTGCTTTTTCATTTCGCTAAAGTAACGTGTGGATTGCTAGCAGGTGGTGTTATAAGGTTTATTGATTATTTACAAAGCTATGTTGTAGTCACAGTTGACATTCTACTTGTTTTCTAGGTAATTGCCAGCCGCTCAGATTAAATAAATGCAATGGATAACTATCAATTCTGTTTAAGAGCTATTTCTTTATAAAGTAATAAAACTGACTCTAATGGAATCCTGATATATTTTGAGTAATAGATTTTCTGTTTTTATTTTGTAGCTCTGTCTAAAAATGATACAGGGCCATACGATGGAGAAAGCAATCAATATGAAGAAACGGCACAGGATATTGTACAAAGTATAGTCCAAGAAATGGTGAACATAGTAGTAGGAGGAGGTACTATACTTACCTTTAAAGTGTATTGCTGAATTGAGAAGGGACTTGCAGGAACTTAGTAGAAGGAAGTAGTGGTAAAATTCCTTTGTGTGTAGGGCAAGAAGTTGGGCTTTAAGTAAAATGATAATGTAGACTTAACCTTCACTTAAAATATTGTGCATTACTGAGGTCTAGTTCATATGTAAACAGTATCAGTCTTATTATGATTTATCAGAATGAGAACAAGTGATGTACCTGTGCATGCTCTCCTGTTTCTCATACTCTAGTCTGTTTCACATGTAACACTACAGCAAACGAGCGCAAATGACGAATCAAAAAAAGATTGCAGCTGCTTTGCTTCTCCTCGCTTGTTCTGCCTTTGTGCTGAGCTAAATCATGAGCTAAATCATGTATTGTCCATTCCCAGTCTCATGGATTTGCTTTTCCAGACAAACCATGAAATGTAACCAATATTTGTCCTATAATTTATAGCTTGTCGTTTGGTAGGGCTGCACCGTAAGCCTTGGTACAGACAACACTTTAAGCCAAACCATGACTTAGCACAGTATAGCAGCAAAATGACCGTGGAGGAATAAAATGGCCCTGATCTCCCCTCCAGGAACCCACACATTTGCTGATTCGTGTTTAACCAAGATTTGACTTAACTTTATGTGTGAACCAGGACACTGTAGTAGAATACTTTGCAAGGTTGTTTAAATAACAGTTTCCTATTACATACAAACTGGATATGAAATCTGGTTTAATAAAACCATGGTTTCTTACATTGAGATCATTATGTTTGAATTGAGCCTGAGATTTTGTCTTGCAGCCAATTATGTCTTCCAGTCATTGCTGATTCCTTAAACCTCTCTTATAGAACTTTGGTTTATTAAAGAAATATACTGGTAATCAGTGGAAAATGAAGAATTAAATGACACTTTAATTTAGTCATATCTCAGTTGTTTCTACAGCATCACCTGTTTTTAGCTGCACTGGTGTTCGTATTAGTAAGGCAAGCAGAAAAATGTTTTGGGGCAGTTGTGTTTCTGTTAAAGGGAAATTTCAAGTGATACTTGAGCTAATGACACGTAGGTAGCCGTGTTGGTCTGCGTCGAAGCAAAATAAAAAAATTCCTTCAGTAGCACCTTAAAGTCCAACTAGGTGCTACTGAAGGAAAATTTTTATTGAGCTAATGAGTTGACCTAGTTTGAGTTATCAGGATTTGACAACTTATTTCTATATATTTTTCACTCCTTCTGTGTGAGCTCTTCACAGCAGGTTTTCTTTCTGTCCTGAGAAACTTAATGAGATGTTTATTAGTTGTGACACTTTATTAAAATATTTGATCAGAGCTGAGAAAATACTATAAATTTTGGGGTTCTTGGCCCTGTTTAGTGCTGAAAAATTAATAGTTTATTATAAAGACTGCCATAACAAATAATGTATGAGTTAGTCATAATTCAATAGACTAATATTATAAAACCCACATTATCTCTAGGTAGCTCATTAAGCTAGTTTCCTGGAGTTACTGTCAGCAAAGCTGAACGTTTGTTTTAATTCTTAGGTGCTAACATTAAACTCTTTGTCCTGGTGAATGTGATACTTTCTCAGCCAGGTGTTTTAATATCGAAAATGTAATGTCTTTTTGACACTAATTTTATATAACCAAGGCTATCTGTTGTCAGGCTGAAAATCTTCTGGTCTTGTATTTGACAATGTACATTTGACATTTTATTCTGCCAATAATATTAATACACCATATTATCAATTCCTTTTAAATTTCATGTTTTTTATTACATGGTTCTTTTATCCTGTAGATGTAGGACAAAGAACTGCTGAAAAGGTTATGATTGATGGACCAATGGGGACTTCAGAAGATGGAAGTGACAGTGAAAACATCCAGGCAAATGGAATTCCAGGGACACCTATTTCTGTTGTTTATACACCATCTTTACCTGATGACAGGTTATCAGTCTCTTCCAATGACACTCAGGTATAGGCATATATGCTTAGTCTTAAACCCAGAACACCTTTTGAATATACTTATGTCAGATTACAATTTAAATAGAAGGTAATCTGGTAAATGCTGTGTAAAGAGACCTGGCAAAATTCTGTAGTACAAATACTTTATGACAAAGATTATTACTATGTCCTAGGCCAAGATTATGTATGATAGTGCAGTAAAAAAAATGCAGGAATAATCTTTGACTCTTGGATTTACAACAGCATGGATTGATAGCTTTCATTTTTATAGTAATTTCAGTTGTATCAATTGGTAGCTAATCAGTTAAAAAAAAACAAAAACCAGTCACTCTCAAAGTCACTCTTGAGCTCTTTGAGTTTCTAGGAGTCCATAACACAAAGGCTGATTCCTGATTTGTTGACTATAATTTTCCAGGAGCCAAAATGGTATATCTCTGATTACTATCATTGAAGAATGTGGTGTTAATTGACTTTTTGAACCAATCAGCTTAAAAAATGTTAGACCTGTGATTTTTGAGCATGACAGCTGACTTTGAAAATCACCGTAATAACTGCTGCATTATTTGCTAGCAAATATTTTATCATATCCTTCTATCCCCAAGCTTGGTATTACTCTGTACATGCTACTCCTGCTTAGTGCTAAATGGCTTATTAAAACATGTTAATTTCTTTAGGAATCTGGAAATTCTTCAGGACCTACGCCTGGTGCTAAATTTTCCCACATCTTGCAAAAGGATGCCTTCCTAGTATTCAGGTCACTGTGTAAACTCTCTATGAAGCCTCTGTCTGATGGTCCACCTGATCCAAAGTAAGTTGAGATTCTTCTGTTGTGAAATACTTAGATGATGTATACATTCATAGCAGCACTTCCTCCTTCTGATGCACTATCATGCGATGCAGTACCTAACATAAGATCTTTAACAGTATCACTATCATTGAATCATAGAAAGCACATCTAGAATATGGTGCAACAGGATCAGTGAAAATAAATTAAGCTTCTGGATGAATTATATTTGGAAACTTTGGGGTTTGGAAATTCTGTTCCATGCACATGAAGTCCTCTTTGCAGTCAATTGGGTTATATGAGGGACCTGAATTTAGAGAAACTAAAAGTATCTTCCTTTGAGCTACCAATCTTGTCTTCATGTTTATGTTCCTTGTATAGATTTTTGTACCTCAGAATAGATACTACTAGATAACCCTTGTTTGAGATTAATAGAAGATGACAATTATCTAGATGGCAAGCTGTTTTTCAGGTCATACATAAATCTCTAGTGCTAACATATAAAACGGAAGTTGTGGATTAAGAAATAATTGTTTTGGATTAGACCCAAGGAGGTGGATTGAATCCTAGCATGTCCTTCCTGTCATGGAATAGCCCCATAGGATCCAGTCCTTCTCCTTTTGATCTAACACCCTGAAATATATGTTTATATAATTTATAGGCAGCCCATATGGGCTGACTTCCATGGTACAGTGGTGCCTCACTTAATGAATGCCCTGCTTAACAAAATTTCCGCTTAACGAAAGGATTTTTCGAGCAGAGCTTGCCTCGCTAGATGAATGCGTTTTACGAAAAATTCGTCTAGCGAATCGCGGTTTCCCATAGGAATGCATTGAAATTCAATTAATGTGTTCCTATGGGCAAATTTTTTTAAAAAAAAAATTCGATGCATTCCTATGGGATTCGCTAGACGAATTTTTCGCTATAAGAAAAGACCCGTGGAACGAATTAATTTCGTCTAGCGAGGCACCACTGTATGGGAAAATGTATTGGCATATATTTGGTAAACGTAAAGTATATATAAAGTTCTTAAATTGATTTTGGCAATTTAACGGACGTTTAAAGTATTTACACTGCAGGATATCACATGCAACATAACACTTCCATATCGGCATGTTAGTACTTAAGTGAGATAAAAGGACACTGTACAAGTCTTTTTCAAATTTTATTTTAGACCAGCAATGTATAGAAATATTCCAGTATATATCCAATTTGATTTTCAGCTTTTCTCTGGCCTGTTAGGAATGCTTGCAAGCAACTTTTTTTCAGATTGTATTTTAAATTGCAATGTTTTGTGCAGTACACCTTTATTTTACCAGTCTCAGTTACAGGTCAGCAGGATGTGTTGATGGTTTCTCCCCATGACTGAAGGCAAGCAGCAGCCTTTTGAGAGGTAGGGCTCCCATCATGCAGTTCTGCTCCTGTCTTCGTCAAGGTCAGCCAGTTACCATTAGCTCCTGGTTTATTCATTCTTTCCCTTCTTTTACTTACCATAGTACTTTAATAGTATAGATAGCTTAGTTAGAGTTTTTCATTCCTTATCCATGTAAGTGCTCTGGGAGCTTTTTTGGCTAAGGAGTGGGGTACAAATGCTCTAAATAAATAAAATAAAATAAAATTGCCCAGTGTGGATCCACCCGTTTCTATCCTAGTTTCTGGGGACTTACAGGCTGGGAAGTCTGTTGCCAGGATGTTTCGATCTAAGGTCAGTGGTCACCAGCAGAAGTAACAATGAACATCAACTGGCTGGAACTCAGGGCTGCTCATCTGACTCTCCAGCACTTCCCAAGCCATCTTCCCCTTCCTTATCTGAACAGACAACACCACAGCCAAATGGAATATCAACAAGCAAGGCTCAACTCTAATGAATTGGGTGGAAGTCAACCTTCAGTTTATCACTTCAGAGCACATCTCAGGCCTCCTACACATCCAAGTGGATTGGCTCAGCAGGAAGCTCAGAAGTTGGATCAGGTGGAGTGGCAGCTGAATTTACAAATAGTCCAGCTCATCCAAAATTGTTTCAGCCAGTGCCAACTCTACCTCTTCACCTCAGAAAGAAATAATCAGCTCCCTTGCTACTTTACCAGGTTTCACACTCTGAAAGCAGAAGCCTAGGGTGCTCATCTTGCCCTGGCCTCAGGGACTACGCTATGCATTTTCCCCAACACCTGTTTTGCCACAAGTTCTATGCAAGACCAAGGAAGGAAAGTTCAGGGTAATTCTTGTTGCACCATTTTGGCCACCCTGACCCTGGTTTCACAAAATCCTGAGTCTCTGCATCTCTCTTCCACCCCCCCCCTCCCATTTACAAAAAGAAAGTTATTGTCAGCAATGATAGACATTTTTCTTTATTCCAAAAGACCTGCTGTAATACGCATCTACCAAGCCAACTAGAAGGCTATCCTCCTGTCGTACTCCACCAAGCTTGGAATTTCCACCATTCTGGAATTTCTCCAAGAAGGCCTACAAAAAGGTCTGGAAGTTAATACTCTGAAACATCAGGCAGCAGCGTTCTTCTCAATTCTTTCAAAGTCACGCTCTCCTCCCCTCCCCTCTTGTTGTTGTTGTTGTTTAGTCGTGTCCAACTCTTCGTGACCCCATGGACCATTGCGTGCCAGGCACTCCTGTCCCTCTTACTCCTTACTAAAATGCTTCCTCAGAGGTGCTGCACTAATTTGTCCCCCCACTATTGACAGATTCCCTTCATGGAATCTACACAGGGTCTGTTTTGCCCTGCAATGGCCCCCTTTGAACCTCTCAGATCAGTTTCTCTCCAAACCCTGTCTCTCAACGTGGTTTTCCTCATTGTTATTGCCTCTGCCCACAAGGTCTCCAAATTAAACATACTCTCTATCACTAAACATCTTTGTATTTTCCACAATAACAGAGTAGTTCTCAGGATTGATCCCTCCTTTCTGCCCAAAGTTACCTCTCGTTTCCACCTTCAACAGGAGATCATTTTACCAACCTTTTGCCCATCTCTGGTATACGCCAAGGAAATAGCCTGGCACTCACTAGATGTTTGCAGAGCCCTAAGGTCAATATAGCCAGAACCAAAGCTACACAGACAATCCAGGAGCATGTTTGTCTCCTTCCATCCCCCCCTCCCTGGGGAAAAAGGTGTCAACAACCACTCTTTACAGATACATCAAGGCATGTGTAGTGCTAGCATACAAAGCCCAAAAGATCTATGTTCCTCAGCATATCACAGCCCACTCCACTAGGTCTGCAGCCACTTTGGCCACCTTTTCCTCTCTCACTCCTTCAGCAGATTTGCCACACAGCCACCTGGGCCATGCCTTAGCATTTTACCAGACAATACTGCTTGGACACATACACCTCACCTGAGGCAGTGTTCAGTCAGAGGGTCCTGCAGCAGGTCCTAACCCCTAGCTCCTGCAGCTGTAGCCCACTCTAGGGAAGTTAGCTATTGCACATCCCATCCTGCTAACCTGTAACTGGAAATGGAGAAAAGTACAGTTTCACTCACCTGAAATGTAGTTTTCCATTCCCAGTGATAGGTCAGCAGGCCCCACCTTAGGTAGTGGGCTGCAGGAGTCTTTTTTCTTTTCTATCATTTCCTTATACTGTTCAAAGTTGTAGTTTTTGTTAGGAGGAGGTAGGATTTCCTCCCCTTCTTTATGACTCCTGCTTTCTTGAGCTGTGTGAGTCCTTGAACTGCATGATGGGAGCCCTGCCTCCTGAACGGTTGCTTCCTGCCTTTGATCAGGGGGAGGAGCCAGCAACCAATCCTGCTGCCCTGGAACTGGGAATGGGAAACTACATTTCAGGTGAGTGCAACTGTAGTATTGGGTTCCCCCCGCCCCGCAAAGAAAATACTGGACACAACTGATATGTAAATCTCCCATGCCGTCAAAGGGAACAAAATTTATCCTTATCTTGTGCCTATGATTTAGAAATAAAAAGAACTCTCCCCTTCTCCCCCTCTCAGTGCACAAAGGGGGGATATTTAGGAGAGCTGACATGAGTGTTTTGGGAATTGGCAGGCTAGCGTTTAGAACATTGTAACTGCTCCATAAAGGTCAAGGTGCTGTTCATAGCAATGAAAGTGATTAAACTACTGTTCCTGATTGATGTATTGTGCCTGGGGTGTATGAAATGCACAGTGTGCTCTACTGTAAGCACTCACTTTCAGTAAATCATTGTGTAATAGTTGTTGTCTAATACATTAAGTGGTTGGTTTATATTTTATAAATTGCCCAGGATTTTCTAATGGCTTAGAGACGTTCTTAGTAGTTTTTATAAAGAGAAATATCTCCCACGAATTGTTCAAATAACTGCAATTATTCCTTCTAGGTCTCATGAATTGCGGTCAAAGATCCTTTCATTGCAGTTGCTGCTGTCTATTCTGCAAAATGCAGGACCTGTTTTCAGGACAAATGAAATGTTTATCAATGCTATCAAGCAGTATCTTTGTGTTGCACTGTCTAAAAACGGAGTCTCGTCTGTTCCAGAAGTGTTTGAACTTTCGCTTTCTATATTCCTTACTCTACTTTCAAATTTTAAGACTCACCTGAAAATGCAAATTGAGGTAAGACAACATCCAGCAATTTAAGCATCTTACTTGAAGTAATTCAGTATCCCTCTAGGCATCGCATACTGTTCAGTTAAAATACATAAGGTCCATAAAAGAACAATTTCATTTTAGCCTCAAACTAACTTGACTTCATTAGGTTTAGTGACCACCTTATTTTAAATAAACTCATATAAATCAACCCAAAACTGCTACTTATCAAGAGCACAATTTACTGCAGCATTTTTTATCTAAGCATTTTTTATCGCTGGCCAGAGTTTACTAACTAATTAACTGTTAGTTGAGCATTTCATTTGCTACTGTATTATTGGCCACTGCTCTCCTTGATTTTATACATTATCTGTACCAAAATGTTGCTGTTTTAGTTTGTATTTCAGTTGTTTTTTCATGTTGTGTAATGTTTTTCTTATAAATCTTCAGTTAACATCTAGTTGGGGCAGTGTGGTGAGGGGAGAGAATAGAATTGTACCCTCATGCAGATGTTCAGATAGGGAATCAGGAACATCCATCCCCCACTCCATCTTCACCTGTCGTTAGTATGTTGGACTTCAAGTTTGTGTGGCTTCACTTATAGACCTTGGCGTAGGAGGTAATCCCTTATCAGCGTGATCTTTGCAGCCTAGATGCTGGAAGCAGGGCCTATATTGTGTGTGTTTGTGTGTGAAGGCCTCTATGCAAATTTGAAATAGAACACGTGGGCATGGGGATTGATTTATACTCCATTTTTCTTTTAAAATCATAGCTAAAGCTGCTTACAATAAAAGAGAAGATAAAATAACATAATAAAACAAAGCAATAGAATAATACATCCATTAAAATACTGAACAGCTTTAATTGAAACTGATGCTTCAGTCAGACTAGCATAAAAGCATTGTCTTGGCTCTTACCTCTGATTAACACCAAGTACCTGAGAAGTATAGGGTAAAACTCAATACATCATTTGACTCGAAAAGGTCATTGTAAGACACCAAATTAATTTTTCATCATACAAATACCTCTTGCTAATTTATGAAGCTCATACCTAAAATGAATGAGTTTCTTCATGGTTCCAGAAATACTAATAGAAAACATACTAAATTAAAATATATAACTGTGTAAATGTATATATAAGTCATTTGCATTTTGAAATGACAAGCGCTGTACAGTTTCTTACATTCTGCCTCCGCCTTTGGAAAAAGGCAGGAAGTTATCGTTTTCCAGTGGCAAAGATGAGAGTTGGTGATGAGGATTTAGTCTTGTGTGTGCTCTGCCTTCTGCCATTCATCTCCTATTTGCTATGTGGCAACAGGGATGGATACTTGTTACAATTGTTTGTGATAAAGTTGCAGGCTGTTTTAATACTAGCTTTGTGTGTTGGTCTTCCCATTTCCTGTAGGCACTGTGTGCATATATAAAATATAGGAAATTTCCATTTAGATGTGTCTCTTTGGTGGAAAGTGGGTACCTCTCTTAAGAAACTTTTCTCAAAACTTCTATTCAGCCATGCTGATGAGATTTATTAAAAACAATAACCTGACATGTCATATTCTAACTCATATAGAGACAAAATAACGGTACTTAGCTACTTAGATGAAAGAATCTAAAGAATTGTGAAGTTAGTTCTATGACTCCCAAAAAAGGCTCTAAGAGTTCTGGGTTGTTTGACATGACATTGGGTTGAACTGGTTCCCCAAAAAGTTCAAAAACAACAATATGGGCTAGTCATAAGTAGCTCTTTGGCTTCCAGCCACGGGAAAGTGATGAACACATTTTTTTATATACCTCTATCAACAGGCTTTACACAATTGACTAATGTCTTGGAGGCAGAAGATTCTTAAGTATGTAGATATTGCTGCTTATGCCCTAGGATATTAACTAGTCTGAAAGCTATTGTCAGATGACAAAAGCATTGTATTCAAGGATGTTCTTTTTCCAAATGGAAAAGGGCACTTTAAGAACCAGTTGGGATGTTCTCTTTCATGGTTTATGAATCCAAGAACAAGCATTTAATCCAGGCACCATTTCCACCCTACCTACCTCTGCACGCTGCCTTCAATGCACAGATCCTGGATTTCTTAAACCAGGGTTGTCTGTTTTTTGTTTCTGTTTTGCTTTTTTCAACTTTGCCGCCCTAGCAGGACATCCAAATGCAATTTAACAGAGCTGATAGAATAGTAATTGGAGTGAATGCAATTACTGTTAAAATTAGACTTTGTGACCTACAAGAACTCTATGAATCATTTCCCTTGAATTAAAATGTTCCTGTACAACACATGGCTGCCTATTGTCCTGATGAAGGGAATAACATACTTTTATTAGCATCAGTGCTAAATCTATATGGCAAGATTAAGATATGAATTCTATATATGTTAAGCTTTGCATGGGGAAGATGTTGGATTATAACAGTTAATGAATGAAATACAGGGTTTGGGAAATAAATGTAACTTCTTTCTGTCCATACCATTTTCCCTAGGTTTTCTTCAAAGAGATTTTTTTGTATATCTTAGAAACCTCTACTAGCTCCTTTGATCATAAATGGATGGTTATACAAACACTGACAAGGATATGCGCAGGTATTACTCCATTGGGCAAACCTATTTGCTTTTCAAAGGTTTAGGGTCACATGTCTTGCTAGTTTTGAGGGGGTTTGTTGCTATGCCTATATGTTTACTTAGCAAAGCTTTTCAATGTATAATTTTGTTCCCGTTACAGATGCCCAGAGTGTAGTGGACATCTATGTAAACTATGATTGTGATTTGAATGCTGCAAACATATTTGAAAGACTAGTTAATGACCTGTCCAAGATTGCTCAAGGAAGAGGCAGCCAGGAACTTGGAATGACCAACATTCAGGTAAAAACTATGGCATATCTCATGTTTCTAGTAGAAAAAAAAAATTAACATTGAATATTACCTAAATCTTTTTGCAAATATATACAAATTATTGCAGGAGCTGAGCCTGAGAAAGAAGGGACTTGAATGCTTAGTCTCCATATTGAAGTGCATGGTGGAATGGAGTAAGGATCAGTATGTAAATCCCAACTCTCAAACAACCCTAGGTAAGCTGTTTTGACATTCTTATTCCTTAGTGACGTGTTGACCAGAAATGTAGTGAAGTTGATTTTCCTGTTTGCTAAGTATGACAACTTGCCCTGCTCAGATATGTAAATTACTGCAGCTGCAGGTTTGATTTGGCTTTGGATGCATGTGTGAAGTCTGCAAATAATAGAGCGTTGGATCCAGAGAGACACCCGTAGAGGAAATCCTGGTGTTGGCACTGTTCTACAAATTGTTGCACAAGAGATTTCAAACAACCGCGTTCTTACCGAAGCACATATTTTGAGACGTTGTGCAAGAGATCATGCAATACCCTGTGCTGACAGAAACACAGAATTATCTCTTCTCACATTTTGTTAAGTTGGGAAAAGCTCTTCCATTTGCAGTAGTTTTCCCACAGCCACTTGCCAGACAGTTTCCTACATCCTTTACAGTTATGTAAGCTGTTTTCATGTCATCATATAATGTGCTGCAAAGATTCACAATGTCTAGAATTGTAGCGTGCTTTGCTCTGGTAAAGGGTTGTATCATTTGTTATTTATTATAACACATTTATTATAACACATTATAATACATCTGTCAGGGTACAGTGGTACTTTGGTTCTTAGACTTAATCCGTTCTGGAAGTCCGTTCCAAAACCAAAGCATTCCAGAACCAAGACATGCTTTCCCATAGAAAGTAATGCAAAAGGAATTAATCCAGACTTTTACAAACGATCCCTAAACAGCAATTTAACGTGAATTTTACTATCTAACGAGAGCATTGATCCATAAAATAAAAGCAATAATCAATGTATTGTACTATAAAATATATAAGACAGTATTGTAGATGATTTTTTTTTAAAAAAATTCTTACCTGCACTGATGATAGTCATTGTTTGGATGGGGGGCTTTTATCCATTTCCGCAGCCACAAATCAGTCAATCAGTAGCTGAACTGGGTTCCACACAGTCACAAAAACAAATTAACCGAAAAAGCCACAAAAACACAAAATAAATAGCAAAAACAAAAGCACCAAACTTAATCTGTTCTGGAGTCCGTTTGAATTCCAAAACGTTCAAAAACCAAGGTGCAGCTTCTGATTGGTGCAGGCACCCCAGAAACAATAGCCGACAACCACATCGGACGTTTGGCTTCCAAAAAATGTTCAAAAACCGGAACACTTACTTCCAGATTTTCGGTGTTTGAAAACCAAGGTGTTTGAGTACCAAGGCGTTTGAGAACCAAGGTACCACTGTATTATTTTAAATCTTTCAACTTTTTGTTATTCTTCTTCTATAAAATTAATTTTCTTCCAACCTTCAGATCTGATATTCTTGTTAGGTTCATTCCCCCCCCCCCAAAAAATGTTAATGTTATAACTCTCTGTCACATAGAACTAGTGATGTATATCTTACTAAATATTATTAATAACTAGACTTTGAATGTGATGATGGACAGTTCACAAATCGGCAACTTCTAAAAACATCAACTAACTTGTAAAGGTCACTTTCTTTTGCTATTCTTGTGCAGGACAAGAAAAACCCACAGAACAAGACAGCACTGAAACAAAACACCCTGAGACAATTAACCGATATGGCAGCTTAAATTCCTTAGACTCCACAGCTTCATCAGGAATTGGTAGCTACAGCACACAGATGTCTGGTACTGACAATCCAGAGCAGTTTGAGGTTCTAAAGCAACAGAAGGAAATAATAGAACAAGGAATAGATTTGTAAGTTTATTTGTTTAATCTATAATGTAAATTGTCAGAATGCAGGGGAGTCTCCTGTTATCATTTTCTTTTATCTGCTACCTTTTAATACCTTTGAAGAAAGAATATTGTAGCATCTATTTTTCAAAGTGCAGTTTGCTCAAAGGCAAACTTCACTGGAACTGTACTTACATAAAATTTCGAGGACTACAGTCTTATAGGCCAATTATAAACATTACTCAGATTTAAGTCTTAACTGAATTCAGTAGGACTTATTTTCTAGGATGTGCACTTGGGATTTTAGCTTCAGTTTGACTCTGGTTTTCTTTTGGCCTTTTACCTCACAGTCACTAAGGTGTTACCCAATTACATCTTCTATGCTGAAAACTTTAGTAGTCCCCCCCCCATTTCTTGCTTTCCTGAGCAACTGCTGGACATGGAGTAGGATATGAATGCAATTGTTTAAAAAACAAACCTCAAAAACAAGAAGTGTGGACAAAGATCAGGTGGAAACAACAGTGATAATAGATATAAAGTCAATGAGAAGTAGAATAGTAATATTTCATAGACATTTATAAGGAATTTAGAATTTACTGTAAAAATCTAATTCTTATGTGTAATAAGAATTAGTTATGAGGAACTGCGAGGTGGAAATATGACAGCCTGGTGTTAAAATATGATATTTATATCCTTTTCCCCTCTCTTCAGCTTCCCCACCCAACAAAACTGCATTCAAATATTTTAACAGTATGGTAAATTGGAACTTCTGCTACTAATTTACTATTGCTTAGGGATGGGTTTCTTACTCTTCAAATTATGGCTTCTCTGGGTTTTGATTTTTAAATGAGTCTTGGGATGATTGTGATGCCAAGTTATGAATCCCCCTCAGCATACAGATGTTTTCACCTTGTATGTGCATTTTCAGTGATTAATGAACATGTGATTTAACATACAGGTTTAATAAGAAACCAAAGAGAGGAATTCAGTACCTACAAGAGCAAGGTATGCTTGGTACTACTCCTGAAGATATTGCCCAGTTCTTGCATCAAGAAGAAAGATTAGACTCTGTAAGAAAACTGTTATTAATGTCCAATGTATTTTATATGTGATTTACTTTGTAAATACAATTGCAATAGTTTGAGCTAGACTTAAACTTACCAGTATTCCTATCATAACTGTGTACAGTAATGGTAAAGAAGTGTTTATAGCTACAACCCAGAGAGTTCATTTAAGCACACCCAAGGGCCTCACATGTTCAGCGGGACTTGTGACCAAACAAATTGAAGCAGCAATAGCCCTTATACCACTTTCCCCACTGCTTGGTAAGCACCCCAGAGTTACAAAAGTAGTTTGCAATGTGAGCAGGAGACTACATTATAAGAATAGTCCTACTGGCTATCTGGAATATGTATAGCTTGCACAAACTTAGAGCTGATTATGTATTTATAATAGATGGATATATCATCCCATTTCAAGCATCTTAAGAGTTTCATCACAAATAAATGGAAGGTTTTCCCATCTGTAGTGTGTTATCTAATATAACTGCTCTCCCCTTTCTAAATACTTGGTGAAGAAGACTGCCTTTACTGGCTTCAGCAAGTAAAATTATCCCAGGTTTCCTTGGTGCAGCAGCATAGGATCATTCTTAAAAGAACAAATACAGTACTCTTCCATTTTTATTTTTAATTTGTGTGAATACACTTCTGAAATCTAGAGCATCTTATAGGTCAAGATGGATGTGAAGATGATCTTCTGGGCATGTATGATCTTGGTTCAAATTTCAGAGCTTGAATGATGCAGAATCTGTTATGGGACAGAACCTAATTGTCTCAAATGCTGTGGGCAACAGTTCATAGAACTGGGGGTTGGGGGAGTGCAGTAAACTCCTGGAGGATACCATCCTAATGTGAGGTTGCTCTCTTCCTTATATTGGCAGTCAGCCAGTTTCTTGTCCTTTTTTAAATGGAAGGAAGGTGGTTTTCTTCCCCTGTCTAGCACTTCATTTGATCTAATAAACTTTCCGGTGCTGTAGTGTGGATTGCATTTTTCAGCAACCAAGACAGCAGCATACTTTGGGTGTTTATTTTTAAAATATTTAAAAAATGAAAAATGCAGTATGGCTGGATCACTTTCCATTTGGTTGTATACATGTTGACCTGACCTGTATTTAATTATTTTCATTTTAGACTCAAGCTGGGGAGTTCCTAGGAGACAATGATAAATTTAATAAGGAAGTTATGTATGCATATGTGGACCAGCATGACTTTTCAGCAAAGGATTTTGTTTCTGCACTGCGCATGTTTTTGGAAGGCTTTCGTCTTCCGGGAGAAGCTCAGAAAATAGATAGATTGATGGAGAAATTTGCTGCTAGATACTTGGAATGCAACCAAGGGTAAGTGGCTTTCTCCTGCCTTTGTCTAATCTATAGCTGGATAAAGGGGGAAATTGATTATATATATTTTTTGTTTCAGGCAAACCCTCTTTGCTAGTGCTGACACTGCTTATGTCTTGGCTTATTCAATTATCATGTTGACAACAGATCTCCATAGCCCACAGGTACATTACTTAGAACCTATTAATTATAACTTGAATCTACAAAGTGACTCACTCAGGTTTATTAAACCAGCACCATTTTAAGCTGACTTTACTTCTGATTTAAATAAATCTTATTTTCCTCCTGCATCTTAAGTCTTGATTGCAACCCCTTGACCCTGGAATGCCTTCCCAAGAGTTCCAGATGGCCCCCATGTTGATGATTTTTAGGCAGGTGGTAAAAACTTGCTTATTTCTTCAGGCTTCTGACCTGCTTTAAATTCTTGCCTGCCAATTAGATTTGTCTGGTTAGATTGTGGGGTTTGTGCGTGCGCCTTTTAAATGTTCTGCCCAGTTTTTGTATTGTGTTACTATGTTGTAAGCCCTTTTGGGGGCCGAAAGGCAAGGTACAAATAATTTTATAAAGTCTGCTGTTTTCTGCCACAGTAGGGCATTTCTGCATATGAATGTGTTACAGTACTTTAGATAAGGAAACCAACATAATAAAACATACTTTTGCTTAGATGTTACCAGCACTATTAATAGAACAGATATATTATTGAAAGGCACCCACAAATTTTGGTGAATGCTGTTAGGCAGTCCATTCGAGTGCACCATGTGTTGAATATGAACCAAGCCTTTTTCTTCAGAACCGCCCTTGGAGAGATGTGGAAGCTGCCATTATCATTCTGCTTTTTATAGCCCACTTCTATGTCAGTATGAAGTTGATGGCGTTTAATCAACAGTAGTGGCGACTGGTGGGTGATGGAGGAGAGAGATATATATCTGAGTGTGTGGACTAGATCGGATCCATCCCTGAGTCATATTTTTTCTTGAAGGTGCCTCTCTTGGTAGATTCTGTGACTATGTATTCATACATCCTGTTGTAATTACTACTGATGTTGCTTTCATGGCTAATACTAAACTGCTCCCCCCCCCCCCAATTTCTAGGTAAAGAATAAAATGACAAAAGAACAATACATTAAGATGAACAGAGGTATCAATGATAGCAAGGATCTGCCTGAAGAATATCTATCTGCCATATATAATGAAATAGCAGGGAAAAAGATCTCAATGAAGGAAACAAAAGAGTTAACAATACCAACAAAAACAAGTAAACAAAGTAAGCCCCCACAGCATACCAAGCTTCACAGAGTATTTGTTGCTTTTCGCTTTCTTGTTGATACTGATAACCAACCTAATAAAACTGCCTTGTTATAATGTATCTTTCAAAAATATATATATCAGTGAGCAAGTGTGCGTACACATCTCGTTACTCTTCTGCATTCTCTGTCTTTATATAGAGATATAAACCTGTGCAAATAAATGGCAACAGCAAAAATGCACTAAATTGCAGTATAGGAGGGAAGTTAAAATAAATGCATTTTCATATTTCATATATATGTACCCTGTTTCTCATATTTTAAGATATACCCATAAAATAAGCCATAGCAGGATTTTTAAGCATTCAAGGAATATAAGCCACACCCCGAAAATAAGACATAGTGATAGGTGCAGCAGCAATGCCGGCCGCAGCAGCAGGAGGAGGAAAACATAAGACATCCCTTGAAAATAAGCCATAGTGTGTGTTTTTTAGGAAAAAATAAATATTAGACGTGTCTTATAATATGAGAAACACGGTAGCTTTCTGTTGAAACCAGCATATGTATTGTGTGTGCTTTTATTACAACCATGATTTTGTTGGGACTGAACCTGTTCTTGTCTAAATTTCTAGTTGTATAGGCATGTTTCAAACGGTTGGCCTTTCTTTCTCTCCTGCAATTGATAACACTCATGAAATCTGTAATAGTTCTTGTTGCAACCATTAACTGTTCAAATTTCAGCTCTGAATATCAACATATTATATATTGGAGTCAATATTTTCAAGGGAGTAGGCAGGGTTTTGTTAGGGTGTAGCAAATTATCCCACCACCCCCTTATCCTTCCAAACCAGTCCTTTTCCATCTATGTGTGTGGCTAAATTGTGGATGATAAATCACTTGTGATAATGAGTGGGGAACCTGGACCAATGCTTCTATCATCCCTGGTCATTGGCCATGCTTATTGGAGCTTATGATGTGCAGTCCAGCAACATCTGAAGAGCCATGGGCTCCTAATACCTTCTTTAGATTATTTCAATGGGGTGACATCCAGTGATGCCTGTCTAATTGTGCCATGAATTTCCTCTACTCCTTTAGCATATCATCCCTTCCCCAATTTGAAAACTGAAAACATCTTGTTTAAAAGCTAAAAACATTCCATTGTGTCTTTGTCTTGTGAGAAACAAGTCAAACATTATATGGTAAAGTGGGCAAATGTATTCCAATTCTATATATTGGTATGGTTAGCAAAAAGTGTTGGAACTGTTAATAAGAAAGTGGAAATGTTTTCATATATGGTAGATGTCTGAAGCCAATACAGTACTGAGCAAAGATAAGGAATAAAAGAGATCTAATAACACAGAGATTTGGAAATTGATCCACTCTTGTTTTTGTTATGCAATAGATTTGCCAGTGGGTTTCCAGTAAATAATTATGTATATGTGCATTGTATTAATGGCTAGATTTTGTATGCCTAGCAGCGAAGGACAGCAATTCCTACAGTGCGGGTAGAATATATGACTGGCTGGTTATTTAAAAACAAACCACGTTAGAATGTAGGAAGGAAAACAAACAAAACAATTTTTAATAGGATGGAAACCTATAGACGCAAAACATTTATTTCTTTGATTAAAAATGTATCAACATGATTGTGACAAGTTGTGCATATATTGCTGGTGTTATAAGTATGCTTTTCTTTGTATATTTGTTTTGTCTTGGTTTAGATTTTGAATAGAATAAAATGTTTTAAAAATATAATAGATACACTTGCTTCCAGATGTAGCTAGTGAAAAGCAGAGGCGACTTCTTTATAATTTAGAAATGGAGCAGATGGCTAAAACAGCTAAAGCGCTGATGGAGGCAGTGAGCCATGTTCAAGCTCCTTTCACAAGCGCAACACACTTGGAACATGTAAGACCAATGTTCAAGGTAAGTCTCATAAATATTCTGCTTTTGTACTTTGACTACGTTTCTTCTAGATAAGTGAATATTTTACATTTTAAAACACTATTGAAAGCAGTTCTTTGCTTTCTAAGAACACAAATTTCACTATTGCCAGTGTCAATTACTAGCTACCTAAATGTATAATAAATAACTTAACAAGCAATCTTATGCACAAGGATCTGGTAATAATAATAATAATAATAATAATAATAATAATAATAATAATAATAATAATAATTTATTATTTATACCCTGCCCATCTGGCTGGGTTTCCCCAGCCACTCTGGGCAGTTTCCAACAGAAAAATAAAACACAGTAATCTATTAAACGTTAAAAGCCTTACTGAACAGGGCTGCCTTCAGATGTCTTCTAAAAGTCTGGTAGTTGTTTTCCTCTTTGACATCTGTTGGGAGGGCGTTCCACAGGGCGGGTGCCACCACCGAGAAGGCCCTCTGCCTAGTTCCCTGCAACTTGGCTTCTCGCAACGAGGGAACCGCCAGAAGGCCCTCAGTGCTGGACCTCAGTGTCCGGGCAGAATGATGGAGGTGGAGACGCTCCTTCAGTTATACTGGACCGAGGCCATTTAGGGCTTTAAAGGTCAGCACCAACACTTTGAATTGTGCTTGGAAACGTACTGGGAGCCAATGTAGATCTTTCAAGACCGGTGTTATGTGGTCTCGGCGGCCGCTCCCAGTCACCAGTCTAGCTGCCGCATTCTGGATTAATTGTAGTTTCTGAATCACCTTCAAAGGTAGCCCCACGTAGAGCGCATTGCAGTAGTCCAAGCGGGAGATAATTAGAGCATGGACCACTCTGGCTAGACAGTCTGCAGGCAGGTAGGGTCTCAGCCTGCGTACCAGATGGAGCTGATAGACAGCTGCCCTGGACACAGAATTGACCTGCACCTCCATGGACAGCTGTGAATCCAAAATGACTCCCAGGCTGCGCACCTGGTCCTTCAGGGGCACAGTTATCCCATTCAGGACCAGGGAATCCTCCACACCTGCCCGCCTCCTGTCCCCCACAAACAGTACTTCTGTCTCCAACCGCCTCCTGCCACTCACACAGGACCTTCACTGCCTTCACTAGTTCTGATTTGAAAGAGAGGTAGAGCTGGGTATCATCCGCATACTGATGAACACCCAGCCCAAACCCCCTGATGATCTCTCCCAGCGGCTGCATGTAGATGTTAAAAAGCATGGGGGAGGGGACAGAACCCTGGTAGAGAGCATGGAAGCACAAATGAGGGCAGTGTAAAGTAACAGCAGATCCTGGGCCTGTTCAGAAGCCCAAGGGGGGGAGGAATTTACAGAGTGGCAACACAAAATACAGAGAGCTAGCATGCTTGGTGTCACTGTGGCAACCAAGGCCAACTGTTGGCATACACAGCAGACAGTTCCCAAACTCCCTGTCCAGAGTAAACGCACTGTGAAGCCATGCAGAGAGAGCCCATGGATGACAACAAGAATACCCCCGCTTTGGAATGTAAACATGGAAGTAGGGACAGGGCAATTTGGTAACTAGCAGTATGGCAGCCATAAATGCAGTGTACCATACCAGTCACACAGTAACAGTGTGACCAGGTAAATAAACCCATATGGAAAACACCAGCATCCCCAAGCTTTATTTATTATAGATTGAAAACTAAATAAATGAAAAATCAACGGGTGAATCAAGTTTGCCCACATTATAGCTTTATAATGCTGGTCACATTTATCTGGACTACATAATAATTAAAGTGTGTGCTGCTGTTTGAATGATTTATTTTTATTTTTTTTATTCTAGTTGGCATGGACACCATTCTTAGCTGCATTCAGTGTAGGATTGCAAGACTGTGATGACACAGAAGTTGCCTCTCTTTGCCTAGAAGGCATACGATGTGCAATCAGAATAGCATGCATTTTTAACATCCAGGTAATACTGAATTCTAAGGTTCAGTAAAAGTATTGTAAATATTCATGATTATATAGTAGCATTGCGCCATAAAATACATGGTGTGGTTTTCCAACAGTATAGTGTTATATTTTACTCTGGTTTTAGCTTATTGGTGTTTTTTTTTTAATGTTTTAATAACAGTTTGTACTTGCAATTACATTGTTTTATTCTTTTTGAGCTTTTTTTCAATTAGTAGTATATAATCGTTGTTAAACAAATAAAAGTCACTTTAAAAATGGAAATAATCATAGAATTCAAATGTCAATGAGATTAATATATACATGAGACTGCAAAGTGGATATAAGGTTATCTTCAGGCACCTTGCCAGCATATTATACTTTTTCTACTTAATAGTTTACTAAGAGAGAAAAGACATTCTCATACACAAAACAGGCAGAAAATAGTGGTTTACCTGAGTTTCATCATGAGTAATTCCAGTTCTTTTGCAGTCATACCTCGGTTTAAGTATGCCTCGGTTTGAGGTTAAGTACGCTTCAGGTTAAGTACAGACTTCCGGAACCAATTGTGTACTTAAACCGAGGTACCACTGTATTTTTTTGGTATAGGAAAAGCTTCCTTATTAAAATATATTGCTGTATCTTTTAGTACACCAACTGTAAGGAATTCCAAGCCTGTTCACTTTGGGGGAGCAATCACTACTGATTAAGCTTCAACATTACAGTACCTGCATTATGTTGATGTATCCGGAAAACTGCTGAGTGTAGATATCAGAGCTATTTCTTCTGTATTTTGTTGTGTTGAGTGAGTTCATACCATAGTAGGCAAGTGTTAGGATTCCTGATTATCTCATTAAGATCATAACCTTTTGGGTTTTAATTTTGTTCATGTATGGAACAATTGTTTATATTATATGGATAGATATAGATATACTACCTATTAAGAAAACGTCTCAATAAAACCCATTAAAATGCAATAATAAGATAAAACCAACAGCGCTGAATCAGTACAAAATTTAACTAAAATGTTATGACATAAGATTTTAGCTGTCCAAAATGGTATCTGTTTTCATATGTTCTTTGCAGAACTTGAGGAAAGTAGGTGACTCTCATAATTCAGTTTGCACACTCCTCTAGGAATGATGCACAGACACATAAAGAGAAAAAAGCCTACTTCCTGTATAAAATCTGGTTCACAACTTTTGTAGTATTTGTGTTTGAGTACAGTAAGGAACGCAGGTGGCGCTGTGGGTTAAACCACAGAGCCTAGGGCTTGCCGATCAGAAGGTCGACAGTTCGAATCCCCGCGACGGGGTGAGCTCCCGTTGCTCAGTCCCAGCTCCTGCCAACCTAGCAGTTCGAAAGCACGTCAAAGTGGAAGTAGATAAATACCTACAGCGGGAAGGTAAACGGCAATTCCGTGTGCTGCTCTGGTTCGCCAGAAGCGGCTTTGTCATGCTGGCCACATGACCTGGAAGCTGTACGCTGGCTCCCTCAGCCAATAATGCGAGATGAGCGCCACAACCCCAGAGTCGGCCATGACTTGACCTAATGGCCAGGGGTCCCTTTACCTTCCAGTAAGGAAGGAGCCAGAGTCTCCTGTGATTCCCCTCCCTCCATTACATTGGCTTCAATATTGACATCTTGCATCTCTCTTAATACAATACTATGGTGTAGTAACTGCTGTGATATCTAGCAGTAGATGAACTAGGTAAATCCTGATGAATTAAAATGCTCATTTTTCTTCCTATAGCTTGAAAGGGATGCTTATGTCCAAGCACTAGCAAGATTTACTTTACTTACGGTGAATTCTGGTATTACTGAAATGAAACAGAAGAACATTGATACAATAAAAACACTCATTACAGTGGCTCATACTGACGGAAATTACTTGGGAACTTCTTGGCATGAGGTAGATTATATTTTAAATTGCTATATAATAACTGAATGTGTAGACTATACATTCTCTGTGTATATATTTGCATGATGCATAGATAACTTTTTCATATACTAAAACCATATTGTCAAATTTAATTGTATATTTATGTTTTTAAGAGGGTTTGTGTCAGTGTGAGATACCTAAAAGGTTTCTGGAAATTTGCTTGTGTGTATGGATGAAAACTGCTAGGCTTTACTAACATTTGATGTTAAAAATGATCTGTCTTTCAGTAGATTTGTTATTTTATTTTGTTGTATTTTTTAAATTCAAGATTTTGAAATGCATCAGTCAGCTTGAATTGGCACAGTTAATAGGTACTGGAGTAAAGCCACGTTACATCTCTGGGACTGTGAGAGGACGAGAAGGTTCTTTTACAGGAACAAAGGATCAGGCACCTGATGAATTTGCAAGTCTAGGAATAGGCAAGTATTGTAAATACTACTAACTACTAGCTGGAAAAATTGTTTTAAGTACATTATGTCTGCCTTGTTGCTGGTTTAGATTTGTCAGTGACTTTCCTGTAGAAAGAAGAGAACTATACAAATATTCTATACGGTACTATTGCCTGGTACCTTCATGACATTTCCTTAAGTGCCAGGTGAAAAAGTTTCTCTTTTTTAAAAGATACTTCTTTATTCATTTTATGTACAATATTTATAACAGAAGACTTCACATCCAAAACGAAACAGTATAAAACAAAACCTTGAGTCTCATATTTTCGTTTGTACTGATTCTTCTCAAATTCCCTTATTTTACTATTCCTTAATATTTGTTTCTCTATATCCAGGCCTTCAGCTGATTAACATTCTGTGGCCTTTTAAATGTGTTTGTGGGATTGGGGTTATTGGTTTGTTTTCGTTTTGTGTTCCCATTTTGTATTTTTATGTTGTGAACCACTCTGATCAGATGAAGCTCAGTATACAATTCTAATTAAGAATAAGAATGGGTTGTATCCAAAGTTAGTCATACTTGGAGTAACCCATTGAAATAACTGAAGGGGACTAACGTAGGTATGTTATTTTCAATGGGACTTTGCACTAGTACATAGTGCTTCCATCATATTCCATGCTGTTCTGGAGGGCCCTTTTTTGAAATATAAGGAATCCAGTGGATATTTGGGTGGGGGGAAAGCAAAAATTAGACACCTTTCCTTGCACAAGTGAAAGTTATTTCTACTAACTTCTACTGTTTCTACTAACATAAAGTCACCAGTCTTTGTGTAAAAGAGCTGTATGTGTCATTGACAGACAACAGCTCCTAACAATAGCCAGACGACATTGCAGTGGGAAGCAGATTTTATCCATTTTTACCATTATCTTTGGTATTGCTAGCAAATATAATTATTTCAGTGTTTGCAAAGTAACTTTTTTCCCTTCCTCCCTTCAACAATCCATCCCTTCTGTTAAAAATTGATGCATCTGCTAGTTGGAGGAAATATGGACTGGAAGCAGATTGCAAGTATTCAAGAATCCATTGGAGAAACTAGTTCACAAAGTGTTGTTGTTGCTGTAGACAGGTATGGTATTGTGTTTGCCTTTTGCTTGATATAGTGAAGTTTGTATAGGAGCATAAATATCTTGGCTGTATTGGAAATAGTCATATTACTTGTTAGCTTTTTTAAAATAAAAAAAAGATACTACCTCTAGTAATGCACTAGTAATGTTTGTTGATCCAAAGAACTAAATGATACAACTGAGTTAGTGAGGGCAAAATGGAAAGGGTTGGCAAGGTTACGGGGGCAGAAAAGAAGCATGGGAATACTTCAGATGGTTTTGCAATCCACTTTTACCTTCTTTGTACCTCTGGCATGGGAGGGGAAGCAAGGGGATGACTGCAAAACTTTGAGAGGATCAGCATGAGGCAGGCGTTTTAAGTCTTTCTGCGTTTTCAACCTCTGACTTGGGGATATTGACAGGTGGGTTACCCACCTGTCAAAGCTGTGGTGGGAGCCAACAAGGTTCCGCCCACCGCAACTTGGTCTAAGGGGAGCTTGGGGAGGTGTGTGTCTGGTAGATGGAATTGTAGGCAAGGTTGGCAAGTAATGCAGGGACACAGCTCCTAGTATATGTACAAGCAGATTCAGGTGGATAGCTGTGTTGATCTGTCATAGCCATAATAAATAACAAGATGAAAGATGAAAAAAAATATTTGTTAATAATTCCAGTGGCACCTTTAAGATAAACTAATTATAAGCTTTCAAGGTATGAGCTTTCATGTGTAATACACACTTTGTCAGATACTCAGAAGCAGAGCTATGTACAAGCAGTCACCATTTTGTGCAGAGGTTCCTTTCGCAGCCCCTGCACACATCAGGGGAGTGTGTATAAGCATGCCATGCCCCTATTACGTACCCATTCTTCCCTTTCTCAGGTCCAAAAGGACCCACACATAGGCAATTGCACATCACTTGGACATGCCTAAAATGGCCATTCCCTGTATATAAATATAATCACACACATATATTTATATGTCAAATATTCAGTGGTAGGGTTTGTTGACCTTTAATCTTCATATATATTGAGAAAAATCTGCCGTGAAAAATTCTTACACAGTTCTGTTAAATTGTGTCTTTGACAGAATATTTACAGGATCTACAAGGCTAGATGGAAATGCTATTGGTAAGTTTTGGACACTGCTTACCATACTAGTTTATTAACATTTTTAAAAAATATATATTTATTAAGTGGATTCTCTGTGGATTTAACAGTGGATTTTGTTCGATGGCTTTGTGCTGTGTCTATGGATGAACTGCTGTCTGCCACTCATCCTCGGATGTTTAGCCTTCAGAAGATAGTGGAGATTTCTTACTATAACATGGGGAGAATAAGGCTTCAGTGGTCTAGAATCTGGGAAGTTATTGGAGATCATTTCAATAAGGTATGCCTCCTATTTACTAGCTCTTCCACAAAGCCAATTGGACCTTTTAATTTATATAATAAAAATGCCCCATCAGCATTTTGAGTGCTGAAAATACCACCAGTTAATTACTTACTGAAAGTTAGACTTCAAGAAATGTTTTAGAAAATAATTATGCTAAGTTAGAGTATAATTTCCTGTTGGTTTTGCCATACATTTATTTACAGATTTAAATAATTTTGTATATTTTTTACTTTTTACATTGTATTTCATGAGTTTCTAACTTGGCTTTGCTAGGTTGGCTGTAACCCCAATGAAGATGTAGCTATTTTCGCAGTCGATTCCTTAAGGCAGTTATCAATGAAGTTCTTAGAAAAAGGGGAACTTGCTAATTTCCGATTCCAGAAGGACTTCTTAAGACCATTTGAACATATCATGAAAAGAAACAGGTAATAAATGATGTGTAACGGATGAGCTACCTGAAATCATTCTTTCATTCTCTAGTGTACAAAACTAAAGCTTAGAGTTTTAACTACTAAATTGTTAGTAAATTTTGTCTCTGTTGTAGATCTCCAACCATTCGTGACATGGTTGTTCGTTGCATAGCCCAGATGGTAAATTCCCAAGCAGCAAACATCCGCTCAGGATGGAAGAATATTTTCTCAGTTTTTCATCTGGCTGCATCTGATCAGGATGAAAGTATAGTTGAACTTGCCTTTCAAACTACAGGCCACATTGTCAGTGAGTACCCATCATAGCTGCCAACTCTCCCGTATTCCCTGGTAAACCCCCATTTTTCCAGCCATTTCCCGCTGGCAGCCCGGATTTTTAAAAAACCCATAAATCCCCCAGATTCTTACCAGCCCGGGGAGGCTCCTTCAGCGCATGTCTGGAATCTCTGGACCTGCGCAGAAACGATTTCTGGCGCTGTGGCCATTTTGGAAATGGGCAGAGCATGCGTAGAAGCGACTTCCGGTGCTGCTCTGTCCAGTTCCAAAATGGCCGCAGCGCGACTCCTGGCACTGTGGCTATTTTGGAAATGGGCAGAGCATGCGTAGAAGCAACTTCTGGTGCTGCTCTGCCCAGTTCCAAAATGGCCGCAGCGCGACGTCCAGTGCCGATCCTGGATTTTTCAATCTGGGAGTTGGCACCTATGGTACCCATGTATAATTTACAGCCTTTTGCCAAGAGGTATAATATATTCTGTTCTTATTGTGTTGCTTTTTAGCTTCAGAATTTATTTGCATAGTAAAACCTAAATAATAATACTTAATAAAAATCATTTTGCTTTACTACATAGGTAAGGGAACTTGTGGCCCTTCAGCAGATGCCATTGGCCTACAACTCCCATCATACCCAGCTGGCTGGGGGTTTTAGGAGTTGAAGGTCCAACATTATCTGATTTTATCACGACAACAACTGTATCTTAAAAATCTTAGAAGTTGTTTACTATGGTTTAAAGGGCAGATATTCAAACTATTCATCTGTACTTTCTTTTCTTCCAGCAATCGTGTTTGAGAAACACTTCCCAGCAACTATAGATTCTTTCCAGGATGCAGTTAAATGCTTGTCCGAATTTGCATGCAATGCAGCTTTTCCAGATACAAGTATGGAAGCAATTCGCCTTATTCGTCATTGTGCAAAATATGTATCAGAAAGGCCACAGGTATAATTTATAGGTGGTAGTAGTGTTTATGTACAGCTTCATCTGCTAAGTCTTGACCATAAATGTTCTGGTGTAAAATAGAGGAGAGAATTTCATGGGATGACGTTTTTTTCTGAATGCTGATATGATCCAGTTTCAACCAAGGCCAGAGCATTCCCCCCGCCTGGAGACATGGCCTCTGGGGGTCTGGTCACAAAAAAAATCTCTCTCTAAAGATATTAATTCCAAGATATGTGTAATATATATTTTATACAGTATTCCCAAAATAGTATTTAATTAATTTACAGTATGCATTCCAGATTATTTAAAAATGATTCAGGAATTGCTTTAAAATTAATTTCAGGTGCTGTTCACCAATGTGAATTTAGGAAGTGGAATGAATAACAATAACAACAACAATAATAACCATAATTTTATTATTTATACCTTGCCCATCTGGCTGGGTAAGCAAATACTGTGTCTTCATCCTTGTATTATAAATCCAAAGAAAGCTTTTATAAATAATTTTTATAAATTATTTATTAAAAGTGTTTTTGGTTTTTTATCCATCTGTCAGCAGAATGGAGAAAGAAACAATTTTTGGCAGCTCCCCTGTCCCCATGACCCCCATACTCCCCTCCCTGAATTCAGAGCAGATTGCGGGAAAGGGGGATCAATTTGAAATTGCTTCATTATTCTGTGAACACCTTACATGTCAGCCGAGCAGCACCATTGGATGCCAAGCTATGGGTGTAATAAATTATTGCATTTGTTAACATCCTTTTGGAAATTCTGATGAGGGCAATAGTTGGATCCAAGGTGGTATTCAACTAAGACTTACTCAAAGTAGGCCCACTGAAATTAGGCATTACAAAGGCAGGTCCATTAATTTCTGTAGGTGTCCTCTAAGTAAAACTTAGTTGTACACTGTTTATAGAAACCTCTCTGAATCAGGGCCTGATACGTGATAGTTAAAGTAGCTTTACCTAGGAAGCAAATTATAATTTATTTAGCATCAGTTGGCATGATGATTTTCTGGGTATAGAACATAGAAATTGCATTTAATACTGTGTTTCTGCTGTATTGAACTTGTGTTTGCTCCCAAAGGCATTCAGAGAATATACCAGTGACGATATGAATGTAGCTCCAGAAGACAGAGTCTGGGTGAGAGGATGGTTTCCAATTCTCTTTGAGCTTTCCTGTATCATCAATAGATGCAAATTAGATGTAAGAACCAGGTAACAAGCCATATTTGTAATTCAAATTTTTAAAACATTTTGTTTCACTTGCAAGTCTTCAAGCAAGAAATGGGTGGGAAATAACACTGTTATTGCCATATAAGCAATCTATCAGCAGGAGACAGCATTTTGGAAGGAACTGAAAAGCTGAGAATACAGGTCCTCATAACAGTTATGCAATTATATCCATTTGTTTGCTATAGGGACTTATTGTATGTATATATATATATATATATATGCGTGTGTGTGTGTGTGTGTGTGTGTGTAAATAGTTAGAGACAGATAATTAGTGTAGTAGATATAGGTTCTCTCTGTAAGGGGTTAGATTTCTAAATGTAAATCTCTAAATTTACAAAATAACCATTCAACAGCACATTAAAATTTAAAGCTATTTGCAAAGAGTTATTTACTGTATATAGGAGGCTCTTAAAAAAAAAAAGTACCGTATATTATGGCGTATAAGACGACTTTTTAACCCCAGAAAATCATCTCAAAAGTCGGGGGCCGTCTTATACGCCGGGTATACGCCGGGACTGGAGAATCTGCGGTCGCCGCATCTGGTGGGGGGGAGCTCAAAAACGGCCACGGCCGCATCCCCGCTGTATGCGACGGCCGTATGAACGCCCAGGGAATGAGGGGAGCCTCTTCACTGCCGTCCCCACTCTCCTCCTCTCTGGCTCCTTTTCCCTCTCGCTGCCTCTGCCTGCCTTGATCTCTCTCTTTCCCTGCACTGCTGCTTCGATCGCTGACTCTCCCTGCCTTATTTCTCCGTGTCTCTCTCTCTCTCCCCGCGTTGCTGCTTCCTTCGCTGACGCTCCCTGCTTTATCTCTCCGTCTCTCTCTCTCTCTCTCTCTCTCTCTCTCTCTCTCTCTCTCTCTCTCTCCCCCACCCCCACGTTGCTGCTTCCTTCGCTGATGCTCCCTGCTTTATCTCTCCATGTCTCTCTCTCTCTCTCCCCGCATTGCTGCTTCCTTCGCTGACTCTCCCTGCCTTATTTCTCCGTGTCTCTCTCTTTCATTGAGGAGGAAGGCTGGGCTGAGCTGTTTTCCTTGATGCACTCGCTTTGTATGATGAGAGGTTTGTTTTTAAAAAAATATGAGGTGGTATTCAAACATGTAATACAGTCCAAGACAAGCTTTGCCATTTAATTCTATGGCATATAAACTGACCAAAAGTGTGGAAGGAACTGGAGTAGAAGAGCCTACTCTGGGTTGAGTTGTTTTTAATCTTCAATCCCCAATACACAACTCCATGAATTAGGCTTTTTCTCCCACTGTAGCTTCAGATCTGAACCCCTTCTGCCCGTGTTTTTTTTTTAATGGTTTTATATTCATTGCATTTTAGACTTTCCCTAGTGAATGGGGGGGGGCGAGAAGCCATGGCGAAAGGGCAGCTCTCCCAGGAAAGGATGTGGAGAAAAGGCCATCGAGTTTCAATGAAACCCAGTTCACCCCACAGGAGCATAGGGAGTTGCCTTATAGACCAAGCAATGCCATTGGTCCATCTCACTTAGTGCTGTCTGCACTGACTGGCAGCAGAGCTCCAGGGATTACCATATTGAAATCAAATCTGATATTTTTTAAATTTTTATTTGGTGTGCATTGGAAGAGGGGTAGTCTTAGATGGCGAGTATATCCCAAACTCTATATTTTAACTGGAAAAGTTGGGGGTCGTCTTATACGCCCAGTCGTCTTATACGCCGGAATATACGGTATTGAAACAGCACATAGCCCCCAAACATTTTCCTTCGCTGCCACAGAACCTTTAAGAACCTTTAATATGCAAAAGCTTAAAAGGTGCAAGGAGATAGGATAATATTATAGTAAGGATGGAATAACAAATAAAGTGAGTAACGCAACAATAACAAAAATAATAGTAGGCAAAGAAGATTGCACATGGGTGGAGGGAAGTACTGGGTTGTGGGGGAGGGAGGTGAAGGTATTGATTGAAATTGTTAAAGATTTGTATAGGATTTAAGAGACTTAAAATAAGGAAAGAAGCAGCAAGAAATATCAAGTAAAAGTATCGGAGAGGAGATCAGTGTAACTGAAAACATGAGACTTACGGTTTTGCTATATATGATTTTATTTTGGATTTGTCTGTTGTAAAGAATGTACATTATGTGAATAAAACAAACAAACAAAATAAGCTGGAAAAAAGAGATCAGGATCTGATAGCATGCATTTCTATCTCCGATCTACACATAAAAGTTAGAAAGCAAAATAAAAGACTGTGGTCCTTTGCAGTATCTGGTGCTGAATTGTGGAAGGCAGGTGGTTCTATAGAAATATTAGCACTTTACATTCTTAAATGTGTGAATACAGCATTAAAACTAGGTTGTTGTTGTTTTGGAGATTAACTTTCCTCTCTGTCCAGTAAAATACATTCTGTTCAGTGCGTGTATATTACCCACCTTCACAGTTCTTCAGCTACCCATCAGCTTGGAAAAATAAGGGAAATGGTGTTTAGAATTGAATTTCTAATGCAGTGAAGAACAATGCTGCATAGTCTTGCCACATCTCATTGCAGATGCTTCTGTTCTCATGTGAAATCTTAGATAAAATAGAAACTTTTGGAAGTTCTTTGCTTTGCAAAGGGGGATGGGAATCAAATCTGAATACTTCTCTTCTCAGCTTTTTTTTTGTTTTGTTTGTAATATCACTGACGTTTGGCAGAACTGAATCCTATTGTAAACTGCATTTTTGTAACAATTCATAATTCCCTGTGAACTTTAGAAGATAACTGCGTAGGTAGGGGTTTGTGTCCTCGCTTCACATAAAAGCCTTTTTTATTTTTGTCCTTCCTTTCTTTCATGATGGAAACTTAAGATGGCATATAATGTAGGATTCTCTATGCAGGCACTATAAGGTTACTGCATCATATGCCTTCAGACCTTGCCCTATTGGGTACACTGTGCCTGTTCTTACTAGTTTCAAGATCCCCCTTCAAGTTTAAAAATAGATTTTAAAAGTCATTCTAGGAACTGAGAGATTCTGTTTTGCTCAGGTTTCCCATATTTGCCATTTACTTTTTATTCCAGAGGCTTAACAGTTATGTTTGAAATCATGAAAACGTATGGCCATACTTATGAAAAACACTGGTGGCAGGATTTGTTTCGGATTGTCTTCCGGATATTTGACAACATGAAATTGCCAGAACAACAAACTGAAGTAAGTATAGCTTATGACTTACGACTAGAGTTCTATTTATTTTTCTATTGCTGTCATAAGCTCTTTTGCTCAAACCTTTCTTCAGATAAGATGTTGCCCAACTGGCTATATTGTAGAATTGACACTGTGTTCCCCTGCCTCTATGCTTCATCCCAATCTACAGACCTGTATATGGCGTCCCTTGCGGGCAGACTTTAATGTTGAAGCACATGGAGTTTATATCTGCATGGTGAATAGCAGTATAACACCTCAGTTAGATCTCTTTCCATAATGCCATTCTGAATCAGAGGGGTAAAGAGATCCCATCTCAGTTTATTAAGCCCAGGATTGTTGTAAATAGTCTGCTTTTTAATCTTGTTGTGGTTGTGAAAAGCATTTTACTAACAAGATACGGGAGTTAGAAAGCCCTTTTCCATAAAACTGGATTTCATCTTACTGCAACTGTTTTTAAATAATATCCAATCCAGTGCTGTTTTTCTAGAAAAAGAGGTGCCCAGAACTCACCATGAATGCCTCCCTCCTTCTCTTAGAATGACAATGGCATCCACCTGAGAGGTGGCAGAACTGAGTTCCACTGTGTTCCAGCTGAAAAAAAAGCCCCGGTCCAATCTCACTCAAGAAATTTGACCCTACCTGGTTTTTCAACTTCGTTCTAACTAATTCCTTCATTGCTAAGTTCCCTCTTCCTTTTTCCTAGAAAGCTGAGTGGATGACAACAACTTGCAACCATGCACTTTATGCAATATGTGATGTATTCACCCAGTATTTAGAAGTACTTAGTGATGTCCTTTTGGATGATATATTTGCCCAGCTGTACTGGTGTGTTCAGCAAGGTAGGTGCAGGCAAGCTATTGTACACAATGAAACAATTTATTCTATATAGCATGAACAAACCAATGCCTTTGTTTTGTGTTTCAGACAATGAACAACTAGCACGGTCTGGTACAAATTGCCTAGAAAATGTTGTCATTTTAAATGGTGAGAAGTTTACCCTTGAAATCTGGGATAAGACTTGCAACTGTATGCTGGATATCTTCAAAACTACGATCCCCCATGCGTAAGAGATTTTCCCCTTTCATTTAATTGGGATGAGAACAATGTATAGCTTTATGTACTTGTCTTATTGTCTATGCTTGGGCTCTCCCAGCCCTACCAGGGATTGAACATGGGATCTTCTGCATTCAATGCATGTGCTCTGCCACTGAAATACGGCCCTTTTTGTTTCTGTGTAGCTCCTCTTATTTGTGAATCTGCACAAATGGGGACCTGCATATGCACAGATCAGATCTGGAAACTGAGTAACATGGGAAGTCGCCTCATTCAGAGCCAGATGATTGGTTCCTCTAGTCTAGTTCAATATTGTCAACGCTGACTGGCAGTAGCTTTCCAGGGTTTCAGGAAGCCTTACTTGGAAATGCCAAACATTGAACTGGGAACCTTTTGCATGCAAGGCTTGTGTGCTGCCACTGAGCTTTAGCCATTCTAGAACAGGTTCTCCCTCGCGTCCCTTTGGTTAGGGCCTCCGGTGCCAGTTGCTTGAGCCATGGGGCAGGCTGAGTGTTACCCAATCAATTTTTTAAAAAATGATTTTCTTCTTAAATCATTCTGAATTACTGAATTTGCTTATTAGCCCAATTAAGCTTCTCTTTTTTAATAAAAGGGTTGAGGTTTCCCAATCCAGTCATCACAGATTTCACCTTGTGCCTGGGAGAAGGCTATAACACCAGTGCCTGTTTGCCTTATTTAATTTTTGAACTGTCTTGTCTTGACTGAACGCCGTTCTATGGGGAAAGAGCTATCTCAGGCTGAGCTCAAATGGATTTCCTACAAATAGAATTTCATTCTATATTTATTTGTATAAGCAGCCTTGGAACATTTTATGTGTAACTTTTGTCTTCTTTCCTGCTCATAATGCTACTCAAAATAGGTTTATCATTGTTCTTGTCTTCAAAATTTAAGGTGTTATTTCTGTTTGTGACCAAACTTATGTTTTTGTTTTTCAAGGCTTTTAACTTGGCGGCCAGCAGGGGGAGATATTGTTCCTCCGTCTCCTGGAAGAGAGAAACAATTGGTATGTTTTCCATGTGACATTGCACATATCTTTGTAAACCAAGAAAACCTTTAATAAAAAAAATATGGCAGGGGAAATGTTTTCATATATATGAGTAAAATGTACCTTTTGTAGAACAAGAGAGGTTTTCTTAGACCATTTTTTGTTGTTGTTGTTGTAAGTAAAAGTCTGCAGGTTCCTTATATTTGCATTTGTGAACAGTAGATGACAGCTAACGTCTGAATAAATAACCATAGGATTGGTCTGTTACACTAATTTTCTCATAAATGTTGACTGGATTCGGACACAGTGTCAAACCATATTTTTTGGGGTATTACATGAACTAGCCTGGAGCTCAGCACTCCCCTTCCTCTTTTGCACTCTCTCACCTTTGTAACAAACATTTGCCTTTGCTTCTGAACCCATGGCTTGCCCAGTTTGGATAAAAGGAAATGCAGGAGGAGGCAAAGAGAACGGGATACTGAACCTGAGGTTTGTTCATGTGACACCAAGTCTTTGTTGCTGTTAAGCCTTGCCAATGTGTGGCCCTTAAATATTCTGAAAGAAGAGTTCAGTTTATTCATTCTTAGAGCAGTTGAAATAATATTCATTTTTAAGAGGCCTGACAGCTGTGTTTACAGCAAAGCTTAGAATATGAACTGTACCCATGTCCTTCTAGGAGACATAATGACTGTCAAGTGGTGACTAAAATGTAGGTTCACAAAAATATGCTCCAAAGTAGGGTTTCCTCAGCATTGAACTTCGTTTTGCTGAGGGTGCTTTTTGCTATTTCTTTCCATTTTCAGGATACACTATCTCAGAAATCTGTAGATATCCATGACTCTGTGCAACCAAGATCTTCAGATAGAAGACAGTTTCAGCCCATTGTAGGGCTACCAGCAAGTGAGGACGCCAGCAAAAACAAGCCTCCCGCAAGTGAGTGGTTTCCTTAAGGAGTTGTTTCACAAAGGCTGGGCTGCAAAGGCCCTAGTTGGTAAAAGCACTTCTGTTTATCCAGTGGGACCTCACTATTCCCCACCTCCTTTCCCTGCCGCTCCATACATTGGGCTCTAGACTACTTCCAAAATTCCTTGAAGCTTTGGGAATGACTTTTCAAGTGCTGCTTTTAAAAAGAGGAGGGGATGCCCAAAGCCTGCTGCCTGCGCAGAAGTTTCCTTTATGATTTGTTGGCTCTGGGTTGTGCTTGTATAAAATGAGAGTGGTGATGCGTCCAGGATTGCTGCAGAATATATTTCATTCAGGTTGCCTATAAAATGGTTTTGCATTTTAAAATAATTGTACTTCTTTACCTTGGACTTGATATATTAAGAAGATACAGGCGCTTTTTTAAATGACATTTATAGCCTGAAGATTTAAGCTTAGCTTTTTAGCAACATTTGTTTGCACTGATAAAGAGAGGTAGCACAGGATACTTTATTTTATACTTTAAATTATTGATAACCACCTCTTCATTGTTCATGTGATCCCAGCGCAAGGAATAACATTGAAACACAACAAAACAATAGTCAATTGAAATACAACTTAATATAAAATTAGAAAGCATATTACCAACATAACAGCACCAGCCGTGCAAGGGGTGCCATTTTAGCCACATGCTTAGTTGATTTTTTCACCTGTAGTTGAAACTCCATTGGTGTTAGAGCTGAACACAGCCAAAAGGGAAGGTCATTCCAGAGTTGGGTACCACTATTGAGAATCACTAAACCATACAGTAATATGTCTTGGCAGTTATACTGCTGTGCAGTGTAAGTATCTTGGGAGTACTTAAACATTTACTTAAATTGATGTTATTGTTTTGTGCTTTGTTTTAAAGAATTTCCTGACCAGAAACTGTTTGGTGCTCTGTTGATCAAATGTGTCGTTCAACTGGAACTCATTCAAACAATCGACAACATCGTCTTCTTCCCAGCAACCAGCAAAAAGGAAGATGCAGAGAATCTTGCTGCAGCACAGGTAAGTACAGTTTGCCGGTTCCAGCCTTTGGAGATGTGCATTTATTCTCCATTTTGGGGTTCAATGGTCTGTTATGTAACATCTGCTTTCTGCTGGAAAATTCCTGAATTTCCATGGAAGGTAATTCTCTTATCAAGAGCATAACCAAGTTTACATGGAACCTGGGAAAGAACTGCCAGTGACCTTTATGCTTTATTTCCCCTGCTTCTGGTGTAACTTTTGAAGTGCCTCTAAATTCAGGCTAACAGTACGCAAAGAAATCTCTTCTCCTAGGTATATTATGCCAAGAGTCTGATGGGAATGTCCTTGCTTGCTGTTTGACTCTCCTCTGTGCCCTGGGAGCCAGTGATGTAGATTTGTAGGAAGCTCACACACAGTCTTTCTCACCCATTCATATACATCCCCCAGCCTCATGAGATTACAGCTTAGAAATGACGCTCCGAAGTGGCATACTCTAGAAATTTAATCATGTGTGAGTAGACATCAAGTAAAAGCAAAGATCAGACCAATTAGCTTTTGAGGAAAAGAAACTAGAGTAATGCAATTGTAAAGTTTTTACCATTTAGTTGCTGCAGGTATTGAGAAGTTTCATTATCATATTTAAAATATTTAGCAGTATGAATGCCAATTTTTCTTTTTCTTTAGAGAGACGCAGTAGACTTTAATGTTCACGTGGATACACAAGATCAAGGAATGTATCGCTTTTTAACATCCCAGCAGCTTTTCAAGTTGCTGGACTGTTTGCTGGAATCTCACAAATTTGCTAAAGCTTTCAATTCAAACAATGAGCAAAGAACTGCACTGTGGAAAGCAGGTAAAACCTAGGAGTTTTAAGGACTTTCAAAAGAATATCATATTACTTTATAGGGATACGGGTGGCGCTGTGGTCTAAACCACTGAGCCTCTTGGGCTTGCTGATTGGAAGGTCAGTGTTCAAGTCCCTGCAACGGGGTGAGCTCCCGTTGCTCTGTCCCAGCTCCTGCCAACCTAGCAGTTCAAAAGCACGCCAGTGCAAGTAGATAAATTGGTAGCACTGCAGTGGGAAGGTAAACGGCTCTTCCGTGTGCTCTGGCTTCTGTCACGGTGTCTTGTTGCACCAAAAGCGGTTTAGTCATGCTGGTCACATGACCCAGAAAGCTGTCTGTGAACAAACGCTGGTTCTCTTGCCTGAAAGCAAGATGAGTTCCACAACCCCATAGTCTCATTTGACTGGACTTAACTGTCCAGGGGTCCTTTACCTTTACCTATATTACTTTATTCTGCTATGTGCAGTAAAGAGCAGGGGGCAGGGGGTTGGACTAGATGGCCCTTGTGGTCTCTTCCAACTCTATGATTCTGTAATTCTAAGAGTGACATGTTTTAATATAAATCTGTTTGCATTTTTGAAGCTTCCTGATCAAAGTAGATGGATGACATAAGCATTATGTGAACTAGCTTGTGCATCTCCATTCTTTTCCCTACCCATTACACACATTGGGCAGTATTCTACTAACATGTCCCACCAGAGCAACAATTTCCACTTGTGCAATTGAATGTTTTCCCCCTCTCCTCCCCCTGTGCACACCATCCCATTGACTCTCCCTAAATCTGCTCCTCTAGAACAGACTAAAGGGGCAAAGGGGAGAGAGGGATAACACTCCGTTTCATAAGCACATTACCTTAGAGCTAAATTGGATCCCACCCATTATTCCAAAGTAGGCTTTCCGATAAAGGTAGTGAAATCTAAATAGTGATATTGTTTTGACAGGTTTCAAAGGAAAATCTAAGCCCAATCTGTTGAAACAGGAGACAAGTAGCCTTGCCTGTGGGTTACGCATTCTGTTCCGTATGTATACGGATGAAAGTCGCAAAGACGCGTGGGAGGAAGTGCAGCGGAGACTACTAAAGTAAGTACCCATTCACAGGCTTTCAAAACATGAAAGTGTACCGTTCAATTCTGTAGTATGCAAATGTGTTGAATATTTACTTGAAATGGAAATGTGTAGTGTGCAAAAACAATCCTGGTTTATGTGACTCCCCCCCCCCCCCCCCCGTGTCCTGTCCTTCTTTTCCATAGGGAGATCAAGACTGTTGTAGTTGCATCAAAACATAGAAGTCATTCTGCATAATAGCAGAGGTGTAGTCATGTTACTTGTTGCAGCAGAAACAACAAACATTTCATGCATCTGATTAAGTGGGCTGAGTTCTATGAAAGCTTATACCATCATCAGCTTATTAGTCTTTAAGGTGCCCCAAGACTCTGCATTTGTTCTGCATAATCACTCTAGTAAGATCTGCATTACACGCACATGTGCCTACTAGTGTACCTTGCATTTATGAGTCTGTCATTTCAACGTGATGCCATTCTTGTATAAACTTTTTTCTGTGGGAATGAATTTCCTGTTGTCATTCAGCTGGTTTGTTTGACGGTTCTGTGAACACTGATCTCTCCCACTACCCAGCCTTATCTGCCATTTTTCCTTTTCTTTGATCAGTGTCACTGCCCATTTTGAGATAGGACTACACCCAGCTTATGTGATCAGTGAATCATTTATTTATAGCTATTCCATAGAAACCTGTTTCAGCAAGCCAACACAGACATGTAGAAGTTACATGTTTTGTTTTATTTACTATTATTGATTTTAATTCTCTTTTGAATATTTATAAATACATGTTTAACTATTTTTGTTGATAATGTTTTCTTTTAGATTTTTGCAAACCGCTTAAAGGTTTTCTTACTTTCCTGACAACTTTATTCAAAAGTCCTACTGTAGCAAATTGTTCTCACACCTGGAACTGTTTGTTGTGCTTTGCAGTGTCTGCAGTGAAGCTCTCAGTTACTTCCTTACTTTAACATCAGAAAGTCACCGGGAAGCTTGGACTAGCCTGTTACTTTTATTCTTAACAAAGGTCCTAAAAATAAGTGATGATCGGGTAAGTAATAATCTCAGATAGGTAAGGCATGCTGAATATTGATTCCAGGCCTCAGTGGGACACTTTTGAAGACTGCAGAGTTTGAAAATAGAAGGGGGACTCTTCCCCAGCCTGATTACTGATTAATCAATTTATCCTGGATTTAGTGTATGTTGGGTCCCTGCATCAAGTAGTTTGTGGCAGGCTTGGACTCTGGGCTTTAGTATGCCCTTGATGCTGCTTTTCCAACATAAATTGGTTCCTTCCTGCTGCCTCATGGATGATAATTTTGCTGGAGGCCATGGGTATAGCAGAGAGGGACCCACCTACTGTCCCGAATCCCTCAGCTAACAGAGATACCGCCACATATGCACAGTTCATTCAAGATACTAATGGAAAACATCTAAGTACCCCCAGATTATTCAGGAACCCCAAATTCAAGAGACTCCATGAGAAATGTCCTACCCAATATGCTGTGTGCACCATATATAAAATGTAGTGTCCAAGACGTATATGTATTCTGAGGCCTTTGGGGCATTCTAATCAGGGCCACTCCACTGAAAAAAATCCAACTAATGTTGCAGGAGAAAGGGAGATGCATAATGATTAATGGAGATACATCATGATTGAGCCACACTCTGCCCTTTTCCTGACTGTTTTTGGAGCAGACTCTGAACCAAATCTGATAAATGAATGTTGCACTCCACTGCTGGAATCCCAGTTTTTGCCAACAACTCCAGTGAAAAATAGTAAAGCAATTATTGGTCATAGAAAAGCACAAAGCACCTGTTGCTGTTTTGTCAATGATCTGGCTCTATCTGCTCCAACAAAAAAAAGAAAAGGCAAGGTTAGGGTGGGGGTCGTGCATAGGTTGCATAGTGTGGTGTGCATTTTTTAATTTGAAGGGTGTTAACTTCTCCCAGTACTCTAGAATTATTGTGTATTTGTCTTAGGATGGTTTCGTCCCTTCACCCTTCATCGCATTTTGAGAATCATTGTAAAGACAGTTGTTGTTTTTAAAAAAATATCTTGAGGAAAGGAACACCAAAATGTTCCTCTCTGAAAGATTTATAGAATTGTTGCTACACCACTTTTCAGTTCTGCTGTTGCCTCCTCCTTCACTATAGAAATCCACTGCAGATTCTTTGTATTTCACTAATTTTTGATGTAACGTGTCTCTATGTAGTTGGGGTGTCAACTCATTCTCTCAAAACTAACAGATTCCCTTTCCCCCCATTCAACAGTTCAGAGCTCACGCGTCATTCTACTATCCTCTCTTGTGTGAAATAATGCAGTTTGATCTGATTCCTGAGCTGCGAGCTGTTTTGCGAAGGTTTTTTCTGCGGATAGGGGTAGTTTTTCAAATATCTCAGCCACTAGACCAAGGAATGGGAACAGCCAAGCAGTAGAAGTGTGGCTAAGGAAACAAAGGACCAAGATCACTTGCACTGAATGTCCATAAAAAGGGGCTCTCTTGATATGGAAGTGTGCATCTACGGGTTCACAATACAGATTAAAACTGTAATTACGCTTGCAACACTCTAGTTCTCCAGTGGATTCTCTCTCCCTCTCTTCCTCCACTGGCTTGTGTTGACCATAGAGCCAGTTTTACCACAGTCTTGTTGTCAGCCTGGACTGTGATAGCCTCTTAACTTTCCTAGACAGAGATATATATCAAAAGATGTTTATGATGGGTGTGAATTTAAGATGTACCCAAAGAACTAACACATTTAAGAAGTTTGAACTTTGACAGAAGTACAACTCAGGAGGGCTGCATTTTGAAAAAGAAATGTTTGTACTAAAAGATATGAAAATATTGCTCATGTAAGAGATCTAGCAACTATGTGGAATTCTTATTCTGGAGATTTTTGATTTTTTTTTGCACACTCAGGCTATCTGAGATCTAGGTAATCATCCTTCTGTGGGGAAAAAAATGTACAGAGATGCAGGTCTGTAATATAAAGTCCTAAACACTATATAGTTATTCCTGCATTATTTTATTTCTTAGATACCTGTACGTTTGTTTACCAAATGCACTAGTAAGGAGTTGAGTTCTGATTTTTTCCATCTGTATCCCAAAAGCTAGCCTTGCTGCCTTTTGTCAAGAAAACAGATTGAAAATGTTACAACTGACTTTAACTGTTTGTAATATACCTGTGATAGGGCTTTTAAATATAATAAGCCATCGCAATGATCCTTCAGGACTGGAACTTGAATCACTGCAAACAAGTCTAGGTTTTGTCCGCTGTCACTCCCCCCCTCCTTTTTTTTGGTTGTTTGATGTAGATTTCACTATGTACAGAATTTAATGTTGAATATATTCAAGTAACAAATCTGGCATGGTTTGAGGATGGTTTTAAATTTATTGGAAATGTATTCATACTGTGAATTGTGCTCTGATGGTTAAAGAAAAGATTGTCAAGCATTCTGTCTTACAGTGGATGTAGAAAAAAATTTCAGATGGAAAAATGTATATGGTACAGCTCTGTAAAGTTTTCTATGTAAATTCTGTACAACTTTCTGTACAATATTGGTTCTCATCTGGCATATTCTAATCAGGTTATAGGTCAATAAAGTTTTTGAATTCTTTCACTGGTGCAATCAAAACAAATGCAATGTAAAAACAAATTGCTTCAGTGTTTCAACTTTGGTCCAACAGTGTGCTGCCTTTGGAAACTTTGCAAGCACAATAATTGTGGGTATTTAATTGCATAACTAATGATGATTGTCAAATGGCCAGAGTATTACTTCTACAAAAAGAAGAGAAGCAAGTACTGTAAACCGATATAATTTTTTTTGTCCGGCATAGCATCAGTGGGTTGGGCATACTTGTGCCTCTAATGGATGAAGGCAGGAGTAGGTTTTACAGGAAATAGGCTGGTCCCTCTTCAACTTTTTGCTCCTGCCTTCATGAAGCAGTCACATTCTCCCTTGGCTCCTCTTACTAATTCATCTTGGTTTAATTATCTTTGATTTCACCCCTACTGTTTTTCTCTCTGCCTAAAAAAAGTGGTGGAGCAGGTGAATTAGAATGCTTCATTGTTTATTCCTTTCACTTCCACTAGCTGGCTTCAGAGAAGAGGATCCAAGGGCCTGGGCTTCTCCACCCATCTACAATTTTTTCCTATTGCATCCTGCAGCTCATGGCAGCAATCTACAGTGGAGCATAGGCTACAGCATCCCAGCTTTAAAAAAAAAATCTGAGCAACTTCGCTGGATGTTCCCACCTCATATCCAGAGAGCCTCAGATTGTCCTCTACAGCCATGGTGGTGTAGTACACATAGATCTACCACCCTGTAACCCCATTTAGTCCTTGCAGAGATGGCATGTTGCTGATGTGGATTGCCACAGTCACATCCCAGCACTCAGCAGGTACAAATTAAATACATGCCGGTTCCCCCCAGGCCACACTAAGGGACTCTTTCCAAGGCCCAAACAGACCCAACACTCACAAGCAGGTCAGACCAGACCTTTTGGGCCCACCACTTCCTTGCAACAGGTGTGTGTGGTGTCCCTTCTCCTGCTTGAGTCCCTACCTTTCCTTATAGGGTGGGATGGCGCCATGTCGGGCCCAGCAGCCCTATAAGGCCTCACATAAGACCAAGCACCTCCAGGGGCCTGTTACTAGCTTGCTGCAGCAACAGCTTCACTATGAAAAGGACAAGTTGGCCAGTCACACTAGGGACAAGTTAGGGCCTGTTCAAGTTTGGTGAGTTTGCAAAACTGAAGAGGGGCCAGCTTATTTCCTGCAAAAGCTACTCCTGCCTTCATCCATTAGAGTTGCAAGTAAGCCCAACCCAGTGACGTTATGCTGGACAAACAACTTACACTTCAGTGATACTTTATCAGCAATTCATGTTTGAACATTAGAAGAGTCTTACTGCATCCTGTCCTCCATAGGAGTTGAACCAATTGCCTCCGTATGCTTAAAACAGCACACAGAGACAGTAGTACTCTCCTACTTGTGCTCCTCAGTAACGGGTACTGAAGGCATGCGATCTCATGCTTGGGAGGTAATATAGCCATCATGACTAGGAGCCACTGACAGTAATCCATGGAGGATAAAGCTAATCCCCCTTTTAAAATCATGACCATCGCCACATGTTTCCTAATTTAAGAACAACTTCACTTTGTCTGTCCTGAAGTTCTCATCCACTTAGCTGCACTGGATGACCCTGGGGCCTAGTCTTATGAGAGGGGGAAAAACTTTAAGGGATGTAGAAAAGGGGGGCACTAATAGCATATGTACTTACCCCCAAAGTATAGCGTGGCTGAACAGGAGCGCCCATCTCCACTACTCCTCATGCATCTGGTCCTGTGTCTGGAGTTCCAAGAGCTAGAAACAAAAGAACTTGTGTTTTTCAGGCCATGTCACTGGGCAAGAGTGAATGGGAAGTATGAGCAGAGGAGCATCTCTCTGTTCTTTTAGAATTCATCTCCACAAGAATAGTTTAAAACTCTTTTCCTAGTAAAATAAAATTTATTTTTTAATCTTACATTCATGACCATAAATATATTTAATAGTATTCACTATTGACATTTAAAATACAGAAGAACACAAGATGACAGGGTAATTTAGAATATTAGAACAAATGATTCGATAGGAAGTCTGGAAAACAGAGTAAGGGCTTCACCACGCTTAACTTTTGCCCCCACACTTTCCAGGCACAGCTCTGCTCTTTAAAGCTCTGTGTCTGAGCACTCCTTTTCCACCGCCGAGCTTTCACAGTGGTAAAGAGTGGGTTTCCATGGGGAAAGCTCTGGAGCAAAAAAACTGAGCGCTCAGACACAGAGCCTTAAAGCATGGGCCATCCCTGTAAAGTGCAGAGGAAAGGTAAGCGAGGATCAGCCCTAAATCAGCAAAAGGAACACTTATTAATCTGTTCAGATCATTGAATACCTATGAAATGCATGAGAAATCCAAGCCACAGCACTCAGCTCTGTTAAATGCAGAACACGTTTCACACTCTTGTAAGACTTTAGGTCTGAGGTAATTTTTCAAACAAAAAATACCAAGAGGGTAAACTGGAAAGCTTTGCCTGTGCGCCATTCAACTAGCTGAATAGATGCATGTTTGGCTCTAGCTTGCCAGTTTCAAGACGACCTAGTATGCAAGTTCCCCTTCCAAAATTAAATCTTATCAGTAACATACTGACCATTTAACTTCAGAAGATAGAAGATTGCAGCAGGTTGTCAAAATCTTGTTCACAAGATTTGTTGCAGCTGTGCTTCTGCACACAGCATGTAAATTAAGGAATTGAAAGTGCAGTAGTGGAGAAACATTCTTTTGAAAGGCACAACTGGCTTCACTACAGATTTTATTCAGCCATGGGCTGTGGACAGCCCCTGCCAATTGAACGGTAAGTTCATCTCAGAAGACAGTTTAGCTTGACTTGACTGCTCAGCCATAAATCTTCTAAGGGTTTCTGATGTCCCAGGTCTCAGCCACGGTTCGGTTGCCACTGTGTCCACAGAGCTGGGTCTTCTGTCAACCGCCATTCCCAGTGGAACATCATCAGCTTGAGGAAAATAAAACAACTTTAGCTACTTCTGCAGAAAAAGCACACTTTTACAATGATAACATCATTCCCTGACCTAGCAAGTTTTCAGACTTTACAAGATTCTTCTTCAGTACTGGGTATTCAGAACAAAATTGCAGTAAGGTGGGTTAAAAAAAAATATAATACAGCCAGGCTGGCTTCAAATATTCTCCACTTCCAGTGACTAGTACAGTAAGGTGCATGTTCAAGAACTGTTTGGCAACAGTTATCAAAAAAATTCCCCAAAGCTAAATGGATTGAGGAATAGGAATTATGCATTCTCAGGGGACTAGTGTTCCACAAGCAGAAATAGATTTCTGGATGCACACCAGCTGTGTTGTGTGGGCAGAAGCTAGTTGTAAATGAGACAGATGGTACAGAGTGATGAATGATTTGGAGGGGGAGCAACATTCAGCAAACTGGCTTTCATGAAACTGATCTGTGAAAAAGTGAACCCCTTTTACTCCCCCACAGAAGCCTCTGGACCTACTTGTCTCCAATGTCACTCATAACCTAGGGGAGTCTCCTGTCTGCAATTTTCAGACCAATTGCTCACAGCACACTAAGCAAGATGATGATAATTCCTTTTTAATACACCCCCACACTAACACGATTGCAGGAAAAACCGCTTCAGTAAGCCTTTTTCAAATTTGGAAGGGTTTATTCCCTCACTAGGGGTGACCAAGGCTGCAAATGTCATTTAATTCTCCCCCAAAATGGGGAGGGAATAGCCTTTCCCCTCAAAATAATGAATGGCAGGAAACAAAGCTGTTTTCAACAAATCTGCTGTTGGCAAAAAAAACAAGAGTTGAATCTGACAGACCACGGGGCACCTTGGCTGCTTCCAGAAGTGACAGATTTAGATCCAAATCAAATCTTGTGGCTGATGCACACCCATGCCAAAAACCATATTCAAATATCTATTTAGTTATTTATCTGTCTTATCTAACTACTGAAGCAAGACACCAACTATGGCTAGTTACTCACCCTGACCACCACTTCCTTTCTATAAAGAAAATGTCAAAAATGAGTCCCGATTTTGTTGATGCAACATGCTAACCTATCAAGAAAGAATACATGATACAAGGGGGAAAGATTTTTAAACACTTTTGTTAGTTTCTATGATCTTTGGGAAAGACGCCTACAGTATTTCTTAATTCTAATGGATTATTCTTAATAACGATGAAGGGGGTGAAGGAAATGGATCCCTGTCAAATCTGCACGTGACACAAAACTGGAAGGTAAAGTTAGCATCTCAGAAGATGAGAATAAAATTCAAAATGACATTGATAAAACAAACATTCAAATGACATTGATAAAATAGAAAAAGTGAGTTGAAACTAGCTAAAAACAGTGACAAATGCAAGGTTCTTAATTTTGACAACAATGAAGTTTTGGATAGAGGGTGCCTAGCTTGGCAGCAGTACATTTGGTTTTACACTGCTGCTGTTTTTATTCTGTTGGAACGTTCATGTTTATGTCTTACTTTTTTATCTTATAATTTTAACTTTTCAATGTAAACCACTCAGAAAACTTCTGTTGTTGGGCAGTATGCATGTTGAAAAATGCATCAATAAATATGACAAAGATCTCAGGAATGCAGGCCTCATCTGGAGTACTGTGTCCAGATCCAGGTACCACACTTTAAGGAGGATTTTTGACAAACTAAAACAGGTTTGGAAGATAGTACAGAAATCCTATGAGTAAGAGTTGAAGGAACTGGGTATGTTAGCCTGGAGAAGACCTAAGGGAAGCTCTTCAAATACCCGAAGGGTTGCCACATGGAAGAGGGCAAAGGCTTGTTCTCTGCTGCCCTTGAGGGAAGGACTAGAACTAATGGAGATTAGGAGAAACGTCTTAACAGTAAGAGCAGTTTGACAATGGAACCAATTAGGGAGTGCGGTGGGAGTGGCTCTCCTTCACTAGGTGCTTTCAAGCAGAAGATGGGCTGCCATCCATGCAGGATGCTCTCTGACTGCCAGCAACTAGCAGAGGGCTAGACAAGTAGCTCACAGGAGAGCCTCCAACATCACAATTCTCATTTTGTGGAATCCAACCTACGACACACAAGCCACAATGTAGTGGGGGGACCTGTGTGCATAGCCAGTCACCACTCCAAAGTAAAGCTGATGAAGGCCAGACAGAGTTTGTACCTAAGGGAGCCTCACTGGGGCTCTTGGCGTCTCCTGGCCTCCCCTATTGTTTGCTCCTGCTCTCTTCAATACCTGGGCTGCTGAGCACAGAAAAGAGAGAATGTGGAGTCCCATCATTGCATCAGTTTAAAAGCTGTGCAGCAGAAGTGGGGAAGAAAAAACAGAAGTTGAGTAAGGGCCTTTGAAAACTTTCCCCAGCCACTCCAATTTTAGGATAATTTTTTTAACTGGTGATAGTAACATCAGTTAAAAGTTTAAAGACCAGAGAGAGAATGTGGAAGGAGCTTTCAGTGATCCAAATTGGTTTTATCCCCCACTCTCCATGCTTCTCTTTCAGATTTCTTCTGGTGTTCTGCCTGTATAAAAGTGAAGTGAAATGCCAGTTTGGGCCGTTTACTGCTCTTCCCTAAACTTTCTTCTTGTCAACAGCATTGTTTCAAAGGCAAAAAGCCTAAAACCTGGTCACATATTTCTCTGAAGGTGAGACTAGTTCTACGTAGGGCACTTCAGTAGCTTCCAAATACTTGGATATGGCAATGTAGAAGAGCTTCCTTTTGCTGCACAGGAAAACCTCAGCAACAGGATGCCAGCAATTACTACTTCAAAACAGTAAGCTACTACTGGGACAATTTTTGCTCTTCTATTTATTGGGTGGTATTCAACTCTTACTTAAAACAGACTCATTGAAATTAATGAACATGACTTAAGGGCCAACTTTAACATGCCAACTCTAAAGAAAGCTTCATTAAACGCCACACTATGAATTTTATTTCCCCCTATGCAGAACAGAATGTGTGTTCTGTGAATGTGTGTCGAATGCCTGGCTGCTATGTCAGTATCCTGGCTACTGTTATTCAACAAAATGACCATACCTATATGAATGGCCTTCTTTTGCAACTCATTCAGCCTTCGCAATCGCTCTTCATTTCTGGCTTTCAGCTGATCTATATTAAGACTAGAGTTTGAGTGCAGAGAGTCGTCGTCAGTCTCCAGTGATGGAGTCGGCCTAACAGCGCCAGCATCCTAAAGATGTAAGGAATCATGAGACGCTGCATGTGATACGTATCGGCTGAGGAAAATTTAGAAGGCTTTCTACATAATATATACACACAACTTCACCCACATAATGCCACTCTTCTTCCCTCTCTTGGGGCTTGGCACCAAGGTTGAGCAGACACTTCCCTAACACGCCTCCTTGCCTCTGCGTTCTCCTCTTCTGAGGTAAATCCCTCCTTATTTCCTCCCCCTTCCTGCTTTCTAGCCTCCTTTGTCTCTTCTCCCTCAGATCCATCTCTGGTTTCCTACTTTCTCGGGCCTACCTATTCTTTCTCCTAGTTTCCATCCACACACCCCGATTCCCCCACACACTGGCTGGTATAGGCCTTTGACATGCTCACAACCTCCATTTTATTCTCCTGTCAAGTGCATCCTCCAGCCCCAGCATCTCATCTGCCCATTTCCATCCTATCCCACTCAGCTTCTGGTCAAGCTGATGGAAGAGCTGATTGGAGACCAGTGCACCTGACAGACCCATTGTTTATACATAAAGGCTCTGAGAATGCAAAACATTCATTGTGCTTGTGTCCCATTGGAAAGCCCGCAAAGGGGACAAGTTAGTCCCAACAACTGAGCTCCACTGTTTTCAATAAATGCAACTAGTTGGATGAATTCTACTACCATTTTCTTTTCTCGCCTCCTTTCCCTTGCAGATACTGGCAGTGGTGGAGGTGAATTCACATTGAAGTCATGGTCTTCTAAAATAGGAAAGGTCTCTCCATCAGTACCTAGGAGGAGGAGGTTTAAAAATATTAGCACTTGGATTTTTAAGCAAAGTTCATGAAAAAAAAGCTTAATACACTCAACATGCTAAAGACAGGTTTGTATCTTAAAGCACAGCTACAAAAGACTCATCTACACCGGTCTAAATGAAATATACAGTCATACCTCGGTTTGCGACTGCCTCCGTTTGCGACCGCTTCAGTTTCCGACCACCGCAGACACGGAAGTGTTTACATCCGGGTTCCGTGGCACTCAGATGCACAGAAGCGATTTGTGCAGCACATGCGTGCACAGAAGCACTCTATTGGTGCTTCGTGCACGCGCAGAAGCGTGCATCGGGGAGCGACCAGCTCCCCGGAAAGGATTGTGGTCGCAAACCAAGGTATGACTGTACAGGGAAAGTTTATCTCTGAGGTGGAACTCATGCCCTGTTTGTGCATTTCCAAGAAGTATCTAGTCGGTCACTACTGGCAACAGTGAAGCTGCTTTAGATTTCCAAACAGACTAAGTATGTGAGCATGTGTGCAACTATTCTAGAATAGCTAAATAAACCCTGTAAATAAAACATGTACACCGTTATGCTCAGATTAATTTTGTTCCATATATCCTACATAATACAGAAACGGCAATAAAACCTCAGGGTTCCTTTTCTTTTACGTTTTTCTTTTTCTTCTTCTTTCGCAAAGCAGCTACGTTTTGGGAAGATGGCAAGTTTTGTCAACAGGATTGAATTAGTGCCCAAAACAAATCCTACCTAAGTCTATTTTCCTATGTATACATCATTTGTGTTATTTTTAAATCAGGGTTTCCCAACCAGGGGCCATATGGTCCCCTGGGGGTCCATGATATTCCAAGGGGGCCACAGGTGAAAATGGTATAAATGGGGAGCCACAGCTTGAGGCTAGAGGGCCACAGAGGGAAGTGAGAAGTGAAGGGGGGGGAATCCTGATTGACTGCCTATCCGCTTGGCCAATCACAAGTGGGCGAAGGGGTGGCCCACCAGGGCCTAATGCTCCTTTTTCCAACGTGCGTTTTGGTGGAGCAATCCTGGTTTGTTTCCGGAGGGTGAGGGCGATTGCTGAGCCTCCCATTTTGACCAGTAGAGCCTGTGATCCACAATCCCCAGGTCACGTAAGTGCGGTGGTGGGATGGCAATTGGTAGGGCTGGGAAAGCCAGAGATGTTTGTTGCTACTGCCGGTGTAGGGTGCAATCCACCCCAGTGCCGAGCTCAACAGGGTCTTCGGACGTTGCCAAAGGACGCAGGGCCTGTCTGCAGCGTCAGCCTGGCTCTACAAGGCACGGGGTGGAATCCATCCCAGTGCCTAGCCGAGTGGGGTAGTCTGGTGTAGCTGACTTGCATCCAGTAAATAACTCAGAAGAAAGCCGCAATGAATTCAGTGGGTCTTGGCTTACTTCCAGGTAAGGGTATGTGGGGCTATGGGAAGGAAACAAGGTCAGAAGGAGGCCGTGGTTGGGAAAAGGTTGGGAAACATTGATTTAAATTATCTGGAGAGTCTCATCTTGCATTAAGAGATGTGCTTTGAACCAGCATGCCACAGACTAAAAGAAGGAGAAGGAAGAAATGGTTCAAATCTACACTTGGCCAGCAGAAAGCTGCATGTGGAAATAGACACATGGAGACCCTCAATAAATCATTTATTAGGAGATTCTGTTAAGGCATCCTGGAACACATCCTATTCTCCAATATTATCCTCTCTCTCAGCAGACTAATTTCCAAATGGACTTGGGGGTCATAGTCAACATAGGGCTGAGTAACTGCTTGTGCTTTCGGAAGTCGTTTTACTCCCCTCTCCCCCTCTCATGTGCCCCCTAACCCTCTGGAGCAGTTTTGGAAAAGGAACCGTTTGCCTGCTGTGCAAGCAAAATTGTGCTATTCTTTAATACAGCCACACCTTTTTCAACTATAGCAGGCATCCCCAAACTGCGGCCCTCCAGATGTTTTGGCCTACAACTCCCATGATCCCTAGCTAACAGGACCAGTGGTCAGGGTTGATGGGAATTGTAGTCCAAAACATCTGGAGGGCCGAAGTTTGGAGATGCCTTAACTATAGAAAACAGGTCATGGCACACCTGAAGCCCAGGTAATTTAAATATACAAATATGAGCAGGTCTCTTACCACCTTCTCTACTTTTTAACCACCTTCAGCTTTTCAGAAATTCAGGAAGATGAACACCCTTCGAACCATGTATACGAATTTGGGATTGGGTGAGCACATACTACTGATTACAGTCCTGAACTGTACTTTTTCTGCAACCAAAGATTGAGCAACTCTTGACAGCAGCCTGATCAAACACAAGAATTATACCAGGAACAAGTGCCTCTGAAAATATATACTCACCAATAAAAGCACTATCAGACTCTAAAAGTGAGTTTGACACATCGTCTCTGACCTACCAAAGAAAAGCGAGAGGAAAGTTGCTTCAGATTTTTTTAAAAACTGTAAAAACACATCAAGCTAAATGAATAAGAGTTGTAAATGTCACCAGACTGGAAGTTATTAAATCTCTTTGTAACACAAGAAGATTCTCCAAGTTTTCCAAAATTACAACAGTGCAGTGTAGATGCTCAAGGTAGCAACAGCCTTTCAGAATGAATGACTACACTTCACGAGTGGGCTTGGCACTTGAATAACATTGCCGTTCATGTACAGTACTGAAAACCTACTCTTGTTTCCTAATACAGACAACTGCTACACAAACATCATATTAATATATTTATGTAAACTTAAAAATCACACCTTTCCCTTTTATGCATACGTGTTTGTATTGATAAAAGGTAGGCTGGTTCTGGAAGTACCAGTAACTTGCAGCTGACTCAAAGGTTTGGTTCTGTGGGTCCACGCATAGATGCAAAAATGCATAAAGCAAGCCAGGAACCCCCAGAACTGGCCCCCCTGCAAGGTGGAGAGGTGCTTACCCAGCTTTGGAAGGGTGGCACAATGGCTCTGGCAATCTCACAGAGCCTCCCGGCTGTCTTCCCAAAGTCAGGTAAGCCTGCGATCGCAGCTTTGTGCGGGGGGGGGAGGGGGCTTCCTTGCCTCTCCATTTGTTTATCCCACACACACACACACACACACACACACACATCTGCACAAAGCTGATATCACGTAAGTAAAATAAGTATAAGATGTGAGTTACTTGTATACACGTCTTGAGTGTCACTGGAAGTGCCCATTCACTCAGCGTAAAGAATGCTGAATGGTATGGCAAGGAAGATTCATGCTTGTATGCTGTCTACTTTCTGACTTTCGCTGCACATGCCCCTCTCCACCATCACCCATTTCAGATACTATCAACCTCACACCTTGCCAAAATCCCAGCCCACGGTTTTAATAATAATAATAATTTATTATTTATGCCCCGCCCATCTGGCTGGGTTTCCCCAGCCACTCTGGGTGGCTTCCAACAGAAGTATTAAAATACAATTATCTATTAAACATTAAAAGCTTCCCTAAACAGGGCTGCCTTCAGGTGTCCTCTAAAGGGCATCTAAAGGACATTGGTTTGCTCCAGGCTGAAATGATGACTCATTGGCTCCCAGTACGTTTCCGAGCACAATTCGAAGTGTTGGTGCTGACCTTTAAAGCCCTAAATGGCATTGGTCCAGTATACCTGAGGGAGAATCTCCACCCCCATCGTTCTGCCCGGACACTAAGGTCCAGTACCGAGGGCCTTCTGGAGGTTCCCTCGTTGCGAGAAGCCAAGTTGCAGGGAACCAGGCAGAGGGCCTTCTCGGTAGTGGCGCCCGCCCTGTGGAATGCCCTCTCATCAGATGTCAAAGAGAAAAACAGCTACCAGATTTTTAGAAGACATCTGAAGGCAGCCCTGTTTAGGGAAGGTTTTAATGTTTAATCAATTATTTTATTTTTCTGTTGGAAGCCGCCCAGAGTGGCTGGGGAAACCCAGCCGGATGGGCGGGGTATAAATAATAAATTATTATCATCATCATCATGTACTGAATAGCAACTCTTATTGCTAAACAATACCATCCTAAGACATTTATTACACTTCTCCCTACTTATGACCTGCCTTTCTTACTATACAGTATATTCAACGTGTCTCAGAAACATGTTACAGTGCATAGTTAAACTGTGGAATTCACTGCCCCAGCATGCAGTGATAACCATAAACTTGGATGGTTTTAGAAGGGAGTTAGACAAATTCATGTGAATAAGGCTGTCAGTGGCAGTATGCCTCTGAACACCAGTCGCTGGGGAACAAAAGGGGAGAGAATATTGTTGCTCTCCTGCTATTTGCTGGTTTCCCATAGGCATCTGGTGGTCCACTGTGAGACCAGATAGGCCAGCTGGCCTCATCCAACAGGCTTGACAACAAGAAAATTTCAGCTTTCCATATCACATGGAAGTGACTAACAATAGGCAGCTAATGGAGGCATTTCATCACTGGTGAATATGTTCTCAAAGGCTTTTATGAGCAAATTTCAACTTAGGCACCACTTTTTTCATGAAGTGAAGTTTCCAGGTACTCCTGTAAGTAGCACCTGCGTACAACACAATACTCAATCCTAGATGTTATTAGCACTTGGATAACTGCTGGAGATGAGGCGAGGAAGAGTTATTCGGGAGCAGCTAGCGCAGAAAAAGATGGGGGTATGTACTTTACAGATGTGCATCACATTGAGGTGGGATTTGAAAGAAGGAAGGACCTGTTCCAGACACAGGAATTAGTCTAGGTACATTTGGCACTGTTCGCTACTTTGGAATAAAATCAAAGAAACCAGTTCCATTTTGCTTACCATTCCTCTGTCTCTCGATTTAAAGCCAGGCACAGGCTCATCAAAATCTAGGGCGGCTATTAAAGCAAAGGAAAGCAAGGATGAAAACAAGATTAAGAACAGAGTGTTAATGATACAAAAGCATAATGCAACACTTAAATTCAGGGACTACAATAGCTGTTATCTTTATTAAAGCCATACATTTACTATCACACCATCAATAACAATAGCTGTTTTGCAGAAAAATGGCTACGGTAATATCCATAATTACAAAAATCAGATAAAGGGGTGGGAGGCAGAAAATTGCAGAAGGAACAAACACTGGATTATTCACTGTATTAAATATGTATTTACCAACTTACAACAAATAGATTCAAGGGTACATGCACACACATTCTCTCTCTCTCAACAGTAATGCAATAAAACCAAATTTATTTTTCATTCCTGAGGCCCCAGCTCACATAAAAACATTGCCAGGTACAGTATTAGCAGATCAATGAGTTAGCAATGATACACATACAAAACTCAGGACAATACAACAGGACCAGCCTGCATTTAGTTGACCTCCTGAACTACATGGTTTAACTTCTTTAATTTGATTGCTTGAGGACTTATACTTTGTAGCAGCAGTACCTGTGCATTATGGCGTTCCGGCTTGCTCAAGACATTTTGCAGTCTGAAGCAAGATGGTTCTCCCTCCATTCCACGTGCAGATATGGTGGAATCTTACTGGCAACGGGGCAGCATAACAGAGGGCAGTAGGCTCACTTAGATGACACAGGCCAGAGAGTGTGGCACACACAGCTGTGTCTTCCAGCACCTCACTGCTCTCTGCACATAGCTGTCAAGTTTTCCCTATTCTCGCGAGGAAGCCTTTTCAGCACAAGGGAATTTCCCTTTAAAAAACTTGACAGCTATGTCTCTGCATCTGCCTGAGGAAGCCTAATGAGTGGGTGAGTCTTTTGGGTCCAACTAGGTAAGTCATTTATGGGTGTCTTCCCCCCCCCTCTCCGGTAAAAAGCAGCCATAGTAGGGTCCTGATTTGTCTTGGGATTACCTTTGTATTTTATGCAGGAAAACACACTCAATCTAGCACCAAATGCGAAGTAAGTCTCCACATCTATTTTAGGAAAACAGTCCATAGTTTTGATCAAATCCGCCCTAGCTTACCTTCTGCATTTTCCCTCAGTTTTTTAAGTTTCTTGTTCTGCTCTCTTAGCAATGCTTGCTGCTGAATGTCCAGGGCATCATTAGTCGTGGGAGGATCAGGATACATATATCGTGTTTCTACCCGTGTGTCTGACTCTGTTACATAAAAAAAGAATACAATTCGCATACCATGAATGGGCCTTCCAGGGTGGTATTGGGAGAGATCTACTTAGAGCAGCAATGGGGAGTCTGTGGCCATCATCCCTGGCCAGCGGTCACCCTGGCTGGGGCTGCTGAGTGTGGAGTCTAACAACAGCTGCCGGGCCACAGGTTCTCCAATCCAGACCTGAATCCTTGATGATGTTCTCTCCTCTCTGGTGGAACCCATGTTCTTTTCTCAGGGAACACCCACTTTGCCAGATGTGAAAAAGCTATATGAATCGAAGGGTGGGCCGACAACCAGAAAGGAAGCTGTTTAATCCAGGAGGATGTTCTGACAAAAGCATCACTTGAAGGCACCTTCTGAGGAAGCATGAGGCCCAACTTATAATTTCTTGTGAATGTGGAGGCTGAAAACAATGCAGCCACAATGCTGACTTCTGTGGACAAGGCTGCTTTTGCTCAGTGAAGCAACCAGGTTATTCGTAATGGGGTGGCAATAGGCTAGAGCAGTGGTTTTCAACCAGTGTGCCATGGCACCCTGGGGGCCCTTGAATGATGGTCAGAGGTGTTGTGGGCAACATTGGCCTCTGTCCCTCTTTCCTTCCCTCCCTCTTCTCTGATGCCCTCTTGCGTCTCTGCCTCCCAAAGGCTTGCATAGCTGTTCGCTGCAGCAGCCCTGACTACAAGCTTCACAGACGAATGGTGCCTCTGGGGCTGGTCAGGGGGTGTTCTCTAGGCCCCTATGGGGCAGTGTGAGGAGGTACCTCTTTTGGGGCTGGGGGGGGCAGCTCAGAGAGCAGTAGTGGCAGCCCAGAGGACTCCCAAGGAGAGGGGAGAGGAGGCTGAGGGAACATTCCACAAGGGAGGGTGTTTGAAAAAGGGTGAGAGGCTGCCAAGGGAGCCATGGACTCAATAATAATAATTTATAATTTGTACCCCACCCACCTGGCTGAGTCTCCCCAGCCACTCTGGGCTAGAGCTATGTAGGCTTTGATCCACCAGGCTACAGTGCAACTAGAAGCCTTGTTCCCTTAGGGATGTTGGATGAGAGAAGACAAAGAGGCTACTGAAATGTCTCCGTCTCCCATCTCCATCCTTTGGAAGTGGATTTCTTTATTGCCCTTCCAATGCCTCTCTTATAGGCAAAGGTACTTGTTGACTGAAAGGGTGCTGGGGTCCAACACACCTTCTGAAATATCAGGAGTGGTCCTGCATACTTCTGCTCTGGGATGGAATACTGGCAGGCTTGGAGTCTTTATGCACTCTCTTATGATGGTGAGAAGCAAAGGGGGAGACTATCTAGAGCGCTGCTGCATTTAGAACTGCCTTAGATTTTAGTTCTTTGGGAATATTAACTAATAAATAATAATAATAATAATAATAATAATAATAATAATAATAATAATAATAATTTATTTATACCCTGCCCATCTAGCTGGGTTTCCCCAGCCACTCTGGGCGGCTTCCAGCAAAATATTGAAATACAATAATTCATCAAATATTAAAAGTTTCCCTAAACAGGGCTGTTTTCAGATGTCTTCTAAAAGTCAGATAGTTGTTTATTTCTTTGACATCTGATGGGAGGGCATTCCACAGGGCAGGCCCCACTACCGAGAAAGCCCTCTGCCTGGTTCCCTGTAACTTTGCTTCTTGCAGTGAGGGAACCGCCAGAAGGCCCTTGGCGCTGGACCTCAGTGTCCAGGCAGAACGATGGGGGTGGTCTCCCTTAAGGCTTTGCATGATCTCCTTTGTAAAAAAGGAGGGGTAGGAAGAGAGAAAGAGATTGGATATCTGAAGAAGTGTGCATGCACACGAAAGCTCATACCAAAATAAAAACTTAGTTGGTCTTTAAGGTGCTACTGAAGGAATTTTTTTATTTTACTTCGATCCAGACCAACACGGCTACCTACCTGTAATCAATTCTCTGTGTTGCCGAAAGGAGAAAAATTATTACTATCAGAATCATTTCCCCTCTCTTTTTCTGCTTCATACACATTATTGTCTGGTGCCGTCTGGTGGCCAATTTGGATATTGCTTGCAGTTTCAGAGACAGCTGTGTGCCTTTTTTCTGTCCAGAGGTAGAAAGGACTTCCAAAGGATTGGTCTCCACTGAGTGGACTTGCCCAGAGCCAGGCAAAGTGGATGGTCTGTTTGTGCCATCCCACTATGTTCCCCACCCCCTTCTAGCAATGACAGAGAGTAGTGGGTGGAAGAGCTCAATGCTGGAACCTATCTAAGCATACAGCAGGGTGAGGAATGGGGGAGGTTTTGGTGACAGCAGATCCTTTTTTGCAGGATTCTTACATTTTGAATTGCTATGTTTTAAGGTTTGCCAGTGATAGCCATGGCACAGCAAAGTGGCAAAGAGAAGTCCGGCAGATCAGGAAAGGCAAACGGCGGGGGGGAAGGGACTGATCTTTTTGGGAGAGAAAAACTAAGTGATCCCAAAAGAATGAACCAAGATGGCTGAGGAGGAGGAGGATAGAAACAGAACAGTTAACCAGAGCTCAGAAGAGAGGAAGAGGGCATCTGCTTTGGGGTTAAATTGAAGGAATAGTCAGAGGAGAAAGAGAATAACCAAATCTTCCAAGTCACGTGTAAGTGCCATGGGGAAATTAGGCAATATGACCCTTTAAGTGAATGTTTCCCGCACCAATCTGAGAATGACATTTATAAGTCTCATGATATCCTTTCTCATAAAATATTATCAAACATATATAAAAATAGTGATCAAAACGTGCTCTGGTTTCTTTGAAATGATGAAAAAGTTTTCTCTTATTTTACCTGGGAAAAGAGTGCTATGGATAATACACACACGGTCCTTTTTACACAATGATTATTTGTGGGAGAGGATTTGCACATACTGATGGTGGTTTTGGGGATTTTTTGCTGTCTGTTGGGTAAGGCTAAATCATAATTCAACATGTTCTTAAAGGTTATTCAAATACTTGACGTATTCTGGTTGAACTCATGATGTACATTGAACCAGCAAAGTTCTAATTACTTGAGCATGCTCAGTGGAAATGGAATATTGACTGACAGTTGGTGGGAGGGGTATGGAATGGGGCAGAAAACCAAGGGAGGAGGAATAGTATCCTTGAAGAGTGCTGTGATTAGCTAGAATCCTGACCAGAAAATTTGTTGCAGGTCCCACTTGTGTGCCACAAGCAAATTAAGCAGTTTCCTTTCATTAGAATCCCTCCCTTTAAAACTGAGGAAGTGTCCCGTCGTAAGAAAGACAACAGACTAACCTTTGTATTTAAGTTCATTAAAATCCCGGATATTCTGTATGTTGATAGGATCAGAGACATCTTTTGATGACGGTCGTCTGACTGGAGCTTGCATACGATGCCTAGCCATCTCAAATACATCCATGTTATATTTATCTTTCCTCCTGCTAAAAATAACCAAAACCATGCTTAGAAAACTAACCTCAGAATGATGTAGGTTCATTTATAAACAAAATGGGGGGGGGATTAGAGAATAGTTGAGATATCTGATTCAGACTGGAGTTTAGAAGCCAACCAGGAAAGAAATGCAGAATCCCAGTTCAGTAAACATTCTACTTACAGAGTCAGATAAAACCACAGGGCAGGGACAGGCAATGTAATCTATAGGAGTACTTTGGACAGAGACAATTTGCCTGTAAAGTTTCTTCCATTATGCCAAAAGTATGCTAGATGCATAACTAAGCTGGGCCAAACTTTGAGAGATGAAACAACTAACAAAAACTTTTATGACCCAACACTTAATAAATGCAACATCACAGTCCTAACATTCGCTTAACTTCATATTCCTTAGAGGACCCGCAAACCTTTCTGGATACAATAGGTTAAGAAAGGAACTCAGAATGAACCATGTGCAGCCCCAAAGGGCCATTAACTAAGGACAACTAGAGTCACGAGTAGCTTTAAGGTGAGAACAAAGTCCTCAGTCTTAGGCTCTCTTGTGCCTCATCAACAGAATTGTGGATCTAAGACCTGGTGCAAGGAAAATTCATTGCAATGAAGCATTGGCACCGTGGCTTTAGTGTGGATGAGAAAGTCTTGGGAGTCCATCCCAGAGCCCACTGCTTCTAACATGAGCTCCATCCTAACTCTTGCACCAGGAAAGAGGCTATAGGGAGATTCCACTAATGGATTATTCTGCAATTTTCTCCTTGCACTTCAACAGCTGCAGGAGGTTCCAGGGACAGACCACCTGGGTATAACTTACAGAGGTGTGTAAAGCAACAAAGGGCAGCACAGCCAAAGTCCCTTGTCACTCCTTCCACTGGCAATTTTTAATTCCAGGGGAGCATTTTTAATATTTGCTCAATTACATATTACCTGCCCAAGAGAAATTGCACACTTTACAAAACGCCCAAGTATAGACTGAAAAACACTCACCCTTTCGCTGGCATGTCATCGTCATCACTGTGGACTTTCAACAACTCTTCCTGGAGTCGCCGCTCTTCACTGCGAAGCTGCTTCCTCATCTCTGACAGCTCACTTATTACATTCTTCTTTTCTTCTGTAAATCAGTATAGCAACAAAACAAAAATGATACAGAAGACCCAAGGAAGCCTTTTTCTTGGCCAAAAATCACAGCCAAAGAAGTGACATATTCATTCATGGCATACAGATTTCTTACCATAGGCACGTAGCTGGTTTCTTCTGGCTGGAACTGGAGGAGATGGGATTCTGGGAACATCCTAGTAAAACATTAACATATAAATTGTACTAAAAATGACTGCATCAATAAAATGAAAACAGTAACTTCGTATGGCTCATTTTCATTCAGTCTAAGAAACAAACATTCACAAGCTCAGAGGTTCGATTTTCTCATAACAGACGTTGACATTCCACATGGCAAACTGCTTTTGAGACCAAGAGGAGTTTCAAAAGCAGTCTCTGTGTACCACGAGCACCTAGGTGCGATGCAGGAGAGCAATGACTGAATATGGAAAAGCATTATGGGTTAAGCAAGCCTGCAACTTTTTTTGGTTACAGTGCATATCAGGGGCTGGTATGGCACAGGGCATGGATCCATTTACCAGGCACCCCTCCATCTACTGGCCAATTTATCACCTAGTCTATTTGCTGGAGCAAAGTTCTCCACCTTGCAGGCGTAGGCCAGTTATAACTATGAATAATATTTCTCTCCACCCCTGTCAACCAGGGGCCAACAAATATCCAGAGAAAAAGAATGTACACTAAGAGAGGGAGGGAGGGTGGGGAAGATGGCAATGGCTGGAGAATCAGCCTGGGCTCTTATTTGAAGCTCAGGCAACAGATTGAGGGGGATAAGTCTTCCCTCCAGGTTGCACCCTGAGCCACGCCCCCAGGAACTAATGTAGAGCCCCTATTGGCTTCTTGGAATGGGTACTGCCCAGGCCACGGTGCAGCCGCATCAACCAACTGCATGTTTTCCCTGGCCTCTTGCACCCAAAGCAGCCCCGGTGGCTGGGGAGTAGACGATTCAAAGAGAAAAGAACACAAAACCAGATCAGCACAAGCCCCTTAGAATCCAAATCACTGATGACAAAATTATCAGAAGGTTGCCAAGATATTAGATGTCAACTGATAATGGTGGTATTTTTCCTCCATTAAAACACCCCTGGGGTTTAAGTCAAGATGCAAAGTGCCAGAAATGCATTCATGGATTATATTTGAATAAAAGGCAAACATACATGTGTATAGTAAGACGTACGACTCTCCACTAAAAGAGACCTTTCTTCTTTTACAACAGCTTTGTTCTGAAGAGATGGAATGAGAGGAGAAGGTTGTCTAGAAATCTGAAAAAAAATGGAGAGGGGTGAGAAGATTAAAATTTCCTGCTTAAATAGCAACTTGAAAAAAGTATTTATATACCAAGGAAAGTCTTTCATCTGACATAATAAGCTTTGTCAGCATCTATTTCCAAAAGCAAAGCCCACTTGGCTAATCTTTTAGGAATCTATGGCTACAAAGAGAGGGGTACTGGGAAATTAAAGAACGAAATACACAGGAAATGCAGGAAAAAGCAAGCTTGCCCATTTACCCTAAAATCAGATAGATAAAGTCAAAAGTCATTTGTTAAATGTATACTCCAATGTTTAAATTCTCTGTTGCTGCTAACGATAAGGACTCTAACTTCAGTTGATTAGGAACCTCAATTGACCCAGCTGCACAGATATTTTTGGGAAGGTTTATGAACATTCCAACTACACAGAAGTTTGTTTGTTTTTAATATTGAATACACAAAGTCTATGGGATATGTACACCAATGTAGCAGTGGTGGAAAGAGGTTCAGCAAAGAAGTAGGCAGCATAATCAAAGAGCTTGTCCCTTGTCGGACCATGTTTAAATCTTACAGTGGGGGGGGGGGCTGATTGTGAGGAAGAGAAAGGAAAATGGATACTGAAGGTATTGCAAAAGATATACACAGGTTTTTCTCTGCACGTGTAATATCCGCTTAGCATATATAGATTTATCTTATCTTTCTCTTTACAGGATGAAGCTATTTCACATTATGTAATAAAAACAGGCCCCTTTAGAGTTCAGTTTTGTACCCTGGGAAGAAAAGGGGTCATAATTGCTATGGGAGGCCCCACCCACCTTCCATATGTTGGTCAGGGCATATGCAGGCCTTACATATAAACTCCAACCATGCAGTCTGTAAATCCCATCTTTCAATTGTACTGAACACAGAGACCTCTAAGCACATGTCATGTGTTCTGACCGGGGGCAGGCCCTACACATCCAATCCCATCCATTCCCATGCAAAACTAACTGAATGCTTGTACAATATTTCTGAATGTTACCATTAAAGTGCTCATCTGAAAAGCTGAAATTCAGCAAATTAAAATACTGATCTTGATATATCTTGGATAAAAATGATCTAGGTTATGACTGAGCCTACTTAAATCAAGAAAGAAATGTATGGTGTGGATTAGATGGAAGGAGCTTGTGAAATGAAATTTGCATGTCCTTAACTGTCATTTTAAGAAACAGGCCTAGCCAGATATGGATGCTCAATACCTTAGTCAGGTGGACTGTAGAACCCTCTGAAAGCTGTGTCTGTTGAGGGTGCTCATGACCCTCCCCCCCCCACTCCTCACAGTTCCACCACCTAATAACAGAAGCATTAGAAGAACTCAAAGTTCAAATTGTTGCTTTGAACAAATGAGCCTTTGGTGTCTAATTCTTTTGAATTCAAGCTATAAAAGGAGTATACTTCATTATTTACATATGGAATATTTACGGTTCTTTCAACAGTTTTCAAAATTCATGGAAAATTTTAAAAGATGAAATGCTAGTAATTTGAAAGAAGAGGTTCTCTGAATAAATGAAAATACTGTAACATTGGTAGTTGATGAGATGTCTCAATACAACACGAAACCAACTGTAATGGGTATCAATCATCAATGTATAGTCATAGCATGTGGAAGGCAGAAAATAGCAGTATGTTCAAGTTAATAACCAAGCTAAAAAGATGTAAGACATACATGAAGACTAGGTTTCTCCAAGTATGAGTTGATAAAGGGGAAAAATATAAACCAATCAGCATCAAAATATCTTTCCATCCCCGCCATGCATCATCCTATGTCGCCACGTAAGTTTATCAGTCAAAGCCAAGTACCATGCCCTGTCATGCTACTTGAGGATATTAAGCAGAACCGTCTTTTCAATATAACCCGAATTCCATGCATGATGCCGCAAGGAGGTGGTTTATCAGATTCTTACAAGGAAGATCCTCGTTGCACCCTCTACATAAGGAGAGCAAAGCTACGCTAATCCTACAGTAGTTCCATTTCAATATCTCTGTGAAGAAGATCCACAAAGAATACAAAAACCACCTGCAAATTTTCTGTGCTTTTGGACATTCCCAAAGATGGATCTATGTACCGTGTTTCTCCAAAAATAACACACCGTCTTATATTTATTTTTCCTATTAAAAAAACCACGGTGGCTTATTTTCAGGGGATGCCTTTTTTTATTATTATTAAGTATGGTACAGTTTAACCTACAAGGTTAAACTGTCTATCACTATGGCTTATTTTCGGGGTATGACAAAGGAATGATAAGGAATTGTTTATATAATGAAGTCTTGCTAGTGTCCAATATCATCAATGCAAAGGTTTCAGCATGGATCCCAGAATTTTACCAGATATAGTTTTGAAAAAGGATGCATGCCATGGTACTGCCCATTCCCCGTTGTTGCCATTGTTAAACAATGGGGTGGGGTCAGAAATCCTTGACTACCTACTTCAAGTCACACAGAGGTCTAATCAACAAATTTTGATCTTTCTGTCCATCCCTGGCACAGAAAATCAAATTTGACTTTTTGTTGTCAAGGACATGACAAGAGTTAATTCCATGAACATTTTAAAATGTTGATAGAAATGCATCTACTAACATTGCAATTTTTTTCTCATTACTACTATCCATTTAAACGTATGCTCTCATATACTTAAAGGTAAAGGTACACATGACCGTTAGGTCCAATCGCAAACGACTCTGGGGTTGCGGCGCTCATCTTGCTCTATAGGCCGAGGGAGCCAACGTTTGTCCGCAGACAGCTTCCGGGTCATGTGGCCAGCATGACTAAGCCCCTTCTGGCGAACCAGAGCAGTGCACGGAAACGCCGTTTACCTTCCCACTGTAGCGGTATTTATTTATCTACTTGCACTTTGATGTGCTTTCGAACTGCTAAGTGGGCAGCTGGGACTGAACAACGGGAGCTCACCCCGTCGCAGGGGTTCAAACCGCCAACCTTCTGATCAGCAAGCCCAAGGCTCTGTGGTTTAGTCTTCAAATGGTCTCCTCAGACACCTTTGCAGTTCCTTGATATAAATGGAATTTGTCTTTTGAAATAATTATCATAGTTTTAGATTCCCCAGCTAGGAGGCACTTTTGCTCATACAGAAGTTCACTCTCCCTCTCTCCCTCTACAGCTCCTCCACCCCTCAGAAAGCCATTCTGGAGGTTCCATACACACACCTAGAACCCATTTTTACAAGAACTGTAGGCGTGGGGAAGGAGGAGAAATAAATTACCCTCTTCAAATCCAAGCCAACAAGGAACAATTTATGAAATATGATTACCTTTTCTTCTCCAGCATGTCTTTCATTTTCACTGTTCTGCTGGAGCTGTTTATCCAGCCTTTCTTCCTCTTCCGCCCTTTTTCTCTCTCCCTCTTTTCTTCTTTCTTCAGCTAATCGATACAGTTCTTCATTTTTTAATCTTTGCTATGAAGATAAAAAAAATGTGACGTTGCAAAAAGCAAACAAAACAAAAACCAGTATGTTTAGCAAACTTTGACTGCAATTTGAAAAATACAGAGACAGAGAACACGCACAATTGAAAAGAGCCTAACACTCAGAATGTCCTTCTTAGAAATGTGCCCCACTGAAATCAGTAAGCCTTGCTTTAATCCCTTTGTGGGATTGAAGTATAATTTGTGGGGTGAATAATAATGAACAAATAAACATAATTCTCTCTGTCACTAGTTAACTAGCAAGTCCTGAACAAAGAAGTGAGTATCTGGTGTACAATGAAGGAAGATTACTTTCAGCAATTCCCTCCTTGACATCTTTTAGTATTATTATTACACTGAGTCTTTTTAAAAAAATGAGATTTCACAATAATTTACTCCATTCCAGGGGCACCTGATTCTCTTTAAGGGAGGAAACCTATCACATCTATAGAAGTCAGATACCACACCTCTTCTTCTCTCCTTCGTTTCCTCTCTAGTTCCTCCTCATATTCTCTCTGTATTTTAGCCCTCTGCTCAGTTAGCCTTTTTTCTTCCCTTTCTTCTTCAAGTCTTCGTTTTTCACGCTCTTCCTCTTCTCGTTTTCTTTTCTCCTCAATCTATGAAGGAAAAGACCAAATATTTATCTGCCAGAAAGAGCAGCTTAAGAATAATCAAGCCTTAACAGAGATTATAAAATCTATTTTAAGATCTGCATCATGGCTGTAAGTGGAAGTCTACCCATCTCTACCCATGCACAGATAAAGGAAAGTCTTCTATCCATTACAATATTTTGCTTTGGGTCTTACTTAACAACCAGAGATTGCCTTGATACCATCTACCAGACAGCCTTATGCACCTCCCGCTTTCTATACAGGCTGCCAACCCCACCTTCTCAAGCCACAGGGAGCCCCAGCTGAAAGAGTGTCTTGGCCCCAGTCGACAAAGCATCAAGGAAAGTTAAGAAGACATGCAAGGAAAGGGAACGTAACATCCACTTATTTAATGAAAACTTATCCAACTAATAAGGGCACAGTAAGATGACTATGTGCTAGGAGCCAAATCCTGTAAGAACTTATCTCAGAAGCTAAATTCTATGGGTAGGAAGTCTGTAGAAACCTGGTGTTCAGCACTATCTTAGAAGAGAAGCTTGAGAGGACATAGTAAACTAGACTAAAATTTCTAGTTTTGGAGAGGGGATAAAAAGGAAATTTCACTATCTATCTATCTATCTATCTATCTATCTATCTATCTATACAGTTCCACACAACACAGATCTAGCTAGTTAGAATTAGCTTAGTTTTAAAAAGTTTAGGCTTAGCCTTCTGTAAAAACATCCACTCCAAGCTGTTTTCCTTGGTTATAAAGATAAGACTTCTAGTAAAAAAGAACTCAGTTGAGTCTTGTTTTGCTTGTGTTGCTTCCTACTGCAACACTAAATTTTGCAGGATGAAGTTCTCCCATGCAAGGTTCCTGCCAGCCATGCCCTTTCCTATGTTATTCCATTTCCACACATACCAGGGGCAAGGGGACTTCCTCTCTACCCCTCTTGGCATTTAGTTTGGTGGGCACTAAGCATGCTCATGCTCAGTCCCTGCCCCACCCATGCCCCACACCCAAATTTCCTTCTAAAAATTGGGTTTGTTTTGCAGATTTGGGGGTTTCCCCAAGCCTGACAATACTGGCTTTGTATGTGCAAATGATGCTTGTTTGGCTATATAAAAGAATCAGCACTTGGACAATGGTTTCCTTATAAATATCCAGAATACTATATGAAAAATATATTGATTTTAATCTATTAAAAGCCATGAGCAGCACTGCTTTGCAAAATCTTTAAAAGTTATTAAGTCATTAATACAAGTTTGCTAAACTAGAAAAATATTTTACCTCACTTAATACTTATACACACTCACCTGGAAACGAAGAAAGTTCTTGTATGATTCTTGCCGCCTAAGCTGCTCCGGTGTTGGGGTCTCACCAAAAATGTTACCACGAGCAAATGGGGATGTTTGTGTATATGTGAAACCTATTTTTTAAAAAAGAAATACAGTTTGCAAACATTGTTAAACCTGTTATCTCACAGAAGATTCCAAACTCATGTTTGATATCTTGCTTTAAAGAATACTATAACACTGGCAACATTAACCCAATGAAACTTGCCTTCGCAACATGTGAAGCTCCCAACAAAACCAGTCAGCAAGTGCTGTAGTGTGAAAACAGCAAAACCTAAAACGCTTGAATTATCTGAGCTTAAAAATAAAGGAACAAGGAAACAGCATCGGGTCCCCTGGGAGCAAATTAAAATCATTTGTATAGCTGTTTCCAGATCCTTGAAAGAAACTCTTTCCCCCTATTCTCCTTGCACATGTGTGACATGCAGGCTGTGGAATAGGCCACTGGGGGAATGGGAGGTCACTGAATACTTAAAGCACTCTCTATCAAAGCATAAATGACTTGCACCAGGCTATGTGCATGAAGCAAGGGGCAGGGGGACATGTCTGCAGATCTCCCATTCCCCTTCTGAGCCTTCTGCTCGGTCTGTGCACATTTCTCTGCACAGGTGTAGGCAATGAGATGGTGGAAACTAACTCCTTTGAGCTTGTGGGAATTCTCTGCATTTGTGCACTATGTCCATGGTGTTTTAAGCTATAAAAAAAAGGTTTGCCATATATTTCAGTTTATTAATATTTAAAAAGAACTATTTGCATGGGGGAAATGCATCTGATAACCCCACATGCAAGAGTAATCTCAGTATTTGATTTCTGAATTCCCCCTTAATTGTACTTTAAAAATTCATTTGTAAATTTAGAAAGTAATTCTATTACAAAACTGAAAATCCTGGCATCTGCCTCCAAGCACTTCCACGTGGTTGACGAAACAAGAAAATATAATAATTAGGCTATGGGTTATTAGTTTCTTTTTCTCTAACCCCAAAAATGCATTTAAACATATTATATACCTTGCCATGTTCCATGCTTGTGAACACTGGTGTATAATCCCATGTTTTAAAACAGTTTTCATTGTGACCAACTAGTTAGTAAAAATATAAAATACGGTACCCATGGACTATCAAACTGCATGCATTGCATTGGAGATATCTGCAAAACAGACTACTTAGCACTAGTTTTCTGGATCATGGCTACAATGTACTGTATATTATGGTTGGGTTGCAGGTACTCAATATATAGGTGGACATAATTTAGCTCTAACTATCTTATTCCCAAATAATATTTTCTTAAGCATTTTTAACCTCTTCCAAAGAGCTCCTTTTTAATGTCACTAACTACAAACCAAGTCAAGAATGAAACATTATTGTTTTTAAGACTGCTGCTTCTTTTCTTCCTGGCAGAATATTGGAACTTGAACACTGTTATTCAGATGCAAAAGGAGAAGGAAAGAAAGGAGACAACACTAACAGGAAATAATTTACGCAGACCCAGTGATTATAATGCATACTGAGGAGCTTCCTGTTCTCTTTCTTCGCTTGATGGCGGACACCATGTAAATGCGCAAGGAACCCCTTGGGCATGCACAGAGTGCTTTCACAATGGAGAACAGGAATACAAAAATATTTATCAGTGCAACCATACAAGCAGTTTCTAGAACTGCTAACTAAACCACGTTCAAGAGGATTCAAGGAAACATACAGGATTGTCTTCAGTGGAAAGTACAGCATAGGAAGAATGTACAGTCATTCATCAGGGACACAACACACATTCGCAACTGAAAAGATGGTGTTATTTAAACCTGCTATTTTATTTGAAGATTCATCTGTATTCTCAAGTCTTGGGGAGGCCAAACTTAGGTCAACAGATACTATAGCCCTTTTATCTTCATATACTCGTGCCTCTGGGTTATGATATGCATCTTCATTTTGCTTGTGCATCATATTCAAGTCAGCTGAAGAAAAGGGGGAAACAGCCATGTATAATATTTTCTTCCAACATGAGGCATGTTTATGACATAGTTCCAAGCCAAGAAATGTTCTCCAGATATACAGTTAAGAGGAAATACAAAGGCCATAATCCAAGATAAGAGCTGCATGTGCTGTGCCGTGTGTGCTTTATGTAAAAGCACACTAAAAAGCCAAAACAATATGTTATAATTTATTGATTATTATTATTATTATTATTATTATTATTATTATTATTATTATTTAAAAGAAGTTAGCGCTATGTTTAAGCCATAAGTGGAAGGTCTCAGGACTCTAATGAATTGATGCACTGAGGTTTTCTGCTGTTTGCCTAACAGAGTTGTCTCCAGATTTATCACCTCTTCACTTCCATATTATTTGTTAAAGCTGGCAAATATCAACTACCATTCTGATTAAAACATATTTAATAAACACAATAACAATTCCAAACTACTAGCAGGAGAGCCACAGTATTTTAAATAAGATCTAGCCCTAATTAGATGTTTATCCTTTATCAATATAAAACGAGAAGCAGACTCAATTATGGGACTGGTAAACATGTTTCAGAAACCACCACTATGACTCAAAAAAGCTTTTTTGGGGGGGGGGAGAGACTCTGTATTCATAAGCCTGTCTTCAGTGTATTACAGTATTCTCTCCTCCATTATACGTCCTTTTATTCCTAATGCCACCTCTTGCTACATTTTTCAAAAAATATCACCCTTACAAGTGCAGCTCCCACTAAAAGAAACAAAACTACTGTTTGACTGTCTAAATAAACAGAGCTGATTTCTTCCATGCTGTAAATTCGCTGTAGTGCATCCATTTTACTCTCCTGTCAAGTGTCATTTGTTTCTCAACAAATATAAATAAATATAGACATAAACATAAAGTAAAAAGAAAATCCCCTGATTTCAAACATACTTATGAGGTTTCCTTTTTTATCTCTGAGAGGAGCGCCACCACCACCTTTGCCCCAAGGATTGTAAGCTCTCATTTCAGCTTCTAATTTGGCCTCATACCGTTCCTTTTCTTCCTTCTCTTGCCTGCGACGTTCTTCTCTTTCCCTTATCTGCAAAGAAGTATCAGCATTTGGCATTACATGTCTCATTAATACGATAAAAATTAATACTGAATTCAATGTCAGTTTAAGCATTGGTGTGCAGCACTTTCTTCCTCAGGCAGGTAGCTATAACAAGCCGGTTAAACAAAAGCATCAGAGTATTTTCTTACTTTCATAATAATAATAATAATAATAATAAATTTATTATTTATACCCCACTCATCTGGCTGGGGAAGCCAATCAAAGTGACAGGTGTGCCTGTACACAAACATATATATGGCACATAGCATCCCAAGATAGGCATTAAATATCTATTTAAAAGCACTTTAAAAAGATATATTAGCATCAATGCTAGGTGTAAGAAGCACAGACATTTTAAAATCCACATGAAAATTCCTAGTACAGCATGATCAATGGTGGCTTCTAACTCAGAATGGTACAAATGTCTATGCAGTAAATATTGCCTAAATTATTGCCTGTGTGTCCACCCTGACACTACACCTTCCTAGTAAGCAGAAATGATACTAAAATTGAATTGTTTGTATGTAAGCCACCCTTGTAAGCCTTTTGGAGTGAAGAGCACAGAAAATATATAAATGACTGTTTTCAAAATTATCCGGTTAACAGACTTTAAATCAAACGGAAGCTGTTGAGGTACATTAGACGCCACAATGCTAACTTGAAATCTGAACTATTAGGAAGACCTGGCATTGAAAGCAGGAAAAATGCATGGGTGAAATTTCATTTTTCTCATTTCCATCAATGCCTCCTCTGGCCCTTTCCCCTCAGAAGAGGGAGACCTTCTGTCAGGGGATTGTTGCGGCTACTCTCAAGTAAAGACGCTCCAGTCCACTCTGTCTTTCAGAGTTTCATTGTGCATATTATTTACAGTGCAGAGATATCAGAAAACATGACTGCCTAGTCTGATTCAGAACCAGGCAATGGCTGCTTCCGGCTCTTCAGCCAGCATAAAAGCCTGGGCACCTCAAAACGCCGCCCCCTAGTCCTGTGTGTGGGCACGCGCCTCAATTCAGGCACCAGAAAAGGCTGCATTCCTTCTCCCATCCTTTGGCTGGAGCATTGCAAAGGCTCCGACACCTTGCTGCGCTGTCCTTCCACCTCTGGACAGCTGGGTCGGTGTCGAGGCTCTGACACGTCTGAGAGCCCCCTCTGCACTCTGCTCCATTCCTCATTCCCTCCTCCTGACCCGCTGCTAGCGCTATCACTGGGCGAAGTGCTAGTCAGGATGACTGGGGGAGGGTCCCTGTAGGGAGTCCCCATGACACCTTCTTTCCTTCCTTGCCTGCTGAAATTTTCTGCCTCCCAGCCACCATTACATGGCATCCGAGGAGTTGCTGGTGCCAGCACTGGTCCAGGCAAAAGAATATGGCACAGCTAAGGGGCTGGGCAGGCTGTGGCACTGGGGCCCACCAGAAACTGGCCTACTGGTGGGTTCTGTCCCACTGTCTGAGAATCACTGATGCAGACTATACTGAGACAGAAGGACCAGGGGCCTGATTCAATATGAGGAGCTTCTTATGTCCCTATGTGTAAAGTCTGGCCAATGTATTTCAAGCTGTTAATTCTTACTAGAGGATACAGGGACCCATTTAGATTAGAAATAATCAATAGTGGAATGATTAGCAATGCAGGGGAAAGGAAAGTTATTTTAGGGTGCTGTTCCTTTTAATATACAGTACAGGTTGTTTTATAAAATTTTATAGCTGAAGGTCAGATACATTACAAAAATATTTTCCAAACAAATTTCAGCTTCTCACCTGTTGTTGTAATTCATGCTGATAAGCTAAAGTAGCGTCTTTTGAGGTCTTTGGTTTTTCTTCGGGAAACATACACAGACCTTTCGGTCTGTCATTTGCAATTCTTGCTCCTATTTTACTTCTGCATTCAAAAGAGTAAAAATGCAATGTGTTTTAAAGAAAACCTAAGAGTGTTACTAATTGAAATCTGTCTTTCTCAGGTGATACTTTATTAGTTTTCACTACACTGTTCATTTATCATCTAAAAAGCAGTTTCAGTTTTGCAGAAAGCTGGCAAATTTTCCACAATTCCATTTCAAATTCAAATAGCAAAACAGGTAAGAGGAGCAACTCCAGAATAGGCCCTACAAAATATATTCCAAGACAATAACGCACGTTAACATGGCAAAGAACTTATAAGCCACTTACTCTCAGCAGCTAGCAGTGCCTCTAGCCAGACACTGGAGGGCCCTATAGGGAGTGTCCAGGGACAACTGGTATCAAACTGTATGGTAAACCGCCCTATTAAAAAAACCTAACCAACGAACTGAAACTATCATGGAGACAAACCAAAGAGAATGCCGTCTCCCTTGTGTGGCCCCCCTTTATCACATATACAAGCCAAGAAGACAATGACCGATCTTCCCTGACAACATAAAATTCAATATGGCTAACATAACCCAACAACACCCCCTTCCCACAAACAAAACACACTGCTACCAATCAACTGCAACCAACATATCTTGGGCCCTTTGACCTCTTGCTCTGCCAACAAAAATAAGACACCTATCCAACTGACACTGACAAAAAAGCTCCACTCATATATGTAAAATTGAAAGTTTAATGTCTCCTTCACCTTCCCCCTCTCCTAAATGTCTCTTTCTCTACTTTCTTCCCTTCCCCCCTCAACCCCACATTGTCTACAACAAAAAATGTCTCAAACTGATTGTACTTGATTTGTATGAAGGATGCTACAATTTCAAAACAGAGAGACCGAATGTACTTTTGTTACTTATGGAAAATCTTTCAATAAAAACATCTTTTTTTAAAACTCACATTCCCAAATAAGGAGCCAAACAATGCTAAACTAATCTTATCAGTACTTACGCAGTCATAGGAGGAGGTCTTTGAACAGTATCTACAGGGGGAGGTGCAGATGAAGGCTGCATCCCTGATATACCTGGGCCATCTAGAACAATCAAGACATCCAAAACTTAAATCTAGTTTTGTACAGTCTGAACAGTAATTTTAATATGTTATTTTATTATCTGGAGAACATAAAATGCTGGCATGTCAAGAAACTGTGCCAGCCACTTAATGTAAAGATGCATTTATTTATAGAAATATTTCTATAGCACCATATCATAAAATATGAAGATGGTGTGAACAGCTAAAACATAAACATGTTCATTATTAATTTAAAAACTGAATTAAAGGATTAATATGACTGGCTATCATTCTTACTAATAGGAAACTAAGCTGGTGAGTGCCGTCTGGACTGGAGGCAATAACCTCCAGAGAGTGTATTACTATAGTTTTACACCACTTGGTTAATCAACTTACAATATGCAAGGCTGGGGTCCAAAGGGTTCCTGGCACCATAGTAGTAGTACGCATCATCATATGGAGTTCTGTAGTTATCAATCAGAATTGGTGGTGGAGGTGGAGGTGGTAACGGTGCCATTCTAAACCCAAACAAAAATGACAACATATTTTAAAGGGGGCTTTTTGAAGCATGCCTCACCATGGGAGAAGAAAAAGTGGAACAAAAATATGTGGCCATTTTTTTCATGCAGGAATTCTGTCATTTGATCATAGAATCTTAAGTTGGAAGTGTCCCAAATCTGACCCCCTGCAATGCAGAAATCAGTTAATGCTTCTCACTGATACTAACATTCCAACTTCGTTCTAATCACTGCCCACTTTTGATGGTTGGTAAAGTGGACTGCTTCAGAATACCTAGGCTTAAAGGTAAAGGTAAAGGGACCCCTGACCATTAGGTCCAGTCATGACCGACTCTGGGGTTGCGGCACTCATCTCGCTGTATTGGCTGAGGGAGCCAGGTCATGTGGCCAGCATGACAAAGCCGCTTCTGGTGAACCAGAGCAGCGCATGGAAACGCCGTTTACCTTCCCACTGTAGCGGTACCTATGTATCTACTTGCACTTTGATCTGCTTTCGAACTGCTAGGTTGGCAGGAGCTGGGACCGAACAACAGGAGCTCACCCCATCGTGGGGATTCAAACTGCCGACCTTCTGATTGGCAAGCCCTAGGCTCTGTGGTTTAACCTACAGCACCACCTGCGTCCCTAGGCTTATCACAAGGCAAAACATACTTATGTCTGATTTACATGCTTCCAGGACCCAATACCCACCCCACAGTGTCTTTGTATATGATACTTATATAGCGCTGTGCATTTATAGCTGTTACACAGTTATTTCAGAAGATTTAAACTATCTTTCACTCAGTGCTTCCAGTTGCAGCCAAATATTTGCCTGCTTGAAAAATGATTCCTACACCCCCCCAAAAAAAGAAAGATAGCATGCCTACTGCAATATGAAGTAATGCATGAAATATGTCTGTGTGGGCTTCTACTGGATGGTGTCTCTGAGAAAAAACAACCCTCTCTATTACATGCCTGTGGAATGGTATTGACATAAAATACAATTGCTTATTTTAATGCACTTTTTGCTCTTTTCAGAAACCTGATGCTAGATTGATCTGATGACTGGGCAGGGGGTGATTTGCATTCCCACCAGAACACTGGGCTACTGCCCAGCACTTTATCTACTTAATGTTTTTCCCTTTTTGCAGCTGCCACCAAGATTGATTGGAACTTTGGGGAGTGGGGAGAGAGAGCACTTTGGGGGTGATGCAGATCACGTTCCTGGCTTGAGGGTTAGCCACACTTGCCATAGACTTAGATGCCTCACATGTACCCAAACATCAGACAACTGCAAAGAAAACATTACAGAAAGTCACCTGGGAGCCAACATTTCTCCAAGAGTAGTGGACAACCCTCTGTGGAACTCTTCATTCACAGGTGAGATAGGAGGTGCAGATATGGATGTAGGTCCAGGTGTTGGAGTTTGAAATGCTGGTCTTGGTCTTTCTGGTGGTATTCTCTCCTCAGATATTCGTGGTGTTAATCCCAGGTCTTTCAGTCGGTTAGGCTATGGAAAAAAGTTGATTTATTATTTAGGTTATTAGGGTGCTCAAACTAGTTAAGTACTATGAACCATTTCAGAAAATAACATTTTCCAAAAGCAATGTAGTGCTTTAAATATCACATTTAAGAACCCACTGAAATTTTAGTATAAAATTATTTTTCACAAAGTAACTGTCATGCTAAACGTTTAGTTGAACATGCTAGTAAAAAAGATAATTGATCATCAACACTTGTGTTAATCTTCGAAAATTTGGAAACAGCTATTTCAAAGAAGAAGCAATGTACTATAGCATTTAATATAAAGGAGAAAAATATTGAAACATGCCCAATAAACATTTCTAAAAAACATTAGCTATTAAGAAACACCACCAAATTATGTTTTTATAGATATCCATTATATTAGTCAAGATCGTAGTAATGGTTTTTTTTTTGCTTTTCATTTTAAAAACACAATATAGTATACTCTATAACTCTGCTAAATAAAAATGTTTATTGACGTTTGGAAGAGGATACAAAAGAAAAAGAGGTGGTACCATGCACTTAATTCAAAAAGCATGTAGGTTTCAAAACTATGCCACCAACTACTCCATGGTTTCCCCAACAGCTACTGCGTAACTTGTTACTGAGCATGTTTAAAACCTTACTCTGAAAACTAATGTAACATGAAAGGTCTCAGAGGGATCTGTGAAGATTGATTTCCTATTGAATTTCTGTATCACCATGTTGATGGCCAGAAAAATACTGATAGCTCTGGAACCCCACATGCCTGAAGTGGGCACTATATACCCATCTATGTAGAACGGTTGCTGACAAAAATAGCAATATGTTAAAATGTTTACCTTTTCTTCACTTAGCTGCAAGACAGTATATACAAAATTGTTAGTACAACGCAAGTGTGGGCTAAACCCAATTTCTAATAGATTTTTAATTGCAAATGTTTCTGCCTAATACAAGGAGAGTTGTCTTGTGGAATGCCTTGTAGCATTCTTTGGTTGGAATCCAAGGGGGAATCCTGAGCACTAGCAGTTGTTTCCCTTTTTTGGCAAGTTTTCCAGACTGCTTTTTGGACCTAGATGAATCTGGAGACTGGGAAAGGGCACTGTCTTTAAAGGGCAGAAATAAGGGCATAAGACATAAGCAAACAAACCCCCCTGTATCCCTGCTGGATATTCAAGTATTTAACAATTACTCTGTTTCTAACCAGGGACCTCTTGTATCATATGCCTACACTTGTTCCTTTTAGCTAAAGCTCCACATATATTCCCATACTGAGCTATGCTAATTCTCAGAAGTCATATTGAAACATATTTATATTTTCCCCATGATCTCTTTTCTAGGGCTTAGCCCAGACCACATAGTTATCCAGAAGGAAAACTTTTAAAAGCAGCAGAATAATTCAAATAGATGAAAAGTACTGCCAACTTTCAGTCATCTAATACAATGTTGATGCTTATATCCAGCCCCAGTTATTCGTTTAACAAGGTATTAACATTTAATAGACCTTCTTTCATAGCCTTTTCTGAGGTTACATGTTCCACTGAGTGCCCCACCACAACAAATTCCCCAAAGCAATCATTGTGTGTCCTATGTGCAGAAATAGTTGGGTCCTCTGCCCCTTGTTCACATAGAAAGTATGATCGACAGTACAGGACCTGTCCAGACACTGCCCCTTCCCTTAGAAAGGCCCCTTGACCCTTATTTAACTCTTCATTAGCACTTGGCCCACAAACCATTTTCGCCCCATCCAACACACCTGGAAGGTTTGTGGCTAGCTTTGCTGAGGTGGGGTTGCTTGGGGGGGGGGTTATGGGGGGGGAACTAGCCTCCACTTCACAATGGCATTGGGGACATCTGGGAGTGATGTAACACAGCATTGTCCAAAAAGTGCTGCATGCAAGTCAGTTGAGCATGAAAACTTCTGCTTCCCACCAGCTTCAGATACTAGCCTGTTCAGAAACAGTTTCTTAGCTTAAGCAGGAACTATTTGGCAGGCCTTTATGTGGTTTGATAATTCTTGGATCATCAGTCTAGGAAAACCATAATATACTGAAATCCTATACAAGTGGAACAACTTCAGAAACCCGTGAAAAGAGGCTCTGTGGACAGCAGGATTATTTTCACCAAGTCCTTTGACAGATTTACATAAGATGAGTATCTTCTGTCAAGAGACTGTGTCAACTTACACTAACAATGTTCAAGTGTCACAATAAGCCATAGTATATTGCAACTCATATGAGTCACAGCCTGCCTTGCACTTGTACACTCCCCCCCTCCATCTCCTTCATGGCCAGGAGAAGAACTTGGAAAGCTTCCCCCCCCCCTTAAACAAAGTGGCTTATCATTTTGTCTAAACTGGGGATCAGGGCTGACCCAAACTAAAACTAAAGTTAGTATTAACAAGGCAACTTACTAACTCATGGTTTGTAGTCAGCTTGTTTTGAAACTGATAGTTCATGTCAAAAAAACGATTCCCTGCTTTGGATAAAAGCCGTGTTTAAGGGAAACCAAAAGTAAAGACTCCAAAGTTACCTTTCCAGCTGCTTGTCAGGGGAGGGGGAAATGCGCAAGCCCAAGGCTCACTGTGGCATACGCACATCATGTTAAGTCCTGATTTATCATGGCACAAATGCATCCAGTGTTGAGTACCTATAAAGTTAACTCTCCTTGCTTACAAAGAGGCACTGCCATCTGGCTTTTGTTCCAGTCAGTTACTTGCCCCAAAACAAAGGCATTTCATTTTTATATCAAAGTCTAGGAAGCAACTTAAAGAGTCCTCAAATCACATGTCTGCAATGTTGCACAACAGGTGCGGGCAACTGGATGCCCATTCCCATGTAGCTGGTTTTCCCATTCTCATCTTCACAACAGCCCTGTGAGGTAGGTTAGGCTGATAGACTGTGACTTGCCCAAGGTCACTCAGTGAGCTTCATGGCCATGTGTGAATTTGAACCCTATACTTCCAGGTTACAGTTCAACACTCTAACCACTGCACCACATTGACACAGATACATTTTTAAACGGTTAGCTAAACCTGAAGACCCGAACATTAAAATTCCTCACCTTCTTTTCGGGGTCTACAACTCCAGATGCAGCAACTGGGAGCTCAAGCTCTTTTTCACTATCAAAGAGAAAAATACACACAACACACACATAAAAGATAAGGACAGAAATATTGTGCATAACATTTGTATCTCACCCTTTCTCAAAGGAACAATGGGTGGCATACAGTGGATCCTTTCACTTTATCACCAGAACAATCCCGAGAGTTAGGCTGACTTAAAAAGCAGAGTTTTAACCAAGGCCACTTAGTGAGTTTCATGCCCAAGCTGGGATTTGAACCCATGCCTCCCTGGTCAAGCTGAACCACCCTCATCCAGCACACCACACATCTCTGGATCTCTCAGAACAGTTAAAATAACTCATTTATGCTTAAATTTAATAATCTTTCCCTAACAGTCGAACATACAAATTTTTGAAGAACCAATAGGAACTTGTTTCAGATTACATTGGTCTAGTCAACCATCTCCCTCATTATATTTCCCATGTGGATTCCTTCCTACTTTCCATTACAAATACAGTATGTGAAACAATCTTCAAGGGACACATACTGAAACGAAGGGGGAGGAACCAAGGTTGAGGCTTCTGTTCTGCTTCTCATTACAACTAAGAGGTACCTTAAGCTTCTATACAGAGTTAGGTTTCCATAAGCAGAAATGACCAGACCAAAATCACCCCTGTTTCCTTATCCATGTATTAATTACCATTCTGAGGATGCAACAGGGCATGGTATCAAGAGTTAATAAAGCAATTTGGGAGGAAAAATGAAACTTTTAAGATTTAAATATCAATACCTTATCCCAAACTGTTAGTAATAAAAAGATTTTCCCTTCACATTTCTCACAAAGTTTTCAATACTTATCACTCATCAATTTGAATTATTGTTAGTCCAGTAGTTTCTGGTTACCGTCTCTTATTTCTTTGTTGCTCTGCGATTTGTTCCATCAGTTCTTGCCTATATTGCTCTTTTCTTCTCTGGATAAGCTCTCTGTCTTGACCCCCTAAAAATGAAGATAGTAGCTAAAATATGTACAAGTTGCCCTTCTAGTATCATAGATACATAGATTCTGCTAAAATTATGCCATAAACACAGCAGAACTCTATCACCTGCAGCAATTCCACTACTGTACTCCTAAAATCACTACTTCCAAGGAAACACATTTTCCAAACCTCTTTCCCCTGTTCTCCTACTTTGACAACAAAGATGAACTATAGATCTCTTCCTGCCTTGGGCACAATCCAGACTAAAGATGAATAAGCACAAATCCCACTGAACTTCATTGTGCTGAAGAATATTTCATACTCTAGTTTGCAACCAAGGCTAAAATCCTAATCACATTGAATTCAATAGTATTTACTTCTCATTAGATGTAGCAGCTCAAACCATTTTCACATTAGTGTCAAAGTTGGAGAAGCAACTGAACAATTGTCACAGTGAAGCAACTACAAAAGAATGTAGTCAGGAGGCACTTAAGCTTGAGAGAAAACAAAACATAAATCTCCCACATCCTACCTGGCTTAGCCCTTGAACTGTAATTCCAGGCAGAAGGCCTTCTCGGTAGTGGCGCCCGCCCTGTGGAACGCCCTCCCATCGGATGTCAAGGAAATAAACAACTATCTGACTTTTAGAAGTCATCTGAAGGCAGTCTTGTTTAGCGAAGTTTTTAATGTTTGATGTTTAATCGTGTTTTTAATATTCTGTTGGGAGCCCCCCAGAGTGGCTGGGGAAACCCAGCCAGATGGGTGGGGTATAAATAATAAATTATTATTAGTTATTTATTATTTGTTGTTATTTAATTATTTTGTTGGTGCTCAATTTCAAAAACAGCAATTTATTAAAGTGCTAGATCATGGCCATTTTTCTTCAGCTTTGTATTAAAATGTTCTCAGGACAGGAACAGGAACATTTCTTCTAACTTTGTACTCTGGGGTTTTTACAATCTCTAACCTTTGTAAGTTACTTTACCTAGTAAAGGTAAAGGTAAAGGGACCCCTGACCATTAGGTTCAGTCGTGACCGACTCTGGGGTTGCGCGCTCATCTCGCATTATTGGCCGAGGGAGCCGGCGTATAGCTTCCAGGTCATGTGGCCAGCATGACAAAGCCGCTTCTGGCAAACCAGAGCAGCACACGGAAACGCCGTTTACCTTCCCGCTGTAGCGGTTCCTATTTATCTACTTGCATTTTGACGTGCTTTCGAACTGCTAGGTTGGCAGGAGCTGGGACCAAGCAACGGGAGCTCACCCCGTCACAGGGATTCGAACCGCCGACCTTCTGATCAGCAAGCCCTAGGCTCTGTGATTTAACCACAGCGCCACCTGGGCCACTTTACCTAACATCCCAATAAAAGGCATAACATATTATGGCAGTTATCACAACACAACTTCCCCCAGTAGGTAGATTATACATACATACCAATGATTAGTCCTGTTGCATATGGGGCACTGCCACCAGCAGCTTGTGCTTGCTCATTAGTGCATTGGCTTCTGACATGAGAAAGAAGTAGATAATAGGCTAGTCAAAACAACTACATTTATGCAATCCTCCTGTCAAGAAACTCTAGTTCAGGGCAAGGCAAGACTGGTTATCTAAAGAATCCAAACCTTAATTTAAATTCGCATCCCTAAGGGTTGCAGATGGGTCAAAATAAGCAACGGCAAAGATTTCTAATGTGATTCCCAGGGCACATTACCCAATCATAAGGAGAAAATATCAAAAAGGAATGCACATTAAAGTTATGTGCTAAGCTGAATCATGGATTTAGGTGAAATCTCTTATATGATAGCCTCTGCATAACTCCTGTGTATTTTTTACCTTTTCAAACTGTGAAATCTTTTGGCAATCTTGCTTCTGATCAAAGAGAAGAAATCGCTCTTTTTAACCCAATGGAACATTTTAGAAAAGATGGAAAACTAATGAAGAAGTTGAGGTGTTGGTAATTGCCAGAAACAGAGGTTTCTCACAAATGTTTGCTGCAGGGTGGTAGGAGTTTGGGGCCCTCATCTATGCGAAAACACTCTAAAGCTCTGAACATCCAGGTAACAAAAATCCTGCCTTCTCGGAAAATAATTGGGGACCGTTTTAAAAAAAACAATACATTTCTCATAACTGAGATTTGTGTCACTCTGACTACGTAACCCACGGAGGTAGTACAGTTGTCAGAGCATATAGGAAAATGGCCAAGAATCAGAGTGAGATGAAGTCACAGAGGTGTGTAGATTCTACGATTGATGCCCATTGCATATATATAGGTGAAACTCGAAAAATTAGAATATTGTCGAAAAGTTCATTTATTTCAGTAATTCAACTTAAAAGGTGAAGAAACCAATATAGGAGATAGGCTCATGACATGCAAAGCGAGATATGTCAAGCCTTTAAGATAAGATAATCTTTATTGTCATTGCCCCCCTGCGGGAACAACAAAATTACTTTATTTGTTGTAATTGTGATTATGGCATACAGCTGAAGAAAACCCTAAATCTCACAATCACAGATGGGCGGGGTATAAATAATAAATTATTATTATTATTATTATTATAAAGGCTTGACATATATCGCTTTGCATGTCATGTCTATCTCCTATATTGGTTTCACCTTGTAAGTTGAATTACTGAAATAAATGAACTTTTCGACGATATTCTAATGCTCTCCCCTCCCTTTCAAAACTGCTGCATCCCTGCACCCAGGATAGAAATGTAGACTTAGCATGGTGGAACATAAAGCTCTACTCTAAATGCACAATCACATGCGGTAGTTGAACTGAATTGATGTAATGGTATTACCACACCATATTCCAGTGCCAGCCTTAGCTTAAAAAATGAACTTTACAAACATCCTTCTTCTGGACTGGAGGTGGTTTGTTTTACTCAATTAACATATGGATAGAGACAGAAAAGGGAGACGGCTCTATTTCTGTAATTTGCCAAACAGTCTGCACCTGTTTTGCACAATAAAGGAGAGGTAATGCTGAATGCATCAGCAATCAGGTGTTCTTAAGGATATTAATAGCAGGACTGGGGAGTTGCTATGAATTAGCACAAACAGGAACTGTTCTTTCAAGTCTGGTAATGGGTTATGGGGGGTGGGGAGGATTTTCAGAAGAGCCACGCCATTCTGTTTCTCTCCAGTACAGTCCCAACAAAAATAGGACACCCTCATATTGGCTATTAGTTCTTATAAAAACCACAGAGTGACAGAAAGGTGTCATGTCTAGTTTGGCCCAAAGTGCCAGGAAGTTAAAATTACCTTTGAGCATGAAAGACCCGCAGTGGCTTTTTGTCATAGTCACTTTCATATCGAAATCTAGGGTCCATTTCATAATCCGTTTCAGGATCATGACCTTCATCAAACCTGTAATGCCTTCTATCCAGCCTTTGGTGCTTTCTGTTGGAAATGTTCAATACTTCATCAAGTTGTTTGTGCAACAGGGTGTCCCCATGTCCAACGTCATTATTTGGTTTGTGGTATTGATCTACTGATTGTCTCTTGTCTGACAGCTCTTCAAAGGTATCTGTAGAAGTGCAAGCATCTTTCTTGAAGAATTCTTCATCTCTTATTGGTGGCTGTAATGCTGAGGTATGTAATGCTGGCTGGGATCTGGTAACAGCAATGCCTTTTTTGTGTGTGTCTATGTCATGCTGTTAACACAAAGACAAACATTTTTAAAGCTAAACACAATGGAAGCCTTTAATCATTGCAATTTTAATAAGCCATTTCAATGCTAACCCAGAAAATCAGGCTTTGAATTAGGCTGCATACTGTTACTAAATGTAAAGGTAAAGGGACCCCTGACCATTAGGTCCAGTCGTGACCGACTCTGGGGTTGCGGCGCTCATCTCGTGTTTTTGGCCGAGGGAGCCGGCGTACAGCTTCCGGGTCATGTGGCCAGCATGACAAAACCGCTTCTGGCGAACCAGAGCAGTGCACGGAAACGCCGTTTACCTTCCCACTGTAACGTTACCTATTTATCTACTTGCACTTTGACGTGCTTTCGAACTGCTAGGTGGGCAGAAGCAGGGACCGAGCAACGGGAGCTCACTCCATCTCAGGAATTCGAACCGCCAACCTTCTGATCGGCAAGCCCTAGGCTCTGTGGTTTAACCCACAGCGCCACCCGCGTCACTTATTAAATGGCAATATTGCAGGGGATACTGTATCAGAATCGATGTTGCATTTTAACTGACTAAAATAAATACATAAATGCAAAGAATGCTAAGAGAGACATTGCATATATCTTTGTAAACCAAGAAAAGGCTTAATATATTTTTTAAAAAACTATCAAAAAAATAATAAATGCAAAGAAAGCAGGACAGCATGATGGGCCACATCTTCACTGCAACTGGGTATTTTTATCCATCCCCCCCCCCCCGCCGCCGCCATTTTCATAGAGCTAAAAAAGGGAAAGAAGATAACAAGGACAGTGTTAAGGGTTGTGACACATGCAGCATCTTCTGGATAAAATCTTAAGAGTAAAAACAGGATTAATTTTATATTTCAACCAGCTATAAATATTAGCCTGCCCATACTGTGCCATGCCCAGAATAATTCTAAATTTAAAGTCTAAATAATAGGTTTGTGAACAGTGAAAGATTTGAGAATCTCTGTCTGTGGTTTACCTCTGTGTGCTTCTTCTCGACTCTTTTTAACCTTTCATTCCAGTCTTCTCTTTCCCTGAGATACTGATTGTATTCTTTGTTCCTCTCAAGTCTTAACCTGTCCTAGAACAGATATTGGAAAGCATATCGGATCTACAAAAGGTTTTAAGCACCACAGACACAGGATGATAATAAAATGATGTTTACAGCGTTTTATTAGTACAGTAGTACAAATGAAACACTGGCTTAGAAAGAAGGTGTTGCAAAAGAACTTTGGCTTTTCATTAACATTTCTCTTCTCATACATGGTGTATTAGTTCGTGTTTCAAATATGCTAAGTTTTGATATCTTCTAGCATGTAAACCTATGAGGCTTCAATTAAAGCAAAGCCAAAACTTCATTTTCTTCTTCAAAACTTAAAAGCACCAAGAGATCAATAAAAATACTAAAACAGTCAATGGTATGCTAATGCACACTGTACAATATATGATTTTGTATCTCATATTTTATTGTAAATAAGCTTACTGTTGTTCATTTTATAACTTATGATTGGAAAATAAACAAGTAGGGTGGGGTTTTTTATAAATATATAAAAAAAGCTTCCAAAACCATCTAAATCACAAGTGATCCTCCAACCAGAACTAAGGAACATGATTTGGCATTATTACCGGAGAGTAATAAATTAAGTACTGTAGTCTTTACTTTGTTTAGCAGTAAAATAAAATCAATATGACTAAACCAGACAGGAATGCTTTGCCTTAAAAAGTTACAGCCTGATCATTTCCATTTAACTAGATTGGTAGTCCATTGGAGAAGGGACCTATCCTCTTTGTAGGTATGTGGATGATGCTACAGAAATAATACCGTAGTACAGAGAGCTCTGAAATACAGACAATTTGTTTGGGTGACATGCATAACTAAATCTGCAAGGTGAAAATTAACCAGTTAATCTGGAACAGTATGTGGAGGTTTCTTCCTTAGAGGAGAATAAACTAGAGCTTCTCTTTATGAGGACTACCCCCAATATCTGGCATTCTCACCAGCAGTTAAACGTCAAAAGGCCAAGTATCCAAGAGGACTTTGTGAATGAGATATGGTATAAGACAATCCACAGAAACAATACAAATAAAGATACATATTTTGCACAACAGATGTACTACTATTTATCTCAATTTTCAGAGTGCTGGTGCTTATAACCGCCAAAACAGCACAATCTTAGGAGTAAGAGGGAGGTGTCAACAGGAACAGGGAGAGAACGCCCAAAATAGCTCAATAAGAACTGAGTGTATTCAGGAGCTACAGAATGGTGTTGAGAGGGAAAGACAGAAAACAAGAGTGGGGTGTGTGTGAGGAAATGGAACGGAGTGTCCTGAACAAGAGCACTCCGCATTGCAACATTTTGGCACAAGTTCCACCTCTAAAACAAAGTTCTCCCCATCCATTATTGTTCTTTTTTAAATTGTTCCTTCTTTTCTTTTTTAAGCCACTCCTCCCCCTGCATTGCCATCCACCCCTTGGTTCCAACATGAAGGAGAATTTGTTATGCCGGCTCCAGGCCAAAATACAGACAGGGCCCTATCCTGCAGCATCTCTGAACAAATCCCTCCCTCTTATCCCTTCCTCGTCGTTGCCCTGCTTCTGAGCCCAACTCTGGCTACCGCAACCAAACAACTGTCAGCTGCAGAAGCTCTACACCCACAAAGCTGTCCTCAGGTATAGTGGGGGCCTCCATCGTGAACTTGCCCCTCTGACAGTGAGGCACTTCCACCGATTCCTAACTCCAGTCAGCCAGCAGTTTTCAGGTTAGGGACTTCACTGCAAGTAAAGGGCTGTACTTTCTCCAGCAGCATCTAATTAAAACCTTTTGCAGGTGGCCTGCTAAGGTACATCATACAAAAGCTTCAGTTTTCACAGGTGTTGAAATTCTATATATTAAGCTGCAAACACCATGCAATATTTACTGAGTTTTTGTGCACCTACCTTAGCAGACCTCCTGTCACCAATAGGAAGTGATAGTCCCTGAGTATATGGGTCAACTTCACCAAATGCAAGGTATTTTTTCTGCGCAAGAGAAAACCAATGACTAAATGCATTGATCTGATATAGACAATGCCAAATGATTTAATAGATATATATTTTAAAGTAATTCAGCCTTATTATGTATTATGCATTGTATCCAATGGTGCCACTTGTTCAGTTTATAGTAATATTTCCATCAGTAAAAGGGAAACCTCCCCCCCCCTACACACACACACATTCACCTCTCCTCTGTTGTTCCATCCATACCCAGGCCCTGAAATCAAATCTTGGGAAATTGCCAAAAATTACTTCCCTCCTTGTTCCATGGATGGAAGCCATAATGAGCAACATTGTTAAGATACAACCTTTTAAATTAATCTCAGATAATTTATACCACAGAGCCAATTTATACAACCCAATTATTTCAGCAAAATACAGGGGGGGGGGTTGCTTATACTGAGAGCAGTAAGCTAACTATGGGCCAATGCATCATCATGAAACTACCAGAATTGACTTGAGTAGTACTGCCCTACGATCTGTACTTATTGTGACCCAGTATTTTATTATTCCACCACTCGTTTTAATCTAAATTAGATACTAAAAGCCTAAATCATGGTTATTTTATTGCACACACAAGGAATCTGGTGAATAGAAATATAAAACATGCTACTGCGTTTTTTTAAAATGCATCATTTGAAGCTCCAAACAGAAAATGCTGTATTTGTGGTACACCATTTTAAAAAGAGAAGTTAATAACAAGAGACACCATCAAGTTGAGTAACATGTAGCACAATCTTATGCAAGTTTCATCAGAAATAAGTCCCAGGGTATAAAATGGGATTTACTCTCCTGAAAGTGTGCAGAGGATTGCAGTTTCCTTTTTGCCTGTTCCTGGTCTACAAGCCAATAACTATTATATGTTTCCATATTATTGGATATTTTTCCGCCTAGGCGGGTAAATCCAAGATAGAATTCCAATAAGGTATAATTGAATAATAAGGCTCTCTTTTTAAGAGCATTCCAAGATTAATCATTTAAATTAGCCCAAACTGATGGTTCCACTGTACAGGGATTACTCGATATTAGCATGCTCTGTAGCAAACATTCATTAAATTAAAGCTAATGAAGAAGACTATCAATTGAGCAGTGAAATCAAAGGAAAAGACAATGTGGTAAGATGACATTAATGGAATTCACGCATAATTATATTGTGATGAGGCAGCTCACAGAGCACAGCAAAGCACAAAGACTGATTTTCACCCCCAAAACTTTTCATTAGCAATTTATAACCAAGCACATTATATTAATTTGAAGAGTAGCATAATGCAAGCACCCTACCTTCTTTTTTGTCTGTGAAATACCCTAAAAGTCAGGAAAACAGACTATTCATAAAGAACATCCTATCAAAATCCATTTCATTGCAATCTCACTCACCCCTCAGAGTGGCATGTGTGCATTTAAAAATATTTCAGAAAAATGTTTTTGATTCTTGAGCAGCAGATTCTGAACATGTACATTAAAATGCTTCTGAAATATATTTATCTACTCTGCTGACCTTTAAATCTCTACTGAGAATATATAATATCCCAAATCTGTATAAATTGGAGAAAACAATCACTGAATTTTCCTATCAGCCTTCATTTATTAACCTCAGATATATAATCTATCCTTTTTGCCTGCACCTTTTGACATTTGGCTCTCTGATCCGCTCTGTGTTTCAGTGCACTGAAATTGTTCTTTTCAAAGCTTATGCTAAGAATCCAACTGATTCGTTCTCCTTGACCTAGCACTTTTGGCATCAACAACCTGTCCTCCCAAGCTGCCTTTGCTTTCAAGGCATTGTCCTCTCCTGGCCCCACACAACTCCAGTTCCTTTTCAGCAACCCTTCTTCATCTTCCACCTTCCAAAGGTTTTAGTCCTCCCACCAGCCTACACACAAAATATGTGGTATTTCTCAGCATGTTCTCCTTTGTTTCAATGATGCTAGGTGTTCAACATTTCCTTTTGTAACAACTATTCCTACAATTACTTATCCTGCAGCACTAGCTGTGGTTCTCCCCACCCCAAGCCCCTACCCAGTGACTGTGTGGTTCCCATCAGTGAGGTCTTCCATTTTTTAACCCCCAACCCTTCTGCCAGCACTACGTCATTCCCTTTGTCCAAGAGACAGCTTTGACCTGTTCATCAGGCCACCTACTTTTCCTCCACCAAATCTCCTGAAACCCCTCTTCCACTAATCTATTCCAAGAGCCTGTTGTCATTTATGTTCTGTACAGCACCTAGCACAATGTTGGGACTAAATAATGTGCAACATAAGCCACAGTAATAAATTCTAGAAATTAGTATATCTCCGGTTCTTAGCAAATGCCAGCTTAAATGTACTTTTCACTTTGCCAGCTAGCACCGGAAATTTAATCAGATATAAAGTCCTTTACCTGAGAAAGGTAACACCTGTAGTCTTGTCGAAGCTCCTCCTTCAGTTTGTGCTTTTTATTTTCATATTCTTCCCCGAGAGGCAAGCTTAAGCCATAATCTGCAAGTAAGCATTTCAGAACATAGGCGTGAGCTATGCAAACAATGTGGATGTGAATGTGTGGCAGACTGGACACCAAGGACAGCATTCAAAGATAACCAATTTAATTTCTATGTAACAAAAGGACTTTTCACTGGTGATTAGGAACTTGTAATCCAAGTTCAAAACACTGTGCTCTCAAGAAAACTCCAATTAAGCCTGGCCTTGTTAGGTGAAAAGAAAAAGAACTAAGACAATCTCTACCACCAATCATGGATGTGGGTAGCGCTGTGGTCTAAAACCACTGAGCCTCTTGGGCTTGCCAATCAGAAGGTCGGCGGTTCGAATCCCCGCGATGGTGTGAGCTCCCTTTAAACTGTCTGTGGACAAACGCCGGCTCCCTCTGCCTGTAAAGCGAGATGAGCGCCGCAGCCCCAGAGTCGTCTGCAACTGGACTTAACTGTCAGGAGTGCTTTACCTTTACGACCAATTAACTACAAGGCGCTATTGGTCCCATGACCTCCTGGCAAATAGAAGGGGAAGAAATGGAGGCAGTGAGAGATTTTACTTTCTTGGGTTCCATGATCACTGCAGATCACTGCAAATTAAAAGACGCTTGCTTCTTGGGAGAAAAGCAATGACAAACCTAGACAGCATCTTAAAAAGCAGAGACATCACCTTGCCTACAAAGGTCCGTATAGTTAAAGCTATGGTTTTCCCAGTAGTGATGTATGGAAGTGAGAGCTGGACCGTAAAGAAGGCTGATCGCCGAAGAATTGATGCTTTTGAATTATGGTGCTGGAGGAGACTCTTGAGAGTCCCATGGACTGCAAGAAGATCAAACCTATCCATTCTTAAGGAAATCAGCCCCAAACAGTACCTTTAAGAGTTCTGACATATGAAGCTTTTAAGAGTTCTGACATTTGCTGTCCCCTATTCCATAGCTGAACCCACAGTATATGAATCCCTTTCCTAATCTTATATGCATGCATCTTCAGAAAAGGAAAGAAGGGATGCATTCTTATCCAAGGTGATAAACCTGACAAGATTTGTATCTCTTGACAGGCACTTCCAAAAAAAATGTGACTAAAGGTTGGCAACTCTAGCTGGATGATGGAAATAGCAACCTTGTGTACATTTGCGATATTATTTTTGAGATACACTTAAAGGGCAGTATTCAAATGAATTATACTCAAGAGTAGACACATTAACATTAATGGACCCAACTTAGTCATGTTAATTTATTTCAATGGGTTTACTCTGAGTGAAACTTAGTTGGATACTATCAGACTTATTTCTTAAGCCACATATGTGATTCTATTTCACAGTGAATATGCATCTGGCAGAACTCCCAAAGCATATCAATCAGAACATGTCAACCTAAAGCAATATTTGCCCTTTAATAAAATGCCAAAAGCAACTTTTCACATGGTTATGACAAATGCCCAATTCTCATTCGTGGAGAATAAGGTTGTCAATGGCTACTGGCCACAATGGATGTGCTCTGCCTCCACGGTCAGAGGCGGTGTGCTCCTGAATACCAGTTGCTGGAAACCGCAGGAGGGGAGAGTGCTCTTGTGCTAGGGTCCTGTTTGAGTATTTTCCATAGACATCTGCTTGGCCACTATGAGAACTAGATTGCTGGACTAGACAGAATATTGGCCTGATCCAGCAGGCTCTTCTTATGTTCTAACGTTTTCCCCTTTCAAAGTAACTAAAGAAATCTTGGAGTTGTGAAGCAATGGAAGCTGGCCACAAAAAGCAGTAAAAGAGGAGGGATTAAAGCTACCTAGGATTAAACTATGTGAATTTCAAATGCTATTTTTTTAAGAAGCAATGAAACTCAGAACAGTATATCTATCTGGAAGGAAAGTGTAGGTTGATATGCTATTTCGAAAGAAAATGATCTACAAACTGAATGAAACCATTTATTAGATCAATGTATGCTGATCTACACTCAATATGCCAGCAAGTTTGGAAAACTCACCAGTGGCCAGAGGATTGGAGAAGATCAGTCTACATCCCAATCCCAAAGAAGGGCAGTGCCAAAGAATGCTCCAACTACCGCACAATTGCACTCATTTCACACGCTAGCAAGGTTATGCTTAAAATTCTACAAGGCAGGCTTAAGCAGTATGTGGACCGAGAACTCCCAGAAGTGCAAGCTGGATTTCGATGGGGCAGAGGAACCAGAGACCAAATTGCAAATATGTGCTGGATTATGGAGAAAGCTAGAGAGTTCCAGAAATGAACTCTGCTTCATTTCTGGAGCTATTTCTGCTTCATTGACTACGCAAAAGCATTTGACCGTGTCAACCACAGCAAACTATGGCAAGTTCTTAAAGAAATGGGAGTGCCTCATCACCTCATCTGTCTCCTGAGAAATCTCTATGTGGGACAAGAAGCTACAGTTAGAACTGGATATGAAATAACTGATTAGTTTAAAATTGGGAAAGGAGTACAACAAGGCTGTATATTGTCTCCCTGCTTATTTAACTTATATGCAGAATTCATTATGTGAAAGGCTGGACTGGATGAATCCCAAACCGGAATTAAGATTGCCGGAAAAAAATATCAACAACCTCAGATATGCTGATGACACAACCTTGATGGCAGAAAGTGAGGAGGAATTAAAGAACCTTTTAATGAGGGTGAAAGAGGAGAGCGCAAAATATGGTCTGAAGCTCAACATCAAAAAACCAAGATCATGGCCACTGGTCCCATCACCTTCTGGCAAATAGAAGGGAAAGAAATGGAGGCAGTGAGAGATTTTACTTTCTTGTAAACAGCAGTCCCGAAATTAAAAGACGCTTGCTTCTTGGGAGAAAAGCAATGACAAACCTAGACAGCATCTTAAAAAGCAGAGACATCACCTTGCCAACAAAGGTCGGTATAGTTAAAGCTATGGTTTTCCCAGTAGTGATGTATGGAAGTGATATATGGAGCTGGACCATAAAGAAGGCTGATCGCCGAAGAATTGATGCTTTTGAATTATGGTTCTGGAGGCGACTCTTGTGCATGGACTGCAAGAAGATCAAACCTATCCATTCTTAAGGAAATCAGCCCTGAGTGCTCACTGGAAGGACAGATCGTGAAGCTGAGGCTCCAATACTTTTGCCACCTCATGAGAAGAGAAGACTCCCTGGAAAAGACCCTGATGTTGGGAAAGATTGAGGGCACTAGGAGAAGGGGACAACAGAGGACAAGATGGTTGGGTAGTGTTCTTGAAGCTACAAACATGAGTTTGACCAAGCTGCGGGAGGCAGTGCAAGACAGGAGTGCCTGGCGTGCTCTGGTCCATGGGATCACAAAGAGTCGGACACGGCTAAATGACTAAACAACATGCTGATCTAACTGTATGCAATAAAGAAACCCCTTACAATAACACTCCAAGGAACCAAAGAGCAGTATTACTTTAAAGAAAAGAGAAGCTGAGCTAATCACTGAGATGATTCCAAAGGAGTGAACTACATAGTTGTCTCAAAGTTAGTTCATGTTTCAACACTGGAATATGCAGAGTATTTTCAAAGACTGAAACCTTTAGAGCTATATATAATTTTAAACATGTTTTGTCATCAAAGTTCTAGTTCAGGGATGGAGATTCTATAGTCCTCCATATGTTGTTGGACTACAGCCCTATAATCCTCGACCATTAGCCATGGTGGCTGGAGACAGCAATATATAGAAGGCCCAAAAGTTCCCCATCTCTATTCTGGTTCATGGAAACTATGCAACTGAGGGCCCATGAAAATGCACTTCAGGGCAACAATATAACTTTTGCACCTCATAATGCACATTATACTGGGGTAACAAAAATGGCCACATACTTTGCATGAGTTTGTTGTTTGTGACATCATAGGCCTATTTCAACCAAAGGTAACCCTTTGCAGCTGACAGAAAGGCAGAGAGATATGCACAACGGCAAGAATGTAGAATAAATATTTAGCTAACTGCAGTTGGGAACCATCTTGATTAGTAAGTAGCATCACATGTAGTACCTAGTTTATGTTGTCAGCTAAAGCCCTGCATTAGTCAGTAGAATATGCTAGTTGCTATTTTTTTTCTAATATAGATTGTTTAAGTGTGGCATAAAAGTGTTAACATCCGCTAAATGGAACTCCCAATGACAGAGATAGTTTATCATTAGATACCAACTGCTAGAACAAACAGAAGAAGGACATCACCATCATGCCCAGCTTGTGAGATTCTCATAGGCACCCAGCTGGCCACCAACAGAAAATACAACACAGAGCTAGACAACCCTTAGTCTGATCCAGCCATCCCAAGCTAGTGCCCTCCGGAACTTTAGGACTAAAACTTCCATCAGCTGTAGCCAGCATGTATCTTATATCCTAACATACAACAGCTTACAGATGAAAAAATAAATATGGAAGACATACATTTTTTGGTCCTGCCATGGTGTTTCCTCAGTGGCCTCTGAGAGTGAGCAACACTTAATTGTTATTTTAAGGTCATTTATAGTGATGTCATTTAACCTACTGTCAGATTACTGTCAACATATTGGCACACAAGTCTAAACTTGAACATTTACAGTAAAAGTGAACCATTAGATTAAGTGCTATGTATTCCTGAGACTTCTAAGCTTATCCATAAAATCTATTAGTCTTTCAAAAGTGGAAAAGGGGGGCTAGCTTGCACTAAAATTAATTCCAAACCTCTGAGCCATTGGGAGACTTTTACAAACAGGAAGAAGTGAGCAAGATAACTTTTCTGTTTGTTTGTTTTTTTGCATATGCAGATATGTGACTAAAGAATTTCATCATAACAAATGACACTGCTGGAGGAACTAAGAAATAACCATTCTATTTCAACCAAGCAGTCTTTTCACTGCAGGGAGGATTTTCTCCTGCAGGAAGGGAATGGGTTAAGCAAGCCCTCCTAATACCAGTCAATATTGTCAATATTTAATGTAATACAGTATTTCATTTTCTGGCAAATCTCTCTCTCTACTTTCTTTGACTGATATTAATGGTTCTCATTAGATGGATGGATATCAGATTGTAGTATTAGTTAGAACCACTGGGCAACTCATTGGTTCCTTGGATTAATAATACATTTTTATTAGTTTTCAATTACACTGTCTTTTGCACCTTAAAGTCCTTGCAGTTGGTTTGTTCCGCAGCTTGTGATTTCATCTCTTCTAGCACACACCTGTACTTTAGTCCAATTAAGCTCTAGTTAACAGGAGAACTTCTGCTTCTTAATGGCGGTGGTGGTTTTCGGCAGACGAAGTGCTTTTGCACTCAGCGCCTTCCTGCCCCATGCATTCCATGCCAAAGCAAGAGTCAGGTACCAAGACCAACTGTGAATGAAGCCCATTCCCCCTGTCCCTGGGGGGAATTTGCAAGGATGATTACCCTCAATCATCCTTGGTTTTTTCTCTTCGCCAACGAACTCCTGCTGTTGTGGGGGCTGCCTCCATTAAGGCAGAGTGGATCCAGAAGCAGGTTCCTTAGCTTAATTTCTCCATCTGAAAGGACATTGTCTGCTATGGTCTAAATACCTAATTCCAGGTATTTGTAGTAGCCACTTTTCAGAAAGCATGGAGACACTTTTATCCTAGATGTCTTTCTCTGGGTTCATGTCTCTCGATTTCTTAGTAGCAGAAGTATCCTTTATCTGTAACTTTTAACTTTCAAACATACACAATATATTGTGTTTTGCCCAAACATTCCTGCAAAGTAGGTCAGTGTCTTATTCATTTGGTCAGATGAAGAACTCACACCCAAAGAGTGACTTGCCAAAAGCCACACAGAGCAAGTCCATGCCAGAATCAATACAGTGGTACCTCAGGTTAAGAACTTAATTCGTTCCGGAGGTCCGTTCTTAACCTAAAACTGTTCTTAACCTGAGGTACCACTTTAGCTAATGGGGCTTCTTGCTGCTGCCGCACCGCTGGAGCACGATTTCTGTTCTCATCCTGAAGCAAAGTTCTTAACCCGAGGTACTATTTCTGGGTTAGTGGAGTCTGTAACCTGAAGCGTCTGTAACCCAAGGTACCACTGTATTTGAACGGAAAGCTGCCAAATCCACATCTTTAGCCACCAAGTGTCAGTGGCTCATGTTACCTGTTTTGCTACATGACACACATATTCAAGTTACGTATCTAGCTATTGGATGTCATTGATCAGACCATCTTGTAGCCTTGTCTTGGATAAAGAGTGGAGACAGCTTCAAGACCCAAAGACTTAGAAGGGGATTCTCACAAAGTTGTAATCAGTTGTAGGGCTTTATCCACAAACTTTAAACAAAACGTTATCTATACCGTTTGTGGTGCTTTTTTTTTATAGAAAAATAGGTGCCAGTACACACCATGAAGTGCTGGTACAGTAACTGCCATACTTTTTAGCAACAACAAAAAGAGATGCCAATAGTGTGTGCCCTTGAGTACCCCCTAACCATTTGTTTAAAGAGCTTCAGTCTGCCTTTTGAGTGACAGGGGTTGCCAAGCAAAAGAGAATGCATAATGCCAGCCTCAGTATCGATCTAAGGTACTACTGCTGTTATAACTTGCAGACAGGATATGTTTTCCTCAGCTAGCATGCTGGTACTTCTACTATCTGAATTTGAAAACCCAATTGCTTTGATATGAAGCAACATAGCTCTTACTTTGCTTTCTGAAAGCATGAACTCAGAAGGTCTACTTTAACATTACTTTCCTCACTTAAACATAGGGTCCGCGATTTCAGTTTAGTTCAATACCCATTTCCATGGACATTTATATAGCAAGCTCAAATGTCATTACCAAGATTGGGGGGGGGGAACATTGATCACAGATGGAAGCCACAAAAAATAGCAGCATGACAGCATGTATGAGAATAAATTAAATTTAAGCAGCACAGAACTACACGCTGAGAGACGAAAGGTGTTGCTAAGCAACGATAAACTTGCTGCAAGAGCCCTCTGTAGGAGGTATCTCTCCCTAAGCCCAAAATGAAAAAGGAATTGGTGCATGTGCGGATGGAAATTGCAGAGTAAAAACAAGCAAACAGTAAGCTACTGAGAAAAATAGACATGCAGAAAATGAAAATGCAGAGGCTGGAAAATGCAATATAGGCAGCTAGAATATTTATATATTTTAAAGAAAGCAAAGTAATGCACATGAATGAGGCAATGCTAATGAAAAGTGCAATCTTTCTAATTTAAAGAACTTAATGCTGCAAAAGAAGACTATAAAAACAACTCCATTTCAAAGATATTAAAAGCTGTATATCCTCCACTTTGTATGTACCTCTAAGTATTTACTGAACGGCAAGGGTATATTCAGACTGTATTTTTTTCTCTTGAGTAAGGAATCTCAGATATTGCAGTTTATGAACAGAATGGCAACCAAGGTAAGAAGGCAGGCCATAATACTTTAGTGTGACTATGCAAGGGACACTCAAAGACCTGCCATTACAACTAAATGCAACTGTGTTTCATAACACAGTTTATCAGTGAAGCCATATTGCATCAGAAACTGTATCTCTCCAGAAACACAACCCAGCAGCACAGGAATCCCTCTGTGTCAAGAAAAGATATTATTAGCTTTGTTGCAGTTTCTTATTATGAGTATATAGGACCATGTGCATAGTTCTCTTTCCCTGCTTCACATTGGTGGAAAGGACCACCACTTATAAATATATGACTTTGAGTACTTAGGTGTGGGACTACATTAGGAAATAAAGTGACAGTAAATACAGTAATGTTCTCTCTTAATGTAATACAATAAGCTTTTTTATATTAAAAAAATGGCAAATACCATGTATACTAGTCTGTTGACTATTTGGTGGAATGTTTTCTTTAGCCATGGCTATTAACATTTTGCTGGCCTCAGAAAGCTTCTCTGCACTTTTGTTCTGAAAAGGAAAAAAAAAGCGTAAGGCAGACAGAATTAACATGCTGTCACTATAATAACATTACAGTAGTACCTTGGTTAATCCATTCTGGAAGTCCGTTCCAAAATCAAGGCGCGCTTTCCCATAGAAAATAATCCAAAATGGATTAATCCATTCCAGACTTTTAAAAACAACCCCTAAAACAGCACTTTGACATGATTTTTACTATCTAACATTCACACAATCAATCAACCAGTAGCTGAACTGGGTTCCACACAGTCACAAAAACAAAACAAAAAAGCCGCAAAGTGCAAAATAAATAGCAAAAACAGAAAGACCTCAGTGTAACACTCAAAACAGAGCACGTTCGGCTTCTGAAAAAAGTTTGCAAACCGGAACACTTACTTCTGGGTTTGCATTGTTTGGGTTCCAAGTTGTTTGAGTACCAAGGCATTTGAGAACCAAGGTACCACTGTATTTAGTTCAGGGATGTGGCACCTGTGGCCCTAGACTATAACGCACCATCCATGACTGTTGGCCATGCTAGCCGAGGTTGATGGGAGTCAGAGTCCAATAACATCTGGAGAGCCAGAGGTTTGACAACCTTGTTTTAGTTTGTAGGTTGCATTGCAATGCAACAGAGGGGCTTCAGAATTTCCTTAGCAATTTCTAAAGAGGGATTGCCGAATGTGAAAACACTATCTTTCAGACTTGTTTACATACAGGAGCACAGTCATAATATTCTTCATCTATTTTTTTTATAAAGTATCAATTTCCTACCTGCATTTCCATGTAAGGTGGATCATTGTTAAGCTTCGCTTTGTCTTGTGCCAACTTTGCTTTTTGTTCTTCAAGGAACTGGTCTAGGTCCTCAGTCATCATTTTTCAATTCTGGAAATGATATAGGGTTATTGATCCATCAGATGCAACCTTCAACAACAGAAATTCAATTTTCTAAGAGCTACTTTATTAAGAACTTTGAATTACTCAGAGATAATCAGAAAGGTACAAATGAGACAGGAAAAAATACAACTTTTTTATAATCTATTCTTTTCAAGACCTTACTGCAGTCTTACAACACAAGCCAACCACACATGTGGTTTCTGAATAGTCAACGGGACAAGTTGACAAGAGGCCTGCCCAAACAAGATTGCTTAAAACTAAACAAAACTAAACCACACTGAATTGTGGCAAGCAGAAGATCTTAACAGCAGCCCAGCATAATCATTTTTCCAGGAACTCCAAAACTATAATCCAGAGGCAGTAGAAGCGCCGGGATATGCTTTACCATTACTGTATTTTCCTCATTGATGGAGGTACCAACTAGTTTCTAACCCTTCCTTCTGCTAGCTGTCACACACACTAGAGTAATTATTTTTAATGATACACATCTAGCATTGTGCATCATTATTGAGCTTCTAATTCACTATGTTCAAATTATTCCAACAATGACATGTGAAAGTTGGCAGTTACACATTCCCATCTGTACCATGATTTATAATTCCACAGGCCTTTATAACATTTTGGTTGGCTCAATAAAGGCATTGCCTTAATATATATTGTGGAGTTTTCCTTATGGCACAACCTTGGCTTGTTTGTTTGTTTTTTGTATTATTAAAGGGAGAATTCCCTCCAGCCACCGGGTAAAGCTACACAATATGGGTTTTGTTGACTTTTTCACTTAGCAAAACAAAACAACTATATTTTATCTCTACCAATTTTTATATAATGACTGCATTTTTTTATTATTCTCTACCTACCAGAGGAACCTGTGTGTTTCACTGAAGGATGGAGGCAAAACTAAGTAGCAAGGGGTGGTTGTGCATTTGCAGAAATGGAGACTCAATCATTTTATGTTTTCTCCTTCCCAGAAGGCCTGGGTTGCAACCTGATACATGCAAGACACCTGAAAGGGCCTCATTTGAATGTTTACTACCGCCTCCCACATTTAAGACTCTTTATCAGGTGCAGATGGTTTGAATAACAGCCTTTCCCCCTCTCCCCCTTGCCTTTTTTCATAATCTAGCCAGAGAAAGAATTCTGGGGAATTTGAAAGTTTGCACACTTTTTGTGACATTATGGTTGGCCTAATAAAGGTAGTGCCTTAATATGTAGCTTTGAACAGTAAAAATGGCCCACTCTTCCAGGAAATTGCACAGAATCATGAGCCTATTGGTTTAGAAGAAATAACAAACACAGCTAAAAAGATGGATATTGTTAAATTGATGGAAGTGTTTGCTGCCATAAATATACAATACTAATTTAACAGCAACCCACACGTACATATTAACTTGATTACTCATGTGATAGCTTTCCTATATGAAAAAGTGCACACAGAATATGTACCACAGGTAATAACTATTTCTTTACCACTTACTCTCTCACATGAAGTCAATATGCAGGAAGTTCAAATAATAATAATAATTGCATTCTAGGATAATTCAATTACAATCCTCCTGATACAGGACAATCAATGCTAAAAATAAGTTCCCTTTTGGAGTCCTCTAAATCCTTAATCACATTAGTTTGCATGCTGATAAAATACACGTCCTTAGAACAGGACTGGTAGGACAGATTGTTATCTCCCTACACAGGACAGGTTTGAAAGGTGCGTGGAGCCACTTGCTTGTCAATCACTTGACATCAGCTGACCTATTTTGCCTGCTATTTTCTGCTGTGCTGTGAACCAGCCTCTGAAGACCTGTCTATCAGCTCATGATCAAACATTCTTAAGTTCAGGTCAAAGTGCTGCACAAAGCAGCAGTTTGAAGGGGGCTTCTCAATACATCTTCAGAAACCCCTCTCAAAGAACTATCTTATTCTGCACTTCAGTAAGGACTTTGCAGATACTACCAATCAGCGGTGTCTGCAAACACCCCTTTTGGATGAGCCTGACGCTTACCTGCCTGGCACATACAATGTCGGGTGTGTAGGACAGGTGGATGTGGTGTAGCCAAAATGACAACATAAGCCAAATGGGTGTAGGAGCCTGGCGGGCCTAATTCTCACCTTCTAAGCCCTGCACAGTCACACACATTAATTAGCCCTAGGAATCCTACAGAATAAAAACTGCTTCTACAAATTACGTTGTTAAGGAAAGTACAGTTAAGATGCTACTATCACTCCATGATATTCTGTAATGTGTTTGTGTAAAGAAAATGAATAAAAATCTTGCAGTAATCTTTCTGTAAATGCTCCAGCACTATTATCTTTACAAGTCCTTATATCTTCATGCATGTCTACTCAGAAGTAAACCCCATTAAATTCTATTGCACTTATTTCCTACCAAGTGACTTTTATTACACGCCTGTAAAGCTAAGTACTAATTTACTGGTGTAAGGATCAGAACACCAGCAGGATATCTGCAGCCTAAGAAGCATACAAGTTAAAACTGAGTATTAAGCATAAACTCTTAAGTTGTAAAGAAGTTATCTATGCCACTTTCAGTCGTGGCACCTCAAGTGTGGAATGTTTTTCGCCAGAGATTTGCCTGGTGGCAGTGTTTGTAGTATTCTTAAGCACCAGGCGAAGGCCTTTCTTTTTCCAGGCTGCTCAGCTTTAAAATAATGGCTGGGTGCTTTTTAGACTTTGAGCACTCTTGTGTTCTCTGTTTCTGATTTTATTTAGCTTTTATTTTAACTTGTTAAGTTCATATGTCTATATATTATATGCTTTAAAAAATGTCTACCACCCAGGTAACCTATTAATGTGCAGTATAAAAATGCTGTAAATAAGTAAGCCTAAGTTTACCAATTTATCAGTGAGAGACAAAATTCTCAGTTACTCTCTCCTCACAAGCCAAGCAGCCATTTGAGATCTCAATTCCAGTTAGCATCAGACAATACATAAAGCCAATCTTATAGTTTGGTCCAAGTAATCACTACAAGTAATTATTGTTTATTGAATTATATACCGCCCTATACCTGGGGGTCTCAGGGTGGTTCACAGAATAATTGTAATCCCTGCAAAGGAAGAAGTTTGGCTAAAGCATAGTGTAAGAGTTTCCTCATGAGCAGCATCCCTTGAAAGCCCCCAGTGGGAAAAGATTCTACAACAAAAGGTCAGAAGTCCTCTCCTGCCTCCCTGCAGCAGTATGATGGTTATATTGGAACCTCTTGTGCAGCACTTCAAAAGAAACTCCAGCATTGTTGTCAAAGTATATGGCAAGCAAGTAATAGTGAACCACAGAGAGAACTTGACCTTCAAACAGGGATGGCCTGGATTCACCAGAAATGCCTTGTCAGATGGAGCTGTTACAAAAATGGCAAGAGCAGAGCTTTTCATCACCGCAATATGCAAGCTACTCTGGAAGCCTTTTTGGCTGAACAGCAGAGTAAAAATGCTCTAAATCAGGCACCCCCAAACTGCGGCCCTCCAGATGTTTTGGCCTACAACTCCCATGATCCCTAGCTAACAGGACCAGTGGTCAGGGATGATGGGAATTGTAATCTGGAGGGCCGAAGTTTGCAGATGCCTGCTCTAAATAAACTATGCTAGTGGCAAAAGGTCAACTTGTTTTTTCACCAGTCCAGTCAGGTCACTGAAAGAGCAGCCTGCATGGTCAATGACAGTGGGAATCAGATATCCTTTATGAGATTTCTACAGTTAGTTCCACCAATGTCACTAACAGGGAAAAAGCCTCACTTACTAGACCATGCCTTTGGCAGTGATATCACAAAAAGAGGGAGCTGTGGCTTCAGAAGACAATGATCCAACTATGCCAGTGTTATTTAACACACCTGCAGTGTGTTAAGTGGAGCTAGAGGACATGCACCAGGTGGCAGCAAAAATTATTCTACCCTGAGTCATGTCTACTCAGAAGCAAGCATTCAATGGGGCTTACTTCCAGGTAAACAAGTGTTAGTAAGAGAGAACTGCAATTTTAATCATGGCAGCTCATAAGTCAGCTCTACTGAATTCAACTAAGTCAGCAGCAGTACATAGTCTTTTGCCCCCTGCAGAAAAATTTATAAAGCCTGCACTGCACACTCAACAAGTGGCCCACCTGTTTGTAGACTGGTGCTGAATATATTGGAAATGCATCCCAACCTCAATTTTTACTTGGTAAAAACCCCTATTTGTTACTAAGGCCAAGAAGCCACCTTTCACAGACATTTATTGCAGCCCATAACAATGAACTGAGATTGTCTCAAAACCACTCATTGAAGAAATCTACATGCAATAGTCTGACTAACAGATTCACTAGCAAACCAGTTTGTAAATGAAACAGATTTATACTCACTAAATGGTGGGAATACCTAGAATGATCACTGGCCTTCAGATATATTATTTGTTGGCTTTAATGCTTTTGAAACGTTTGGCACTAGCCTACCACTAGCCATTCCTTAATACTAAAGTTACTTATTAGGAAGTACCATTGCACTTGGCCGCATTTGCTTCTGAGTAAACATACTTACAATCACATTGTATTTTGGGAGTTATTCATAAAGCTAGACGCTTATGACAAAGCTGTATTGACCGTCCATAAGAAGGAGTCCCTGGAACAGATGCTGTTCGTTCATGGCCTGGTAACTTTACATATTCTCGTCTTTGAAGCCCTTCTTCACATCCATGCGAAATGTTTAAGGCGCCACAGATATCCGAGAGCAGAAACCTTCCCTATCTCCAGGCATCAACAAAGGGAGTCATAGGATACATCGAAGGCAGGGGAGGTTGAGGAAAGAAAGGGTGGGCTCGGAAATGAAGAGCAACTGTAGCTTCCACGCCTGCCCAGGGCGTCGGTCTCTTTAAGAAGCTATACGGCGTTGTTAGGCAACCAGATTACAACAAAAACCGGGGCCTCTCCGCACTCCTGGACCCGCGCAGTCTGCGCTCCTCTCTACAGAAAGGCACAACTCCTAGTCCGAGGACTAAGACTTCAAGGTGCAACATTCCCCCCCCAAAAAAGAGTATTTTGCGCGCACAAAAACTCCAACCTACCCGAGCGAAGCCCTGCCTCGAGGAGAGCCCCAAACTCTTAAAGGATGCATGCGGGGACTTCCCTCAGCACCCCACGCGCACCAAGACGCCCCTTCCCCACTCTCGTCTACTTAGGGCGAATATTCCACCCCCAGGGAAGAGGGATGCGCTCTTCTTTGCGCGCACTTCCCAACCCTCTCCAGAGAGCGAGCCAAGTTACCGGACGGGCGCGCGCCTCTCTCTCTCTTTGTCGTCCGAGGTCTTTGGAGCTGCAACTCCTCGGAACCCGCCCCAAACTCACCTCTAGCTCCGGAGAGGCCCAGCCGCCGGCGGGTTGTCAAACAGCTGCTACGGCAGCAGCCGCGCCTCCCGCCGTCTCGCCTCGCCGCTCCGCCGAAGTCGCTCCAGCCCTCCGCCTTCTCGGGGAGGAGCCAGCCTAACGGCCGGAGAGGGGACGGGGCTGCTGCGCACGAACAGCTCCCTCTGGTGCTTGTCGCCAAGAGGCAACCCTAAAACCTGTAGCTCAGTAGAACAGCGGGTTAAGGGGGTTTTGTCTCCCGGAAAGGAGAGGTGCTAAGTGCTACTCGACCCTCCTTTAAATCCTTTTAACGTCAGGTGTTTTGATAGTTGCGCTTGGTTGCTCAGCGGCGGCGAAGGGCGGGCGCTCTGTGCATGTTCGGAGAAACATGCTTTTTTGCGAGTGCAAACGGCACGATCAAAGGCTAGCTAGGCAATGTTGTTGGAAACGGAGGGCAATAACATCCCGCTTCTTTTTAGGCGGACCTAGTTGAGTCTGGCCTAGCCACTCTTCGGGTACTTTGCGCATGTTTGTATTCCGCACCTTGGAATATAGGCGTGATGTTCTTTCACTTTCTAGAATGGCGAGATCTTTCCCTAATATAGAGGCATATAAGGACACTCTTTCTCTCTGTTCCTGTCTATATTAGGGGAACTCTAGCAGCTCTGTTTCTAAGCAAATAAGAGTTAAAGAACACGCCCCTATGCCCTACGTTATTCCCTCAGAGAATTCTGGGCACTGTAGTTTGTTAAGGGTTGCTGGGAATTGTAACCGAGGGATAAATGTACTTTAAAAAGGTATAATGCGTACGCAGCCTTAAAAGTAAACAGAGTCAAAAAACAACACGGTGATGCATTGGATATGGTGGAGCAGAGAAGGGGATTGTTTGCAAAATATTATTCCGGCTCCTTTCGATGCGTTATGTTCTTTTAAAACGAAGCTCGATAGAATAGGTTAACGGGGAACGTTTCATAGAATTTTAAGAGTTGAAAGGGATCTCGAATGTCACATAGCGCTCAACGCAGAACCCACAATGCAGGAGAGGGGACTCCTACACAGGTGGCAGCCCAGCCTCTGGTTTTAAATTTCAGAGGTGAAAGCTATGAATAAACGGGAGGGCATACCCCATAATGCGCCATTGGGATGTCATGTTTTTTTAAAAAATACTGTACCAGAAACTCACTTTAAAATGTGGAGTAGTCTGCCCTCACAAATAAAAGGCAGGCTTTGCGATGGCAGGGAAGACGTGGATTTAATTTTTATATAATTTTACGCGTCTTTCCTGGAATTCAGACGTGGGGTGGGAATAAGTCTTTCAGGGCAGAGCGGGTGAAGGAGACTCCCAGGACGGAGGGCTGGGCTCGTGCCACGACGCCTCTCCTCGATGGGCAACCCCGTCCCTGCGAAAAGACTGGGATGGCCGAACTTCGCGCGGGAGGCTAATTCCACCATTTCTCGCTAGGGGGCGGGCGAGCCAGCTCGAGGCGTCGCGGAGCGGGCGGAACCATTCGCGGGGGACTCTCTATCCTCCCCAGCTCGCTTGCCCAACGCCTACACCCACTTCCGCCGCGCTTGGTTCGTTCTGTTGCGGCAAGCAGGCCGGGAGGCTCGACTGCCCGGAGGGTCTATCATCGGCTAGCAGGGCCCGGCTCGGCTCGGCCTGAGGAACCCGGTGAGATGGCAGCGGCCGGCCCTTCCGGGAGCGGGATGGCCCAGAAGACGTGGGAGATGGCTAATAACATGCAGGAGGCGCAGAGCATCGATGAGATCTATAAGTACGACCGCAAGCAGCAGCAGGAGATCCTGGCGGCGAAGCCGTGGACCAAGGAGTAAGTGCTCGGGTGGGCAAAGCGGGGAGGATCTGGGCCCGAACCCCAGTGCTGTTTGGTCCCGGGAGAGGAAGGGCGAGGGGCTGTGATGATGCACCTTCCCTAGATAGGACCTCTCATGTAGGACTTGGCAAGAAGAGGTAGAGGTGGGTAAGAGGACAGGTCAAAATGCAAAACTCTGGACAGGTGACTACCAGGGTGCAGAGAAGAAAGATTGCCTCTTGGAGATCTTAGAGAAGAAAAAGTAGCATGTCTTGACCGTTTGCAAGGTGGGATGAGCGAGGGAAGGCAGGGAGTCAAAGATAAATCCAAGGAAAGTAGAAATGATGGGTGAATGCCCCATATCATCACACAGACATGCCATGACTCCTTCATTTTGACACTAAGTGAAGGCAAAGCAGGGGATGGGGAATTATGAAATGGGAAAACAAGCAGCCTCCAAAGAACAAATGTTACTAGCAAATGAATCGTCTCATAATGTTGTATGCTGAAAAGTCAAATGCCTCTTCTGGGAGGAAAGAAGTAACTCACTCTCTTTTAGAATTCCCCCTTCTCACAGTTTTCTAGTTATTCCCAAATGTGTGAGGGGTCAAACAGTCATTTGATCTTAATTAAACAAACTGGTAGAATGAGGTTTCTGTACCTGGGTTTCTCATATCAACACAATTTACTGCTGTACAACATAGGTTGCTTGTTACATTAAAAGAGAAACATATTTTGTTCTTTTGAAATCTAGATCTATTTTATTAGTTTTAAATACAGTATTTATTTGCCACCCTATAACCATGTTCTCAGGGTGCCTTACAACAAATATAAAGGCAATTAAAATATGCATAATAAATCTATAAAATATATAACATTAAAAATCCATAGCTCTGGTGATAATGATTTTTTTTTTGTAGCAGGAACAGATTTTAAGGCCCGGAACAATGAAAAAAGGTTTTATTGAAATGACATCAGATTAGGCATGTGGTGAGCCTCTTTGGGGAGAGCATTTTATAGCCAGGGTACCATAAATGAAAACACCTTTTTGTCAGTAGCTACCATATGCAACTCCTGAAGGAGGACCGTAGAAGATCTTAAGGTTTAAGTAGGTGCATATGGGTATGTACTGTACTGTTGAGTATATCAGTAACCTCTGTGTTTAGCGAGTGCCTTTCTCCAGCTTCACCTGGTATGTCATCTATACCTGATCACTATAGTCCTTGTATTGATAACCAAGACTGAATTACTGCAATGTGCTGAATGTGTAGGGCTGGCCTTGGGCCTGGTACTGAAACTCCAGCTGGTGCAGAGGGCAGCAGCTAGACTGCTGAGGAAGGCAAATAGCCAACAGAATTTGACACCTCTGCTAAAATATTTGGCTGCCCACATTCTGCCAAGCTGGTTCAAATTTCTTGTACAATATTAATATCTAAACCCTGAACAAATCCAAGAGGCCTTACATCTCAGCTTGATCACTAAGATCACCCTGAGAAGTGCTGTTAGTTGTCCTCTTTGTTACAGATGCCCAACTTACTGGTAATTCAACTAGAAGTATTTAGTGTCCCTGGTCCAATGCAAAGATTCAGCAGGCATTCTCACTGCTAACTTTCAGATGTCTCTAAAATACGTTTTTATTAAGATAGTGCTTTGCGTTCAGTGATTTAAATTTTCCAAAGGTGGGTCAGTCATTTTTATTATTTTGTATTTTTTATGGTGGCATTGTTTTTTATTGCATCTGCATACTGCTGTACACAATCTTGATATTTTATATCTGGTTGATTTTTAAAAAAATATTTTTTATAAACAAAATCTTGTCCAGTATCTAAGTTTCAGGGTGAGCTTTCTTGCCTTAAATCGTTTATTGTGTTTTGCGTTTCTTCTTTTCCTTTTCTGTCATAATAGATATTGTTCTAAGCTCTTTTGTTTTTTCATTGCAGTCACCACTATTTCAAGTACTGCAAGATCTCTGCTCTGGCCCTCCTGAAGATGGTCATGCATGCTAGGTCAGGAGGCAATTTGGAAGTGATGGGCTTAATGCTTGGAAAAGTGGATGGCGAAACTATGATCATCATGGACAGCTTTGCTTTACCAGTCGAAGGCACTGAAACACGAGTTAATGCTCAGGCTGCAGCATATGAATATATGGCTGCATATATAGAAAATGCAAAGCAGGTAAAAAGGGAAGACTGATTTCCTTTTAGCAAAATAAAAAAATTCCTTCAGTAGCATGCACTAAAACTGTTTATAATCACATCTGGGATTGGAGACACCTCAATTTGTAATTTATGAACATACGTTGCCCTTGAACCCCAATATGCTGTCACTTATACCACCAGTTGAGTACAGTGGTACCTCTACTTACGGACACGATCCATTCCGGGGTGCTGTTCGCACACCAAAAAGTCAGTAAGTAGAGAACTGCTTCCACATGTGCGCGTGACGCAATAGAACGCTTCTGCGCATGTGTGAAGTGCGCAGAACACTTCTGCCTGTGCGCGCGGGGCGAAACCCGGAAGTATACACTACCGGGTTTGCTGCGTTTGCAACCCAAAAATCCGCAACATGAACCTAACGCAACTAGAGGTATCACTGTATACGTTTGGAACAGATTTAGTTCAGATACATTTCCCCCCTCTAGTTACCTTATTGAAGGGCTTCAATGTTCGTTGTTTCTTTATGCATATTCTTACTGCTGAATTTTCTCCATTTTATGTACATCTTAATTGTCTTAGAAATTTTAAAGAAAATAATTTCTTCAATTTAATTTCTGCTTTTGTGAAGTGAACAACAAGCTCATTATTTACAAAAAAATAATAAGCTTCTGGACTTCCTGCCTGGCCATCTGTTTCAAAAAACAATTTTGGAGTAGATGGGCTTTGTGTCTGATCCTGTAGGACTTTTTATGTCCATACATGGCTTAATTTTGAAATATCTGCAGGTTGCCAACTGTCCAAAAGAGGGCAGTATTCACAATGATTAAATTCAGTTTAACATGCTTTCTTCCCCCTTTTCCTTTTTTAAAAACTTTGGTTAGGTTGGTCGTCTAGAAAATGCAATTGGCTGGTATCACAGCCACCCTGGCTATGGCTGCTGGCTTTCAGGAATTGATGTCAGTACTCAGATGCTTAACCAGCAATTTCAAGAACCATTTGTGGCTGTGGTTGTAAGTATATATTGGAATTCAAGCAAATTAAATACTAAATAGAATTAGACAGTAAATTTAAGTTCTATAGCTGTGAAAAACTGGATGGCGTTTTACCTATTGCTGGGTTTTTTTGTAATCGGGTAACTCCTATTAAAAAACCGTTCACACTACTTGGAGACCTTTCTGTTTTTTATATTGGATGTCATTTCTTTTATATCTTGTTCTATTGGGCCATAAACACAGCTGCCCTTTTCATTTGATCACAACTGATTCAAGTCAATATTTGCAGGATCACTTTGTAACATTCTGAAAACTATGCATATACTGAATTGTTATTTGGGTGAGAACTTCTCGTTGATTAGTTGGAAACATGCTCATGGGAGCAGATTCTTATATTAAAACAAATTACATTTACATTTTAAGGGTCTTGTGTGCAGGAGCTAAAATGAAGAAGGATAAGGCTTCCCAAATTCCTTAACTCCTCTGCTGTCTGTATGGACATTGGAGAGTTAGGGTCCATTGCTCCCCTTTCCAGAGTTCCCCTGTTCACGAGAGAGAATTTTGTTACTTACACCATATGAAGCAGAACCAAGAATAGCTCTTGTTATTACCGTGTTTCCCCCTTTTTAAGGCGTAGTCATAAAATAATCCATAGCAGCATTTCTAAGCATTTGAGAAATATAAACCATACCCCGAAAATAAGCCATAGTGATAGGCTTATTTTCAGTGCGGAAGAGAGCACTGAGCTCCCCGAGTCAGCAGCAGCAACGCCGGCCGCAGCAGTGTTTGCTGAGTCCTTTCTTGCTTTTGGGACTTGGTTACTGTGCTGGCTTGGGATGGTGTGTGTGCAATTGCTGTTGCTGCTTCGTGTTTTTCAGCTGGATTCTCTGGGTTCTAAGCACTTTCCCCCCGTTTGTTTGCGAAGCAGCACTCGGCTGCAGCCCCTGCCTCTCCCTGCGGCTGCAGGAGGCTGCAGTTGATCGCTATCTCCTTTTCCATTTCTTTTGTCTTTGAGCACCCGGCCCCGCCCCCTCTCCCCTTCGTGGAATGAAGAACGGAGTTTTAGCAGCATTTCCTCATTATAAAAAAAAGGTCAGGAACTTTTACTTTAACCTCAAAAATGGGATATTTCCTCTCTCTAAAAACAACTCTGACCTGAACACCAATAAAACGGGGGTAGATCACCTCCAGTTTATAAATCCGCAAGTAGATCGCAGTCTCCTGGAAGTTGGGCTCTATACTTTGGCTGATTGCAAGCCTTTGCATCTTTAAAAAACAAAAACCATGCGCCTCTCAGTCTTAATTTTCCTTTAATTCATCCCCCTATACCCTCCTCCAACCATTGCCTCCTTCCATTACTTACCCCCCTCCCTCTCTCCCCACTTCCCTCACTCCTGTGTGATCTCATTTAGTCATATACTTGCTTTTTCTGTTGTGTTGTCTATTTTATATTTAATATTATTACCCTTTATGATGTTATTTTTTCCCTTGCGATAATTATTTATTTTTTATCTTTAACTAACTTTCCTTTCCATATTTTTCCATATATAACTCAACACTTTCCCATTCCTTCTTAACTCTTTGGATAGAGTGGCCCCCCCCCATTATTGTTGTTAATTTTACAATTCCTGGATTTTTTATGGAATCGAACAGCTCGGGTGCTTCAGAATGTGCCTTCTGTTGCTACAGGGCTATGGGGCTTCACTATTTGACCCCCCCCAGGTTGGGATTTTTAAAGTAGTTCTGTGGGTCCCAGGGCGCAGAATCACCCCCGATCCTTTTCTCTTCCCCCCTGACTTTGGAAGGCTGTGCTTCAAGGGTGATACCAGGGGTTTTTTAAGACCTGCGCCTCTTAAGGATTGTTACGGTCCATAACTTCCATTACTTTCTAAAGTGTTGGGGGTTTAAAGCACTGCCACCCCCACCCCACCCTGCAGGCACTCGGAACTGGCAGCGCCAACAACGCGCCCAGCAGCGCGCAGAAGAGAGCACTGAGCGTCCTGAGCCAGTGGGTCCCAGTTGCACCAGCACTTTTTTTTAAAAAAAGACACCCCCTGAAAATAAGCCACTGTGTGTTTTTTTGAGGGAAAAAAGTTATCAGACGGTGTCTTAAAAAAGGGGAAACACGGTACACTTCCTCCTACAACTAAGACTATTTTCAAGATAGTCTTTAATCAGGAGAACCGTGTGTATATAAATCTACAGCAACAAAATTTCTAGACTTTCAATTTACATTGTGGAATGTCCACTAGAAAATAGTTGTAAAACTTTTAACAAATTGGGGTAGTAGCCAGTATTTGCTCAAACCTCTCCATTGTGGGCAGCTGTGTCAAACGGTGCTACAGTAGAGAAAAAGGGAATCATTCAAAATTGGGTTGAAGAATCTTGCACCAATGGAACAGTTTCTTCTCTTGATTTCAGGTAATTCTCTCATCATATTGCAGCCCCATATGAAACTTCACACAATGTTCAGGAGGTTTTCAGGAGAGACTTTATTGGAAGCGGGAGAGGAGACAAGATTAGTTGTGCGAGCTTCCATTCATTCATGCAACCACTGAGTACAGCTCATAGACCTTTTTCACTGCTCCATTAATGTCATAATCTAAACCAAAGTTTTTTCTCTCTAATTTCCTCAAGGAAATGACAGCTTAAGCCACTAAACTAGAATCTTTGATTTTCTACGAAAGTCATATTATATTGATAGTTTTTGGACAGGTCCTAATCCTTCTACTGCAGTGTTTCTCAACCTTTTTTGGGCCACGGCACACTTGTTCCGTGAAAAAAATCATGAGGCACACCACCATTAAAAAAGTTAAAAAATTTAACTCTGTGCCACCCTATATTATAATTATGACTGTAAGAAACACTTGCCAAATATTGCTTTCCAGCGGGTCAGCGCTGTGTATTGGTGGCCGCCAGGCCCGTTTGCACTGAGCTTTGGGAAAGAGGAGGAGAAATATTGCTTTCCGGCGGGTCAGTGTAGTTTATTGGCAGCCGCCAGGCACGTGACAATGCAAATCGCCCTTCTCGTCGCCGCACGTCGCGGCACACCAGCCAGCGTCTCGTGGCACACTAGTGCGCCGCGGAACAGCGGTTGAGAAACGCTGTTCTACTGTAAAGGAGGATAATGTGATCAGAATTATGCCCTTGATCTACAGCAGCGATGTCCAACCCTTTCTCCCTAAAAATAGCTCAACAACTTTTGCCTCTCCCCCCTAAAAAAAAGTTCCTCCAATGTCACTGGGTAGATCACTGCCAGTTTTTTTAATACTGGGAGTAGATCACAGTCTCTTGGGAGCTGGATGTGCCTGATCTACAGTTAAGAAAATGGTGTTCAATTGCTTCTTAAAGTGCATTTTGTACAATAACTCTCAAATGCATTTTACAGATTGATCCAACAAGGACAATATCTGCAGGAAAAGTAAATCTTGGAGCTTTTAGAACATATCCTAAGGTAACAATAATTATATAACCAAATGTATATGATGTAAGGATCCATGCTATGGACTTATTTTATTTATTTAACAAAATGTATATACAGATTGATTGTAAAAAAAACCATTCAAAATGCTTTACAAATGCTTTATTGATAATTAAAATTATCAAGCATCAAAAATATTCAAAAGATTGTTAAAATCAATAGTAGCTAAAATATATAAAACAGATGTACTGTAACTTCTGCAGGTCTCTGTAGGCTTGCCTAAACAAAAATGTTTTCAGCAGTTGCCAAAAGAGTACAGTGAAGGTGCCTGCCTGACGTCAACAGGCAGGAAGTTCCGAAGTTTAGCTGCTGCCACAATAAAATAGTGATTTCTTACAAGGGCAGAATGAGTATTATGTGGCACCTGTAATCGTGCCGGGTCCACATATGAGAGCAGTGTACTGGGCATATCTAGGGTAAGAGAATCCCACAAGAAAACTGGTCCCAAGCTGTTAGGAGCTTTGTATACTAAAAGGAACACTTTGAACTTGGCCCTGTAGCAAACTGACAGCCATTGCAGATCTCTGAACAGAGGTATTATATACTGACATGGTCTCACTTCTGTCAGCAACCATGCTGCAGCATTCTGCACTAATTCCATCTTCCAAATCAAGTGCAGGGGAAGCCCCATGTAGAGCGCACTGCAGTAATTCAGTCTTGGAGTCACCAATGCTTGAACTACTGTAGTCAAGCTCTCCTGGTCCATAGTTTTCACAGCTGGGTAAAAGGCACTTTAGCCACTGACACTATCTGGGCCTCCAGTGACACAGCTGGATCCAGAAGCACCCTAAATATATATATACCTGTTCCTTTAAGAGGAATGCAACCCTGTCCAGGACAGGCAGTTGACCAGTTTATCAGACACAGCAACCATTACTCATCCACAATGCCTCTGGGTCTTGCTCAACTTATTTACCTGCATCCATCCCAACAGTGCATCTAGACACCACCCCATGGCCAGCATGGCCTCTCCTGATTCAGATGTTATGGATAAATGAAGCTGAGTATCATTGGCATGCTAATGGAAAAATCTGGATCTGTTTATATGAAAAGATGTTGCCTTACAACTTCGGTATCATAATTTTGTTTCTTTATCCTTCAGGGCTACAAGCCTCCTGATGAGGGCCCTTCTGAATATCAGACTATCCCACTTAATAAAATAGAAGACTTTGGTGTGCACTGTAAACAGTAAGGAATTATTTCCTCATAGATAGATTTCAAAATGTTTTCCAGCTTGGAAAGAAATTTTTGAAAAGATTTGTGAAATTACCCAAGGCTTCCTGGATATATTTTTTTTTGGGGGGGGATGTATGTTTTCCTTTTGAAACAAAAAGAGGACAGTTGCTCACTAACAGACAAGAGGTTGAATCCAGACTTCCTCTCCGAATTGAGTTTTTCTCATGGAATACTCTACTGGAAGAAGGGGGAGGAGGCAATTTTCTCCTTATTTCTCCTCCCTGTAAACCCAGGTGCTCCCTAAAAAGTTGGTCCAGAAGTGAGGAGTACTCTGTAGAACAGCATTCCCAATGCAATGTGAGGAAATTTTATCAACAATGTGTTGCTTAAATGAGTTTTAGTAGATAGAAAAGTTGTCCTGGGCAGTTTTTCCTCAAGAAGCATTCAACTTGATAAAAGTTTCCTTGCAACACATTGAGAATCATAATATGCAGCTGTCCACTATTTTGTTTTTGGATTTTTCTATGGCTGTGTTTATCCCCTCTCCACTTCTGTGTAGGTGTTTGTTTTGCCCTATTCAAAGCTCGGGGGAAGGGTTATGGTGATAGTTCAGTATCCTTTTCCACAATACAGTCATTCTGGTATACGTTTTGAGCATAAGACTACTGTGCGGCGCTTTGTGGAACCAAGGCATGATTGATATTACAGACGTGAAATGATCCCTTAAGCAGTGTCATACTGGATACAGTGGACTGTTTTAGAACAGAGGTAGAGAACCTAGGGACCCAGGTGGCGCTGTGGTTAAACCACTGAGCCTAGGGCTTGCTGATCAGAAGGTCGGCGGTTCGGATCCCTGTGACAGGGTGAGCTCCTGTTGCTTGGTCCCAGCTCCTGCCAACCTAGCAGTTCCAAAGCACGTCAAAATGCAAGTAGATAAATAGGAACCGCTACAGCGCGAAGGTAAACGGTGTTTCCGTGTGCAACTGTGGTTCGCCATAAGCGGCTTTGTCATGCTGGCCACATGACCTGGAAGCTATACGCCAGCTCCCTCGGCCAATAATGCGAGATGAGCGTGCAACCCCAGAGTCGGTCACGACTGGACCTAATGGTCAGGGGTCCCTTTACCTTTACCTAGAGAACCTATGGCTCTCCAACTCCTGTCATTCTGGCTGGGGCTGATGGGAGTTGGGAGTCCAGTGGCATTTGGAGAACCACAAGTCTCCCCACTCCTGTTTTAAAAGGAAATATGATCTTGTTTCTTGGTCACATTTATATTCTTGGGATTTGCCTATATTTGAGAGTTTTTTTAAATGTAACATTTCATTGTGCAGTTCATGTTCATATACTTTTCTTGCAAAACAGGTATTATGCTTTAGAAGTCTCCTATTTCAAATCCTCTTTGGATCGCAAGTTGCTTGAGCTTTTGTGGAACAAATATTGGGTGAACACACTAAGTTCATCTAGTTTGCTTACTGTAAGTATCTTCGTGACTTTTAACCCTGATCAGTAGGGGGTTCCAAAAACAAGCACTTTGGAGCTTCTTTCTGTAGGCTGGAAGATAAAAGGAAACGGGAACAGAGAGTTATATGGGAGTAATAATAATATTATAATAATTTATTATTTATACCCCACCCATCTGGCTGGGTTTCCCCAGCCACTCTGGGCGGCTTCCAACTGAATATTAAAAACAATACAGCATCAAACATTATAAACTTCCCTAAACAGGGCTGCCTCCAGTTGTCTTTTAAAAGTAAAATAGTTGCTTATTGCCTTGACATCTGCTGGGAGGGTGTTCCACAGGGCAGGCGCCACTACTGAGAAGGCCCTCTGCCTGGTTTCCTGTAACCTCACTTCTCGCAGCAAGGGAACCGCCAGAAGGCCCTCAGTGCTGGACCTCAGTGTCCGGGCTGAACAATGGGGGTGGAGACGCTCCTTCAGGTATACAGGACCGAGGCCATTTAGGGCTTTAAAGGTCAGCACCAAGACTTCGAATTGTGCTCAGAAACGTACTGGTAGCTAATGAAGATCTTTCAGGACCGGTGTTATGTGGTCTCAGCAGCCACTCCCAGTCACCAGTCTAGCTGCCACATTCTGGATTAATTGCAGTTTCTGAGTCACCTTCAAAGGTAGCCCCACATAGAGCGCATTGCAGTAGTGAAAGCAGGAGATAACTAGAGCATGCACCACTCTGGCAAGACAGTCTGTGGGCAGGTAGGGTCTTAGCCTGCGTACCAGATGGAACTGGTAGACAGCTGCCCTGGACACAGAATTTATCTGCGCCTCCATGGGCAGCTGTGAGTCCAAAATGACTTCCACGCTTTGCACCTGGTCCTTCAGGGGCACAGTTACCCCATTCAGGATCAGGGAGTCCTCCACACCAGCCCACCCCCTGTCCCCCAAGAACAGTACTTCTGTCTTGTCAGGATTCAACCTCAATCCGTTAGCCGCCATCCATCCTTCAACCGCCTCCAGACACTCACCACCTTCACTGGTTCTGATTTAACAGAGAGGTAGAGCTGGGTATCATCCACATATTGATGAACACCCAACCCAAACCCCCTGATGATCACTCCCAGCGGCTTCATGTAGATGTTAAAAAGAATGGAGGAGAGGACGGAACCCTGAGGTACCCAACAAGTGAGATCCCAGGGGTCTGAACATTCATCCCCCACCACCACTTTCTGAACACTGCCCAGGAGGAAGGAGCGGAACTACTGTATAACAGTGCCCCCAGCTACCAGCCCCTCAAGACGGTCCAGAAGGATGTTATGGTCGATGGTATCAAAAGCCACTGAGAGATCCAGCAGACTTAGGAAACAGCTCTCACCTTTGTCCCTAGCCCGCTGGAGATCATCAACCAGCGCGACCAAGGCAGTTTCAGTCCCGTGGTGAGGCCTGAATCCCGATTGGAAGGGATCCAAATGGTCCGCATCCTCCAGGCATGCTTGGAGTTGTTCAGCAACCACCCACTCAATCACCTTGCCAAAGAATGGTAAATTTGAGACTGGGTGATAGTTGGTCATAGTGGCCGGGTCTAAAGATTTTTTGTAAGAAGCGGTTTAATGACCACTTTTTCAGTGGGCCTGGGAAAGTTCCCTCAGAGAGGGAAGCATTCACCACCCCACAGAGCCCATCACCCAGCCCTTCCTGGCTTGCTTTTATCAGCCAGGATGGACAAGGATCAAGAAGACAGGTGGTTGGTTTCAGCCTGTCCACATCCTTGGAGGTAACAGATTGAAATTGATCCCATATAACATGACTAGACAGGACTCCAGCACTCTCCCGCCCCGTCCCTGCTCCCACGGTGGTGTCTACCTCCTTCCAAATCTGAGCAACTTTATCTGCAAAAAAACTTTGCAAAAGCATTGCAGGAGATCTTGGGGTCCCTACCAGGCCCAATGATGAAGGTGGTTCCGATAGATTGCGAACCACCTGAAAGAGTCTCCTGCTGCTGTTTTCTGCAGATGCAATAGAGGTGGCAAATAAGGTCCTCTTCGCCGTCACCATCACCACTTGATAGGCTCAACGTTGAGCTCTAACCCATGTCCGGTCCAATTCAGACAGAGTAAACTTTAAAAGAACTAAAGTGCTTTAAATGAATTTTAATTACATTATTTCCTCATGCACAAAACAAAGTCAAAGTGGTTGTAAATGTTTTAAAAGTGGTTACTTCCTCAACATACACTGTTCCAATTAGAAGCATTAATGGCAGTTAAAGAAATGTAAAATCTATCTTCCAAATGCAGAATGCAGACTACACCACTGGGCAAGTATTCGATCTATCAGAGAAATTAGAACAATCAGAAGCCCAACTGGGTCGAGGAAGTTTCATGTTGGGTTTAGAGTCTCATGACAGAAAATCAGAAGACAAACTAGCCAAAGCAACAAGGGACAGGTAAGATCTTCTCTTTAACTATATGATTTCAGAACATAAATTATATGATTATTAATTAAAATCATTTTAATCACTTCCTGTGGGTTGTTGTGACATATCACTTGCCAGTTTCATGGATTACTGTGTTTTCTTTTTAAGTCTTTGGAGCTACTAGATGTTCCACCATTCCATTTGTTCCACAATTTTTCTTTAGAATATAAGCTTAAGTAAGTATGAGGAGAGTTTGACACAATGGATCGATAAGTGGATCTGTGCTGCAACTACACTTGGAATACTATGTCACCTCAAAAAGGTTAGAGTAGAGTTGGGAAAGGTCCCCCCCAAAAAGACAACCAAATTGATCAGAGGGATTGAGGGTCTTTCCTATGAAGAAATGTTACAACATTTGGGGCTTTTCAGTTTAGAGAAAAGCGAAGTGAGAGGAGACATGATAGAGATATATAAAGTTAGGCATGGTGCAGATAAAGTGGATAGAGATGTTTTAGCATTAGAACTCACAAGTGAAGAGAGTTTTGGTGTACCCATGTCCTGCTTTCAGGCTTCTCACAGGCAGCTGGTTGGCCACTGTGAGATGAGGATGCTTTACCAGATGGACCATTGCCCTGACCCAGCAAGCTTCTGTTACGTTCTTTAGTGCATGCAACATGCAACTTCAGTGTATATTGAGACAGTATACTACTTCTCCATGTATCTGTCTTAGATCTTTAAACTGCTATTGACAAAGTACAATAGCTGACATTTCTTTTTCGTTTTAGATTTGAGGTGTCAGACACATAATGTCTGAAATTGTATGTTTCCATATAAAGCATGTTTGAGTTTACCTTTTAAAACAAACAACAGTTCAGTCAACTATCAGACGCTGTGTCTGCCTTTTCATAACTGGATGGTTGTAGAGATTCATGGGGTTATGGGCACCGTGAGCTTCTTAGACATCTGTATAACTTGTAATATAGTGACAGAATTGCATTTAGCCAACTTTAAATTTATGCCTTTGCTTTCCCCAGCTGCAAGACCACCATAGAAGCAATACATGGATTGATGTCTCAGGTTATTAAGGACAAACTTTTTAATCAAATTAACATTGCTTGAAGTATATCACCGACCGATACGTATCTTCAGAATGGAGACAAACATACCTAGTTGGACTTGTTCAGTTGGAGCTGAAGCCAGAATGAAAATCTTCAGTTAATCTGTTGTACTTTAAATCATCTCTACCACCTCTTTGCTCAGTTTTAAGAACAGTGCTCTAAAATTTATTGTAATCTGTTCTTTACCATAAAGTTTTGGTTGTTGCTTCAAAAGAACAATAATTGTGACTGTTTCTGGATTTTGGAAGTTTAGAATTTATCTCTTTGTCAATCTGCAATAAAGATCTCTTTAAAATGGCCAGCTGCTTTTTTCATTTGCTTTGTTTAATTTTATCTCTGAAATTTATCATTCTTTCTCATTCCCATGTAGAACTCTTGAGCCAGAAACCGTAAATTGTCCCAAGTTTAGACCAAGCAACCTCAGTGCAAAAAACACTACAATATGTCTCTGGTATATTATCTGCTCTGTACATGTCTTAGAACAGAGTTCCTTCTTGAAGCTCAAACCTCTATAATACAGACACAGACAAACACATTTGTGAACATGCTAGCTGTGGTTTTGCCTTGAAAGCCTGTCTAATTGTTTTATGTAGACTCCATAGGCTTGTCTTTTCCAAGGTTGCTTTGCACTTCTAGTCACCAACTTTGTTGTGTGGATTGCTGCATCTGTACTGGAATAGTTTTTAAGATGTTTTTATTGCTTTGTTACTTGTTTGCTACTTTGGGCTCCTTTGGGGAGAAAGGTGAGGTATAAAATTTTAAAATAATGCTGTAGGGCATGGGTTGAGAAACAACATTCTACCAGCAGTCATGGTGAGACTTCCTCTGGTATCGCTATCTGTTTCAGAACAGATTAGAACAGAAGCAGGGGGGGGGGGGAGAGGATGAGTAAGACCCTCTTGTGCAAGCGCCTCAACTGGATGTAGCCCCCTTCTTCTTCTTCTTCTTCTTCTTCTTCTTCTTCTTCTTCTTCTTCTTCTTCTTCTTCTTCTTCTTCTTCTTCTTCTTCTTCTTCTTCTTCTTCTTCTTCTTCTTCTTCTTTTACATTGGGAATAGAAAGATCTCATAATTGGAACATACTTTTAAATAGTTGGTTTCTGAAATTATTGAAGCGTCCATAATTCCTCTTAGTTGTTGCTCTTTACCTGTTGCTCCAAAGCAAACTAGCATCTTATTTTGGTCAAGCCAAGGGATGTAAGTAAGCTGCTCACCATATAAGCTGAGCCTATCGCCCTTTCATAGGGCACAGATAGAGGTCTGGGCACCCATGTCTATCAACTTTCTTCTGTTCAAGCATAAATACCCTGTAAGTGTATAAACTGTCCCACAAGACTAGTTTATTTCCTGATTTAAATACAGTACTACAAATTTAAAATGTGGTCTAGTCTTAAGATTTCAAGGAACTTAACTGATAATGTTTGAATCAAAATGTAAGTGATTGGTGCACTGCTGAAAAAGGAAGCCACTTTCACTGAACGGTATTGTTCTGCAATGCATTCTCACTGATTTGAAGGTACTGTATCACTAAGATATGCTGGAGGTACTATACAAAAACTATTCCAGCTTGGAGGTTCCTTGTTTTTAAAATCAACACAATGTCTAGCCAGTTTTTATTCTGAACAGTCACAATATTGCACAATACAATAGTACAATGGTATACAGTGAAAACCTTTTGAAAATAAGCATGACAAGGCTACGAAGCTTGGAATTATTCTCAGTGTTTCACAGTTTGAATATGGTATGTTGCAGAGATAAAAGATTACAGGAAAACTGTGTGAATGATATGATGCAGATGTAAGAATCATGCATGCACAGGAATTCATTTATGCTCCTGAAGTCTGCACTGTGTCTAAATTCATTGTATAAACTTAAGTGAAAACATACTGTTTACCTTTCAGCATTCTTCCATATTTCTGGATTATTTTAAAGTTAGTTAAACTGCAATGGCAACTTTGGTGAGCAGGAGCAATAGCTTTCTTGAGTAACGAGTTACATAAAACAGTGCTACAACTGCACTATTGTTCTCATATTTTGTATACATTTTAAGTATGAATGTGGATGCATTTGTAGACACACACATTGTATGTTTAAGACTTAGCATTGCTCCACATATTTACTCATCAATACTTTTGAACTATCCAGTTCCTCCATAAGTATATAGTACATTGCTTTATAAAATGACAAAAAAAACCCACAACAACCCCCTAGACTCATCTTCCAAGTTCAAGTTGTTTATATGATTTGTACTAAACCCGCATGATGGATGCTGTAGATTTTCTGTAGTTCTAAATGTTTTAGCACAGCTGACTGAGTGAAGGGAAGCAGGGATTTACCTGGAATACTTCTATCTCATTGCTCTGTCTGACTTAGGCTTTTATAATTATGCCGGTGGCAATTTTCTTTTACAGAAGATGTAGATCTGGGTGTCCTAGTGGGAGGTTATACCTCTGAGGCAGTTTGTGTAAAAGATACATGCACGCTTACTGGTGTGCTGGCAAAACCATTTTTCCCTCTTCTTTTTTTAGGACCATATTAAAATGGAGACAGGATGAACAGCCCGACCTGTTCTACACTGTTTTTCAATTGTACTATTTTATAGTATTGATTTTATTGAAAACAAAATATAAAATACATAATATTGGAATGATGACCTGCCTTAAGAGTTGATCTCAGAAGTAAAAAGATTGTAAAGGTGTCTGAAAATGAAGTGTTACACATATGGATAAAATGGATTAAAAATTAGTCTTTGATTTTCCCCAGGCTGCAGTTTTGCACAATTATGTGCAAACAAATCCTGCTGAATACAGTGGAACTTACTTTTGAGTAAACATGCATAGAATTGTGCTGTGAGACTGAGTATCTTAAAATTGATCACATTAGATGTGTAGATACTGACACAGAACTAAAAAGTTTAGCACTTGGTTTTTTTTGCATGTTCATAGCTACATGGATCACAGCAAATACTGTGTTTAAGGCAGACGGGATATAGAATGTGTTGCTGTACTTGGAAGTCACAAAATCTTATCTCTTCTTGCATTCAGATCTACTAAAATTCCACTCTTTAACCAATGCTTTATTCAGAAGGCTCTTCTAGTGCCAAACTAGACGACATTTCAGCACCAGCCAAAGACCATTTTATTTTCCCAGGCTTTTTAATTGTTGCTTTTAAGCTGTTTGGTGCTTGATAATTCTGCTTCTTCTATATTTGCTCTTTTATACTGTGATGTTTGAATGTTGTTTTAATGTTTTTGCTTTAGTATGTTTTGTTTGTAATTTTAATTCTTTTGTAAGCTGCCCTGGGAACTTGTTAAGGGTTAGAATATAAATCAAATAATAAATAAAATATTTGATACAAATGTCTCAAAATGAGCTTGATAACAACTTGTTTTAAGTACTTGGAAGAAAGAAATTGCTGAACTGTATATGATCATATCAATGATTAATGGCTTTACTGTAGATCCATTATATATATATATTTGCCGAGGCATAGGGACAACCAACATTGGGGAGCCTCTTGTAAGCTAAGCAGCATTCATATTTATTTTGGAGTTAAGTACTATTATGCTGAACTTTGAAATGACCTAATAAAATGGAAGGCAAAAAAAAAAATCCTTCAGGGCACATTTTGATTAACTACATTCCCATTTTTCATTCATATTAACAAAGAAAGTGGTTCAGCTTTGGTCCCTATTCTTTCATCATTCATAATGGAGACAAATGAATTGTTATGCTCTTTGATTTTATTATAAAATTGTCAGGGGTTTAGGAAAATGTCTGTGTGTGTTTTTAAATACTGGTTAAGGTTGGTGGGAGTTGTAATCCAAAACATCTGAAAGATACCAAGCTGGAAAGGCTCTTGTGGAATACCCTTCAAAGACCTGCACCCATAGAAATGCACTTTGCACCTTCTGTGTCCTTCCCATTGTGTGTGTGTGTGCGTGTGCGCGCGTGTGTGTCGTGCGTGCACAGCCACTGATAACCTTACATTCAGTAACGTAGTGGAGTAGGAACATCAGCAAGACACCTCCAGTACCTTTTCATAAGAGAAGTGATGACATATTCTGCTAACACAGTATTTGTCAGTGGTGTAAGCTTGGATGGTGGGTCTAGCAGAGAGGTCAGCAAACTTTTTCAGCAGGGGGCTGGTCCACTGTTAATCATACCATGTGGGGGGGGGCAGACTATTTTTTTGGGGGGGGGGAGAACAAATTCCTGTGCCCCACAAATAACCCAGAGATGCATTTTAAATAAAAGCACACATTCTACTCATGTTAAAACATGCTGATTCCGGGACCATCCACAGGCCGGATTTAGAAGGCGATTGGGCCAGATCTGGCCTGCGGGCCTTAGTTTGCCTACCTATGGTCTAGCACAGGGATCCCCAGACTTACCGGCGTTTGGGCCGGTTCCCACCGCGCCGATCGCGCGGCGGGCCGGAGGACGGGGGAGCGCGCGCCTGTGCGGGCCGGGGAGTGCGCGGCGGCGCGCTTCCAGGGTGGAAAAGCGCCGAAAATCCGTTGTGCGCATGCGTATGGGCCTCCCCCGACCCGGAAGTGCACCAGAAATGACCTCTTCCGGGTCGGGAAAGGCCCATACGCATGCACACAAAGGATTTTCGGCGCTTTTTTCCCGACCCGGAAGAGCGCTGCCGCGCTGCGCGCCGTAAGAGCGGGCGGCGGGGCGGGCGGCGGGGGTCGTCGCGGGCCGGATTGGCAGGCCAATTGGGCCGCATCCGGCCCCCGGGCCGTAGTCTGGGGACCCCTGGTCTAGCACATTTTGGTTAAATAGGCTAGACTCAGTGACTGACCCAAGCTCACTCTGCAAACTTCATGACTGATCAGGGATATAAACACAAATCTTCACAGTCATAGTCCAACATCCATGAAATACTAATAAAATGGGTGTTGTGCTATGTATTTCTGCTTTTTTGGAAATATTAGTACAGCTTACTGTATTTTTATTCTCTTAGGAGCCATAGATATGGACTTCTTTAGGGTGTGACTATGGGGTTTGACACACGAGCTCCTGTACTTCAAATTGTAACATGTCCAGTGCATAGCTGCCAAGTTTTCCCTTTTCTCACGAGGAAGCCTATTCAGCATAAGGGAATTTCCCTTAAAAAAAGGGGATAACTTGGCAGCTATGGTCCAGTGGTATGCACATCATATATAGGTATTAGCAGGGAAGCCCAAGTAATCAAGGCAGTTTCATATGAATAAAGATGAGCTAATTTGGGACATGCACTATGTAAAATAATGTATAAGAATAGTTTTGGATCATAATGGAGAGGAAGTGCATGAACCCTTTGAGAGGAAATTATATTGTTTTAGAAACCTTCATTTTTACTGAAGTCTACATTCAACTCCTATGTAATTCATCTATCATTTCCTGTAAATTTCTCTGTTTTTTTAGACTCAGTTACCTTAGCACTTATGTATAACAGCAATGGCATTACTATTAAAAAGGAAATTAATATATGCATTGCATGCAGTCTTTTGTGATTATAACCATCTGCATTTCCCCCAGTTGTTGAAAGTAACAGTCATTCATTTGATGTATCACTTGAATTTGGATTTAAACAAATACATTTAAACTAATGCAGTTTTACTGCTTGTTGTGAAAGAAAGATGTTTGCTGGATGCTAGTGTTTTGCTGTGTTCTATAAGAAAAACAGGAATGGGAAGGAAATGTTTACAATGTGGTGCCCTCTTGAAAACACTGTGTCCACTGAATTATCCTAACAAATGTTGTTTTTCAATAGATATTAAGAGCTAAATATTTTATTTATTAAAAGTAATGTGTGTTTATGTAAAGTAAACATTGTGACATTTACCTCTATTGGTGTATGTGCCCATTTCCTCTTACGCAAAGACTGAGAGAGACCAGATCGCAAGAGCTATGCATAAAAATCAGTCCATCTGAGATTAAACAGAGCGAGGGCACCACTCTGGGAAAGTAGATATAGGGAGAAGATAATTGGTTTCTATGTTACTCTTGTAGATAAAATGGGTGCAATGACAACATTATACACATGGGCCAGGTGCAAGAAAAAAAAATATGGGTTTTCCTTTTTTATATCTCATTCTTCAGCCTGGGGAGGAATCATGTATTGTTTCTGTTCTACTTTTATCTATATATATAAAAATGTAAAAATCGTGAAATTCCGTTCGACACTTTTCTCCGTAACCGCTTGACCAATCGTCCTGAAATTTTGACACAACGATCCAGGCCACTCCTAAAGCGTTGTTGGGGGCAAAAATCCCTCAAATCGCACACCTGCCCAGGTACAGACCTGCTTTTCCACCAAGTCAAACAGCGCCCTCAAGTGGCGTAGTACCCTCCTCCACCCCCTCCCTTCCTGAGAAATCTAAGCCACACCCACAAACCAAATGACATCATCATCAACCAAGCAACTGAAATACACCAAGGCAGCCATTTTATCTAGGCCTTTGTTTTAGGCCCCTGACAGGCTGACAGGCCTCCACTAGGCCCGGGGAGGGGGATAACCCACAGCAACACACTTGGGGGCACGGCAAGGGGTTTTACTTTACCATTTAGCAACACTACCCCCCCCCAAAAAAAACCCACCAAAGAACCAACATTGCCAAGTGGAGGTCGGGGCCTGCCTGGGGGGGGGGGGTTTGCCACAGACCGCAGCACAGCCTTTGATTTATGTAGGCCCCTACACTGCAAGGGGTTTTTACTTCACAATTTACCACCACTACCCCCCAAAAATCCACAAGAGAAAAATAAATATGGCTTATTTTATGGGTATGTCTTATTTTAGGAGAAACAACTGATTGTAACTGATTGTCTTTTTCTTTTTTAAAAAAAACAACCATTCACTTTCTCTCCCCAGTTTAAGTCCTCGGATATTTGCAGTGCACCCCACCCCACCCCATTTACAATTCCCTACCTTCCCCATGCCACTTCCTGGGGTTTTTTATGGAACTGAACAACTCGGGTACTTCAAAACGCACCTTCTGTTGCCAGGCCCTTGCAGGGCCAGACAGAGGCGCGGCCCAGGTAGATAAGATAATGTGTCCCTGTTTTTAACCCTTTTGTTACTTTTTTCATTTTACTGATTGTGAATATGCTGACCAAGGCCCGCTTTGGATTCGGAGGCCCGCGCCAAGTGGCCCATATGATCCCCCTCCTTCTGTCTGGGCCTGTCTGCTGCTACAGGGCTGTGGGGCTTCGCTATTTGCCCCCCCTCCCCGGGTTGGGATTCTTTAAGTAGTTCTCTGGGTCCCAGGGCACATCATCACCCCCGATCCTTAATCTAAACATATAGAAATGTTCACGATGCGTGTGCAGGGGCCAATGTATGGAGATACAGGGGGGAGGGGGCAACAGAGGGCTCAGACAAAAGTAAATACTGGGAAATGGAACCCAGAAACTGACAGCTCCTTCTCCAAGGATGGGGGCCAATGTAGGAAGATACCAGGGGTAGGGGCCAACACTCCCCAGGAACAACAGAGGGTTCAGACAAAAGTGCATGCTGGGAAATAGAACCCAGAACCTAACAGTTCCTTTTCGAGGGTGGGGGCCAAGGTATGGAGATACAGGGGGGAGGGGCCAACACTCCCCAGGGACAACAGAGGGAAGGGTATCCTACGGAAACACAGGGATGAGCCGGGGTGGAGGGAGGAGGGGCAGGATACGTCATGGATCGTGACAGGGTGGGGGGGGATCATAGGAAAGAACCACAGCAACGCGTGGCCGGGTCAGCTAGTAATTAAATATAAATTGGGACAAGTCCAGATCACAGACATGGAGTGCTGCCTGCCTCTCCATACTAGGAGTAAGAAAATGTGGTAGTTGACTTTCTCAAAGCCCTGTATGCCAGCATCTCCTACTCCACATCATCATGTTATCTGTATCATGTTATCTGCATCAGGTGATTTTGGGCTGCAATCTTCTTTACACTTACCTGACTACAGACCCACTGAAAACAGGACTTACTTCTGAGTAAATATGCATAGAAGTCTGTATTATATATTTAGTTTTGTTTAACTTATTTAAGATCTATTATATCTGTAAAACACAAAAACTGAAAAATATTGTGAATGAAAACTGCTACTGGTAACCTTGAGACCTTGGAATAAACCAGTCTCTCCAAATGAACACATAAATAATTGCATCTCAAGAGACCAAGCATTACTGAGAATACTACCTTTTGCTTATTATTCTGAGATAGAAATAATTATAAACCAAGTAAAAGGGGTTAAGGTTAAGCCTTTTTAAATACAAATTTTAGTGTTACAGGTTTAAAAAGTATTTAACACCCTCAATGGAACTTAAAAGTGTTCAATTTTTGTTAGATTGTGCCTTTTTTGGCAGCAAACTAGTTTATAGTGGCATGAATTTTTTTTATAAGCAAAAGCAGTTATTATCACAAAGTAAGGTTGTATGGATAGTGGGGCTGATTTGAAGCTGATCTGAGCTTAGTGTTTATTACCTGCGTTTTCTGCACTGAGTTGGGCCAAATTATAGAGAAGTAGCTTTGGGTCCTTTTCATATACATTGCTGGGAAAGCCTGGTTGTAGTGCAGCCTTCTACAATGCTAGTTTAGATTTTGCAATCCTGCAGCAGCCACTCAACTCAGCAACCGTGCAAAACTGATTGGAGTAACAGGCAGTCAGGGCGCCATTAGTGGCTAGTGTTGGATAGGTTCCAATCCATCTTAAGCACTGAAGCTTCCTGGATGAGCTTGGGTAAACTTTCAGCCAGAAATGGTAGGAGGGAGGTCCTGTGCCTAGAAAGAAAAGCATTGAGCCCATCTTCCAAGGCCATTTGTTTGTGATGAAGTTTTGAACTGATCTCTGCAGCTCCTGTGAGCATAAAAATCCATGCACAGAGGTAGCAAAGCAATTCTAACTTGGCTTTATCTCTCTGCCCTCACAATACAACAGTCTTTGCATGGCCAGGTGCCTCACAAGAGCTAGAAGTAGCATTGTCAAAGGCATCTGCTATCAGAAGTAGCTCAAGGTTTGAGAATGTGCTGGGTAAGGTCACTTTGGGTGTGTCCTCTGAAACTTACCTGGCAGCAGCAAGCAAGAGCATTCCAAGCAGCACTGGGTAACGGAAAATAGCCACTATTTTAATTTCCCACAATGTCCCCAAGTGATGCTATGTCAGGGGCATTGTGGGAAATTAATATAGCAGCTCAGCCAATATACAGCCATCCAGGGCTGCTCAGATGAACAGTCTCTCTCTCTCTCCATACCTACATACATATTGCAGGCCCCTAAAAAGTATTGAACTTCAGCAGCTGCCCCAGAATGCCAAGTGCTGACATTGGGTCTGACTGATATAGTTGTACCTCAACAGTGAACTAACTAACTACAGTAATTAATTTACTTTATGGAGTTCCTCAAAGACAAAGTCTTTTTGTATTCTGACACCCTGAAAATACACAGACAATATTTCAACGTTCTATGCCAGTAGATTAGAATCTTATTTCAAATCTTGATGAACAAATATTTTCTCTTAAACCTCACATAATGTATTTTTAACTGAATTAGTAACAGAGACAGCTTTAGACACCTGCAAAAACTACAGCTACAAACAAGTCAAAGGTTTGAGGGCAAGCTAAGGCTAAAATTAAGTTTAATAATATAAAAGCCCTTTTTAAGGGGATATATTTCCCAGAACAAGAACCTTTAGGGCACAGTCAGTTTTGATTGCAAATTGAAATACAGGAATAAGTTTATATTGTAATATTTACTGTCATTTGATAAGTAGGCAAATGAAATTCCAAACTTGGAAGATTTAAAAGTTTTATAGATCCTGCCAAATGCTAGGAAGAGATGAAAATGTTGAAGTTCATCTTGGATCACTCAAAAACTCATTAGAAACAATGCAACATGTGCTCTTATAACAGCACAGAACCGAGGCCAGTGACAATTAAGCACATTTATATTTCATTAACTTAAATGAGATTTCTTCATGCAACAACTGTTTTCAGGATTGGGTCCATTATGATTATATGTCCTGAAGGCTGCATAGAGATTTGTTCCGTGGGCTGGAGGGTTTTGTAGCATGTTTTGTTTCACAAAGTAAATGCACAATTGTTACTTATTTGTTGCAGAAGATCAAGATTTCTGTCCTCCGTATTACATTTTCCAAGCACTCAAATCTAAATGTTTTGTCACTGTGAAAATGCCATTTTCTTCTAAATAGAACAGTAATTCTGACTATGGAGAGCACAGCACAATACATGGGACAGTTGTTATGACATCAGTAGCAATAAACAACACAACCTCTCTTCCTGTTTCCAATTTATTACAGCTTAATAAACTTTAGATGAATGATTCCATTGTTAGGATCACCAGTTATCCCTCTCCAGCAGCAGCAGTGCCATACTAGTTTGTGGACATTAAAAATAACTCCCTTGTAGACTCCTTCACCACTGGGAATAACTGCATGGTTTCCCCAAATGTTTAAAAACCAGGAAACGCCTGGTGCAGCCTGTCATCCCATCCCAAGTACCAGTACTGGTAATCCCTTTCATTACATTGGAACTGGCTATTGTCTTCCTGATGTATTGTCACTACCATTTATGCTGTCACGTATGGCATTAAAGGGGGGGATGCATTAAAAAAATAAATAGTGTCACCTCTCTGCCCCTGACGAATCCTAATTACACAAAGGCATTTTACTCTAGAAAAGCCTTTTTTCTTGTCCACCTTTATACTGCAGTTGCTAAGGTGGCTTGGAAGTTTTATATACTGTCCTAGCAACTGCAATACATTAACATTATACTGTACAATTTTCCTCTGATCAACAAAGTGGATGGGTTAAGAAAGAAGCAGTAGCAGCAACTGAAGAATTCCATTTTTTACTTAGGTGGTGGTATAGCCTTGTATGGAGAGTGCCATTTCACAATGCAGTTGGAAATGTCCAGTTAAAAAAACAATGTGCAGATACAGCATGGGGAAGGCTAGAACTCTTCCTTCCTTCAAATTAAGAGTTTCTGCCTGCAGTCTTAAGTGGGGCAGCTGAAGCAAAAGTTTACTTGCAAAGTTCATAACAGAGCCCTGCTAGATGTCCTCAGTGGCAAACGAGATGCTAAGGAGAAAGAAGCCCACCTCAGACTCATTGAAATGAATGGCACTTCCAAGCAAACATGCACAGGAATGCACTTCACATCTCTCCCAAAAGGGAGTGCTCAGTTTTGGCTGGCTTAACCAATAATCTCGACAACAGAGGAAACATTAGCTGAGGAAAATAATAATTCTAGAAGTTCCACGAGAAGAACGGCGGGTTTATTATCATTCTTCAGTACAGTAATAGTACTGGGCGGGAAAGCAGCTCCAAACCCCGAGGTTTGCGACGGGGCAGATTCAAAATGAACCCCAAAACAGTAAAAAAAGAAAGTCTACCTCTTGCAAGTATTATTATTTTTCCCTATTGACGACGTCGTCGTCTGAACAATTTAGAAAAATGTGTATGTTCTGTAGCACACTTTATTATATATTCCCTATATCGTTAACAAAGCGGGGGGGGAGGATTCGGCCGTTAAATGATACGTCTCACACACACAAAATGGAATCAAGTCCCCTTTGTGAGGTAGCGACGCGAACTCAACTGCGCGCGCCGTTTCGAATGTCAGCGGCATTCAATCCGCCAGCAGAAGCCCCGACAAGAGGCAATTGCTAGGCGGCGACCGCGCGGAGCAGACACGAAATTGCGCGTGCGCAAACCCTTACCTTCTTCCTCCTCCCGGCTCTTTTCCCCCCTTCAACAGCGACTCGGGAGCGCGCTTCGCTTCGCGGGTCGTCGTAGGTGCGCTCTTGCGCCTCCCGTTGCCCGCGGAAGTGTTTGGATAGGCGACCTTCTGCCTCCATAGCAACGCGCTTTTGGCGTCTCCGTCCGTGGCGGCGAAGCCTCTTTGCCTGTGTTCACACGCGCCCTGCTGCGACCCCCTTACCTGTTGCTGGTGTTTGGCGGGAAAAGAGGTTGAGGGAAGCGCTGGGCAGAAAGACGTGGAGCTCGTGTGAGTGGGGAAGGAGACCCGTGTGCGTCGGGACGGTGAATAGCGGGGCTTCGACGGCCCGCCAGCCGCCTTCTTGAGACATATAATTTGCTATTGTAGGAGGCGCCTTAGCCCTTTCCACACTTCGTCCGAAGGGAGACGGAAGTCCTGAGGCGGAGCCCGTATCAAGTGTGGTTTGTGTGTGGCCCCGTAGAAACTGCCCCCCACCCTTTGGCGATCTTTCCCTTCCGACACTTTTATTTCCCCCAGTATGGGCTCGATCTGATAAGCGGAGAGAAAAGCGATTGGGGAGCGGGATGCAGGCAGATATGCTAGTGCTTCTTTCGCCATCTCCCCACTCTTCTTTCTATATGCATGGGTGTAGCGGGGGAGGGGAGGCAACTGCCCGCAAAAGAATAAAAATTAATACAAATACAGTATAAGGTTCTGCCCCCCCCCCAAAAGCTTCTCCCCCCCAACAAAAATCCTGGCTACGCATGGTTTCAGCAGTTTTTAATACGCCAAGACAATTCCACCTCTACCAGCACGCATAACAGTAAATTGAAGTGTCCCTGCCTGACACATCGGAGAATTGTAGAATTGGAAGGGAGTAGGGACTCCCAAAATCATCTAATCCGACCCCTGCAAAACAGGAATAGGCATTCACTTGTTCTGTGGGATTCAAGACATCTTTTCAGAAAAGGGTGTTTCTGGATATTGCCTTAATGGTCAGGCTGAATTATTTTGGAGCTGGGAAAATATGATTCTCCCCCACCCCTTCAGCTAGAAGCATTTTGTAAGGACCATCTTTCATCAGCTGAATAACCCCTGCACAAAGGACAAACCATACATCCATGGGCGAAGCCAGGATTTGTTTTAGGCAGGGCAGGCTTCATGTAAGGGGGGCAGAGAACTGAGTTTACTAATTGACCAATTGTGTCGCAGGTAAGTATTTTTTATTTATTTACTTGATTTAAGGGGGCAGCTCACCCCCTGGTTACGCCCTTGCATAATCCTCGTGCCCATTACACATTTCGAAATTTCAAAAAGAGTTCAAATTCATTTGACCCTTAAACATAAAAAAGTGGTTGAAATTCCATCTTGCTATCAGCAATGCTCTGTCATTTCCTGGGCCTTTTCTGCTTGTTAAGCACTGGTATTTGTACAGATCATTTTAATTTATAAGTAGTGAACAGCGGTAAATTTATTTCTTGTCCATATCAATAGGACATCTTTCTCACAACTATTATATTGGGATTGTCCCTGGATCAAGATGAACACAATACAGTGGTGCCTCGCAAGACAAATTTAATTCGTTCTGTGAGTCAATTCATTTTGCGAAAAATTCGTCTTGCGAATCCCATAGGAATGCATTGAAATTGTTTTTGTTTGTTTGTTTGCCCATAGGAACGCATTAATTGAATTTCAATGCATTCCTATGGGAAACTGTGATTCGCTAGACGAATATTTCACAAAACGAATTCGTCTTGCGAGGCAACCTCTGATCGCAAAACCCATTCGTCTAGCAAAAAAATCGTCTAGCAGGGCATTCGTCTAGCGAGGTACCACTGTACTTGTTTGTAAAAGGTCCTAGAATTCCATATTCTAGAGGCTTTTCTGGCTAAAAAGCATTCCAATTTAATGAAAGGTTTTCAGATTTAAAAAAAACCATAGTGATATGAATCTTTGTATTCATCAGATTTGCCAGTACAGTGGTTTAAGAACAGCTTAGTTTATGAACAACTTGGATTAAGAACGCTGCAAACCCAAAAGGAGGTGTTTTGGTTTGTGAACTTTGCCTTGGAAGCAGAACATATTCCGCTTCCTGTTGAGTGTGTTCCATTTGTAAATTGAGTCCCCCGCTGCTATGGGAAAACACACCTTGGTTTAAGAACGCTTTGGTTTAAGAACAGACTTCCGGAACAGATTACAGGTGTAGCTTGACTGAAAAGCTTTGAATAAAATGTTGCCCCTATGAAAGATATATAGACACACACACCTGTACCTATAAGAATCCTGGATGACAGGTGCCATCTGAGCATAAGTCTTTATCTCAAACAGAAACAAAGCTTATTCTGAAATAGTACTTATCACTATGTTTTCCTCCCTTAAAAACTAATGGTTTTATTCATATGCAATTTTATACAGATTAAAAAAATTAAAACACAATTAGCCTACTATGTCCTGCTTCTATATAAACAGAGCTAGGATGTTAGTATAATAGTCTATACAAAATTTGGGAAGACATCTATTACCATTAATCTTTCATTTATTAGGAATATGGCTAATGGCTTTGAAAATGAGAAGAAAATCACATTGTAATTAAATTATTTCATACTAACTAGAAAATAATGTTGGAGAAAGAGTATACAATGATTTTATGACTCTGAAATATACTTTATAACTTTTTGTTTTATTTTAAGGCTGTGTGACAAAAAAGAATACATGGATATTGAATTATTGGAGTAAAAAACTGACTTTACTGCAAGATTATGGTTCGAATAACATTGGAGCTAATTGGTAAAAGCCTCAATCAGAAGAATCGCAGAGATGAGTCCTTGGCCCATTACTTGAGGAAAACGACTCATCTTAAGTTATCAAATAAAAATATAGATATAATTGTAAGAATACACTGATTATTTGAAAATACTTCTTTTTTGTTATTTGTTTTCTGTTGTTAATAGCATTCAAAGCATTTTTATCCTTCTCTTCAGCCAAAAAGTATGTCAGAGGTGCTTACATTAGTTCAATAAAAATAAGACTCAGCTAGCAAAAGAGTCAGGAGGGAATTTGTTAAATTATATTTTATACCATTACAATCATCAGCTTGAAATTACAGCCTAAAAGACAATAACTTAGTTAATTTAAAGCACCTTTCATTTGCATTGAAAGTTTTAAATCAGAAATATAGTTTGTTTTAAATATATTTGAGTATAGTGGAAGTAAATGTATTGTTTTCAGAAATTTGCTTGAAATTTGGGGAGATCATAGCATCCCTATATTCTGGAATGATATACAATTCCAGTGTAACTGTGAGTTGGAAAATATGAGCCGAGATCCAAAGAACTAGTTCAGGCATTCATAAGGGTTTGGCTATGTGCAGTTAGAACTTTCCATTTTCTCCTTTGAACAGCAGACCCCTATGCCCAATAATAAAGTGCTTCCGAAAGTTTCTTCCATTTCAAAGGTAACTTGCTATGTAACATAGGGGGGAGGACAATTTCAGTGGCCCCTTAGATATTTAGAACGGTGTGATATTCTTTAGTTCCTAGCCATCATAAATGAAGATAATATCCATTCATTCTATATTTACAACTATATCTACCAAGGATAGTAAGATCAAAATGTTGAAGGAAGCATAAAAAGCCTATGCAGTAGGAAAAGGCTGTATCTGGGAGCTGAAGCATTTTACTTATGAGTGAACTACAGAGTAACACGCTTTCTTCATTCTTTCTCTTAGGATGACCTGTCTTTGTGTAAAAACCTTAATGTCCTTTATTTGTATGATAACCAAATTAGACAAATACAAAATTTGGATTTTGCTACAAACCTAAGACACCTATACCTCCAGAACAATTGTATTACACGAATTGAAAATCTAGCATCATTAATAAAACTTGAAAAATTGTAAGTGTAATATTATTATAATCAGATTTATTAATTGATGTGTACATTGATGTAAGAAATATAGCTACTGTATATACTTGCTGAATATATCCTATATTTTATTTCAAATATGATAATTTTGTTCACATATTCCATTAATCTGAGGACACATTAGCCCAAAGTTTGGCTAGTGATTTCATTGGATGAGTTAAGCATATGTTTGACTCGCTCCCATTGAAATCAGTTTGATTTTACAGTTTTTTCTTTGCCTGGATTATGCTTAGATTAGCAATTGATAATATCTGGAACATTTCTTTACATTTTATTAATATTTCTATAATAAAGTAATGAATTATATAGGACAATGTTCCATCCTGCCTCTATACACTGCTTTAAATTATTTTCATTTTGTTTGGGTTGTTTCCAGGTAATTCTAAATAGTTTTGCATACTCAGATTTCTCTTCAGATTTTATAAATCTTTCACCTTCTACAAAATAGATTTGCTTGTAAAAAGCTCTGATGTTTCCATGGAGCCCTATGGAAATTGGGATTTTAGTTTAATACACTTTATTTGCCATAAAATACACTTTTTTACTTTTGGAAATGTTTGTGTTATTTAAAACAAATTGGGAGAACTAAAAGCCTCTTATATACTGTTAAGGTATCTGGGCGGCAATTACATCACTGTAGTAGAAGGCTTAGAGACTTTAGAAGAACTAAGAGAATTACATGTTGAAAGCCAGCAGCTTCCCCTAGGAGAAAAGGTTTTGTTTGACCCAAGAAGTCTTCAATCGCTAGCGGTAAGAATGCAGAGTTTCAGTGACATCTGGTGAAAGATACTGATTGCGAAAAAATTACAAGAATTATTTTTAAATCTAATACCTGTTTGCCAAAGAGCTGCATTCCCATAGGATATGAATGCAAAAGGGTTAATTTTTATTATTATTACTGTTTATTTGTGCATCAAAATATGTGTAAAACAAAGGGTGTCCAATAGTAGTTCTAATTCTTATTGTTTTGCAGTAAGTTCTGTAATCATTTATGTTGCATTCATTTCTCATCATTTGATAGAATATGTTTGTCATTCCCATTACCAAGAACATTTAGTTGACATTGACCATTTGCTCAGTTAGGTATGTTTAATTTAGAAGCAAAATCCTATTATAATTTTTGTAATTGTATGAAACAAACCAAGGTTACAAGAAATGTGTGTAGATTGTTGGCTATAGAATTCTTTTTTAAAAATTTCCATTTAAAACTGAGCAAGCACAGCTTAATGAACTATGCATTATAAGCATTATATGTATTATATATACAGGGCCGGCTCTAGGTATAGTCCCAGTGGCGCGGGGCGCCAGGGCGCTGGGCTGGCAGGTGGGGCACTGCACGGCAAAGGGCGGGGGTGCCGGAGCGATCTCCGCGCCTCAGCGCCAGGGCGCCCGACCTGCTCGAGACTGCCCTGTATATATACCCATTTGATTCAGCAAAACCTGATCCTCTTGTATTCCTTCTCACTACTCATTTGTCATTTGACAACTTCAAAACTGAAGCTACAAAAAAGTACAGCTCTATATTTGTAGTTTGTTTGTTTGTTTGTTTGTTTGTTTGTTTGTTTGTTTGTTTGTTTCCTCATAATTTTTTCATGGTCAATTTACTGTGATTTGTATTATGAAAGCACGTTAAAAGTACCCATCAGTTTCAGACTATTTAGATTGTATTGTGTACTGATTATTAATTCCTCCAGGTCTGAGAGCTGTTCTAATCATCCAGTGAAAATCAAGTTAAGCAAAATCTCACTTCAAATTTTCTGCACATCTGATAAGATCTGACTTAGTGGGTAAGATCAGGTTTTCACAAGGAACAGCTGCAGAACAATGAGAAAGGCTCTCAGTCCCAGGGGAATTAACCAGTACACAATACGATCAAAATATGGGTCAAGCAAAAGTGTTGATGAGCCCTAAGTGTTCGTTATGAGGTGCTGATAAAACATACAGTTGTATGGTCCAGTGCTATGCATGTTTTACTTTAGTGAGAAGTTAGTCTCACTAAGTTTAATCAGGTTTATTCTCTAGTAACCACATATGATTTCAGCAGTTAACTTGACTTTTCTTTTTAAATGTTAATTTCATTGCAGAAGTCTTTAACAGTTTTGAATATCAGCAATAACAATATTGATGAAGTGAGTGATTTAGCAATTCTTGAAAATATCTCCCACCTTATAGCTGTTGACAACCAAATTCAACATGTGAAGGTAATAAAGAGGAAATAAGATTGATAAGCATATATAGGAAATAAAAGCAGTTAATATTTAATAATCTTTCAGTGGTTTGAATTATTCATTTTTATGGGATAATTTAAAGTTAATATGCATGAATATATTTTTCTTTTTCTGTGGCCAAAGGAGATTAAGTCCCATTTCACTAAGTGGCTTTTACAACACTGTTTATCACACTTACTTTTATCTGTTTATTTACGGTATTTCATATACCGGTAATTTATATACTGCTTGATTGTAGGAAGAAAACCTCAAAGTGGTTTACAAAAAAAAAGATAAAACAATAACTTTGTCACTAAAAAAAAAATGCAACCATCATTTAAAACATATAGAAAGTTAAAACCATAACGGAGTAGGCTGAAACATTTATCTAAGAGGATTAAACAGATCATGGACGGCAAGGTAATCAATGCTTATTAGTCATGATGACTATATATTACATACACGATCAGAGGATGCATGTCTCTCAGTATCACTTGCTGGGAAACAGTAGGAGAGGACTACTGCTCTCATGCGCAACTTTTGGGCTTCCTATAGACAACTCTTTAACACCATAAGAAACAAGATGTAGGATGCATTTGGCTTAACATAGAAGGCGCTACTTAAGCTTTTTAAAAATTAAAATACTAATCCATGTGGTTACTAGGTATAGGTTTCTGTGAGGAGGGAGCACCCCACTAGCTACTTCCTAGGGTGCAGATGTGATGCTCTGTCCTGTGCTATATATGAACCACCAAACAGAGAGTTAGCACTGTCAGCTCTGTGATCCTAATCACATATACACATGCCAAGGTTTCTCATTTTGTTCTATGCAACCAAGTGGCATGTATGCCAAAAAATGGATCTCCTGTCTCCATGTCGTACAATATAGATCCCCCTTTATGCACATAACCATGGATTGTGGCCTATAGGTTCAGATTATAAGACTGTCACTTTTAAATAACTAAAGTAGTACAATTCCTATTTATTTCAGAAGGCCTTACGCTGGTTCAGTGGGAATATGGTTGTAAATCTTTAATTTATTCAACCTTTTGCCATTATTGATTCTGACAACAAGATATCAAAAAGATGAATTCCTTCACTTCACAATTCCGTCAGGAACAAGAAAAAATATATAGATTTTCTGAAAGAGATAATGGCAGACCGTCAGAATGATGACAAATTGCTGTCTACAGATGTAGTTAGGGCAGTTGAGCTAGACACAGCCGATAAAAATTGGAGTACACTGGTCAAATACAGGTTCTTAAATGGCCATCATTAATTGGGAAGAAGGCTGCTGCTAGTACTACGGATGTCATCTGAGGCTTTCACCTCCCACAGTTTGCCTAGAATATAATTTGCTCTTTAGTATTTTGTAGCAGACCTCTAAGTGATAGCATGACATGATCATTTATCAAACAGAGACTGCCCAAAAAAGTGTCTAGTCCCTTTAGTACAGCTTATTGAAAGGCTGCAAAGTGAAAGCACTTTATTAGAGACAGGAAGGCAATGAACAACTAGAGCGTATCCAAAGGGTAATCATATTTCAACATGGGATTAGTACCTTCTTAGATAAACATACAATGGCGTGAGCAGGTTCTGGATCATTTATCAAGTGAGTAGTAGTCAACAAAAATCTGGAAAATTATGTGGGTACATTCATCAAAGTTTAGCTATTTACTTTGCAAGGTTCCAAGAAATATATACTATTTTACATTTTCAAAACCAGCTTTAGTTGAACTAATTTTTCAAGGGCATTCTATTTTTTCATGTATATGAAGATGATTTCAATGGAATTTACAATGTAAATTTTGACATTTGTGGAGACAACAAAGGCAGAGTTTAGGTTGATAAGAGATTCATGTGAGCCAGTGTAATTGCATGTACTTGGACTTTGTTTCAGTTTGGGAAATAAAATGCCAAATTGTCCAGACATGTAATTTACACCTTAAAGTTTAGATATGCAAAACATTGTATTTGATATGAAAATATATCCTGATATATTTTTATATGTGAGAAACAATATGTGCATTTTTATTTAGTAATCAGAGCATAATATTATGCACATAACTATGAATAAAAACAGTTCCTTGAGGTTAATGTTACAGAAGCAGAATGTTTCTACAAATAGCTCATTGTGGGAAAGCTTAAAAAAAAATCTCCATGTTGCTTTCCATGTTCTGCATGACTCTTCTGGCAAACTTGAAATTTAACAGTCCAAGGATTCTGGATTTTCCCAAATATGAAATACTTGCATCTGGTTTGTCTGGGTAACTGATACGACACTAGAAAACATTGAATAGCTTAAGATGTTCTGTTGTACATTGAAAAGTAACATTTCCAACCATTTAATCCAGCTAGGACATAGCATGAAGCTTCTGTATGTATGTATGTCTGAAACTTGATAGAGAACCATACGTGTAGACAGGACCTGCCCATGCAGTTCCCCTCACTGATCCAAGATCTGGTTCTGTCCAGGGGGAACCCTTTCAAAAACTTACCATTTTGCCACTCATCTATCTAGGAGCAGGGCAGGCACAACACACCTTTTGTCACATAACTGTACATGTGCATCCCTGTGTACTGAGCCACAAGTGTTTAGTGATAATCATTGTGAATGAAATGTAGGAATGCAAATACAGTAATAATAGATAATAACTTGGATTCCGAAAAAAGCCAGTGGAAGAGGGTTGGCAGAATGTAAATTTCCTTCTCCCCTCCTCACTGACAGTCCTCTAAGAAGCCTCTCTTGAGGGTCAAATACTATCCAGAATAAGGGGAGCACTGTGGCATGGGGGGTGAAAAGGGAGTTGCTAAAAATGAGGTGGAGGCATCATTAAGCAGGATCGCTACACACAGAATGTGCTCTGCTTGAATTTCAGTGGTTCTCCCCGCAGCCCACCTCATTCAGGAGGGCTGATGGGAAGGAAATCTGCCTTGTTAACATACTTATAACTCTCCCTTTGTCTGTAGAGATATCAGGGTGGCCTACAAAAATGTGAGTTAAAATTAGCCATGGCAAAACAGTATAGTGAGCAAAACTCTAAAAAAAAGTTAAAAACAAATAGAACAAACTAAACAGTAATCAACTTCCACTGGCACTTAGATCCTGAGATCTAAGTCACTGTAAAAGTTACAAAATTTTCAATAAGAGCGTCAAGAGAAAGAGAATTGTTAATATTTACACAGATGGAAGTGAAAGTTTTTCACAACTGGTGGAAAAAGCAAATTAGTTTCAATTCAGTTGCCAAGTGCTATTATTTCTGGCTGCTGACAACAGTATCCAGAAGAGCAATAAGGTACTTGAGCAGTGCATTTCCACAAGAATTCCCATATCTGCCAAATCTTATAAGTCATACAAGCCATGTTAATCTGTTTATATATTGTAGTAATATAAAAGAAAAACTAGGTCAGATTGCCCTTAATAAAAAAAAAACCCATACTAGATAAAGGTTATGTAAAAACACAAAACTTTCCTTCTCCTAGCTCAGGCCAAGAAAATAACAGATGTGGAGGACATTTATTAATTTTATTCTAAATAATTGTAATGAAGGAATTGTCTACCTGTGGCTTCCTCTCCATGAACAAACAACTCTGAATTCATTGGCAAGTGAAGGGTCTTTGTATATTGTAGAGTGCCATCAAAACCACCACCACCACCACCACCAGTAGTAATATTCCAGTGCAATCTACCAAGGTTTCATATATATTCAGTCAGCTATATTATTGCCGGAATCCAGAGATACACCTCCACATATGGGGAGTCTATTTTCTTCATGTAGGCCCTAATGCAACTTGCTTGAGGAAAATCAAGCCATATATACAGATATTTTTGCATGTAAGCCCCTATAATTGAGCACATGTATTGTGCAACATCGTGTGTGTGTGTGTGTGTGTGTGTGTGTGTGTGTGTGAAGACCTGTGCAAGTGGTAGCTTTTAAAGATTAGACAGATTCATGAAGAAACAGGCTATTGATTACTGGGCATGATGACACTGCTCAGCTTCCACAGTTGGAGGCAGCAATGCTTCTCAATACAAGTTGCTGGAAACCACAGGAGGGGAAGAGTGCTCTTTTTTTTCCCCCAAATCCTGCTGGTTTCCCACAGGCCTCTGGTGGGCGACTGTGAGAAGAGGATGCTGGCTGAGATGGGCCACTGGTCTAATGCAGCAGGCTCTTCTTATGTTCTTATGTGTTTCTAGTGTTCTGGATTTTGGCCTATATTTTACATTTTACCTTTACAGTAGAAAGTGAAGATCAAAGGGTTGAAATCATGTTTAAGGAACAATTATTAGAAGGTTGCTTTTTGGCTTTATGTGTAAAGCATTGTGTTTGTTTCTTAATTTAACATACCACATGCCATCATGTTATTACTTTATAAAGGTAGCTGTGTAAATAACATTTCTTTAGAAAGTTTACATTTAATTGAATAAACAGAATTATGAATCCACTTAGTTACAGCATTGACCTAAGTTAGCAAAAGTATTGACTTTCTTTTCTTTGGTATTTGCAGGACTTGGAGTTTGTGCTGGGTATATGGACCAACCTGCGCAAATTAGAGCTGAATGGAAATCCTGTTTGCCAGAAACCAAAATATAAGGACAGAGTTATACAGCAATCAAAATCCCTTGGTAAAATAATATACTTTCAGAGAGCACTTTTATTTTACCAGAAATTAATCCATGCATTAAATCTGCAATCCAGTACACACTTACCTGGGAAGAAGTCCCACGATGGGGCTTACGTCTGAGTAGACATGTCTAGGATTGTGTTGCATACCATACAACAAATTTCCTGCAAATATGTAAGCTAAGTGGGTATAGGATTGTAGCCTTAGACTTATATATAGGCCAACAGATGTTACTAGGTCACAAAAAATTACTAGTTTGCCTGTCCCATATACCTTATTGGTTGTTAGCAACCTTCAAAATACATTTTTAGTAGAAATAACTTGCTTAGACACCTGAGGCAATTCTTACTCTCCACAGGGGTCCAGGGAGAGGCCTATAACAAGCCACTACCTAATCCTATGTACATTTACTCAGAATCAAGCCCCACTGAATTAACGGGGGCTTCCTCTTAATAAATGTACAGAGGATTGCATTTTTTATCATCAGTTTTAATTTATTTTATCATGTGTTTATTCCACCATTTGTCTGAAGTTTGGCAGCTTTCACCCATGGTCCTCATAACTATTCATGGCTGAGCAGGGATTTCAATCTGGATATCCCCATTTTAGGTCTGGCACTTCGCCAGATTAATTTTCACATTCACTGACATATGTGTAATATGACATAATGGTTTCTCCTGCTCTTTTTGTTTCGTATAATAGTGCAAATTAAAAAGGGAGAAAACTGCTAAAAATCCTACCAGAACAGACCCCACCTCCCAAATTTTATCTCCAACTTCAGCTGCTGCTGTACAACTGTAACAGCTATGTTTCTATACTGTCAGCTGAACAGAGGCATGCAGCATTGCTCTCTTGTCTTCAAAATTATCTTTAAGTCATATCTTATTTATTATTGTGGTTACAATCAAGATTTACTATAACAAAAAGAAATTAATTGACCACAGAAAGGTTCTTAAAAAAAATAAATGCAGCAATAATATAGAATCTTGTTGAAATAAAACTCTCCTAAAAGTAAGCAGTAATAATTCCAGGCAGACCTCCCATGACTCTTCCAAATTTTGGGTGCCACAGACAAAGAAGCCCTGTCTGAAATATCCAATTGAGAAATGTCTGCTGTATTTCTTATGAAGAATGAAGCCTTCAAGCTCACACGGAGGAAAGCACACAGTCACCTGCCAGAATCAGGTTGTGCAGATAGAACTACTACAGAAGCCCTTAGGATGCAACCCAGGATGCTGGCACAGCCACTCTCTTCCCCCGTGAAACCTTTCCTATATTCTGCCAAAGAACTGGCAGAGCACTGGTGGTGGTTGTGCTACCCCACAGTAGGGCTCACATCACTGAAGCATGGAGATGAGATTTTCTCTTGTGCTAGGAATCTAGCACCTATACCATAGCAGGTGGAGATTAGGGAAACAAACTGGTGTTTCAGGTCTGGCATAACCATTGATGGTGAAAGAACAATTCATACTGAGGCAAAAGTTTCTCCATGGTATTGACTTCCTAAGAATACTAGAGCCACATCTAGAAAAGGATTGGGTAAGCCAGAGTTAATCAGCATTTTCTTGATACATGTTCACAAATATTACCCCTTCAGAGTCCCTTGATGGAAAAGAAATAAAAGAAATGGAAAGACAATTCCTGATGAATTGGAAAGCATCCAGAGATGCCAGGAAGAAAAACAGGGCAGAAAGTATGATGAATGAACATGCACCATATTTACATCTTGGTACACAAACTTTATCTTCATGATCATTTACAGAATTAAGACAATAGGCTGTTTAGAAGGAAAAGGTTATAATGCTTTTAAGATTACAGTGGTACCTCTACTTACAAATTTAACGCGTTCCGAACGCACGTTTGTAAGTCGAAAAAATGTGTAAGTCGAATCCCATAGGAATGCATTGGGAGAAAAAAATCGTAAGTCGAAGCAACCCTATCTAAAAATTCATAAGTAGAAAAAATCCTATCTAAACCGCATCCAAGATGGCGGGGGGAGCTCCGTTCGCAAGTAGAAACATTCGTAAGTAGAGTTATTCGTAAGTAGAGGTACCACTGTACTCCTGGGAGTGTTCAGTCTTTTTGGTGAATGCTGGGGGGGGGGGGTCAACTGGCATGGCCAACACTTCTTCTGAAGCAGTTCTCAAAAGGATTGCTCCTAGAAGCTCTCTTCAACATTTAAAACCCAGATGGCTCCCTGGAATTCCCTAGGAACCTAAATTCAAGGAACAAGAAGAGTGATGGCTAGATGAATCTGACCAAACATGGTTACAAGCTCATCTTTGTGTCTACTGTGTGCAGTGGCGGAGCTTCATGCTCCGGCACCGGGGGGCGGGGGCGGAGAGCAGACAGGGGCGTGGCTGGCACACGTCCCAGGGCTATGGCACGCCACCCACAGGAGCGTGGCGCCCAGCGCAAGCGGGGGGACAGCCGCGATGGCACCGCAGCGGGATCGTGCTGCCGGGGGCGGGGTGCTCCCCCCACCCCCCTCTTCCTCCGCTAGTGACTGTGTGGCAGTGGTTATGGGCTTCTCTGCCACTATTACATCTTAAGGTAGCCATCCAGCAGTTTTCCTTTGTGGTAAAGGGTTTTCTCAGATGAAGGGGTTTGTCCCATTAATGGCCTGCTATGACAAATTTGCCAGGCACTTCAATAGTAAAGTTACTCAGATGCATTCTAAATTGGATGCTAAGTTTAGTTGTCCTATAGAGCCTTCCAGAGGACTGACTGGTCCACTGTTACGAATCAGTTTCAATTACTGCAACACAAGGACATGGACAAGTTGCTCTATTGTATGTAGTAGCCAATCATGTGCCTTCTCCTCCTGGTTGGTAAGATCAAGCTGAAAGGCAGCTTCAGGCATGCTCAGATGAAAGCAACTAGACCCATTTCAGTCTGACTGCATGCCAGGTTTAGTGACTGAAACTGCTTTGGTTGCCCTGGTCAGTGACATTTGTCAAGAGAATAACTGGGAGTGTGTGGCCCTATTGATTCTCTTTGATTACTCAGTGACTTTTGGTACTATTGGCAATGGTATACTGCAGTGCTTTCATTTCTATCTCCAAGGACAGTTCCAGAGAACAGCATTGGATGACTTCTGCTTGACCTGTAGGGGTTGTCCTGTTGAGTTCTGTAGGCTTAAATCTTGTTGCAGATGCTATTTAATATCTATATAAAGCCATTGGGAACAGCCATCAGGGGATTTGGAGCAACTTGTCATCAGTATGTTGATGACACCCAACTCTGTCTCTCTGTTCCATCAGTACCAGAAGAGGCAATGCAGGCCCTGAACCAGTGTCTATCTGAAGGCAGTAATGTGCTGAATGTGGATCAGTAAATTGAAGATGAATCCAGGCAAGCCACAGATATTGTGGGTGGGTAGTTCTCTTGCCCAGGAGTTGGCAGAACTTGGGGTTGCACTTGAACAACAAGGTGCATCATTTGGGGGTGCTTTTGGAACAATCTTTGTCATTTACGACTAGGAGAGCTTATGTCCATTTTGGCTGGTATGCCAACTACAGCTATTTCTGGATAGGGATATTCTAGCCATGGTTGTTATTGTGATGTCCAAATTGGATTTTAATGCATTCTTTCTAGGACTGTACTTGAAGGTGTTCCAGAAATTTTAACTAGTGCAGAATGCTAGTAGGGGTAGCACACTGTGAGCATATTTTAAAAGAGCTGCATCAGTTGTCAATTGTTTTCTGGGTCCAGTTGAAGTTGCTTACTTTGACATGTAAAGCCCTAAGTGGCCTGGAACAGAAATGTATGAAAGAATGCATTTTGCTGTATTGACATGCCCATGCTCTCTTCTTTGTAACCTCTAAATGGGATGAAATACATTGTGAGAGGACCTGCTGAAGGGCCTCTTCATTGGTGGCTCCTTGTGTGGAATTCCCTCCCCAGTGGTCTTATTCCTATATACTTTTGGGCCATAAGTTCAGATTCAATTTTTTCGGAAACCATTTAGAAGATGAGAGACCTGACTGGAAAAATAGCTTAGCTTGCTGCTGGTGGTATTACTAAATTGTTGTATTGCTTTGTTATTTATTTGGGGGTTGTGTTATTTTATGCTTTGTTTTTACATTGTCTGATTTTGTTGCCCTGTGGCTTGTACGAAGTGCAATAGATAAATCTTCTAAATAAATAAACAAAGTCTACTCACCCTTTTTGATAATCCAGTAAAATGATTGATGAATGGGTTATTTATCTTCTGTAGCAAATCTTCAAAATATTTTATAGGAACAGTTTTGAATTACATTTACCCAGTACCGTATTTTAAAAGTTTATGTACTTTTATCGTGTATTTGAGCAGTACAGTAATAGTATTGCTGCCTGTAGATAGTCACTGTGTAAAAGTAGTTTTTTAAAAATAATAGTAATCATTATTTACCTATTTATGTCACTTTCCACAGTCTTAGTTTGTAAAATGAGTAACAGAGCAAAGGCTTCTCTTTCACCATCATTTTTCTGCTACTTCCAATTTCTAACTGAAAATTCTGCTTGGATAATGTTCTCAGGCACTTTGACATAAAACATGCAGTAATGTTTATAGTTTATTTTTGGAAAAATGCTATACTTACATACATTATCCATGGTTCTGTTAAATTATATTTCCACTTTATCTAGTTATTATATATTTTGCAGGTGTAACCATGTCTTCATTGTTTTGGTTAATATTTCAGAAAAAAAGTTTTTGAATGATTAATGCATGCATGTTTTTGTACCCTCCAGATAATAATGACAAAGTCCACCCCCATTTTCCTATTTACTATTTCCCAATGACCAAAGAAAAACCAAATTTTGCAATTTTGTCTGAGATGCATAGATCTGCTTATAGTAAAGAATCCCATCGAACCATCCATGAAGAAAGAGTTACTGAGAAAATCAGGTATGTTTCTTGTAGCACACCTTTGGAGTCCATCAGTGTATGAAACTTCTGCATAACTGAAAGTTCTGCATAAATGAGGGGCTGGAAGTGCACTGTTTAGAGAGATGGGTTCACAGAGGTTAATCCACTAAAATTTATATTGACAAGAGAATGCATACTAATAAAGAGAGGGAGGTTCAGCTTCCTGTGTACAGCTGTAGCACACAGGGACTATTTTGTTGATATTTGAACAATTTTTGTTTTTTAAGTTCTTCTTTTTTCTATTTCATATTTTTAGCCAAATTCTGGTTTAGGCTGATCACATTTTGTAACTGATAGGGCCAAACTAGATACGTGTAACATTATTGTGATGGTCCTTTTTAAATAGGAATGTCATTTATGGTAGTGTGTTGTGTGTGCGCGGGGCGGGGCGGGGCGGGGCGGATTTCCAATCTATATTTTGAAGTAACTGGGGGGGAAAGCCCCTTATAGGGTGATTGGAGTGAAGAAACAGCACTTCTCCAATACTGTTTACTGTGAAAGCCTGGAAGGAGAGCTCAATTGATCCTTCTGCCAATCCACTCCTGTGTCCAGTCACATCTGCCCTTGCATTTGAAACTAGGTCAGTATGTTGGGAAATAAAAGAAAAATTTACACAAATTGTGAAATTATTTCCTAAATTTTATTACTGTTCTTTAAATGTTTCTGATATTTGCATTGCATAGTAAGCTGTATTAGAGTTAACCAATGTTTTAGGGCAGAAAATTCAGATTTTATTTTCAGTACTTCCAGCCCCACAATCTACTCCTTCCCTTGCTTGTTGATACTTTGCTAGACTACATGACTGATAAGAGTGGTACAGAATCACCACAATCCAAAATTTCTGATAGCCCACGCTGATAACTTGCTGATCTACATGGCAAACCGAATCAGTAGCCTACTGACTGTGTAGACCAGGCATCCCCAAACTGTGGCCCTCCAGATGTTTTGGCCTACAACTCCCATGATCCCTAGCTAACAGGACCAGTGGTCGGGGAAGATGGGAATTGTAGTCCAAAACATCTGGAGGGCCGAAGTTTGGGGGTGCCTGGTGTAAACTGTATATGCAGCTGATTCTAATGCATGTCTGTATTTTTTTCTCAACACAGCTAGTAGCAATGAGGGTAATTTAAAACAAGAAATGGAGTATGAAGTTAAACTTCCCAGAACCACTTCCTGGACCTAGGTGTAGGCTTCTTGCACATGTATTTTTTAAAGCCAGGAGATCCATGGCCTTAAAACTGCTCTTATGCATCGTATATAGGATGTGATCCAAGGATATCTGAGTGTACCAGTAAACTGTGAAACTATCATTGAACTCAAGGATTCTCCCTTCGTCCTTCACTACTGAAAGTGCAAATCGTCTCTTGCAGTGAGAGGAAACCACATGCTGGACTCAGCTTTGATAGTTTCTGGGGGAAGTGAGGACTAGGCTAACGGCACTGATTTTCTATTCAGTAATATGTGCGCACTGCAGAAGACCACATGAGCATGGTTGAATTCTGAATGTGCCTTCCCTAAGTTGCCTGGCAGTAGCATTCTGTGCTCCTGTTAGGATAAATCTCCCAGTGGAAACCTGTCTCCACAGCAGACCGCCCTAGTTGGGCTTTACAGTTAGACAGAGAACAGACTCCTTTATCAGAATGATCTGGAAAACATTTGGATTGCCAGAATTAAGATAAATGGGGAATTTTTAAATGTAAAATACAGAGAATACATCTGTGCAAAGAACACAAAAGAAATACAGATATCAGGCATTGGGTAACTGAAATTCAGATAATAAGTAAAATAAAAAAATTCCTTCAGTAGCACCTTAAAGACCAACTAAGTTTTTATTTTGGTATGAGCTTTCGTGTGCATGCACACTTCTTCAGATAGAGAAGGGGTGGGGAGGGGTGGGGATGCCTGGGGACTTCTATTTCACTGTATCTGAAGAAGTGTGCATGCACACGAAAGCTCATACCAAAATAAAAACTTAGTTGGTCTTTAAGGTGCTACTGAAGGAATTTTTTTATTTTACTTCGACCCAGACCAACACGGCTACCTACCTGTAACCAGATAATAAGTGTTCTGCATTTTCATTTGCATAGCACATATCTTTCTAGTCCTAACGACAGTATATCAAGCAGTCATTAAGAATACATTTCCATACCCACAGTCTGGGAGTAAGTGTCATTGAACTTGAGGTTTTGTGTTCTGAGTAGACATGCCACAAGATTGTGCTGTACACTCAAATGCATATTTTTTACTTATAGAAACCAATGATTGTATGTTCTATCTAGCGGCATTACAGTTTGCATTGTGTAGGGATTTTTTAGATTTAACATTTAGGCTGAAATCCTGTGCATACTTACTGTGCATTAATATCCATTGAACAAAATGGTATTTATTTCTGAGTAAACATACATAGGATTGTACCATTGAACATATATACTGTACTGGGGACTATACTGTTTATTTAACATCTACAAAAAGCTGTTAGGAGCGAACCTCAGGATATTTAAAATGTGGTGTCAGCAATATGCTGATGATATCCAGCTCTATTTCTTTGTTACAGTTGAATCAGATGTAACTGTACAGGTTCTGAACCTGTGTCTGGATGTAATAATGAGAGCAAGTAATTTGAAATTGAATCCTTACAGGGTGGGAGTGGGTGGGTGGGTGGTTCCAGGGTCCAGCAGTTGGGTGACGTGACTGTTCTGGATGGGGTTGCTCTCCCTTCTAAAGAAGGAAGCACACACTTTGGGAGTGTAGCTTGATTCATTTCTGTCTTTGGAATCCCAAGTGGCTATGATGGCTAGGACTAGGAGTACCACACATCAGCATTGCTGTAACCTATTCCTGGACCCAAATAACTTGGCCACTGTGGCCATGCATTGGTAACATCAAGAACAAACTACTGTACTGTAATAATGTGCTCTATGTGGAGCTTTCCTTAAGCTTGGTCTGTAAACTGCAGAATGCTGCTACTATGTTACTCTGCGGGGTGTCCAATTATATTGAAATTGAAATTGAAATACTTTGTCACTTGTACAACTTGTATACAGTGGGATTACATAAGCACCCCCAATCAATGTGTATATTGCACTACTTCTAAGGGAGCTGCACTGGCTCCCAATAAGCTACCAGGCCAGGTTCTAAGTTTCTAAGTTTTGGTTTTTGTCTATAAAGGCCTAGACGACTTGGGGCTAGAAAACCTACAGGAGCATCTTTTTCCTTACTGCTCTGTTCATGCATTTTATTCAGCTGAGGAGGCCCTCTTAGTTATACCACAGTCTCAATGAGTAAAAACTAAGGAGAGAGCCTCTGCAGCAGCCCTCTTTTTATGGAACCACCTCCCCTCTCACAAGCACCAACACTGATGATATTTTGGTGCTTGTTAAAAACACAACTGTACTCAGGCTTTTCCTCACATTTAATGTGGAGGAGTCAGATACTGATTTCCTTCGGGTTACCAGCTACAATCATATTCATTTCATTATGATTTTGCTGTTTGAACAGTTTCATTGTGATTGGTGTTTTATACTTGTGCACACCAGCTCAATGCAGATTGTAATAGGTAGTAGGTAAAATATTTTTATAAATAAATATATCCATTTATAGTGCACTTCTATACATACCAGTAATCTGTTTAGAAGAATGTGGGTATAGGATTCCAGCCTTAATGTACTGCCAGAAAAAAATGTATGTGGAATATGGTATATTGAACACTTATGCAGAATTTAACAGAAGCTAAAGCATAGAATATAAACACATCTATGGAGGCAAATGACACCAAACTGTTATTGTATCCAGAATTATTTTTATATTTAAAATAATTGCTTTACAATGTTTTGTTCATGTAGCCATTCACCCCTGAAGAATCCTCAGAAAAGCTTGTCTGAACCTCACCTCCTAAGACAAATGCCTCTTTAAGAAGATACTGGAAAAGCAACATCTTTTTGTGTTATCAAGAGAACAAATGAGTGCATCAAACCAACTATGAAGAAAAATTGAATGTAGTGGGGAAAGTTTTATATTTTAATCAGAAAACACAAAGGCATGTTTTAACAGTTTTTCATTGCTGGCACAGTAATTTTTCATAATACAAAAGCAGTATTTTGTATAACAGATCCAATATATCTATGTAACTTCATAAATAAAAAGTTTAAAGTAAAGTTCACAGATGTCTTAATGAGAAAAGGTTTTAATACCGATTACAGTCTTCCGATTTAAATTATTGGTAAAATTATTTAAATTATTGGTAAAACGCCAATGTGTTTAAAACTCCGATTTAAATTATTGGTAAAACTCCCATTTTAACTGGATAGATCCTACATGCTGTTAGCAAATTCGTGGTCTTAAATGTGTTATTTAATAACAATCCCCATGTAATCAAAGCAACACTCACAAAAGAGTTATCAGTAGGCATGGGGAAATCCCAAGGTTTGCAGGAAAAGCTTAAAGCAGAATAAAAACGTATAGTAGAAAAAGACCCTATCAAAACAGGCCAATGAGGACTCAGTATGCTCAGTTGGGATGGACCGGTTGACTGTTGAGGATGGACAATGGCAGAGAGATGGATGGAGTATTTTGGGAAAGGGTGTGGAGCTATCCTGACTATCAAAAGGAATCAACACTGCAACATTTGTTTGAAGTTCCCACAGGTATGCACTATTGCTGGCCCTTTTTGTATGTTGGTAAATGTTTTTATTTAAAATATTGCACTTTCATAGAAGCCTGTGTACAACACAAAACCAATAATATAATAACATCAATAAATACCAGTAGGTAAAAAATTCACAATTCAAAGGCCTGTCTGAAAAATATTTTCAAAAGATGTCTAAAAGAAGACAAAGATGACTCGTGCTGGGCTTCTACAGGCAGGGCCTGCCCCATTAAAAGCTCAGTCCCTGGCACAGTCTGAGTAAACCATGGGTCTCAACCAACTGCCCCTCTACTGAGGTAGAGCATAAGAAATTAGTATTGGTCTCACGTAGTTTAGGGCTTTGGCTTAACAAAAGAACCTTAAACCCTACATGGCAGCAAATTGGCAACCAGTGCAGTTTTCTCAACAAAGGAGCAATATATGGACTACTGCAATGCCCTCAACGTGGGGCTACCTTTGAAGGTGACCCGGAAACTACAACTAATCCAGAATGCGGCAGCTAGACTGGTGACTGGGAGCAGCCGCCAAGACCACATAACACCGGTCTTGAAGGATCTACATTGGCTCCCAGTACGTTTCCGAGCACAATTCAAAGTGTTGGTGCTGACCTTTAAAGCCCTAAATGGCCTCAGCCCAGTATACCTGAAGGAGCGTCTCCACCCCCATCGTTCTGCCTGGACACTGAGGTCCAGTACCAAGGGCCTTCTGGCGGGTCCCTCGTTGCGAGAAGACAAGTTGCAGGGAACCAGGCAGAGGGCCTTTTCGGTAGTGGCGCCCACCCTGTGGAATGCCCTCCCATCAGATGTCAAAGAGAAAAATAACTACCAGACTTTTAGAGGACATCTGAAGGCAGCCCTGTTTAGGGAGGCTTTTAATGTTTAATCAATTATTTTATTTTATTTTTCTGTTGGAAGCCGCCCAGAGTGGCTGGGGAATAATTATTTTGTCAGTAACCTGTTCCTGGCCTCTGCATTCTGCACTAGTTGCAACTTCTGGTCCAGATAACACAATCAAACCAACAAAGTTTGCTACAGTGATTCTTGAGGTTAGCCATGCATGGACTCCTATGGTCTGGCTGGCTGTCTTGGTCCAGGGATGGTTGCAGCTGGTGTACCTGCCAATGCTAGTAAAAGCCACAGAGGTCACTTGGGCCTCTCATGACAAAGATGAATCAACAAGTGCCCCTAGCTTACAAACCTGCTCCTTCAGAGGGAGTGAACCCCATCTAGAACAGGTTGGGCATAATGGAGAAATAGAGTTGGGTGTCATCTGCCTACAAATGGCACCGTGCTCCAAAACTCCTAGTGACTACCCTCATATAGGGCTTCATTTAGCATTGGGGAGAGCACTCCATTGCATAAACTGGGTTGAAGAGCACTCTCCCAGTTCTACTCTCTGGACATGACCCCGTAGCTAAAAATGGGGCCACTGATACACATCTCCAGAAGTCCATGGACCTACACAATTAGTCACAGTGACTGTTCTGACAACAATCCCGAAGTGTCTTGTCATTTCATGCAACACACAAGAACCAAATTAGTAGCATCGTGTGTACACAGTACCTGGTCTGCTAGCTGTGGCCTCTTGAGCACTCTCTTTTTAATCAGTATTCTGTACCCATAATTTTGAACATCATTTGACTTGCTTTAATTTGCAAAAATAAGTGATCTCTCTGTGTCGTCATAGGTTGATTCACAAATGAGGGCCAAACTGGGTGAGATGCTGGAGACCTTGGCTGGAGGAAAACAGACTTAATTATTGCCCTCTAGGCTCTTATTCTGGGGGGAAATGCCTCCCTGGGTTTTTCATCAAAAGGGCAAAAGAACAGGACCCTATGGTTGTGGAAACAGCTGGGGGCATGACTTGATTAGAGAAATGGCCTGCAAGGAAATATTTAAGCATCCTTAGCCCTTCATGGCTGCATTTAAAATGAAAGAGGTGGGGGAATCAGGGGACTGTTTATGCATCTCTCCTATATTGTCTAATTTGGCCCTTATTTAAATTAATCTGCTTGGAATTTAAGATGATTTACATCACAGTCCTCAACACACTTATTTGGAAACATGTTCCAGTGATTTCAGAGGAACTTAATGCCAAGTAAATGTGTTTAGGAGAGGGTGCCAGTTGGCTTAAATTATTGTACTTCAGTTTAACTGGGATTATAAATGAATAAAAGCCAAAATTCCCAAAGGAAGCATTGTTCATCCTGAAAGAATTTTAGCTGCAGACCCAAATACTTCATCTGAGTAATCCCATGGAAACCAGTGGGACTACTCTAGAAACAAGCAGCATAAATTCTTGCTGCTTTTCTGTTTTGCAGTATCCTGCATCTTATACTATCTGTCCTTTAACTTTTCCCTAGACTCCACTTCCTAATTACAATTAATACCAAATATTTTAATTTTCTTGGCTACATAAAGGGCAACAAATAAATCAGGCTTTATTTTTCTGTCTTGCTGGGTCAAAGATTTGATTTATTGTGTCTATGTTATCACACAATCAAAATTTCATTCCCAGTGTTTGTTTGGGAAAATTCTACACCCTGCCTATTTATTTTGAATGTCTCTTCTCATTAATGTTGCTGAACTGTAATTTCCAGCCTCCAAATATCACTTTTTATTGTTCAGAGTCCCATAAATATATGGTTGTGTGTGTTTTATATATACATAAAACACTACCAACTAAGTCCCATGGAATTCAGATCTGCATATTTCAAGGAGATATAGGATTGCAGTCTGAATGTGTTTAGGGATAGATTTCAAATCCAGTCAAAAACTGCTTTCCTGGATTTTTGCGTTCCCATTTTTCCAGCACAATTTCCAGAGAAGAATTTGGTGAGGATTTTTAGATTTTTTTTCCTCCAAGGGAGAACAACTAACTTGGAGTTGGGGATATTTCCAAAATGATGCAATGATTAAATGGTGCAGTATCACAGTTAAAATTATTGGAGAGAACAAAGCAATGAGTTGTCCTTTCTTTCCAGACAGAATATTTTGGACTTCAACAGTGTAGGTGGTTGTTTTTAAATTTCCTGTTAGTTTTGATTGAGACATTGTTACCATTGTGAATTGTGTGTGGGGGGGGGGTGTCAATAAAATAAACGTTTAAAATTATAATCTTAGAGTGAGGTAATGGTGCATACACATACTCTTGTGTTCTGAAATCTGGATTTATCATATGGAGCTAGGCCAGGTGTAAGCAACCAGATATCAAAATCTGGAACAATAACGGGACTATCTCTAAATATGTATATTATTCAAATTGCTATAGTTGTAATAACTAATATTGGCCAGCTCAGTGTCCACCCCACTAATGAAGTAAGTCTGTGTATTTTTATAATATTATTGGATATCAAGAGCATGACTAGGGACTTCGGCAGACTTTTCCTCCCTTCTTTCATTGTAAAGTAAGCCTATATGCTGTATTACAAATAGATTTAAAATTTTAAATGTGATTTTCCCCCCGTGTGCTTCTGTGGGGATGCCAAAGGCACATAGTAGTAGTACTGTACTGTCATTACTAGAGCATGGCCTACAGTCTTCATATTCTGTGGTATTGCCCTCCACACACACTTGCCCGAAACATATGGAAAATCTGTTATACAACATTCTCCCTAATAAGGGCTGTAGTTGAATGTATGGAAAACCCAACAGATTCTCCTACTTTTGTATTCCTACCTGCAAAAAAAAAAAAAAATATCAAATGGGTGCTGGGGTAGGGATTGGTGTTTTGGGAGAAATGGTATTAATTGAAAATATCCAGTGTTGCTCCTTCTCCCCCTGCAAGGGGATTTTACCCCACCTCCTCACACCCGTACCCCACACCATCCCCAAATCCGCCCTGGAGGGTTTCGGGCATGCCCAGAACAGATTTAGGGGGCATGCATGGAGAGGAAAAGCGAGGACATTCTATTGTGTAAGGAGAAATCCTTAGTACTACACTGAATACAACCCAAAGTGAAAAGCTGTTAAAGCACAAGTGATGTTTGGTGGATACCATATAGCAAAGTACTACCTACACACAAACAAACAAACATGCACAAGGGACAGCTATTTAGCTGTACCATGAGGGTAAGATTTGGAGTCAGAATTCCAGGCCCCCAATCTTCCCAGATTTTGAAGGAGGATGAGGCCCCTGAAAGACTATTAAGTTTTGAAGCCTAAAAATGACCAAATTGCACCACTGCAGCTAACTACAAATGATAAAAATATAAAATTAAAATTACCTTAATGCTGGCTATTTTAATGTGATGCTTTTCTCTACATGGCAACTTTAAAGATTTGCTATCTTATTTATCTAGCTTAAAATATCATTGTTTATTAATTGTGGGAAAGGTTATTGGAAAATATGCAGAGCCGTGACTTTCTACTCTTTGGCAAAGGTCAATACTGGCAAATTCTGAAAAAGAATAATGGGAGTAAAAGAAAAGAAAAAAGGAACTTATGAAAAGATTGTTTAACCTCCGAGCCCAACGTTTAAATTACTCCCCTCCAGCAAAACGGTTACTTTATCCTAACCCAAACAATTTTCATAAAGAACAATTTCAACGTTTGTACCTAGAGAATATAGGCATTGCTTTCAATCGTGCAAACGCCTCCCAGGCTTCTAATGGAAAGATGATTAATTCACAGAGCTTGCAACTATTTCCTTGAGGAGAGTGAGATAAGGTACCGGCTAATGGTTTGTTGAGAGCCTCCATTCGCATCTTGTGGTCCGTGGCTTGGAAACTTGGCTCAGGGCCAGATTTGGGTTTTATTCTGAAACAATCCTTTGGATTTCATATCAAAGCAACTTGTCCCCGGCCCTAATTTAAAGCTAGGAGTTAGAGGGAAAGATGAGAGCAGGGTAAATAAAAATCTCCAAAGAATTTAATCGCCAGCTAATTTAATGCAGGGAACTGTGTTTAATCAGTCGGGCAGCCATCCTGAGCTCTATTTCTTTTAGCTGTTTTCAAGGAAATATTTATATCTTGTTTCCACATAAAGAACACAAACCAGTGAAACTCAAGGACTTCAAAACCACACTGATTTCAACAGGAGAGATTTAAGTGTAAAATCTGCTCTCCCACTGAAATTGATGAGACTTAAAAGCCCTTAATTCAGATTTTAATGACTTCTGTTGATGTTCAATAATAATAATAATTTATTACCGGTATTTATACCCCACCCATCTTGCTGGGTTTCCCCAGCCACTCTGGGCGGCTTCCAACAGAAAAATAAAATAAAATAATCGATTAAACATTAAAAGCCTCCCTAAACAGGGCTGCCTTCAGATGTCCTCTAAAAGTCTGGTAGTTTGTTGGTTTTTTTGACATCTGGTGGAAGGGCTTTCCACAGGACGGGTGCCACTACCGAGAAGGCCCTCTGCCTGGTTCCCTGTAACTTGGCTTCTCGCAGCGAGGGAACCATCAGAAGGCCCTCAGCACTGGACTTCAGTGTCCAGGCAGAGTGATGGAGGTGGAGACACTCCTTCAGTCAAGTGTTTAGCAGTTTTGCTCTGATGATTCAACATATATTCAGAAATTCTGTTGGAAGCGTACTCCAGTTTAGTATCCTAGTTCTCAATATGTGTTTTCTGCTCTGATTCGCCAACTACAGCTTCTTTCAGACAGATGATTTGGCCCTACCTGTGGCTTCCCTTAAAGAAGGTTCAGAAACATCAACTGGTCCCAAATGCAGTGATCAGGCTACTGACTAAGGTTCACTTTAGATATCCAACTAATATTTACTCAGAGTAGACCCACTGAAATCAATGGTCCTGAGCAGTGCTATTTTTCTAGGAAAAAAGAGGTGCAGAACTCAACACGAATGCCTCCCTTGTTCTCTTATAATGGCAATGGTGCCCACCTGAGAGATGCCAAAACTGAGTGGTACATAGATTTTGTAACAAAATGGAGTATTAATTTCCACCCCAGCGCCTAATCAATCTGAACTTTCTTCCTGCTACAACTGTCTCATCCACACAGTGAGATCCTACAGCACTGCCTGGCTTTGTCTTTTGCTTTCTACTTTGGTTATTGCGAGTGCGTAGGATAAATTAGAAAGCACCATTGTGTGCCACTGCACATAGGATTGGACCCTGCTAGGTTTTGGCCCATAAAGGCTGTGATCATAAGCAATTAAATTCTAGGTGGATCACCTGTAAGAAAATGAGTTGAGCCCTAATTTTGTTCATTATTACAGGGCCGGCACCCTCAGATCACTGCATGCATTGCTTTAAAAGAGAATTAGACAAATTTGTGAAGCATAAAGGCTATCAATTGCTACTAGCCACGATGGCTATGTACTTTCTCCATTGTCAAATGCAGTGTTCTTCTGAATACAAGTTGCTGAGTTGTGAGAGTGCTGTTTGCACTCATGTTCTGCTTGTGGTGTGGTTGGGCACTGTGAGAACAGGAAGCTAAACTATATGAGCCATTCCTCTCATCCAGGGCATATTGTCTTATGTTTTTTTGCCTGACAGTTTGTATGCTAAACTTCTAACTGCAATAAAACATTGCAGAACACTAACAGTGTGCATGTTGTGCATGTTTTAAAACCAAATAGCCATCAAGAGCTTGGGGGGGAGATGCAAGCAGAGGCCTAACAGGCGTAGTCAGGCCTTTTGTTAGGGTGGCAGACCTTTTGTTGGTGGGGCAGAACCTCAGTTAGCTATGTATTTTTATTGAATTTTGGGGGGCAGCTGCCCCCCCTGGCTACACCCATACACCCTTAGGGCAGGAAGGGAGAATAATTAGCAGACCTCCATATTTTTTTCGGCTCATGCAACAGTTTGATTCACCATCCCCTTCTTCAAATAACTCAGTTGGGCCCAGTGTCAGATTTACGTATAAGCTAAACAAGCTATAGCTTTGGGCCCCACTCTCTTTGGGGCCCCCCAAAAAAATTAAAGAAAAAACAACCTGGATGTACATTTCCAAAATCTAAGATAAAAAACAAATAAAATAAAACCTACATACAGCAACAGTGTTTTGTGTTGTAAGTAATGGGGCCCGCCTGCTACCATAGCCTGCTCCCTAAAATATCACTGGTTTGCTCATTTCTATATATAGGGTGCCTGGTTCTGCATGTGCAAATGGCTTTAGATACCTATTAAGTCCATATATTACCATATAGCATATATTCAACACAAAAAACAATTTGTTGTTGACAAAGGGCAGCTGGCCATATAAAGGGCCCCGTTACCTTCAGTAGCTTAGGGCCTCATCAAACCTAAATCCGGCCCTGGTTGGACCCCTGAACAAAACACCAGGCGTAATTGATAAAAATCAGAGGTGCCCCCACCTCAAACCTGCCTGGCTGAGACCCTGCCAGAGACCCATGCCTGGTTCTACTCACTCGAAGGGGACTGCACTCTGCACATGCCCATGCGCCCTCTTTTCCTCATCAGGAGCTGGCGTCAGACCAAACCTTGGAGATGGATGCCAGGACCACGGGTCCTAAGAAACTCCTGTGGCTCAGATGAGAGCTGCGTCTGTTCCCCGGGAGGGAGAGACCGGGTGGAGGAGGATGAAGGTGAGGCCGCTGCTTTGTCGGAAGGCGCCTCGGCCCCCTGCAGGGGAAAGAGGTCGAGCTCGCCAGGAAGGACAGGGGGCGATGCGAGAGGAGGAGGAGCAGCAGCAGGAGGCGAGGAGGAGGAGGAGGAGGCGGAGGAGCCCCTCGGAAGTCTATAAGAGAGACGCGCTTCTCCACTCCCAGCCCGGACTACATCGCCACTGGCCTGCCAGGCGCCTCTCTGCCCCGGGTGCTCACCCCAGAAGACTAAGTAAGTGCTATGTAACTTTCTGCCCTCTCTATCTCAATAGCGAACAATTGTGCTGTTTTGTTATATTTACTCTGGTTCTGTATTTGGGTGCAGTCTCATTTATTGTTAGAACCCAATCATTGGGAAATCAAGCCCGAAACGGTTTTCCCCAAAACTGCTGCTTTAGAGATGCAGCTTGGTGGTCTGCTTGCCTTTTGAACATGTTCTCTAGGAAGCTGCCGCAGTTAACTTCACTGGGAATAAAAGTTCCCTGCAAATCGAGAGAAGCGGGCTCGCTCAGCTTTGGCGAATTCTGCAGGCTCAACAACAAGCAGGTAATTTTAAATTGGATTAGTTAACTCTCCCTAATCATATTGCCATTATACTCAGGAGGAATTGCAAGTGATATTTGTTTCATTGCAGGATTGTGAGCCAAGTCTTGCCGCTATTGATTCGTGTTGGGAGTTATTCTAGGCTCAGCTGAAGGACGGTGTGAATTTGTGGGCTTTCGGAATAGGAAATATCTCGATCTCTTAGAAGTTCCTGGCTTTTCGGATGCGAAATCAGTCAGCGGCTGCTTGTTTCCAGTTGCTGTTTTTTCAGTGCCGAAAAGTCAAAATGTGTAGCTGTAAGAAATCTATTTGAGTTACAGATGCGATGTATAAGAACGAATACTTTTCGATGTTCCAACGGTTTGAATAAAAACAGTAAATATATATATATATAATGGGAATGTCTTACAGAACCTTCCATCCCGATCTTAAAAACAGAAGTTATTTATGTGTATTGAGGATCAAGCCATACATCAGCCGCAAGTTGACCTCAAGCCTCAAGAAAGTGAGAGTGGGGGAAGGCGTACAGTATTTGCATCCAGGTAGCGAAAATCACACTGATGCTTGGGGAAATGGTTGTACCTAGAACGTTGAATGGGAAATTCTGCACTACTTTTTCTTCCCTTGCAGTCCTATAAACATCTGCTCATAAGTAGCAGGAATTTAGTTCAAGGGGGGATGCTCCTAAGTAAACAATGCTTCATACAGTACAGTACTAGCTTTATCCTTTTAGGTTTAATTTTTGTAATAAAAACAGTTGGATGGTACTGCTAAATTTAGTGCTTTCTTGGCTGTAAGCCTCATTCAAATCAATAAGACTTCCAAATAATAAAATTTTGGATTGAGGAATTTATTTGCTAATAAGTCCTACTGATTTCCCCTACTCTGTGTTCAAATACTGTAAATGTTAAGAATGGGAAGGTGGAAGTCATTCTGTTCATTACGCCCTAAAGATCTCTGTTCATTTCTCCCAGTTAACGGATGTTACAGCCAAAATGGTGCTTGAAGAGATCCTAAAAGCCCAATACTGTAATGCATTACCTTTACCTAGAATCCTTCTGTATCATCAAACATTTTTCAGATCCCTCAAGTGTAAAAGAGCTTAAGGGAATCCTCAGCTGTTCGCTTACAATGTATTTGTTGGAGGCTAACTAATATAATTTGCTTGTTGGAATGCTGGACCAGAAAAGGAAATGTACACATTCTATAGCACTTCAATGGGCACCTAATATTTACTGAGCATTCAGGCAAATTAATTAAAAAAAACCAACTATTGACAAAACAAATCAAAAGCAAAGGAGCTAAAACCTGAAAGGGAAAATATTGGGGGCATACTAAAACAAATGACAGGCAATTAAAATGCATTGATTCCTTCCAAATTGGTTATAGGAATACACTTAATTTTGGAATGCCACCACTGGAAGTTTGGGGACAATCTTGACTGGTTTTCACTCTTGACTACTTGCAAGTTTATTATCTATCTGTGGAACTTGTTAAAAATATGCTGATGCAGATTTGCACTAAGGAAAATAAATGCATATTGGTTATAAACAGCAGGTGACACATGGATGCACTAAATATTCCATGTTAGATTTTGATCAGTTATTTCCCTACATGTGTATAAATAATTTTTATGGGAGTTTCTGTGCCTCTTTTAGAAGCGATTTCTCTCAACTGTAAGAGGACAACTGTCACCACAGAAACTACAAATTAGTCTGTGCCTGTAAATTTTCTCTGTGTGAACAGGAACACAGGAAATTGCCTTACTTAAACCAAGTCAGACCATTGGTCTCCCTAACTCAACATTTCCTACCCTGACAGGCAATAGAATTCCATGGTTTCAGACCACAGACATTCCCAGCCCTACCTGGAGATGTCAGGGAGTAAACCTGAGATCTTCTACATGAAAAGCATTTTGGCAGTCATAACATTACAATTACACACTACTACATTTTAGACATTCCCTGCAGTGTATGTTTCCTATTTCTTTTTTCATTCTGTCCCTTAGATTGTAAGCAGGGTGTGTGTTGTTTTTTGATACCTTGTTCAGCTCCTTGAAAACGTTAGGCACTAAATGTTTAATAATAATAATACAATAATATCAGTAGTGTTGTTGTTTTTGGCTACAGTCTGCTGCAATGTGAGCATTCAATTAAAAAACAACAACTTAACAATTACATCAGTACAAAAATAAATATCTACTTTAAAACAAAGCCAAGAATCAGACGCATTTATCACCCTAAATAGGTTTTTGCAAAATACTTGAATGAAACAGGGAAAGCTGCTGAAACTAGGGGAAACCTTTGAGGTGGGAATACAGTTCTTCCAGTGGTCCCGATCCTGTTCTCACCATAGGCATAAAATGTGTGTTAGGCTCGCTCGCCCTCCATTCATTTCTCCACTTGAAGAACCTTCCTAATGTCCCATTGATGAGTTGCTGTTAAACCCCTGAAACACCCTTCCACCCCAATCACACACTATATACAAAATACTTAGGGAGCAATCCACCCCCAGCCTCCACCAGTCCAGAGGAAATAGGGTGTGGATTGTTCTGCCAAATATTTAGTTCAATCTCATATTTCCTTTTAATATATAAAGTTTAATTTCTACTGGAATATTCAAAAAGAAAGAATGAATATTTAACCTCTGGAAGAAGTGTAAATTTTTTTATTCTAAAAGGACAACCCATTTATTACCCACATAACAGAGTCAGATTCTGTGTAATTTGATTTTCCACACTTAATATAATAATATATTATTTACAGAATGCAGAATTGGGCTCTAGACATAGAGGGGGGTTTTTTGGGGGGGGGGTTAAAGGAGAAATCCATCTGTTGAGCTAATACAATCTAAGCTGTGTGATGCTGGCCCCACCATTAGGCAGAGTGAGGAAACTGTCTCAGATCTGGGGTGTTATGATACGGCAGAAAATTCTGAGTTATTTAATATTTTTATTGTATTTTAATTACTTACAAGGAGAGGCGCATGTGTTAGTTTCTTCCTTGGGAGTTGGGTGCCAAAATAACTTGTCCAGCCTTTGCCATTACACAATTTGACTTGGGGAAGAGTACTATGTGCTGTTCAGCTCAGTCAACAAAATATCTGCCATTTCTGTGGATAACTTTATTGGGCACTCTTAATGTTTAAGGTCACAGTCTGTTGGTGCAAAAGCGGAAATTAATTCATAGAGTGAGATCACTGTTCAAAACGGAATTCTAAACATGTGAGTAAATTCTAAACTTGTAAGTTTGACTGGTGTTCCACCTAAATGTATACTTTTAAAGTTACCTGCTTCTGATTGCCTCCTAATTTATTGCTCTCAGGTCAGCCACTGTTTTCTGAAAGTCTTTTAGAACTGCCTGAACTCTGTACATACATGACCACAGTTCTTGGCTATGCATAGCTCCATAAGGTTCTGCTGATCTGCAAACTCTAATACTTCAGATGATTTGTTTAGACTAGTTCACCCAAACCTGTGACATAGTGAGGGTGGGGGCACAGGAGAAGTTGCCGCAAAATTGTTAGGCGCACAAAATTTCAACACCCCATGCTGCCTCAGTACAGCTGCGCACTTCTGGTACTGGACTCCGTTGGAAATGGATTCTCCATGCAAACCAGGAATTGACCTCTCCAGACAATAGAACAACTCTTCTTATCTTTGCGGCTGCAATCTCCTGGGTGATGTGAATGCCATTAGGCAGTTGAATGTGCATGCATACTCATACCCTCCAACATTTCTACAATGAAAATAGGGACATCCTAAGGAAAAGCAGGAGGTTTTCGGATCAAATCAGAAATCGGGACGGCTTCTCTAAATCAGGGATGTCCCTGGAAAATAGGGACACTTGGAGGGTCAGCATAAGCCATCCATTTCCCTCCCACCCACGCTTCCTCCACATGGCCCCGGGTGCTGCCAACCCATACTACACCACTGCCTAAAACTAGTGGCCAACCATGCAGATTGTACCCACAAAATCAGTTCTATACTGATTTAATGAACTGGCTGTTATGAGCTGTGTTCCCTGAAATCACAGTGATATAAGAGAAAAACAAATTGTACGTCCAAAGTGTTGCAGTAATACTAAAAAAAAAAAAAAATCGGGTCAGAATGTAATTATAACAACATTAAAAATACGTAACTATGATCATCCTCTGAAGTACTTGGAAATAAGTGTTGTTGTTGGCTGCAGGTTCATCTCCACCAATGGACTATAGAAATGTATCAGAGAACTGCAAGGAGCTCACTGTGCCCTGCTCTAACTCCAGCTCTCTGCCAGCCGGTGTGTCTGGCACAGATTCTTCAGCTGGTCAGCGAACTGCAATAGCCTTGGGGAGGCCAGCTGCTGCAAATGCCGCCCGAGAGCGCAGCCGAGTGCAGACTCTCCGCCATGCTTTTCTGGAGCTGCAGAGGACCCTGCCCTCTGTGCCACCTGACACCAAGCTCTCCAAGTTGGACGTGCTGCTCCTGGCCACTACCTACATTGCTCACCTTACCCGTAGCTTGCAGGATGAAGAAGAGTTGCCCGGAGAGGGCTTGGGCACGCTGAGAGGGGATGGCTATCTGCATCCAGTTAAGGTAAGCAAATCAAAACAAAGTGATTTTATTTTACTAGGCTGAATCAAGTAAGAGCATGAAAGCTTTTGTTATTTGTTCTTAAATTTGTTAGTTGCTTTATCTTGCCCAGGGCAACCCAGATCGGCTTACAACCAACCAAACAGACAGACAAAAAGCCCCACATGCATCCATTAAAACCAAGAGAAAATTGAAATGCATTAAAAACATCCTGCCCGCCTTTAAAAGGCCACAGATGGTTAAAGGTCAATGGCCTGGTTATAAAGAAAAGTTTTTGCTTGGCACCTAAATATGTCCAGTGGTACCTCATGTTGCGAACGGGATTCATTCTGGTGGCCCGTTCGCAACATGAAAAGGCCACAACATGAAGTGCCACATCTGCACATGTGCGTGACGCAATGCGGCGCGCATGCGCAAAGCACAATTTAGCACTTCTGCGCATGCACATAGGTTACGGACGCGCCGAACCCGGAAGTAACCTGTTCCGGGACTTCCGGGTTCGGCGCGTCCGTAACCTGAAAAGATGCACCATGAAGCAGATGTATCATGAGGTATGACTGTATAATGATGGTGCCAGGCGAGCATCCTTGGGGGAGAGCCTTTCACAAATGGGGAGCTACCACAGAAAAGTCCCATTCTCATGTTGCCACCCTATGGGTGCTTTTTTAAGGAGCACACAAAGAAGGGCCTCAGATGATGATTGCAGGGTCCAGGTCGGTTCATATGGGAAGAGGCAGTCTTTGAGGTATTGCAGTACTGCAGCATTTAAGACTTTTAAGTAAAAATCAGCACTTTGAATTTGGCTCAGAAACTAATTGGCAGCCAGCGCAGTCGGGCCAGGATTGGCGTTTTAGGCTCAAACTGTCTTTCCCTGGTGAGCAACCTAGCCGCTGAATTCTGCACCAAATGAAATTTCCAGACTGACTTCAGAGGCAGCCCTATGCATAACACGCTGCAGTAATATAACCTAGAGGTTATCAAAGCATAGATCAGGCATCCCCAAACTTCGGCCCTCCAGATGTTTTGGACTGCAATTCCCATCTTCCCCGACCACTGGTCCTGTTAGCTAGGGATCATGGGAATTGTAGGCCAAAACATCTGGAGGGCTGCAGTTTGGGGATGCCTGGCATAGATAATAGAAGTTAGGGTATTCCTGACCAGAGAGTGATGCAGCTGGGCCACCAGCCAAGCTGCTGCAAGGCACTCAGCACCACTAAGGCCACCTGAGCCTCAAGCAACAGAAATGGATGCAGACGTCCTAAGCTGCGTGGCTGCTCCTTCAGAGGGAGTGAAGGAACTTTTCAAACAGACAGAAAAGTTGTTGAGCTTTTTTGTACCCAAAGTTGGCTTTGGGGGCAAAATTGCAAAAAAAACCATTTTTGAGCTATTTGTATGGGAAAATGGCAAAAGGAACACTGCCAACACAGGCTGCCATATGCCCAAATTTTCCAGGACATCTGTCCGATTTCCGCCCTGACACTGTTGCCGACAGCAGTATTCCGGATAAGGGAAAATCCAGACGTATGGCAACACCTGCAGATGTAAAGGAGAAGTAGAACTCTTTGTCAGATAGAACCGAAAGAAGTCATCTTTTTAGTTCAATGGAATCAAGAAAATGCCTCCCATTTACTTTGCGTTAAAGCAGTGCTTGCTCCTCCTGGCTACTGGATCTTTAATTAGTAATTTCCTGAACTAGTTCCCTCTTGACTTAGTTCAGGAAACTGCTAATTTAAAGGGTTGGACCCAGGTGGCGCTGTGGGTTAAACCACAGAGTCTAGGGCTTGCTGATCAGAAGGTCGGCGGTTTGAATCCCTGCAATGGGGTGAGCTTCTGTTGCTCGGTCCCAGCTCCTGCCCACCTAGCAGTTCGAAAGCACATCAAAGTGCAAGTAGATAAATAGGGACTGCTCCGGCGGGAAGGTAAACGGCGTTTCCATGCGCTGCTCTGGTTCGCCAGAAGCAGCTTTGTCATGCTGGCCACAGCTGTCTGCAGACAAACGCTGGCTCCCTCGGCCTATAGAGCGAGATGAGCGCTGCAACCCCAGAGTCGGACACGACTGGACCTGATGGTCAGGGGCCCCTTTACCCTTTACCTTTTAATCAGGAAAAACAGGCAAACCATTACTGTAAGCAGCCCTTCACTTATTTGTTTCCTGTACTCATTCTATTCACTAGTGGTATTAAATTGGCCCTTGCTCATTAAAAAAAATACATATTCTAACATGCCACCCCTATCTCCTTGAGCAGTGTCAAACTCCAGGAAATGCAGGTGCACATTAACTCAGGATCTGTGTTTCCTTTTAGACTAATTAGGCACAGCGGAGACTGTGGTGTCTTTATGATATATGCTTTATTTACACACACGAACAACCTGAACCTAGGTGGAGGGTCTCACAGCATTGGCACCCCAACAGGTCCTTCCTTCTTCCCTAGCCAGAGCCTTGTCTCAAATGGTCAGCAAGCCTCAAGCCTCATGTCCTGCCCTTTCTCTAGTTTACATCCCTGATGACTGCAACCCACAGGTCTACCCCCTTTTATCCCTTGAGGGATGAAAGAGGCATTCAGTTTATTCACTATTGAACACAGTGGATTACTACTCTTAAGACACAGATCTGTAAAGTACAGGTACTTGCACTCATGTGTGTGTGTCTTCAGTATACAGTTGTACCTTGGATTTCAAACGCCTTGGCTCCCGAACAAATCGGCTCCCAAACGATCAAAACCTGGAAGTGAGTGTTCTGGTTTTCAAACGTTCTTTTGGAAGCTGAACGTCCGATGGGACTTCTGTGGCTTCCAATTGGCTGCAGGAGCTTCCTTCAGCCAATCAGAAGCTGCACTTTGGTTTTTGAATGTTTTGGAAGTCGAATGGACTTCTGGAATGGATTCCATTCGACTTCCAAGGTACAACTGTACGTAGTTTCATTCATCTCTTTTGTTTCAGAAAGCATGACACCTGAGCAATACTAATCTATTGTGTACTTTTGTATACATTGTCTTCTAGAAATGGCCAATGCGATCAAGGCTATACATTGGAGCTACAGGGCAGTTTTTGAGTCACTCAGCGCAAACAGAAAATACAAATCAAGGAGAAACGTCAACAAATTCACAAATGTAATGCTATGTTTTTATATTGAATGCTGTGTATTTATTATGCTGGATATATTTAAATTAAAACACTTCTTCCAGCAACTATGACCTTCCTCCCAATTGTATCTGACGAAGTAGGTGGACAAGCTGAATTTTAAGGGTAGCTCAGACATTATTTTGGGGTGCTTTCATTATGTCCAGAAGTCTATTTGTGTGAGCAGTGCATTATGGTCCTCCTGCCACAAACAACGTCCACAATTTCTGAAATAGCAAAATGTACGTGCGTTGTACACATGATACCAGCTGAGATTCATGAACTCCTGGCTCATGTAACATTGTTTGAGTGGACAAACAATCTATCCCATTTATGAAGGAAATTTCTGAATGTAACGTGTGAGCTGACCCTTATAAATAATAGACAACTTGCAAGCACTAAAGCAACAAGGTTTGTGATTAACATAAGAATTATGGACTATCTCAATGAAGGGATTCATTCTGAACATATCCCTCAAGAAACACAGGTGTGCATTCTTCTGACTGTTCACATGCATCCAAGCTTTTAATAACTTAAGCAGAGCTTTGCTGGATCAGAGATCCATCTATTCCGATGTCCTATTTCCAAAAATGACTGCACAAATTCTCTCACGAAGTGCACAAGCATGACATCAAAGCAACAGCCCTCCGCCATTGTTTGTGACCACATCCAGTATTCATAGGGTTCTTGAGCATGGAGGATCTATTTTGCAGTTGTGGCTAATGGCCTCTGATAGATCAGCATGAGCCTCTGTATGTGTGTGTGTGTTTCTATAAAACATCTGTAGAGTTTGCAGTGTAGTTTGGCTGATCTTGTAAAGAAGGAGCTTAAGAAGCAGATCTGTGCTTATATTAACTTTGGATATGGATTTCTGTGTTGCATCTAAAGTGTGTAGAATTAAGATGCTTCTGCAATAAAATATAATTTCAATAAGCTGCAAATATTAATTAACCATAAAATGTAAACTTTTTACACTATAAAGTTTCTACACTGCAGATTGAAATTTTAGTATTTTTTGTTTCATTACTATTTGACCCCAGTTTACAGTTATTTTCACTGTATAATACCTGCCAAATTAGGATAATACCAAATGTGGTTGATGAAGTGGGCTCTTTTCCACAAAAACGTATGCTACAATATATCTATTTAAAGTGCCACAAGACTCTTTGTTGCTTTTCCACAGAAGTCCGAATGACCTTTAGAAGCATCTACTATTCAAGAGACTTTTCTTGATAAAATGAATGTGTGTTAATAGTCAAGTGAGGAGGAAAAAAACCCCACAATATAAGCAGCTTTGTGTATGGAATCTAGCAATATTATGGGTGTTGTAATATAATTTATTATTTGTGTTTATCTCTGCTTTATGGTCTGAACTGCATAAATGTTTGAGGGAAAAACTTACCGTACTTCTAAACTGCAACATGTGTACATGTTTTATAGCTTGATACAGTATGTTCATTCCAGAAAACAGAGCTTGCATGCTCAGTTAGTTCAGCTAAAATATTTGCAGCATGTAAGCAACAGTGGTTAGAAGATAAGTGCAGTAGAGGTTCACCTAGTTATCTTCTCTTATTGTATATGTTATACATGATTTTACAGAATTTTAATATTTATATTAAATACTTTAAAAACCGCTATGATTTGTCAGAATCAAATAAATGCAACTGTTCCACAAGAAGCCAAAAATAAAATAAAATGCATTTAAGAGGAATATTTGGGAAATTTCTTTGCAGTACAGGAGTTAAGAATGTTATGTCTTATAATATTAGGATTTTCTTAATATGGCTTATTCCAGAACCATTCCAACTACCATTCCATGCTTTAACTGTGAAAAATGTGACTTGCAGACACACAGTCTCTGAAGAGGAATAATTCCTCCCCATATTTAACAGTACCTTTTCTAAGCACTAGTACTTTATAAAAACTGAACACTTCCTTTGTTATTGACATCATTCAGTTATTTCAAGGAAGACCATTCAGCAAGACCTGTGCATTTTTGCTCAGAAGACCTGATTTCAGTGGGACTTACTCTAGTATAGTTGGTATGTGTGCATAGGACTAAGGTCTAAAATGCTTGAACTCTGGTGTGACTCCTTACTTCCAGCATAGCTTTCCCTCCACCCCCATACTAAAATCAGAAAAGGAGCCTGCCCCTGCTATTTAATCCCAGCTCCAAAGTCTCATGAGAGCTGTTTCTGGGCCTTCTAGGCATAATGGCACAAGCACATCTCCTGTGCATTGGTGCTGGGTACCGTAATTCTGGCCCATTCCTCAGTTCTCACAGAAACATCTTCCATCAAAATGTATGTGTGTCTCATGATCTGGAATAGCCTACATCTCTCATGATTTTTTGGCATGTGGGCATATGAAAACCATATACATTTATAGCTAACCAATCCATAATTTGGAACAAATTGTGACTTTAATCTCTTTTTTTATGTGACTCCCCCAATCTCATTTTTCTCTTCATTTGAGTCCCCCTCCCATCTGCCCCAAGCCTTTACTTTGCACAAAGACTGCTCTGTTCCATGTGGTCTCTAAGGGAGCAAATGGAGATTGACATAGAATATATTAACACAGAAAATGTTTTAACTAGAGGGTATACTATTGTAATTACAGCTTATAAACATGAACCCAAAGCGCATTGTATATAATATTTTAAATGTTTTGCTTATATATGTGTATGTTTTTATTTATTTATATTTTGGGTGTGTTTCCCTTTGTCTGCTCCATTGGCAGGGATCTGTTTTATTTAATCTTGTACAGCAGCATCTCGAATGTGGCTGCTATATAAACAATAAGCCACCCCATGGAGTGGGAGCAACATCAGATAAAATTATGGGGAAGCACATATGGGTGTAGCCAGAATTTTTAGGGAGGGGCAGGCCTTTTGTTGGGGGCGGGCAGAACCTCAGCTCTGTATTTTTATTGATTTTTATTGATTTAGAGGAGGAGTTTGGATTTGATATCCCGCTTTATCACTACCCGAAGGAGTCTCAAAGCGGCTAACAATCTCCTTTTCCCTTCCTCCCCCACAACAAACACTCTGTGAGGTGAGTGGGGCTGAGAGACTTCAAAGAAGTGTGACTAGCGCAAGGTCACCCAGCAGCTGCATGTGGAGGAGCGGAGACACGAACCCGGTTCCCCAGATTACGAGTCTACCGCTCTTAACCACTACACCACGCGGGCTCCCCACTGGCAGTTGCCCCTCCCTGCCCCCTCATGGCTATGTCATTGCCCATGGCAATGTATATTTTTGGGGTGGTAAGTTGAGTGTCTTACGTATTGAAACAAAATAAAAAAATTCCTTGCAGTAGCACCTTAGAGACCAACTAAGTTTGTTATTAGTATGAGCTTTCATGTGCATGCACACTTCTTCAGATACTTACGTATTGAGATAGCTGAAGGAAAAATAACAATATATTAATGACAAGAGTCCAGCAATAAGGGAAGGCAAGTGGGGTGGGGGAGACCCGGGAGAGCTCCTTATGGGGGGCACTTGCCCACCTTTGGTGCACCCCATGTTAGCGCACACACTTTCCCATGACGTGAAAGTGTGGTACCAGTCTTGTAGCCCCTTAGAGTCTTAACACGTTTATTAAGACAAGGTAGTCCATTAAAAGTTATGCCATTATAAATGTGTCAGACCCTCCAAGTTTACCTATTTTACAGGGACAGTCCTGGATTTTCCCAGACAACCCTGTCCCAGTTTCTGAGTGTCCCACTTTTCCTTAGGATGTCCCTATTTTCATTGGAAAAATGTTGGAGGGTATGGAGTTATCCAGCCCCCAAGCCATCTGAAAGCAAGTTAAGTCTTTTTGTTTAATGTTTTATTCTGTTGTTATATATGTTGGAAGCCGCCTAGAGTGACTGGGGCAACCCAATCAGATGGGTAGGGTATAATAGTAAAATTATTATTATGGAATAGGAAGTCCCTATTTTCATCGGAGAAATGTTGGAGGGCATGATGTTAGCCTTAAAGGTGCTACAAGACATTTTTTTTTTACTCTTGTCTTTACGGCCACCACTTTGGAAACCGGAGAAAAGCTATAGCTGATCTCTTCTTCCACCGCGAGAGGGTGCGAGATTCAAAACCCAAAATCTCTGGCGCGCAATCAGCATGGATTCTCCCCCGCCTCCCCGCTCCCGAAAAAAAAAAAGCTTTTTCGTAAGTCTGGCAAAAAAGAAAAAGAAAAAGGCATTTGCCCTCTTGTCTTTTGGGTTAGTCAAGGTGTTGAAATGTTGGACTCCAACTCCCGTCAGCCTCAGCTAGCCAGGCCCAACCGTCAGGGGATGATGGGAAGTGTAGTCCAGCAACGAAACTAATTTATCGGCCACCTCGCCCGGAAAAGCTCAAAAGGCGCATGGCGGAGGGGGGGGGGAGAGAGGGCTAGTCACGTGCTCCATAGACTTATAATTCCGGTTCCGGCCATCCTCGCCCTCTTTTCTTTTGGAGGTCTGTGGTGTTGTGCGTGGTCTGCAGAACGGGTAAGCCATTTGAGGGCGAGAGGGGAGGGGAGGAGGCGGTTTGGGCTACCGTTGGCGGCGGCTGTCTGGACGAAAGTGTGTGGGACGGCTTGGGGTGCTCGCACCGACTAGCCTGACTGCGTTTCCTCCCTCGCCGCGCCCGGCCGCGTACCTTGAACTCAGCTAGGCCACGACTCGTGGCGGCCGTCGCGGGTAGAGAGCGCGGAGAGCTTCCCGCCTTCAGCGATAGGCTGAGGCGGCGGTGGGTGGGGGAACCGTTGTAGGTCTGAATGCCTTTTTTTATGGACGTGGCCACGTCGCGTTCCCTCATAAAGAGGATCCCGTGCCTGATAAGTAGTCTTGGCTGGGCACCTTTGCCCACTTCTGGAGTGCAATTTATAGCTGTCTGGCAGAACTATAGAATGAGTGGCTGTTTGGGGAAGCCTTGTTATGCACTCTCTTCTTTAAAGCCTCCAGCCCACTCTTCTTTTTCTATTCCCCCACCCCCGCCCACGACCTAACCAGTGGGAGGAGATGAAGGCAAAGTGTCTATTCCATTAGCAGATGGACCCTACTGCATTTATCTAAAAGCAGTTTTTGTCATAAAGTGCTATTGCCATGGTACCTATATTCCTCGTGTAGTAACTTGAAGAATAGAGGATTGTTAATACACATTATGCCAGAGCTTTCCGAAATGTGTGTTGTGTAGGTGTTTCACGCGTCTGCTCCCCGCGCTCCCCCGGGGCTGGAGCGGGCAGCCCGCTGAGAAGCTGCTGCCGGGCTGCACAGGAGCCTCCCCACCCGGCCTGCTTCCGTGCTTTCCTCGCTCCTCCCACTCTGCCCTCTCCGCTGTCGTCTGCGCTCGCCGGGCTGTGGCTTGGCTTTGGACATTAGGAGCGGCAGAGCCTGAAGATCCATGCTTTCCATGGAGCCATTGGCTTCTTATTCACTTGCCCCACCCCACCACGTGCGGCCTGCCTGGCTGGGCACTAGCCCTCCCCTCTTCGCTTGCAGCCCTCTTGCCTCTGGGCTAGTGCAGCGCCAGGCCAGCATGAGGCCCTGGCCCGGGATGGAAAGTACGGTAAGTGCCCAGCAGTAGCCAGGACTAGTTGCCACCCACCCACACTGGTTGCTGGATCCCACCACTTTGGCCTGGCCACTTGTAGCAGAGACCACCACCTCCTGCTCTGAGGGAGTTAAGTGCTGATGCTGCTATTTTCATGTTCAGTTACTTAAATAGCAATTGAATTACCCCCTAAAATGGTTTCTAATCAAGAAAAGTTGGTGAAGATGATGTTTGCGATGAACAGAATATAGCAGCTGTACAGGAAACTATACAAGAATCAACAGTTGAACAGTCTGTTTTGTCAAAAAAAGCAGTAGAATACTTTATTGAGCTTTCAAAACCTATAAAGATGCTGTCTGCATCACTCATAAGGAGAATGCAGACATCAGAGAAAGCTCAAAAGGCAAGTTACTTGGTTGCTCAAATAATTGCCAAAAACAAGGAACCACACACTATTGCAGAAACCACCATAAATGAATATTGCTGTACCATTGTTTGAACAATACTTGTGCCAGAATTTGAAAAAAGTTAATAAAATCTCTTTGGCAGATAACACAATTGCAAGATGTATTCAAGACATGCCTGATAACATTAAGCTGCCAATGAAGGATAGTTTTCAAAACTATAATGTTTCCCTAAACTGCGAGCTAAAGGTAAAAGACCCCTGACACTTAAGTCCGGCGTTTACCTTACTGCCGGAGCAGTACCTATTTATATACTTGCACTTTGACCTACTTTCGAACTGCTAGGTGGGCAGGAGCTGGGACCGAGCTCACCCCGTCGCGGGGATTCAAACTGCCAACCTTTTGATCGGCATGCCCTAGGCTCTGTGGTTTAGACCACAGCGAGCTAAAATGTGATATTAGCTCACTAATTATTACTTCCCAAGTGTTGAAATCCAAGACTATGATTGGATCAGAATTTCATTTCTTTAAACTGCAAGGAAGAACTTTTCACTTACTGAAGAAAAATTAGCTAAAATTAAAAATTATTGAAGTCTGTTAATGATGTATGAGAAGGTGACTTGCACAGTTTTTGCATTAATGTTTCAAAAAAATCATCCAAATAGGAAAAAAATTGTTAAAAATTCTTCTGCAGTTGTTTACTACGTACATTTGTAAAGTATCCTTTTCAACAACAATGACAAACTTTAAAACACTGAAACATAGAATTTTAAAAATGCTTGATGATGAAATATGAGTGTCTATCTAATATTCCACCAAATACCAGTATTCAAAAGCTATGTTCCTCCTACCAATCACATACATCTCATTAAAATGGTAAGTAGTTACTGGTTTTCAATTTATTGCACATATTTACATATTGTTACACATAAATGACAGCAATCTTGGAAATATATGTTATCATCTTACAAATCATATATTTTAAATATAAATGAAACGTTTTCATGAGATGTTGTGTCCCCATACATTTTGTTATTACAATTTATGTATGCGTCCGTATCTCTTAAAAGGGGTTAGTTTAACCTCTGGTTTGCTAGTAAAACTGAATTACTGTGTTGTGCAATGATGCATGTCTAAAAAGTGTGTCACCAATATGAAAAGTTTGGAAAGCTCTGCATTATAAACAAATGCACAAGTTTTGTGTGTGTGTGTGTGCACATGGTATCTATATTTTTGAAAGTGGAGGTACATTAACACTATCGAATTGTCAGGCCCTCTTTTCCTTTGTATATTTTTTCTAGAAATGACCTAGATTTTAATTAGTTGGTCTGTTGAAAACACAATGGGGGAAATGTACGGTACTTCTAGTATTGATTATTTTGAGTTATTTCCAGGCTGCCAAGTTTGAATGATGATGAATTGGACAGCTGAAGATCATTACTAGAGCTGATGTCTTCATAAATCTTGTAGCATCAGCTGAATGTCCTAGCTATAATGATAAATTGCCTCTTTGTCAGTGGGGAAATTGGTTAGAGAATTGTCTTATGGCCCTGACCCATGACCTCTTCACTGTAGCAATCTATTTTTGGCTTGATGGTACTAGGAAATACCATATACTCAGTTTTCAGTTTGAACTGAGCCTTTAGGGAATATGTTGTGCTTGTTCACATAGCTGGAGTCCCAAAGCAAAGTTCACTATCCTGAAAATTTACTGGTAGTTCATATTTTATACTTGCTAGATAACATAAACTAAAAAAAAATACTCTTTGGAAACATGGTGTCTCTATAAAATCTTTTAACTTTGCAAGGAGACACCACCCCGTAATGGTTTTTGGAACTGGGGATCTAATGACCTTCAGCGTTCCTCTCATCATATTCTGACAACGGAATCTACTGTTATGTTTACGTCCAGTGGCTTCGGTATCATTTGTCTGGGGTTCCATTGTTTCAACCAACAAGGTATAGCAACATGAACCCTTGAGAATACTGCATATATGAGCTTTCTTTGTAATGAAAGCACACAAAACAGAAAATATATTAACAATTTAAACGAACTTACTTTAGCACCTGCTGATTAGACGAACTAAGGATTAGCTACACTTTCCAAGAGCAACTCAATCCCAAGCTTAAGAAATGAATTCAGTGGACCAGCAAACCAAATTTGAAGTACAGGTAGATTCCTATATTAGTACAATCTGCTTTTCTCTGCTCTTTAATTAAGGAGAGGAAATGGATGGATGGATGAATTGCTTTGCAGTTTGTGTTCATAGGTCTTAGAAGTACTGTAGTATGAATGCCAGTAGCCGCATCCCAGCCAATGTATGTCTGAAAGGTTGAGTAGACCTTGGCAAAATGCTTTGAAGGCAACAGCTGTTGAGGACAACAAACATATTGGCTTGGACCGACATTTTGCTTCTGCCATTGGGAGTATCCACCTAGTGGAGTTTCCATTAATAGGATGTGGTGGAGAGTGACAACCTTTGCTAATCCCCCTGTTGCCCCGTCTAGAAATCTACTTGGGTGACCCTCTAAAACAGTCCAGGAGGGAGGGAACTCTGTGGAAAGGGGTGGGGAAATGTGCAAAAGTTGCTCCTGCTTGCCAGTGTGATCCCTGTACTGCAGGGGTGGCCAACTCAGAAGAGACTGTGATCTACTCACAGAGTTTAAAATTGGCAGTGCTCTACCCCCTTTTGGAGTGTTCAGGTCAAAGTTGTTTAGGGAGGAGGAAAGCCCTGTTTTTAGGGGTTCAGGTCAAAGGTGTTGAGATTTTTTTAGGAAGGAGGAAGGCCCTGTTTTGGGGGGGGGGGTGAAGGGCTAAAATGTTGAGCATTCTTAGGGGAGCCAAAGTTGTTGAGCTTCTTTGGGCGAAGCCAGTGATCTACCACAGATGTCCAGTGATCTACCGCAGATGTCCAGTGATCTATTCATCACGATCTACTTGTTGGACGTGCCTGCTGTACTGGATCAAAAGCATTCCATGGATGAAATGAGTCCTAACAGGACAAAGTCTAGATCTCTGGTGCAGCTTACAGCAGTTTTAACTACAAAAAGACTTGCTCTCCATTTCGTACTGCTGCTTTAGGCTGTAGCATCTCATGCAAATTCAAGTGTGAGTGATAAATATCAGGCAACGGTTGATTCAAGGTACACCTAAAAAGTTATCCCTCAATAGCCTCAAATCCCTACAGACTGGGGCAGAGCTAGTACTAATTTCTAACTTTTGTGAGCTTGCATGCAGCTATGGAAATTTGGAACAACAAATACAGGATCAAGGTTGTAGCTCCTTGCACCTGTGCTGATTGTGACCTAAAATATTTCTAAAACACCCACCCATGATTATGCATTTGGTGTAAACTATCATTTACACCAAAATAAAGTTTTTCTGTGCTTCACATATTCAAAGATCTGTAGGGGGGAGGATTTGAATGATAAAATTATTCTTTTTGTTTGGGAACCTCTTTACTGGCACAATGACTTGTGCTTCATGGTATGTTGAAAATAGTTATATTTGAAATAAAAGACAACTTTTGTACAAGCCAAACAATTAGTTACATAGTTGACATTTTTAAAATAGTATTTTCAGCTGGTTATCTATAAATGTCTTATTATTCTGTTTGTTTAGGTCTATCAAGATGCCCTGTTGACCCCTAAAGTATGGCTAATGGTAAGTGTTACTCTTTAAAGTCTTAACTATGTGCTTTAGTAAAACTAGTTTTTAATAGACACATGGTTTGAGTTTAAATTTACTTGTTGTACAAGATTCCTTTTCAGTAAACATTGGTGGGAGGCTGATGACAATTCATGTTTTCCATTGTACTGTATAGATATTAAAAATGGCATTGCTGGCACAGTGATGATTTCCTTTTGCCGTTTACCCATCTGAATTTATATTGATGTGTATTTCTTAATTCTGAGATGCCAGTAAAGCTTTAAATGGCCCAAGTAACATAATTTCTTAGAACATCATAAAGTTATGTTAATTATTTTTGTTGCAGTGAATGTTTTGATTGTGTGCCTTCCTGAATTCGGATGTATTCAGAAATGAGACCAGATTGTCAAATCGTTTTCAACCATGAAAGTGCTACTTGCAAGTTTGAGGTAGTTGTTCACTAAACCTGTAATCCATGTATAAGAAACTTGAGTGTTTTGCAAATGTTATATGAAAAAGAAATTTTATTTTATTGTAATAGATAAGAAATTTTTGAGGTAAAGGTAAGAAGATTAAATTATGAAAGGGAGCCATACTGTCTGAATACTGAAGGCATCAGAACAGCTTTGCTGGATCAGGCCAAAGGCCCATCAAATTCAGCATTCTGTTCCTGCTAGATGCAGTTGACTAATGCTTGAAAATCAGTATATTTTGAAATTTAGAAAACTGATTTTGAATTTGATTCAATCCTTAAAACACAAATACCAGTATTTATATTTTATGTTCTAAGGCAGGCATCCCCAAACTTCAGCCCTCCAGATGTTTTGGACTACAATTCCCATCATCCCTGACCACTGGTCCTGTTAGCTAGGGATCATGGGAGTTGTAGGCCAAAACATCTGGAGGGCTGCAGTTCTAAGGTATGCCTTATATGCAACCATCTCCCCCCCTCCCAATTGAGAACAAAGTGTTAGGGCTCATCCATGCTGCTGCTTGTTCCTTGACTACAAAGCATGGGCCCAAAAGGTTTTCCATTTGCCCCACCACTTTCCCCAGAAAACCTGATTGATGTTTGCTCCGATTAAGTGGTATAGAGTGGGTTTTCCAGTAGAAGGCAATGCAACAAGTGGAAGTGTGAACAAGCATTTACATTAACTTACATCCATGGGACAGACCCAAAGAAATAACAATAATAATTTATTATTTATACCCCGCCCATCTGGCTGGGTTCCCCCAGCCACTCTGGGCGGCTTCCAGCAAAACATTAAAATACAGAAAGTATTGGTTACAAAACCTTAAAATACAAAAAGTATATGGTTACAAAGAAAGTAACCATAACATTGTTATTCAGGATATTGAAAACCCTTCCATTGTTTTAATATTTTCTTAATGTTGTTTTTAATGCCATAACCTGCCCTGGGACCTTACAGTGAAGGGTGGGTAATGAATAGAAAAATTATTAATAGTAATAATAATAATTTTCCTAAGAGACTTTTCCCGCATAGTCTATATAGCAATAGTGAGTTGAATTACATTCCATTTAAGACATTCATAGTAAAAGCTGCTCTTACTCTTTCATGAAATTTGGGAGGCTATAACAGGAACCAAGGTCATACATTCCTTTTCACAAAATGGAAAATGTTTTCTTCCTCTGTTCCTCCCCGCCCTGAGAAATACAAGACTAGAAAGGAAAAGCAATGTCTGAAATAGTACAGTTCTGTGGCCAAGCTTTGCATCCTCCATATTTTCAGTGTTATAATGTGACAACAGGAAAATCCGTTTTGCTGACTCAAAATGTATGTATGACAAAAATTAAGAACTACATGAATTGATTTTACAACTATTTACACATTCAAGTTTATTTTTAAAAATAGACCTCATTTTTCAGATATACTAATCTTCACTAATAAGAACATCTGTTGCAGGTCCATATGTAGCAACGAATTGTTTCAACTGTTGATGGCACTGCATCAAGTAAATATCCCTTTGATTCAGAGAGTTTTCACTATTGAGTTCAAATGGAAACACAGCATTTGGGGCCACGCAAAACACAGAAGCACCTGTAAAAATAAAAGTAGAGGAATAAAGTTGTATAATTTATTTTAACTAGAAAATGATAAAGTATAATTGAAAATGTGATTTACATCAGTCAAAAGTTCACATAGAAATATCCAGTGATAGCCATCTGTGTAGGTAGCAGGTTTCTGAACACAGTAAGTATGTACAGAATGTTTCTCCATCTATAAGTACTTTCAGATGTTAAGGTTTTTTAATATGCAAATATATAGTTGGTTCTTAGAATTGGCTTAATTCAATCTTTCTCTGTCACTGCACTAATAAATATATTTCTGGTTTTAAAGGTGGCCTGTCATTTTTTAAATGCTCTTTTTAAGAATGCTGTTTTCAAGGTAGCTAATATGAGTGCATGAAGACACACCCAATTCAAATTCCAGTTCAACTTATCAACCAAAGCTGTTAGTCTCATATCCTGGGTGCATATCCAATTGAAATGGGTCCACATGATCAGTATCCTACAGAAGTACCTGGAGTTGTGAGTCTGAATAGCAGTAATTGAAATTTATCCCACAAAACCAGACTAGATGATGCACTCGACACTTCTCTGAATTCACTCATTACAGTGGCATCTAGGTCAAGGTGGATGCAATATATTTTGAGAAAGAGGGGCTCTTTATAGGAACCAAGCACAGGAACTTCAAGTGTCTTGGAAGAGAAATCTCATCCATGGAAATGAGACCCGGGGTGGACAAGCAGAACCTTGATAGGTAACCTGACATTTGGTATTTGGAGCTCTGCTTTTCAGCACAAGCATAAAAGCACCCTGCGTTTAAGGATTTTACGTGGTTATTTTAATAGCCTTCATTAAGAAAGGTTCAGTTAAAAGGTTTATACCGTATTTTAAAGTGAGAGATGATTCAAATAATAATACAGCAATCAAAACATCTTCTTCAAGTACTTCTCTTCTTAAACTCAGCTTAGCATGTGCTTTAGACAGTGAAATCCTACAGTACAAACATAAATTAATAATTTTAAATCAGTTGTACAAAAATTTAATAACTGTAAGTCTCTGTTGCCAGAGATGTATGAATTTTTACACACACAGAAATGTAACTGCTACAGACATGTATGGGGAGAAATGGGACTTGTGTATTTTTGATATAATTCAGGTCAATTACTAGTACTGGTACAAATAGAGGTGTGGGTTTAGGCAGATGGAGCCATAGTGGTTAAAATAGCTATTGTGCGCAAGGCAAATACCCTCTACTGTGCACACCTGATTGTTAATGTATAATGTATACATAGATCTGCATCTATTAATGATAATAGAGAGGTGGGCAACTATTAGATTACTATTTGTGAGGTTTGGAAGGAGCTTATGACTTCTCTTGAAAAATTGGCTATGAGAGTCAAGTTTAAACTGGTACAGTACATCATATTCAGAAATGTAACAAAACGGAAAGTTATATAAAATGGATTTTGAGCTCTTAAACTTTGATTATTTTTTTACAAAATCTGGGATTAGTGCTGCTTGAAATAACACATTTGTTCACATCTAACTTCTACAGATATGCTATTGCAATTTAAGAAACAGGAACTGAACAATCCCATAGCTGTCAAGTTTTCCCTTTTCTCGTGAGGAAGCCTATTCAGCATTAGGGGATTTCCTTTAAAAAAGGGGAGAACTTGATAGCCTTCAACAATCCCCTGACTAATTTGAATCATTTCTTCTGAGCACGCTGAATGATTCCCAAGAAAATGCATAAGCACTTCCTCCAGAAGTGATAAACATATAAACTGACATTTCTGAAACAGACCAAAAGTGCTTATAATTATGTATTCTATAACTTACATAGCTAAGGGGAAATGTATTAGGAATGGTGGAATGACTGATCCTATTTTCTTTCCCAGCTTTTGGAAGACAAAGGGATATTTTGGCTTATAGCCATCAGATTTGGGTTTGTCATAGTTACTTATGCAGAATTATTGGTTAAATACAAATTTTGAAGAAGAACACATACTTGACATGTAAATGAAAACCTACAAGATATTCAGTGCAGTTGCTGAGAGATTTGATCCATGAACAGGATGTGTTCTGACTCTGCGACTTGCTAAGTAGTAACCGTGAATCAGCCTTTCTGCTTCTGAACAGAGTTCCACATGCAAGTTTTTGGAGAAAGCAAGGAACTAAAATGACATAAATTATTTCATTGGTTTATGAATTCTGTGGAAAAAATCACTAGATTTACCAGTGATCTTTAAATTTCAGGTGTATCGTTTTAAAAAGTATTTTCCAAGACACAATTTTCATTAAAATATTAATAATTTGTCAAGTCATTATTCTTGACATATTTTCACATTACAAAGAACACGATTTTAAAATAGGAAGAAACGTGGATTATATGAGTGGTTGCATAAATACAAACTCAACATATTTCCTAAGTGCTTAAGACAGTTTACACCAATCACCATGGAAGTTAAGATACTTGACTGCAGAACAGTGTACCAACAATGCTAAATCATGAATAAGTGTTGGGTCAAACACCTTCCTTTCTTCTTTTCACCTGTATTTTGAAGCCACTGTTGGCTTTCACAGCTTTACTAAAGATGTAGATTTAGTGTAAGAAAAGTTCTCATTCCTATTCTGAATATTGGACATTGAAATCAATTGTCTGAATTTGATAAAGTGCAGAAGAGTCCTTTAGCAAATATGTCTAGTTAGACACGTAACATATTTTGTAAGTTGGTTGCGTGTACAAATTGAAGTTAAAGTAGCAGAGGAACAAAAGGGACCCCGATTATTCAAAAACACATAATCTGAAATATGATTGATAGAACAGCAGCTTATCAAACCACCCCTCTTGTTTGGTTCAATTCATAATGTCTAGTTACCTCCTCATAATCTTGTGTTCTATACTGTTTGGAGATAGCATAGACTGCATCTTCTGGATTGATTGCCTTTTTTAAAAGGAGATTCACAACAGGAAGAACTGGATTGGAAAATGCTGATTCATTGCAGTGTATCAGAAGCCAAAAAGCATCTATAATGTTAGCTGAAATAGAGCTTAAATCCTAGACAAAAGCAATATTTATATTTCAGAACAGAAATTCATATGGTTTCCAGACAAAACCAACAAGTGAATTATTTGGGACTAAGGGAATCTGGAAAAATGTAAAATGTGGTTTTTCTGAAAAACGCATTTTGGAACATTTCATTTAGCACATTTGGTCTATTTAACGCATGCATGCACTAGAGTCCTAATATTGTAGAAGCTACTTCAATTCACTGATGAAAATAATTGCATGACTGGAGGAAATCACTTTATAGAAAGTGGCTGCAAATTTTGTATATCAATGCCACTCTAAAAGCTATTAGGTAGTTTTTAATTAATGTCATTGTGCAATTCTAGCAAAGAAACGTTACTTACCATTTGGCCTATTAGAGTATTATCTCTTTGGATATGCTTTTTGCAAGAAGCTTCCACATCAATAAATGACCAAAAACTGGTTTGAATTGGAAGGGTAACCTGCTGATCATTTTCTTCTCCATATTTCTTTCCAGGGATGAATATAGTAGTTGTTCTTCCTTCAAGTACTTGTAAAGTCAGACAATAAAGACTACTTAAAATCTGATGGTTTTTAAATTTCACTATAAATATGTCTTTGAAGAATGAAAACAACATACTGCCATTGTTTTAAAGAAGATAGCTCACATGCTATATATTCAAATTACAGAAATGCACTGGAAGTGCTGCATATCAAAATGTAGCAGGGAACAGGTTGATATACCGTTACCTATTTGGGGGGACATAGAAATTGGTGAATAATATACTAGTTTCTATCTTGGAAGGTAGTGGTGATACCCAATCTTTCCCCCTGTATCCACCACGTATGCCCTCCCCCACATCTGCTCCAGGGGCCTCCATATATGACAGCAGGTTTGGTGGATATGTGGAAGCTACCAGGAGTGGAAGGGACCTTCTCATTGCACAAGTGGAAGTCCTTTCCACTAGCTACAGGCACAGTTGAATGTGACCTTAGTTATTTTTTAATGATTAAAATAATTATTTATCAATACATTGCCCTGCTAGCAGACAGACAATATCCCAGTGCTTTGCTCTTTCTCTAATATGAAAACTACTACAGGTTGCATTTGATCAAGGCAAGTAAAGTGCTTCTGCAGGAATTGTCATTTGCCAGCCCATGTGACTAAACATACTGGGTTTATACATGCATACAAAATGTGATATCCTTGGAGGTGTAGAAAGCTGTTGCAGTTCTAATTTCTTACTGTGGAAAAAGTATTGTGATGGACAGAAACCTGGCATAAGGGAGCTTTTAAGTCAAAGTGTATTTGGACATTTGGATGACTGAAATAAGGTATGCCAGATTTTAGGTACTGCATTATACAAGACTTTCAGTTGGTGTACCTGACTGCAACTGTTCAAGCTTATCCTTCCTATGTGAAGACAATTCTCCAATGAAGCATACTCCCCCTTTCGCCAGCAAAGCACTATTAGCCTGAATGCTTGCAGTTCCAGTTCCATGCTTATCTTTGGACACAGTAGGAAAAATTTCACCAGATGGAATATGCCGTATGCCCCGGGGAACAAGACTAATGCTGTAATTCATAACTCTAGGTGATGGGGAAAGTAGATATCTTAGTTATGGGTGTGTAATATATTTGGGAAAGAAATCAAGTGTGTTAGAAAATATTTTTGTTTTACATGACATTGCAGTTCAATAGAATAATTCTATCCTTAGAATAAAGAAGCATATGCATTGTTTTACCTCACATATTTTCCTTTAAAAGCAAAATAAAATTGGAACAACTGCAGTAACAACATAGTTCTTTGCGCAAGGCTAAATAAAAGGGTATACACAGCCATCCTACAAAAGGGGGAGAGAATCTGCTTATTAAAGAAAAGAGCACTTAGTTACCTCTCTAATATTAACGAATCATTCGTCAATACCAAAATATCCAGGTAATCTGCTGTTAAGTCATTTTTGTCACTTGTCTGTACTAGACTTAACAATATAGCTAGTTTGAGAGTGTTGTTAATGCCTGGTGGAAGTACTTGTGAAGCAAAACTATTGGCCAGAAGAGCTGTAAATCTCCAACACGACTTTGAAGTCAAAGAAAGCAGATACTTAAATTTTTCACTGATCTGCGAAGGGCCTAATACAAAAACACACCAAAAGCCAAATGAATCTATATGAGCAACATATCTTACAATTTTTACAAATATATTCAGTTTCACATCTTCCAATTGTAATTACAAAACTAGGGAAAAAAAGTTTTAAAAACACCCAGCTTAAGCTCAATCTTATGCATGTAGATTCACATGGTTCCCAGCTAAATGTTCACAGGATTGCTTCTCAGGTTTACAGGTGTGAACACTTCAAAATCAGTTTCATTTTGTTAAATGAAAACAGGCTATTCCTTCAATGGCCCCTGTTACTTGGGTCATTCTCTACGGTGTCTATGTGGTCTCCCAATTCTGCAGTGCTTTGTTTACTGTTAGTTCCGAATCCTACCTTGTATCCTCAGGCGAAACCCAAAAGAAATATCCATACCCAATTTCAAAATGTATGGACTTCACAGTGAGTTAGCCCTCATGATGTCTAAATGACATTAAGTACAACCTAGTGTTTGTACATTTATATAGTTTTATGTGGTGCCTTTCTACACTCGAGGCATTTTACAATGTGGTATCCAGCCAAGTCATACTCTGAGCAGCCAACTGAATGAATTTAACCTAGACCAGGGGTAGGCAACCTTAAGGCCCAGGGGCCAGATGCAGCCCAATCGCCTTCTCAATCCGGCCCGTGGACAGTCCAGGAATCAGTTTGTTTTTACATGAGTAGAATGTGTCTTTTTATTTAAAATGCATCTCTGGGTAATTTGTGGGGCATAGGAATTCGTTCATATTTTTTCCCCAAAATATAGTCTGACCCACCACATGGGTGGACTGGCCCACAGCTGAAAAAGGTTGCTGACCCCTGACCTAGACATATTTAAGGCCTTGTCCACATTTTTTTCTTATCCTGTGTCAAGAAAGCCCGAATCTGAGTGGTTTTCCCCTTGACCCATGCTTTATAGCAGCCATCCCCAGACTACGGCCTTAATCCTTTCCCAGGGGAAACCTTTAGTGTTCAATTAGAGCAGGCATCCCCAAACTGCGGCCCTCCAGATGTTTTGGCCTACAACTCCCATGATCCCTAGTTAACAGGACCAGTGTTCGGGGAAGATGGGAATTGTAGTCCAAAACATCTGGAGGGCCGAAGTTTGAGGATGCCTGAATTAGAGCAAACATTAATCAAGAGAAAACCCAAATTCCTCTTTGCCCGATTGAGTGCTAAAGAGTAGTTTACTCCAGGGTGGGGGCAGGGAAGAGAAGCAGGAGAAGAGGAATTGTGGCTAAGCCCTAACCTGTAGGCCTAAGCACAGAACTACAGGTGAAAAGCAAGTCCACAAAGAAACCCAATGAACAAAATCTGCATAAGATGCCAGTACTGTACTATTAGTGCAATTTGTAAATGTTAATGTAGGAGAGTGCATAATTGATAGTAAAAGCCAATGTAGGTTTTATAGACACATTTAAAAGTAATTTAAGTCTCAAATGTGAAGTAATTTAAATGCTGTTTGATCGCAAATTAATAGGTAGAGGGCACTCTCTGACTACTATTACCATTGAACTTAATTCTTATCCAACCGAAATAGCAGACAGAGTGCCCTCTAAAACACTGTGAATTGTGTGATCTGTATTTATTCAAACCAACTTTCACAGCTTATTTATTCATATTTGAGAGGGAGATAGGAGGAAGCAAATTTCAATCATACAAAAAGCGAAGTCCCAAAAAGTTTGCTATACATATACACACAGAAACACAAAAATCTCCACTTGTTCAATCAGGAACTGATTGCACACCTACTTCAACTATTTCCTTGTCTTACCTGTGAGATTACAGAGATGTATACTGTTGGCTTCCAGGCAAAGTGTGATTTGTATGCAGCTTGGCATACAGACTGGAATTCCTATAACTTTGTACCTGTTTCCTATTTCCATTTTATGAGATAGTTCATCTATAAATTAGCAAATAAACATGTAGACGTGTATGTATCTGCTTAAGACATACCCTGCCTTTATTCATAAAAGCTATGTAGTTAACAACAGGGGGAAAGGTCACAAACAATTTTAAATGTTACAAATACTAAGACTGCAATTCTATATGCACTTACCTGGGAGTAAGGACCATTGAACTAAAGTTCAGGTAAACATGCACTGTAAAGGAGCAGCAGAAAGCAACACAACATGGAAGCAATAAAAACTATTCAAAAACCAGTAACAGTTTAAAACCTGCTTAAATAAAACAGCCATTTGTTAACCAAATGGCTTCCTGAAGATGAAAGTTTTCCCTAACTTGCAAAAGGTCACTCACACACAGGATTGCTCTGCCCAGGTCACTGCTTTATGTAATTTGGTCTATAAAGGCTAGATTACCTTTATGAAGATAGAAATAACAGTTATCTCTAGGAATGATCCATTCCCACCATCTTCCTTCTGCATTCATAAGATTGAACACAAGGCTGCATTCATGTGACCAAATCCATTTACTCTTTCAATATTTTTTTCATTTTTAATGTTTTTATTGAAATATTTTTCATAAGTAACAAAAGTACATTCAGTGTCTCTGTTTTTAAATTGTAGCATTCTTCATACAAATCAAATACAATCAGTTTGAGACATTTTTTTTGTAGACAATGTGGGGTTGAGAGAGGGGAGAAAGTAGAGAAAATAAATTTAGGAGAGGGGGAAAGTGAAGAAACTTTCATTTTTGCATATATTAGTGGGACTTTTTTGTCAGTGTCACTTGGATAGGCGTCTTATTTTTGTTGGCAGAACAAGAGGTCAGAGGGCCCAAGAAATGGTTGGTTGCAGTTGATTGGTAGTGTGTTTGGGGGGGGGGCATTGTTAGGTTACATTAGCCATATTGATATGTTGTCAGGGGCAGGGGATCGGTCATTGTCTTGTTGGCTTGTGTATGTGATAAAGGGGAGCCACATCCTTTGTTTGTCCCATGGTAGTTTCAGTTTGTTGGTAAGTTTTTCTTGTAGGGCAGTTTCCCATATATTTTGGTACCAGTGGTCCATGGACACCCCAAATAGGTCCCTCCAGTGTCTGGTTATGAGACTCCTAGCTGCTGAGAGTAAGTGGTTTATAAGTTTTTTGTCACATGAATGTGCATTATTGCCTTGGAAGAAATTTAGTAGGGCAAATTTTGGAGTTGCTTTTATTACGTGTTTTGTTATTTTGCAAATTTATTGTAAGACTGTGACCCCAAAAGATTGAATTTGGGGAAATTCCCACCACATGTGGAGGTGTGTGCCAGTGCCAATGGATCCTCTCCAGCACTTAGGTGAAATTCCTGGGTATATCATTGCCAACTTATGGTATTAGGTACCACCTGTAGATAAGTTTCAGGATGAGTTCCTTTCTCTTGCCTGAGAGGGACTTAAAGGGTAGCTTAGTCCACAGCTTCGACCATTGGGTTGGGTTTATTTCATATCCTATGTCATGTTCCCATTCAGCTTTGATTGTGGTAAGGGGACTTGTAGTGTTTTGTAGTGTTTTATATACAGTGGTACCTCGTTCTGGAGGTCCGTTCTTAACCTGAAACTGTTCTTAACCTAAGGAACCACTTTAGCTAATGGGGCCTCCTGCTGCTGCCGCACCACCACCGCATGATTTCTGTTCTCATCCTGAAGCAAAGTTCTTAACCCGACATATTTCTGGGTTAGCGGAGTCTGTAACCTGAAGTGTCTGTAACCTGCGGTACCACTGTATTGCCGATACCATCCCTTTGCTACTTTTCCCATAATTGATCTATTTCAGCCTTGTGGTTCATCCACTTTTAACTTTGTTATTCTGAGTGGTTCAACATACAGTCAAGTGTGTTCAGAAGGCTTTTTAAAAAGACTTTAGGCAAACTTTTAAAGCAAGAAAAACCACAGTTTCAGGGCATTTCATACAAAGCAGATGTTGTTCAAGTTATTTCAATTAGATGTGAGCAGGAGAAAAATCTCAGTAGATTGTCTCAAAAGGACAGAAACAAACCATTTAAAAACAACAAAAATAGAAGCACAGAAATAGGCTCCTATGTTAAAATCTGTGAAGATGAATTATGTAAACCAGAAATGGCAGAGATCTCAAGAGAATAAGGGAAGTAGCTAGATTGAGGAAGGATGTTACAAAATCTAGTTACTTACATAAAAGCTTTATCATACGAACTGAAAGAAGGAATTCAAATTCCAAGGACAAGATAAGATTGTGGGTTTTTTTTTTAAAGAGCCTCTACATTTTATTTTCACATACTCCCCTTTCCTAATATATGAGCTTCTCTTCATATAGATTCACATTTGATTGAAAGGCATATATATTCAGAGAGTGAAAGATTTATTCCATCCAAATGCTATTTTGTATAACACATGCTAGACTAACACAATTCTGCCACAGTCTAATTAAATAAAAAAGTTTACATTAAACACAAAACTTACCTCTTAGAAAAACTGTGAAAGATTGAAATCTGAAAGGGGTTTTACTGCTGGAAAATCCTTGAAAAGCACTAATTGCTTTAGTATCAACTATTTCAATAATCTGCTTATCTTTAAAAGAAAAACGTAAGATTTTTTAATTAATCAGAAGTCCACCTCAAACCATTTGCCCAACTGGGATTAGTATTATTAAAGAAAAATCATTCTAAATCATCCCAACAGTCAGAATTATAGCCACTCAAATACTTTAGTACTACTCTTCCTAAGCTAAAATAAAAAAATTCCTTCAGTAGCACCTTAAAGACCAACTAAGTTTTTATTTTGGTATGAGCTTTCGTGTGCATGCACACTTCTTCAGATACAGTGAAATGGAAGTTTCCAGGCACTTATGTAGAGAAGGGGTGGGGAGGGGTGGGGATGGGGATGGGGAGGGGGGATCACTCAGAAGGGTGGTGGAAATGGGTGATTATGTGATTCAGATCACTTTATAACTTCACCTTTTTGACCATTTTGTCAATAGAAGGTATAAAGCTTAGGAAGAGTTACAGGTAGGTAGCCGTGTTGGTCTGGATCGAAGTAAAATAAAAAAATTCCTTCAGTAGCACCTTAAAGACCAACTAAGTTTTTATTTTGGTATGAGCTTTCGTGTGCATGCACACTTCTTCAGATACAGTGAAATGGAAGTTTCCAGGCACTTATGTAGAGAAGGGGTGGGGAGGAGTGGGGATGGGGATGGGGAGGGGGGATCACTCAGAAGGGTGGTGGAAATGGGTGATTGACTGACTGATAGCTGTTGATGACCGCAAACGACTGCAAATGGTTTTGCATGTAAAAGCAAGGGTTGAGATGGCTGAAGATCGCTTATCATGTATAATGTGATAAGAACCCGATATCTCTGTTCAAACCAGGTCCCTCCATGGTTTTGAGCTTGGTGATAAGTTGCAATTCAGGCCAAACCCTACAAACAGGCCAAACCCTACGCCAAAGGATAAATGGACATAAATCTGACATCAGGAACCAGAAGACAGAAAAACCAGTAGGAGAACACTTCAATCTCCCAGGACATTCTATACAAGATCTCAAAGTAGCTGTCTTACTACAAAAGAATTTCAGAAATAGACTGGAAAGAGAAGTTGCTGAATTGCAACTTATCACCAAGCTCAAAACCATGGAGGGACCTGGTTTGAACAGAGATATCGGGTTCTTATCACATTATACATGATAAGCGATCTTCAGCCATCTCAACCCTTGCTTTTTCATGCAAAACCATTTGCAGTCGTTTGCGGTCATCAACAGCTATCAGTCAGTCAATCACCCATTTCCACCACCCTTCTGAGTGATCCCCCCTCCCCATCCCCATCCCCACCCCTCCCCACCCCTTCTCTACATAAGTGCCTGGAAACTTCCATTTCACTGTATCTGAAGAAGTGTGCATGCACACGAAAGCTCATACCAAAATAAAAACTTAGTTGGTCTTTAAGGTGCTACTGAAGGAATTTTTTTATTTTACTTCGATCCAGACCAACACGGCTACCTACCTGTAACTCTTCCTAAGCTTTATACCTTCTATTGACAAAATGGTCAAAAAGGTGAAGTTATAAAGTGATCTGAATCACATAAAATCTTAAACCAAACCATGACTTAGTGCAAACACTGGCACGTGTGGGCTCCCAGAGAGGAGACTGCAACTGTTTTGCTGCTTCTCTGGGTGTGCTGTGGTGCTGTTGAGAGCTATGTCATGATTTAGCTTAGCATGTCATCCAAACCCAGGCTCATGTTTTGTTTACTCAAGACAAACACAAGCAGCAAGCCATACAACAAACCTTGTTACTTCTCATGGATTGTCTTGAGCAAGACAAATATCAAACTTGCATTCAGGCTTGGGATGGATGGATCAAGCTACCGTATCGGCCCAAAAATAAGCCACACTTTTTTCCCAATTCGGGCTGCTAAAGTGTGGCTTATAATCGTGACCTTATGGCTCTCCCCCCCCCCCCCCCCCGAAGCAGTGTAGGGCAATGGTGCGCAGCCCACCTGCCACTCCCAAGCCTCCCCCGGCGCTAACTTGGGGAGGTAGTGCCAGGAGGTGGTAGTGCCAGGAGGCGGGCATGCAGCGCGCTCGAAACTGAGCACCAGCGCCATGCTTTTTCTTTCTCTTGTTGCCCAGTAGCACACCTCACCATAAAAATATAGCTATTGAAATTGTATAATTTAGGGCTAATAACAATATTATATAATGTTTACCACCAAGTACTCTGTATTTCATATCTTCCCGCAGTGGTGAAGTACACAAAGTGCACACAAAATTGTTTCTCACTGTTGCAGATTCTGTCGCTCCAGGAGTATGAACTCTTATATACTGAAATCCTGGGGGAAGTGTATAAAAGACCATATTTAAAGTTCTAAACATTCACAAAGTGCTATATATTGGTTTATAATGGTTTCCAATTTAATTTACCATAATTAATCATCACCAAATGATCTCTGATAATGTACCTACTTGAAAAGAATATTGACACCCCATTCATTCATTTGGGGAAGTGCCAAAAAATTGGGTATCCCCTTTTAGAGTTGTTTGAATGGCACGCTGCTTTGCCATCTTAATACAGAGTCCTCAGTTGACCATAAGGTATGATACATGCTTAAGCAACGGGACATAGTCCGACTTTGGCTCAGATTCAGCTAAGATGTGCCATGCTAGCGGAAATCATTGTAGTGGTTCCTGCTGAGCATCCCCTCTCTCCTCCCCTCCCTCACATCTCTGCCAAATCCACTGTAGAGGGTCAGAAGAACTCCCAGAACAGTATGCAGGGAGAGGAGAGGGTGGATCGTTTTGTCCATGGAGAAGGAGAAGTCTGAATCCCATCCGTTGTCCACCAGCAAACAGAAATGTTTACATGATAGACAACATAATAATCTTTTAATTTTTGGAATATATGATGGATAACAATCCACTGAACACTACTGCTGAGTGGTATGGTCAATAGCAAATGATAGCCAGTGTAGTGCGGGGCACACAGATGCATCTAAACACAACAAACAGGTATAAAAGTTATGAACACAGAGATCAATTATCTTCTCTGCTTTCTCTTCCTAGTCCCTTCTATAGCCAATGATCTACTTGATAGTAGGAAAATCAGTTTGTGAAACAATGTTCATGTGTATCCAGTATGAGAAATCACTGGTCTACAAAGCTCTCACAAATGTCAGCAACATGTAGTGTATTAGATTTTATATACAATGTATTGTAAAAGCTTACAGTATATTTTTTAAAAGCTGGATTTACTGGTGTAAGTCAGTAAGTTATAATAGAATTCAAGATTCCAGGTTGGTGTACCTTCAGAAAATGGACACTTTTCATCACAACAAACAAATCTTGCTCCTTGTGTATATTTTGTTACAGTGGACATTGCAACAACTATTCCCTCTGCCATATAAAATCTCTGAGAAGTATAATCAAATGGAAATTTGCAAAGACTGAAAATATAACTGGGCAGGGAAGGTAAATGTGTTAGTTTCAGCACTATGCTCATCTGAAAAAAAGAGACACAGAAATACCATGATGATGATGCCAGATATAAATAACAGATACTACAGTGGAATCCTATGCATGCCAACTCAGAAGTGAACAGGGCTTACTTCCAAGGAAGCTTACAATAATTAAGATATGCCTTGAACGCATTTCAGAAGAAATATTGCAACAAGCTAAAAGGTCAGAGAAGCTATATTGTTTTATAAATACAACTACAGTAATTTATTTAAAAAGTGATATACGAAAAGCAGAGTACAAACCTACCTGAGCTTCAGTCTGCAGCTGCTGAATTAGTGACAGTGTTTTAACTGCTGTAAAACACACCTATAATTCAAAACCCAATTCATTTCATAAGGCAAATGCAGTTTAGAAGAGTGATTAACAAATTTCACCAAAATATAAGATTCCTTACAGACTGAAAAATCTGAGTGGCCTTCACAGGTTTATGCAAAATGTAATTTCCAAGGGTAGCATCCAACTCAATAATATCAGATGGATTTATCAATATAGGAAACCGGAAAACGGCATAACTTTGCTTTGATTCTGCAAGAGTAGAAAGTGAAAACCATCAACATTGCCCATATATTGAGTTAAACTATGATTTTAAAAATTGCTAAATACTACCATTGTATAATTTGCAGGCATTCACAAATTTCTGAAGGCCACCACTCTTGTCAAGATAAATCAATGCAACTTCCTGCATTCTGAGAAGATCTGGCTTCATTTTCTCTGAATGGTTTTGTTTCAGTACTAAACTCTTAGATCACAGGTATACACTATGGGGAAGAATTTGGTATGTCAGAAAGGTCAAGACAATGGAACATGCAGTAAGAATTTTGCAGTGACAAGTTACCGTTAGCACATACAGAAAATGAATTTCCGGTATATAATACAGAGGTTGATGCCATGGCACCTGCATAGGCCTTGATTGGTATCCCTGGGCAGGCCCCCACCACAACCCTGAGCTTTCTTTCTTTCTTTTTAAAGAAATTTATGAAGCAAATTGTGCAGGTACCCTTCCAAGTGTTTTCTTTGAAATGAGTGCAATTTATACTGTCCTCACAATGTATATGTCCACACAGAAATATGTCTCCTTGTGTTTAATGGAGCTTACTCCCAGGTAATGGGTACAAGATGGCAGCCTAGGCTTTGGTTAGGATTGGCATTAGGGGAAAAGAGGGTTCTTGTGCCTTTAACGGATGTAAGACAAGCAGAAATTCAACAGGTTAATAATTTTCTATTAGAGAAATACAATTATGGGGAAAGCTTTATCATAATGACTCTCTTTAATTTCTTTGTTATGTAGTGCTCACCATGATAGCTATGTTGCACTATGCTATGCTCCCATAGCAATCATTTTGTGATTGATGCTCATAGCACTTAACATTCAAAATGCACCCACTGGTCCAAAAAGTTTGGTGATCCTTGATATAATGCAAAGCATTGCAATTTATTCAGATGCTGGAGAAAGATCCAAGTACTGGAAAAGCTAAAAGCCATGTAGAATATTTCTAACGTAGTTTTTACAGTTAAGATCATCAGATGCCCAACCCAAATTCCTTATGCATTATCTAATTTCCTCATAATTACATAGAAGTCCAATTGAAATATGTTAGGATTTTAATTCTTGACAAAACTGATACACTAAGATGTTTCCTTTTCTAAGATTTATACTGCAATAATTTATTATAAATTATTTAAGACCAGAACATAGTGAATATATTTTGCTTGTCCTTTTAAAAAAAAGTAATAAAGACTCCAGCCATATTGCTAGGAAATTCATGCTCCATCCAGTGGGACCTTCCCTGCCACCAATTAAAACAGTCATGGGGGGATGGGAATCCAGTTTAAGACTGCAATGGGGGATAAAATATACTTACTCCCCACAAATCCCAATCGGAATGTCACACACACAATTCACTTTTTAAAAGACATTCAGTGTGAATAGAGTTGCATTTAATTTGGCCACCCAAAATCAGTGTACTGTGGTGGTTAAAGTGCCAGGCTAGATGCTGGGAGACCAGGGTTCAAATCCCCATTTGGTCTTGAAGCACAAGGAACACTATTCAAAGAACTATGCTCGGTATAAAGTCAAAAATACCCGTTCAAATAGTCCCAATTTTATGTTCTGTCTGGAACAGCAGCAAAATCTGCCCACAAGAGAAAGCTCTGGATCTAACCCTATGCCACCAACTGGACAGTTGCTGAACAATTTGAAATCGGGGAGGAGGGGGGCTCAGCAAGAAACAGAACCAAAGATATCAGTGTTAAACCTATGATATATGTGCCTCACATACAGATAGGGTGAAATAATTTAAATGGTGATTTAAATCTAAGTTATTTTAAGTTATATCATTTTCTATCATGGATATAATGGGATAGGGATTTCAATATGAAAAACGAAGAGTAATTGTGGGACAAACACATATTCATATTCTAATGACTAAAGTACCAAACTGATTATTCACAAATTAAATTTTTTTGTGTTTTTTGTAAAAAGCTGCATTTTTTAAAAGCGCCCTCAGGTTGACAGTTCCATTATAGATGCTTTTATATCCTGGCCTCAAAACCCTTCCATTTGTGCATTGATGTCACAATGGCCCACCCCACTACATTGTCACTGATTTTCAACCTACAAGTGGGAGGATATAAGTGGCTCTATGTATTTAATTCTGAAACATGGTCAAGATCCTACCACACATCATGCACAGATTTGTGGCAAAACAGTTATCTGCACCCGCCCATAGTTATGTGTGACTCAAAGATGTCAGTAAATTGATTAAGTGGGATTCTAGAGCCCCTGCCACAGAGATGGCACTCCCGAGGACAAAAGTGGGGAAGTGACTAGCCACCCCACCCCAAAAAACCTACTTTTCTCCCTACCTCCACTGAGGAGCACTGCTGGCAATAGCAGACACTGAGCAAATGAACAAGCTTTCTGTATTTTCATTAACAATTTATGCCTATCATAGAACTTTTTCTCTCAGACTTGTTTTACCCACTCTTGTCCTCCCTCATATTTTTTCTGTTACCGCCATTGCTTCCTCATTAGCTTTTCACTCAGAGGAATAAAACCACGTGCCTCCACCCCTCTTTCTGTTCCTTGCCGCTCTCTGAAGGGAGCTGATCCAGACACAGAGAAGGAACCAGACTTCAAACTTCCCTCCACATGAACACTCCTCAGAAAGAAACAATGGCCAACATCCACTTCAGGTGGACGTTGTCTGTTGCTTGGCAATCCTACTGCCAAATCTTACGTTTTCGAGTTTCTGTTCAACAACTCTGCTGTCGGCAGAGATATTTTCAACTCTGATAGGATAAAAAGCATCACAGGCACAAAATTTACCTCAGATTACTTTAATTCAAGGGACGTACATTTCCCCCGATTACTTACTATCTCACCAAAACTGCCATCCTAAGCAAATCTTACAAGGGAGCAAGTCCTACTGAACTCTGGATCCTACTTCAGAAGAAACCTATTTTGATTTAGGCTTGTTAGTTTAAGTAATCTTTGGAAAAAATGTAATAATATAAACCAAATGCATTTCAGCTGTCTTAATCACTGGTCGAGGGTATTTATAAAAATGAAACAATTTTGCAGAAATAAAAATCCCAGGTCAACACTTCTAAAGCAATAATATTTCAAAAATAATGAACTCATACTCAGTGATAGGATTTGATTTCTAATATTACTTAAAGGGGCAGGACAAAACCCTCCACTTCAATCCTGTACATAATGAAGCACTGAAGTACAGTGCCAATCTCATTTAAGTGGTTATATATTAGAAGCTAAAGCCTGTCAGTGACTCTGATTTTTTTGTTATTGAAATGTGGTTGATTTTCCTTTCAGAAGTGCTGAACCTGAAATGCGCATTTTGATTTTGCGGAACTGTTTTTAAATAACACGCTAGGCCACTGATGAAAGCTCTGCTGAAACACATTTACCTAAGACAGTGGTTCTCAAACTTTTTTCTCTGGGCCATACTTTCAGAATACAAATTTGCTTGTGCCACACACATTGGAAAACAAAACAGCAGTGCTTGATTTATAACACAGAACATGACTACCCCGTTTCTCCGAAAATAAGCCGTAGCCAGAAAATAAGCCGTAGCAGGATTTTTAAGCATTCAAGGAATATAAGCCATACCCCAAAAATAAGACATAGTGATAGGCGCAGCAGCAATGCTGGCCACGGCAGAGGGAGGAGGAAAAAAATAAGACATCCCCTGAAAATAAGCCATAGTGTGTTTTTTTGAGGAAAAATAAATATAAGACGGTGTCTTATTTTCGGAGAAACACGGGTACTTTGTTTCTTTGATTGTCCTTGAATCTTCCCGCTACACTTGCCCTCCTCTCCTGCCACACCCTTTGAGAACCCCTGACTTAAGGAGTTGGTAGCAGTGTGTGTGTGATAGTATCCAATTGTTAAGAAACAAAATTGTATTTTCTTTACACATTTTCCCTCAAAGCATGAAAAAAATGAAATACCTGCTTCCCTCCCTTTTGTCAGCATATGTTTGTGAATGAAAGATATATAAATAGATGAGGGTATATTTATTCTAGATTAATTAGACCTGTGTATTAAAGTACCTGTATAAAAAGGAGTGACCAAACTAAGAGGCCTACATCTAAACGTGTTTATTCTGAAGTAAATCCCAGATAATTTGGTGGGTGCCTGCTGCCTAGCGATAGCCAATGGGAGTGTTGCTATGAGGGTATCCTCTCTTGGATTAGATTGAGGTGAGAGAAGCATTTCTTTCAGTTGCTGGGGGACGGATTGTAATTTCCTTTTGCAGCTAAAGTTGGGATCCCAGTAAAAGATGCACTAACCTAGTACAAAAGTGGGTCCTTTAGCTGGACACCGGTTGTGTTTGTCTGGAGCCTCTGCTAAGTGTAGTTTAATTTTGTTGGTTTTTATCTTTTCCTCTTTTGTTCCTAGTTTGTGCTAGGTGTCTTCCTAAGCTCAGTCTCTCAATATGAACTTTCCTTCTAGGAGGGTTAGATATTTACTTTTAAAGCAAAGCTCAAGAGTCTGGGCCCCCTTGCTGGCATGGGCCCTGGCAACCTGATTGTGCCATTATAACCTGACCAAGGGTACTCAGTTGCAGTCTGTTTGCATTGGCTTGATACTGCAAGATCTCCTAGTGCCCAGATTTTGTTCTATTTTGTTTGGGTTTGTTGCTCTCTCTCTATTTTCTTTTCATGTTTCAAGTCTTTAGATGGAAGTATAAAAATCCAAATCATGGCCACAGTGGAAACAAGACATGTGGACTATTTTCTTCAAGTTGTAAATTCCATATTTAATTAATTCCTTTGAGGTTTCTGTTTTCCCCAGCCACAGTCACAAAGTTCCACACTGAATTTAGCAGAGTTGTGCAAGTAAAAAATGTGTCTATTGTGGTCAGTCAGTCTTTTTACAAATGGACTGTGTTACCGTGTTTCTCATATTATAAGACATGTCTTATATTTATTTTTTCCTCAAAAAAACACACTATGGCTTATTTTCAAGGGATGTCTTATTTTTTCCTCCTCCTCCTGCTGCGGCCAGCATTGCTGCTGCGCCTATCACTATGTCTTATTTTCGGGGTATGGCTTATATTCATTGAATGCTAAAAATCCTGCTATGGCTTATTTTATGGGTATGTCTTAAAATATGAGAAACAGGGTAGCTTTTTTTAATCCAAGCATGAACTAATCAAAATATAGATCTCATGAAAGTATGAATTTTAATACAATCAAATTGAAATATATTAGTTTTCTAAACACAAGAACTAAATTTCCCTTCTACAAATGCAGTCATTTTTTCCCCTCATATATTTCTTTGGAAAAAGCCATTTATCTTCTACAAGAAGAGGAAAAAAGTTATAGTCATTATGAGAAGCATTGTTATAAAAAGATACTTAAGGCTAATTTGTTCCACCTTTATTTAACCTAGAGAGCACATTTCTAGGTTTTACTAATGGAATGAATCGAATAATTTGAGTAAAGTGGTAATGGTTGCAATTCTGGGCCCAGTATAACTAAAGGTGGCACAGTTTGGCCTTAAGGTGGGCAATATTGTACAGATCCTTGCTTGGAGTTAAGAAGAAGTGATACCAATAAATCACCTTGGCCTAAAGAACAAGCAAACAAATTCTGCAGAGTACGCTTATATTCTTTAAAAAACAGTGCTATACAAAAATATTTGCATAGTAACATTTCAAGCACAAAGTCACTAGATAGCTTGCAAAGGCCTTTAAATGCGAAAGGGTGCTGCTTTTAAAGACAGACAATTTGGAGCTATCAATGTAAACTTGGGGGGAAACAGTCAGTGTCCTTTCTTACAGAGCGTAAAAGTTAAGAACAGCTAACTAAAGGTATTGGTTCAAAAAGTATTTTTCTACAGCAGGTTTAACAGTTGTAACAGTCGTAAGGAAGTAATCCAAAATGCCCAGGTTCCTCATATTACAGCAGAAAAAGTTTGTTCAACATTTCAAATGAGGCACTAGTTGCACATATTTTTGAATCCATTCACAATCAAAACGTTCCATCCATCTAAAGATGACTTGCAAGTATTTCTTAGCATCCAGAAATCTTAGTGAAATGAGTCTTCAGAAGGTGGTGCATAAGAAAATCCAACGAATGCATCATCTGCTTCCAGCACACTGGCATTCACAATATTATAGTCAGAAGAAATGCAAACTGAACAGGGTACCATTTCTTCTGTAAATGCTGTGTCAAAGTTTCTGATGTCATCTGGACCAGACTAGGAAATAAAACATACAAATTGTTGTAAGAAAAAGGTATTATTTTTACCTCTTGTGTGTCGTATTTCAGTTCAAACTGGGAAGGTCTATCAATTTATCAACAAAACAATTTATCAACAAAATAATCAGTGATGCATCTTACCAGGGAAAGTGTGTCAGGGACCACAGGATATTGTGGACCTGCCTCTCTATGGGTAGAAGTAATGGAGGGAACCAAAAATAAAAATAGTTGTCCATAACTTCTGCCCTGGCCAGGACAAGCCAGGCCCAGGGCTTAGGAAATAGCAGTAGCTCCACCACAGATCTTTACACCCTGATAGGATTGCTTTGCTAGTGTTAGTGTATCTCACCATTATGATTACTTTAAAACTCTACTTAAAACTTTTTTCAAAGTTCTTTTTGCCTAGTTTTCCTTTTTGAAGTTATTTGATACCATGATAGATTTTTTTCATGCCTTCCTTCCAACTAAGCATTTGAATCTGAGTACAATTATTGCTGCTGGGTTTTTTTTATAGCTAACCGTAATTACTTCTTGAATGAGTTCTTATATTCCAGTTTACTGAAGTATGAACTATTGTACCTACCACATTAGGATTAAATGGTGGTGGGATCTTTTTTTGTTCGAGGTCTGTCCAGCTGAGAGATTCAAAGAAGGGATGCCTCTGAATTTCAAGCTGGAATACAAGATATAATTGCATGATACATATACACTTGTCTTATACTGATCAGAAAGCAGTCTTTTGCTGTCAACAAAATAAACCTTTGTAATGTGCTAGAGTAATATATTTCACAAGGCGAATATCCTACAGGAGCGTAACTCCATTGCCTAACTACTTGGGTGTTTCATATGTTTTCAGTTTGTGCTGAGCCAGCCAAGCTAAAGAAATAGTCCTAATTGGAAAATGCATTTTGTTTATTTAAAGCAACTACAGTAGCCAAACTCAGATTATTTAAAAGGTTCCTATCAATAAATTTCCACAGCTTTTAGGATTGCCTTGGCAACTGATAATTTCCAAAGAAAAGTCAATATTTAGAATTCTAAATTGATGTTATAGCTAGAGATGTAAAATTTATGGAAATTTTGAAGCTCGGAAAAAAAAACCCGGGTTTTTTTCCGGGGGGAAAGGAAATTTTCGGAAAATGCTACATTAGTACTTCTTTTTTCTTTTCCAGATTGAAAGTCATTCTGTTACTTTAGAAACATAAAATATAAGTATGGACAATTTTAATGGGAACAAAATTATCACAACTAGCATATTAAAAATATAGTGTATCCAAACAGGAACTGAAATTTAACTTGTCATTCATCATTGTTTGCCATGCAATATGCTTACTCCACCTCCCATGTTTTGCCCATGAGACCTTATGTATTTCCTCACACTGATGTGTGTGGTCTGTTAACCACTTTAGCTACTACTATATGCTTAAATTAGTTTATTTCACTTTTTAAAGACTGTTTTACAGCATTTAAGTTTAAAATATTTTCATTTCTTTTTTTCTTTCATAACACTTTTCTGATTGCTAAAGCAGCACATATACTTTCAGGCCCCTTTTGTTGCTCTATATTTTCTTCCAGTGCTTTGAGGCCTAGTGAAGAGGAACAGAACCAATGTATACCACATGCATGCAAAAACAAAACTGAAACCTTTTTCTTTTCTGGTGACAACAGCACCTCCTAAGGAAGAAATGTACAGTATCTTGTTCTTGCATTGGAGAGTTCAGTTTGTAACCTAAGATTTGCTTGTCCTCACAGAAATTAGAATAATCTGATACCATACATATGTTTTAGAAATGATTTATAAAATATTTGAACCCCTTATCTTAAAATATTTTATTCATCATGTTAAAATAAAACATTCCATAATCTATTTTTTTATTTTTCAATTTTTTGGAAAAAAACAAAAGAGGCTTCAGGAAAAAAACGGGGGGGGGGGACGGGTTTTATCCGAATTTTTCTGGGTTTTTTTTGGGGGGGGACCTTCACATCTCTAGTTATAGCTCTAAGCTTGACATTGCCGGTTGTTTGTTTGTTTCTTCAGATACATTACGTACAAAATCTTCTCTAGCTCCAAGTCTGTTTTGTCTCTCCTTCTCCAAAAGTTCTTCCAGGATAGACCAAGCCGTAAGACTGATGCCTGGCCTTAAATGTAGGGGTTTGTGGAGAATATTTTCATACATCTCAGCAACATCACGGCAGTAAAAGGGCGGCTGGAGAGGGAAGGAAAACACACAATTAGGATGCTAAACTAAAAAGCACTAGGCTTATTCAAGTAATGTAGATAAATGAATAATTTGGAATGTTCACTCATGCTAGATTGGACAGAGTTCACTTCAGAGATCACAAGGCAGAATAGTCAAGAACACCTGTTTAATCTGTGTAGCAAATTCATGTCCTATAAAGGCAAGAAAGGGGCTTTTTTGACCACCACTTTGGAATTATTGTCTCTTAGATACTCATAAAGTAGCTTATGAAACACTATCAGCCCTTCTTAATAGCTGGGGCAGATATGTGGTAATTTAAATTAAATAAGCTGATTTAAGAATTTTGCTGAAAACTGTTATACACCAGAACAATATAAATAGCAACTATATACAAAAATTGTTTGTAGTGCAAGCAATTGCATGGCCTTTTGTGAGGTCAGTACTGTAAAACATTTTATAATAAAGAAGAGTAACCCTCCCCAGCATTCTCCTGAATGCAGAAAAAACATACTCTTCAGCATAAATATTACAAGCCTGTGATAGATGCATTTTACCATAGTATCAAGGAGAAATACAAGAGCAAATGAGAACATGTGGCTTATGTCCTGGACATTGACATTGGCAGCCTTTTCTAGCTAATTCCATTCTATTTAGCAATGAATAGCATTATTGCCACTTCGGTTGTCTGTTCCATCTGTGCTGGGTGAGATAATCTGTTTCCAGTAGAAAGTCAGGAAATTAACAACATAAAACCAAAAGCAGCATTAGAAAATGCAACAAGATCTGCTAAGTATTTATCAAATTTTATTAGACAGTCAAGCTCAACAAAATCAAGTAACCTGTTCATAAATATGAATCTGGAATGTAAGATGTGTTCTTAATATTGTGAATGACAGGAACAGTTCTGTGAAATCAGAGCATTGGTGCCTCTGATCCAGCATCCCATTTCCAACAGTGGAACGAAGACAAAGAGTCCCCACAACAACCGCTTTGCAGAGACATCTGGAAGTGCTGCTTTAAATATAATGCATGAAAAACATGAAAATACTTACCAGACCATATAGCATTTCATACAAAACAGCACCAAGGCACCACCAGTCTACTGTGTTGTCATAGGGTTGCTTTCTGATCACCTCTGGGGCCAGGTACTATAGAGGAAAAGAAGTTTGACTAGTTACTCAGAGAGACAGCTCTTCTTGCCAGATGAAATATTGCATGAGAGAGTATTGTTACTCTGATGAAGGCAGCTCAAAAACGTCTTGATTATAATCTAGTAATATTAGAAATCCCTAATAACAGCACTGAAACACTTTTCTGTGCACTCATTGCCTTAGCGGTTCTGTTCTAAGGAAAAGATTCTGTAATCTCTCTAGAAAGCTTGGTCCACTGTTAAAGAATCCTTACTGTCAGGTCTGTGCAGAGATTGTCTGAGACCCAGGGTGGGAGTTTTGTTAGAATAAAGTTATAAACACAAACAAAAAGGCAGCCAGTGCCTGGCAGGGCCCTCAGGCCAGCTTAGCCTTCTAAGGCCCAGGGTATGTGTACCTGGCTGTTCCCAATCTCTGCATGGGCCTAATTATGTCCAAATGTACTTTTCCCCTTCTTCCCTTTGTGTTGCATCTTTTAGATTGTAAGTCTGAGGGAAGCCCTCCTTTTTTAAAATGACCTGATCTGAAAGCCTTTTTGGCTGAAGAGTGGGGGTACCAGTGCATTAAATAAAGAAATAATAAAATAGCACCCCCAATGTTTAGCCTGTGATCATTTTCTTACAATGTACAGGTACACTTAAAATATTGTTTCTAAGTCTGTCACTACAAGGCCCATATATGCACTAACATTTTCCCCACTAAGAAAACATAGCAGCTGAAATGATTTTGCCCTTGTGACAAAGCCTGTGAGTCTGCTTTTCAGTAAGAAGAGCACCAGCACAGAGAAGCATGTAGCTTGTCTCTTACATTGGTACAGACCCACTGATTTAAACACTTCCCCTCCACCACAGCAAAGTTTTGTAAAATTCACTGCAAAATATTTTCTTAAATCATGCAAAGAAATTTACATACCTCTGGTGTCCCACAAAATGTTGCTGTAGTGTCTGAAGTAGCAATTCCTTCTTTACAAAGCCCAAAATCTGTTAATACAACATGGCCCTGCATTGAAAACAAACATGTTATTGTAAATTTTATTGTAAAATAATGCAGGGTGTTAGGGACCCAGGTGGCGCTGTGGTTAAACCACTGAGCCTAGAGCTTGCTGATCAGAAGGTCGGCGGTTCGAATCCCTGTGACGGGGTGAGCTCCCGTTGCTTGGTCCCAGCTCCTGCCAACCTAGCAGTTCGAAAGCACGTCAAAATGCAAGTAGATAAATAGGAACCGCTACAGCGGGAAGGTAAACGGCATTTCCATGTGCTGCTCTGGTTTGCCAGAAGCGGCTTTGTCATGCTGGCCACATGACCTGGAAGCTATACGCCGGCTCCCTCGGCCAATAATGCGAGATGAGCGCGCAACCCCAGAGTCGGTCACGACTGGACCTAATGGTCAGGGGTCCCTTTACCTTTACCTGATGCAGGGTGTTAGTGATCATATTAAAAATAAAACCTGGGGCAACTGGAAAATATATTTAATGCCTACCAGTGAATCTAGAAGGATATTCTCTGGCTTCAAATCCCTGGTCACAAAAAAAGAGAAGGAAACAGATAGTTCAGAATAGGATTGTAAGTAGCACGTTTAGCAAATAATACCCACTCTCTTACATAAGCTTTTAAAAAGAAATCAGGCCTCTGTGGAACCCATGCTTTGTGAGCATGAGAAACAAATGCACATACAATAATACAAAATGCAATAATACATTCAGCTTTGCGGTCATTTAGACTACAACTAAATGTTGTAAATTATTACTTGTAATTATTATAAATTATTACCTGTATACAATGTTTATGGAGTGTAGGTAACCCAATGCACTGGCTATTTCAGCAGCATAAAACCTGGCTCTGTGTTCAGGAAAGGAACGCTCTTTTTGCAGATGAAAGAAGAGCTGCAAATATGCAGAGTGCAAGTTAAAAGAATGCAGCATTAAAAGCAAAATAGATGGTGTCATTCTTAATGATAGATTAGCAGAACTGGCAATTTCCCTATGAACAACTATAAAAACAGTGAAAATAGATTCTCTCTATGTGCATAATCATTCACATCCTTCACATCCTTCCTTTAATCATTTCCTTATTTTGTTACATCTGTAGACCCAGCATACTTGGGCCACAGCTGGTAAATGAGGTAGATTTATGTTTCTAGAGCAGGGGTCGGCAAACTTTTTCAGCAGAGGGCCAGTCCACTGTCCCTCAGACCTTGTGGGGGGCCGGACTATATTTTGAAAAAAGAAGAACAAATTCCTATGCCCCACAAATAACCCAGAGATGCATTTTAAATAAAAGGACACATTCTACTCGTGTAAAAACACACTGATTCCCGGACCATTCACGGGCCAGGGCCAGATCCGGCCCCCAGGCCTTAGTTTGCCTACCCATGTTCTAGAGAGATGTGGGGCTAATATAAACTGCTACTGTGATGGCTTAAGCTGGTTGTTCCATATGCTGAGAATCAACACCATATTACCAGCAGACTTGCTACAGAATCTAAGTGATGCAACAATATACCGTAACCATCTTGAATTAAGCTGACTCACTTCATTATTGCAGCTTCTAAGTGAGTCTAAACTAGCGGTTCTGTCAATTTCAACGGGCACCACATTGCCACAATACAAATACCCAAAAATATACCTACCTCCCCTCCATTAACAAAATCCAGAACAAAGTAAAGCTTCTCTGTAGTTTGGAATGAATATTGCAATCCAACTAAAAATGGATGCTTCACATTTTTCAACAGCACATTACGTTCAGCCATAATATGTTTTTGCTGCAAGGAAGTGAAAGGTCAGTAAGTAAATAGGAACAATTTGGTAATTGGGAGGGAAAAATAAAATATCTATTTCCCTTCACCTCTTTCCTGTTGAGAATAATCTTTTTCTGCAGCACTTTAACGGCATAGAACTTCCCATCCAGTTTTCGTTTTGCAAGAAGAACCTGAAGAAGAATTTGCATATAGTGTGAAATTTCTGTTCTTGCACTAAAGTGTTAAAAGTAAAGGAACACTATTAAATTTCGACTTCTTAGCTTTTCACAAATACACAGTGCAGCCTTTATCAAGACTATCTGTCCCTGTAGACCACTATTGCTACTCTTTCTGGCAGCAGCCACCCAGGACCTAAGGCAGAGGTTTCTCTCATCACCTGCCAGCTATTCCTTTTTCCACTGGAGATATAAGGATTGAACATATAACTCCCTGTATGCAATACATGCGCTATGATCCCTCACCTCATGCCATCAGCAAAAGTGGATTTCTCCACAAAAGAAGCACAAAAGAAGGTGGAAAAGCATGACAGTAAAACAATTAAAATTAGGCCTACCTTGCCAAAGCTGCCCTTCCCAATAACTCTTAGGAAGTCAAAGTCTGTTGGTTTAGCACTGGAAGGGATTGAGGAAAAAGAGGGTTACTTAAAATAGTCAAGATGGTAAAGCCATGGTTTTATTTAGCAGTCCAATGACAGACATGGCACACATTCCAACCATCAATATTTCTGTTCCAAGTGACCACCCCTTCTATATTATCTGTACTCTCGTCCACAATTCCCATTTAGCCATCAGGCATCTACTCCTTTGCAGCCTCTCTGAGCAACAACCAATCCACATAGCATTTCCTGCTTTATTCATCACTGTCCTCCACATTTGGCTTTGCTTGCATGGTTTTGCTCAACATTTGTTTCACCTGATTCCCATAACTTTGTCATTCCCCCTTTACTGTAGTTTGCACTAAGCCAGGCATCCCCAAACTGCGGCCCTCCAGATGTTTTGGCCTACAACTCCCATGATCCCTCGCTAACAGGACCAGTGGTCGGGGAAGATGGGAATTGTGGTTCAAAACATCTGGAGGGCCGCAGTTTGGGGATTCCTGCACTAAGCTCACAAGAAACATTTTCTTGGTACTGATTTGAGAAGGAGGACCTGTTCTAAAGCTGCTCAAAAGGGCAAATATATGCATGGAGCTGTTTTAATTTTTTCATGGTTAACAAACTCAGTCTAACGTTTGGTTTATATTTAACTAAAAACCTACTGAGGATTTCCAGATGGCCCAAGGTTGATATTCTGTGAGGTAGAGTTTAGCTGTTGAAAGAAAGAGGACAAAAAAGAAGAAAAAGAGTCATATCAAGGTTTTAATTATTTTTATTTGCTAGAAAGAACATTTATTCCTACAATCTCAGAGCAGACCCATCAATCTCAATAGATCTACCCTAACTAAGTATGACTAATGATTCTATAAGATCAGACAGCACTTTGTACACCAAGCACTGCATAATAGATGAACAAAATATGTACTATGTATACAAGGCTTTAAAGTAAGTAGTGAGAGAGTTGGCTTTGAGTATTTCCTTAGAACTAGGATAATCTCCTAATCAGTTTTGATGATGAGCAAGCAGCATCTGGTGTTGCTATGTTTACTATTTTAACATCCTAGATGTGCTTGTAACTTGGCTGTTGGAAGACCAAAGGATCCAAACCAATATTATAAATATAATAGTTATAATTTTTACTGGAACACAGGATGTGTGGCAATAAAATAGGAAGTAGAATAGAAAGTAGTCCAAGATTCAAATAGTGGAATTATATGAAATATCATATGGACTTATCATTCTAATTACAGATGATGAGATAAAAGCAGTGCTTTACTTTCCATTGCACTGTACAACAAGAATCCACAATTTCTAGGAAGGAACCTAGAAGTTTTAATTACCTTTTGACTGTTCCTTTCATCTTCATCTTCAGATGGATCATACTGGTGCTTTGGATTGTTCATCTGAAGAAATGCTTGGACATCTGGGCTAAAAAAGGGGTGGAGGTTAAATCCATCCATTATAAATAACAGTACATTTATACTTTTTCAATGTGAGCAGAGGAAGATTCTCTATTTCAGAAAGAAACATTACCAAATTTCTATTTTATCTGCACATGAGCAGAAATAAAACAGGAGCAGAAACTATAATGACTACCGTAAGTAAGATGGAAACCAAATGAAATCAGGGAGTGAATCTAACTGCATTATTCCGTTTTATTCAATTTCCATGTTATAATTTCAGAGTTTGTTAATTAGAACCAAATTTCCACTTCCACTTCTAGAGTGTATACTAATTGGATAACTTGTGAACACCACCTGGAATAAGCTATTTCATTTCTAACACCTTCAGCATTACTGTCATTTTCTGTTTCTAATTTGCTGCTTTAATTAAAACTAAACTTAAACTAGCATGGAGAAAATAGCACACAACCAAATGCAAAGCAACAGAAACTCCAGCAGCAAAAGCTAGTGCCACGGTCAATGAACTCTGCTAAAAGCCTTCTTTTTTTAAAAAAAAGAAGCTTCGTGTTAACAAGCTACAGGGAAGTCACCAGGAAGTTGCCAAACTTGCCTCAGTTGGCATATGTCCTACCATGGAATAGGTACTGCTCTGTACAGTGGAACCTCGGTTTACGAACACGATCCGTTCCATGGAGGCGTTCGTAAACGGAGGCATTCGTAAATGGGACTGTTTGTAAACCGAGGTACCACTGTATTCGTACAATTCAGGCATAGGCAAACTCGCCCTCCAGATGTTTTGGGACTACAACTCCCATCATCTCTAGCTAACAGGACCAGTGGTCAGGGATGATGGGAGTTGTAGTCCCAAAACATCTGGAGGGCCAAGTTTGCCTATGCCTGGTACAATTCTTATATCCCTTGTGGATGGGTATAAACAATGCCTCCCCCTTTAATCAGGGAACATGGGGAGGTACATTTTGAAAGAGGCACTCCTGGAGAGATGCGGGCCTCTGACCTTGCAGGGCTTTAAAGGCTGCTGTCAGCACCTTCAGCTGGACCTGGAAACTAAAAGAAACCCACATGGCTGAGCCAGAACTGGAACAACATGCTTCCTGTGACCCATATTTCTCAAGAGAAGCTCAGCATGCTGCAGTAGCTGAGGCTTCCAAACAGTCTCCAAAAGGCAGCTCAATGTAGAGCACTGTGCAATAGCCAATTCAAGAGTGCATCAAGTCTAAATGGCCTAGGGAAGATTACAAATCAGGGAACAAGAGTGGGTGTTTCAAATCTCTAAAGCATGCTGTCCGCATCCTTGGACAACAAGAGTTTAAAATACCTATCAGGAGTGAACCAGCAGACAATTCAGATACTGCTCTCAGACTTCATCAATAACGAAATTTGTGTGGGTGGATGCAAGAGATTTTATCTGAAAAAATGTTTAATAGATTTATTTTAACATGAAAGCTCAATTGACAACATTTGGGCCTTTAACCACCTTAGCACAGAATTAAAATGGAGCTTTAAACTTAACCCAAGTTTTCTTCCCATCTCTCCAGCAGCCCCATATTATGGAGCTCTGGATTAAAACCAGGAACACACCCAAGACCACTGTCTGATAAGATAATGTCTAAATTCAATTGCATCATGAGCCAGACCACATTTGTCAATTTCATTAAGCCACCAGGCTGGTGACAGGAAGGCTGGCATCAACAGGTATTAACATGTTTTGCCAACTAGTGAAACTGCACGGTTTAGAAACCTCTGTTTCTCCTATTTAGACAAAGTGTAACTTCAAAGTATTACTGAGGCTTGAATGATGATTATCAAAGGCATGCACAATATTTAATTATAATTTTATACTTATGAAATTAACAGCTTTGAGAACTTTGCTTTGGAATGGAAAGGTAGGATTTTTTTAAAATCTCACAATAAGTCTTATTTAGGGAAGTCAATGACTGATGAACATTAGACCTTCCTTCCTGGATCAAAGCAGTCCATCTAGTTGAGCATTCTGTCTAATCATGGTCAGCCAGATGCCCCTGAAATACTGTCAAGGAAGACCTCATGGCAATTAGCCTTTCCTTTTTGCATGTGTAGCATCTGGTAGTCACAGGTGTAAAAAAATTTTTTTAAAAAAATCTGCTTATAGTGGAGCAATTAGAAGCAATTTGTAATTAGCTTCCTTATACGGTTGATAACATATCCTTATTTCTAGGATGTGTGTGTTAACTTACTGATTGCAAAGTTCTGGCTGTCGTACTAAATTTTGAATGAATTCATTCAACCCTGCTCTTCTCTGCTTAATGAAATCTGAAAGAAAATTGGGAAGGACCATACATTAGATTTCATTTTTTAAAACTGAAGTTTACACATTTTTTCCCAGATTATTTCAGTGTGTTAATCAGTTCCATAATGTAAAAACAAAGACCCACTTCCTCCTGTTATCCTGACTGTATCCTCTAAGGGTCAATGGGGTGGTGAAACTGACTAGACCAGATTGCAAGAAGCTTCTGGTCTTCAGACAAATACCAAAAAAAAGAGAGAAGAGATTCACAAATACATGTGAATACACACCAATCCTTTCAAACAATAGTTTTAGTTCCAAAAATGTTTCAGACACTTAAAATGGAGGAGAGAAGGGTTGGGCCGATGACATGTTGGGACAGCCCAATGGTCATCATGGCAGCTATGAAGTCCTGAGCTGCCGATTGCCTCTGCATGGATGTCGAAGTCCCCCAAAACCATCAGTCCTGGAATCCTCAAGACCAGCTCTTTCAGCAAAGGCAAGGACACTACTGGGCAGTGTGGCAGGAGGTGAAGCAGCAGATTGTCTAATCTGTCCTGATTGTCCAATGCTGGGAACACTCACTCTAGATCCTGCCCCCCCCCCAAACTGGACAGAGGGCCTGGAGAGAGAGTGAGTGAGATAATTTCTAGGGACCACAGCAAATCCCCGACCCTCAAGTCTACCCGGATACTGCACAGGGTAGGCACAGCTGGGTGATGCCAACTGTACCCTGTTCACCCACCCAAGTCTTAGTGATACAGACCAGATGGGCCTGCTCATCTACAATCAGATCATGGATGAGGGAGGTCTTACTCAGAGTTGACCTGGTATTCAGCAGCATTATCAAAGGCTGACTTATACGACAACTGCAATTCCTCAGTTGGAGGAGGGTCTGGCACTCGGCACAATCACTAACTGCCTGTGCTGTGTGCCCCTTACTTGGCCTGCTTCACCTTCCATAGCATACCTCTCCCTACCCTGTAGATACTTGCTTCATTACCCATTTATTATCATATCCAATCTTGACAAAATTTAACAAAAAAAAAAAGAAATCTGGTGCAACATGTATGGATATAATATATGCAGTAGAAAGTACATGTTGAATGAATCAAGGTTGACACCTGAGTTTGAGAAGATTTAATAGAAACTTTATTTGTGTTTAAGTAAGCATCAGTTGGTCTGGTTGATTACAGAATTGCTAAAATGGAAAGTAATTTACATCCCTTATATTCTATTAGCATTATACATTCCACAATGGACCAGAATATACCACTTACAATATAACAAATGAATGGTAGTAATGTGCATGAAACTTGCTGCATTAAGCATTATCATGTTTTAAAAAATAATAAAAACAACAACAACCCCTGATCCTTAATGTGCTTGAGTTGGCAGAATTCCATAGATTAACAAAGTCTTGATTTCAACCTGTTTCAAAAGTCTTAAGCTATAAATAGAATGAAGTCAGCACTGAACCAAGATTTTCAAGGGATCTAATCACAGATTTGTGCAGAGAGACTGAAAGGTCAAACCAGCCCTTTGCTTGGTAAGGGCTTATGCCACATGTCGGTCCACATAGAATCAACTTAAATTGTGCCCCAAGAGGAGTGTCATAAACAAACACTATGCACTACAAGTATGTGGTACTAGCAGATCAGATGGCTCAAAAGCTAAAAACTCTAATACCCAGTCATATTACTATTGAAAATAACTTTAAACAGACACTATGTTAGAATTTATTGGAATTATAAACACAAATAGCATTTCTTACTTTGCAGCAGTACTTTAGAATATAGACATGCTAGGAAAAACATAACACCTTCATCCACAATCCATACAATGATGCAACTAATCATACATGCCAAAAATACCTCATTCCCTTCTCCCCCAAGCGCCAGAACTCTAGCCCGACCCTGTGCTGAGTGAAAAGCTGCTTTTAATTCTCAGGGGAGTTTCAAAGGAGGGGAAAGGCCAGGGGGATCACATCCAAAAGACCTCTCTAGTTTGTGCTTGTTATCTCGCTTACTATTTTTAGCTGCACCATCTGTATTTGCACGTTCAGGAGATGCAACCCATAATGCCATGCATTCACCATCACCTTCATCATACATTTCTACATAAAATCCAAATGTCACATGTGCAATGTTGTAGCTTGGGGATTTTTACACCCCTGTGGTCCTCCATTATTTACCCATCCCTTTTCTTGCAAGTGTATTTTCAGGTCTACAAGCAGATGTATGACGTTGATTGCAAGGTAAATCAGCTTAATGTTTTCCTCTACAGACAAATGTTTTCAAGGAAAGAAAATCAGGCACTGCACTCTGGCAATCAGCTACTCTGAATTAATACTGCTGTTGATTTTGAAAGACAGAGAACATACATTCACCAATCAATGCACATCAGTTACACTATGTGAAAATTACTGGCAAGTTTCAGTTAATAGGCAAGGGTTTCCCATAAAGGCAAAAAGCAACAAAAAAAGTCCACTGACTTTTGGCCTATGGTATCTAACTCCAACCATTTAGTAGGCTGTAAAAATAGCTTCTGCAGACACTGTTTTTAAAAAGAGCAATAAAAGAAGAAAATACCTTATGTAACTTACCTGGATCAAAATTGTCTCCAAAAATTCTTTTAGCAGGAATCTTCAAGTTCATAGTGGGAAATTGTTTCTTCAGCTGAAATACACAAAGTACACAGGTAGTTTAACTTTGGAGTATAGATACCTTTCAGACATAGTTGTATTGGCAGAGAGGGTCATTCCTTGATTCAATTTTAGCACGACTCCCTTTACTTACTGTATTATACAGTTTATCAAACTCAGCGTATCGCCTGAAGACGAACCATTCATTATTGCCAACTGAGACCAAAACTTTGTAAACCTGTAGGGATACAAAAGTAAAATTAGTGAGAAATGCAAAGATTAAAATAACACAGTTGTGAGTTAATGAACCTGTGTATGTTTGTTGCTTGTTTACCTGCTATTTAATCTTTGAGCCTGAGTTTTATACATAATTACAGGATGAGACTGAAAGCACACTGCATTCTCCAATACAGGGCTGCTGAACACATTAGAATTTTTCAACATGAAGATACCAAGAGCGTCAGTGCAGAACACCCAAAACAGAGGCTCCAAGTAAATGCCACAGCAACTTGTAGTCAATAAGAGCTTATTGTTAAAATTTCATATATAGAACAGCATGTTTCAGCATTGCTATCTCCTGTTAAGTATCTTGGATCCCTGGACCTGTGAGAAAAACATGACTTATGGAACGGGATTTTCCTTTCTCCTTGTTCCCACGGTGCTCAGCAAAGAGTCAGTCTTGAATGCTAGGGAATCATTAGAGACGTGTGGAGGCTGCAGAAGGGTGGGAGAGTCAGCAAAGGTTTTGGCTTCTCTTGTACAAATGGATATGCCTTTCCACTTGTGCTAGATATTTTTTGATCTACGCCAGTAAAAACAGACTTTTACAATATTTCCAGGGCCTAACATCCAGGGAAACAAAATGTTTCTAGGGGTAGCCTTTAAATTAAACTTTAATGAAAGCAAAAAGTTGCAGATATAAACTATAGAGTTGTGTTAGATCTATCCTGAAAAGGTTGAAAATGTACAGTAGTTAAGCAATTGCATAAAAAGAATGTAGTGCAAGAACAGTAACCTTCCATAATAACTGAACTGTGCATGATTAGAGAACATATTCTCTGGAACAGCCACTATTTATAGTGGGCAGGACTAGATGCTGCAAAGCTGTACATGTTATATTAAATGTATGATTTGCAAATTTACAACGGAGACTCTTGATTCAAAGGAAACATTAATTTGCACATAGCTTTGCTAGGTACATTTTTAAAGGCAAATTCTACTTTGTATGGTCATCAATTATTCTTAGCTACTTGCAAATCAAGAAAAAAATTCATAGTAGTATACATATTCAGTACGTATATATGGCAAAAGGAAACGATGTATAAATAATAGTACAGTGGTACCTCGGGTTACAAACGCTTCAGGTTACAAACTCTGCTAACCCAGAAATAGTACCTCAGGTTAAGAACTTTGCTTCAGGATGAGAACAGGAAATTGTCCTCCAGCGGCGCAGCAGCAACAGGAGGCCCCATTAGCTAAAGTGGTGCTTCAGATGAAGAACCTCCAGAACCAATTAAGTTCTTAACCAGAGGTACCACTGTACAGATTAAGAACTGGAGTAGCTGGTAATGTGTTACTAATGGCATATTGATTGCTGCCAAGTGGAAACTCCCAACCATTCCAACTATAATGAAGTAGCTTAACAAGGTTTGTCACACAAAGCTAAACTAGAAAGAGTTTGATGTATGGTATGTGCAATTATAAAAATCCTTTTTGTTGTCTCATACCATCTATTTGCTAGGTACTGTCTAGACCATCATAATTTAATTTTAATATGAGTTGCCACATAATGAGCATACTGCAAAGTAAAAATATAAGTATGCAAATGAGATAAAAATAGGTTGAATGTGTTGATTATTTGGGTTTTTGTTTTTAGTAGAAACTAACACGTATCACTAATCAAGGTTTCATAAATCAGGTAACAGCCCAACCTCTTAAGATACTTTTCCAACAAAATTATTTATTGCTAGAAACATTCAGGAAGTGCAGCTCATTAATTCCACAGCAGAATCAGCATACCCTCTGGGTCTCAAAGAATTATGAAAAAACAACAACTATTAAATCCTGAGTTTGCACTTACTTTGGAATTCGAGAAACCAATTTAGAAGGTCATAATGTATGTTATGTGAACTCAGATCTCTGAATGGATTTATCTTCCTCCTCACTTTAATGTGGCCACAGGGAGCTCTAGGTTTTGTTTATTTGTTTTTAAATACATTGTGTGCTTTTGGTTTGTTGTTGATGTTTTTAAGAACATTTTCAAATAAAAATATAATAACAATTAAGTAAATGTAAAGAATGTTTTTGTCCTCATTTCTTTAACTACAATCAAGAAGACATTCACTCTTAATTGGTCAATCCATGTAACACTATATCCCTTAATCCATATGAAACAGAGGACTCACAGTTCATTTCCAAAATAAAAATACAGTTTAGACTTTATAACTTCCTTATCAATAATAATAATAATAATAATAATAATAATAATAATTTATTTGTACCCTGCCCATACGGCCGGGTCTCCCCGGCCACTCTGGGCGGCTTCCAACAAATATTTAAATACATTAAAATGTCACACAGTAAAAACTTCCCTAAACAGGGCTGCCTTCAGATGTTTCCTAAATGTCAGGTAGTTAGTTGTTTTTCTCTTTGACATCTGATGGGAGGGCATTCCACAGGGCGGGCGCCACTACCGAAAAGGCCCTCTGCCTGGTTCCCTGTAGCTTTGCTTTTCGCAATGAGAGAACCGCCAGAAGGCCCTCGGCGCTGGACCTCCAGGGGGAATGATGGGGGTGGAGACGCTCCTTCAGGTATACTGGGCCGAGGCCGTTTAGGGATTTACATGTCAGCACCAATACTTTGAACTGTGCTTGGAAACGTATCTATTTATGTTATTAATGGGAACCACTTTTCCTTCAGCAGTCCTGAAGGAGACATCTTGACCTTAATCCTTTTCAGTTTTCCCCAACACTATATTACCCCTCCAGGCAGCAAAACAACCTGCAGTGGGGGGGGGGAAGGAGGTACCCATCATGCTTTGTCCCCCCTCCCTGATTCTAAGAGCAGCTTGTGGGAGGGGTTATATTAGGAATGGTGTAGGAGGAAATCTCCTCTTTACTTCTCCACTCAATATTTCCCTATTCGCACATCACAATCCTGACACTTCCTGTTAGGCCCGTTTTGATATAACAAGGTCCATTTGTAAGCTCTATTTTGATCTAACAAGGCTTCTACTTTGGCTACATCAAGGAACAGTATTTTCCTTTGGAGGTAACGAGAGACTGCTACAATATATTTGATGGAGGGGGTGCTAGAGAGGATAGGAAAAGTGTTATGATGGTCATCATCATTCAGCTGCAGAGGAAACTGCTCAGCAAAACAAAATCAGACCATGTTTTTGAAAGAAGTACTAGGTTGTCGTCGTTACAATCCAGCAGATTTCCAAAACCTACTGAAGAAGAATACTACTGAAATATTGTTTAGTCCAATAACAAAATACAGAGGGTTGTCCAATGCCAAAATTACACACAGAATAAAAATACAAATCACATCCAGAGAAGCTACCGGGTTGGGGTGGGGAGAAAGAACAGGAAACAATGAAAGGGAAACAGAAGCAAAAGGCACCAAGACTAACAAAGAGGGGAAATAGTGTAATTTAATGTGTTTGTACTCAATGGGGTTTTTTTAAATAAAAAAATCCACTGTCTATGCTGTTGCTTTCTGCTTTTTATAATGCTAATCAGCAACTTACATAAATTTGAACTGCTATGCAGTTCAGATGTTTAAAAGCCTTTAACAACATAACTGTTACAATATCCTTATGCTGCACATTTTTATGTGTAATAAATTCTACAGTAAGCATAAAGTCAGAGTTAAGACATTAACCTTCACACCCAAATTTGCATATATGCTAATAGGCATGATTTGGAAACAACACTAAACATATTTTGTTTTAAGGGATCAATCAACATCAGGCTTGCTTCTTGTTACATCTGAACTGAGAATCCTAGTTAATCTGAACGATGGTTTGTTGAAACAAGCCAGAATAATAAATGATGCTTTGATTCTGGCTTGTTTCAATAAACTACCGTTTAAACCAGGCATAGGCAAACTCGGCCCTCCAGATGTTTTGAGACTACAATTCCCATAATCCCTGACCACTGGTCCTATTAGCTACGGATGGTGGCAGTTGTAGTCCCAAAACAGCTGGAGGGCCGAGTTTGCCTATGCCTGGTTTAAACTAACCACAGTATTTGGATGTGTAAACAGGGAGCACATACTTCTAATCTCTTCCTCATGCAGGAAGGGAGGGCAAGCCATGTCAGCCCAAGGCTTGCTCACATAGTGCTAAATAATGGCTCAACATTACATCCAAACCACGCCATTAATTGAACATGAAAAGGAGCACAAGAATAAGCCCCTATTGACTGCGAAAAGTGCTTTAGGCTCACATACTTACAGTAAATCTTTTTTTCTTCACTCTGTGTTCATCAGAGCTGTGGATGCTAACACTTGGGCAGCTTTCCTTGACATCCATTATATGTTGTCTTTGGGCAAAAATTCAAGATCACCACACCAGGTGTAGCAAAATGTAGAAAATGTCAGCAGTATTGATCTAAAACATGCAGCCTCTCTTGTGTAAATTTAAATTCCATCATGCAAACCTTAAATAAAACGAAACAAAAAGTTCAGCAGGTGACTGGTTTGAATCATGGCTGCAAACTGAATTTTAAAGATTTTCTAAATAAAGGTTATCTTTCCATGTTTCTATAAAGTGAAGATGATACAAGTGAGATGTCGTGGGAACTGGAGGGGAGTCAAGTGTTAATAATAATAGCAGCGTGGCTATAGTAAGGCTTGGTGGCTGTATATGCAGACACAAGAAATGTCTCCTCCCCTACTCATATGCACACTATGCACCAGTTGTGTTAGGTACTATTAACTCCAAAATACCACCATCACCAAAACATGGTTGGTAAATAATGAAATACTACTGTAACTTATTTATGTAACATATATGATATATTCATAGAGCTTTTCATGCATTTTCTTATTAATCCTTACAAGAGGAATATAACATAGGTTAGTATTATTATTATATTACAGCTAGGGTCACAGAAATAAAGGTTTGCCTAAAGTCTCGTGGTTAGTCTGTGGCTAAGATGAGATTTAATATAGGAACTTCCTTGCTCAAACTTGCAGGCAGGCATTCTGTTTGTTTATGTATGCTTGTTTACTCAAAACTAAATCCCTACCTGTGATGGGAATTGGTAAGAGGATACATTGGTAAGAGGATACACCCCCCTGCAATTCAAGAATATGCAGCTGTCCCGGATGGGGATCGAACCTGCACCTTGGCGTTATTAGCCCCATGCACTAAACAACTGAGCTGTAACTTTATTCTCTGCTACTATGCTACTCTACTTCTATGAGGAAAGTGCATTTCCACTAGACTTCTGAATATATGATACATGGAAGCTGCCTCTACCTTCATAGTTTGTGGATTGTTTTGTGAGCAATGCCTACATGTGTACAAAAGGTGCTGTCAACACATTAAAGCAGGGAGTGCAATTCTGCTCCTCTTCTCTGCATTTTGACAATGTGCAAATGACTCTTATTTCCAGTGAGTTGTTGCAACTCTAATCTAGAGGCAGCAGTTTGAGGTTCTTGCTTTGGTGCTCTGACCATTTTCCTTAATTTATCCCCTATTTATTTATTTATTAAATAGCCTGATATATTTGTAATAGCAAGGTAATTCTGAAGAACAAAAACATTTCTATCACCATCCAAAAGTGGTGATTCAGTACCTAAAATGTGTTTTGTTATTAATCTAAAGTGGGTGAATTATCCGTTTAACTTGTGCTACTATAGTAGGAAGCTTATTAAGACCTACTCTCATGGGCGTACCCAGGAACAAATCTAGGGGGGGGGGCAAGCCATGGTCATCCAGGTTGTGACATTTCAGCACGGAAAAGGCGAATGAAACCAAAATTTTATTATATATAATTATAGCAGTGTTTTATTACGGTAGTTATTACAATTATTTGCTTGAATTTTTTTAAATTTCTATTCTAATTACATGTCTTATACTAATATCATTTTTCTTGGGTTTGAAGAAAATGTTGAGGTTTGTTTGGTGCGGCCTTTTTACGTACCTGGACTAAACAAACCGGCAGTTGTGTGGTATAGTAATGCATATACAGTCCTTCCACCATGTGCACTGGTTAAAGCAGACTACTGTGCTACACAAACTCTTCACCGGGAACAAAACTGAATTCAATAACCACATATTTTAAAGATGTAGGAAAATTAAGGAGTACTCTCACCGGAAGAGAGTATGGAAGGGTGCCCCTCTTTCCCTCAGAAAATGTTGAAGATTGTGGTGTTAAGCGACCCCCAAGCTACATCTCCTCCTGGTGGTCATCTAGTCCCGCCCCCTGTAATGCAAGAACATGCACCTATCCCATATGGGGATTGGGCCTGCAAAAATTTGGCTTTATCAGCACTACTATCCTGCCAACCAATAATATGCAGCTTGCCCAAACGGGGATTGAACCTGCATCATAGGGGTTATCAGCACTATTATCCTGTCAACCCAGGAATAGTACCTCAAAGTTTTGATGGGACCCTGGGGGTCATCTAGTCCAACCCCCTGTACCGCAATAATATGCAGCTTTCTCATATGGTGAAAGAGCAATTGCCAAAACAAATCTGATAAAAGGGGCCCGAGGCTATGCACAAAGAGGGGGTAGGGTAGGGTAGGATTAGGGTAATTTAGCTGCTGGCTACAAACTGTCAAGACTCAAGCTCTTAAGCAGCAGTTCAGCCCAACACAGGACTGCATGGCGATCAGGGAAACAAAGAAACTAGGATTAGAGTGATTTAGCTGCTGGCTAGAAAGGGACTTTACGATGCAAAAAGCAACAGAGGTGACCCAGCAATCCTTCCCTGTCCCAGGGAATGGTCCACACTGAGGATGAACACTGCAACTCCGCTCTCCGCTGCCGGCTGTTTTTTTTGCTGCGTGGGAGCTTCCCCCCTTTTTTTGCTTCTCTAGGGAGGGGCAGCTGCACCCCCCTGCCCCATGCTGGGTACACCCATGCCTACTCTGTACACTAAGGCATTTAAAGAAGTACTGTATGACCAAATAGATTAAGGCAGTGCTATACTAGGTCAAATTTAAATGATTATATGCAGGCATCTAGAGCAACAAAATATGCAGAAACAAAAATATGCAGGAAACTGTGTTGTTCCATGGGGGGGGAACAGTCCCACAGTCACAAAATAATGTTACATTAGGGCAAACTAAAATAATGGTTCTTTCAAAGTTTAGCAGAATTGTTCTCCAGTCTCTATCTTAAAAAGTTGAGGAATGTAAACAGATGTTGGTAGGAGCCCCATCTGCAACATTTAAGAAAGTGATTGACGAAGTTATAGGACAAGTTGTGTCTAGAACTAAAGATCCCAGATTTCAACATGGCAAACTGGAACAAAGTATCAATGGCTTCCTCTCTCTTTCAAAAGCAAAAACAAAATTAAAAAATTCATTCCAATAGCACCTTAGAGACCAACTAAGTTTGTCACTGGTATGAGCTTTCGTGTGCATGCACACTTCTTCAGATACCAATGACAAACTTAGTTGGTCTCTAAGGTGCTACTGGAAGGAATTTTTTTATTGTTTCGACTACGCCAGACCAACACAGCTACCAACCTGTTTCAAAAGCTAGTACAGTAGTTATTGCAATCTTTCTCTAGCATTAAAAAAAAAGCACTTATGGCCCCTTGTTAGGCACAGAGAACATGACTGTTATTGTATTAGTAAAGCTGATACCGTTTCAAGTTGTCAACATATAATACCCAGTCTAAATAGTATACACCTACAATAGTTCCCATCTTAAAATAGAAGTCTATGTTTCAATTGTATGTGCTCTCCCATTTTTCCATAAACCCACTGTGATGTAATTCTCCTGTTAGGGAGACACCCATGTTTGTGTTGGCTGAAGTGACAAAGCACTTCAAAATTCAGTTATGAGGCTTGTTTTAAACATCCTACTAAAATATAGATTATGATGAGCCAATTTAGTTTTGTGCTCAGAATTATGTTGCTTCTGAGAAATTCAAGGTTATAAAATAGGTTTGTTTGGATTTAGCAGGCACTGACAGAAAAGCAATACATTACCAAGAGCAACGAAAAAATATTTTCTCTTGATCTACACCGGCTTACTCAAAAATTGAGAGTATGATCAAGGCAAATGTAAACAATCAACTGTAGATCAGTCTCACTAATTTAAGAGTTAAAATATGTAATTAAGTTGCTTGTATTAAAACACACACACAATGGAAAATTGCATAAATACAGCTAGATTGTGTCTTATTTTTCTGTCAGAATTATTTTGTGCATCAAAGCTAACTCAAATTTGCTCCAATTCTCACGTACTGCCATTCTGGTGTGTTAATTGGTTAATTTTTAGATTGGTTAATTTTTAGAGCAAGCCATTTAAACTAAAAAAGCCTTTAAACAATATTACTTAAATAAAACAAAACTTTGCATTTAAATACAACATGCTTCAATCCATTTGAATAGCTTTAATAGGTATTTCTAAGACAAGCAGACACTCAGAGGCCCACATTCATGTACATACTGTGAATTAATGCCCCACATTTCTGTGCAAACATGCTTGTCTTCTCAACCAATTTTTTTTTTTGGGGGGGGGGGGGAATGCAAGCAATTGTTTTCAGCAAATCTGAAAACAGCCACGAGAACCAGTATGGAATTCTGGACAGAGGATGTTGGACTTTTAAGACCTGTCTTCCGAACAGGCATCCATAGGTGGCAGAACTGGCATCCATAGGTGGCAAGGAGTTGCTGGCAGAGGAGTTGCTGGCGGGCTATGAGCCCTCCCCGGGAGCAGCAGGGGGCATGGTGTCATCAGGATTCCTGGCTGCGTTACACTCCATGGCCGACCAATCAGATCGACCTGGGGGTGTGACTCACCTGGAATTAAACCTCCACACAGCTGGGTTCGGTTTCTCTTGTCTCCTGCGCCAGATCTCTCCCCCCCCCCCGCACTCGCCCTAATTTTATGCGCTCTCCATCTTGGCCTTGCTATGGACTACGGTTGGTCGCCTGTTTGTAGGGGCCAGATAGGAATTTTCCCACTTGGCAAATTGGCACCAGCCATGTGGTTTTCGCCTGCCTTGTAGCAATTGTTACAACTTTGTAAGATTGGCAGTTAGGCATTGGTAAACATGGTGTGTGGGAGGTGAGGTTGTGGCCTTCAGTTGCCCCTCCTCTTTAAGGGTATTCTGTTAAAGGGATGTGGGGGTGTGGTTCCTGCCCGAAGCCCGGATATGGGCTAGACTTGAGCCATGCTACAACCCCATCGGGGACCCTGGGGGGCGGGGCTCACAATTTATGTACATCAATAGGGCTCCCCCTACCAGTGGCTGACCCCTATGAGACTACCTGTGTGACGGGCAGGAAAGAGATATAGTCGGTTCAGTTCCAATGCCTAAGCCAAAACCGCTCGCATCTGTAACCAACAAAGTTGTGGCCTAATTTATCCCATTAACCAAAAACACTGGTGTTTGTTTCATTAGCTAAGGAATGGGGGCGGGGGGCTCAGCGGCTCGCCGTACAACAAGCTACTCACCAGCTCTCAGCCACAGTTTCTAATCTATGAAAGGAAAACTGCAACCTACACCCAAAGCTGGTTGTTAGGACAAACAATAATGTAAATAGCACCTTTAACACGTATGAAAATGGTCAACAACAATCACCTGACTTTTGTTCCCTTTATGAAGTATTTAAGACCAAGGTTCCCACTCACGAGGATAACTCTCAGTTATTTAGAGATAAGATAGGCCATTCTAAAGATTACAGAGTTTCTTGTGGAATATGGAGAACAAAACAAAGTAATCAAGCTCAATTCATGAGATAATCTGGAAAAGATGGAAATCCATTAATAGTTGCTACTAGCTCTGAAAACAGGAAATAAGAACAGATGTATAAAGTATTGTAAACCACCTAGCATCCTGGCTTGAGCTGTTGTTTCTAGCTATCTTTTCTGCTTAAGAACATCCTTCTTTCAATTAACAGTCAGAGCTTATGAATTCAGCCAAGGTTTTATTACACATAGTATTTTAAAATGCAAATATACCATGCATATTAATGTTTTCATCAAGAAATGAAATGGAGTTCATACACAGAGCAGGAGGCTGAATTATCAGAGAAGTATGCTAACTATTCCCGCCCCCCCCCCAAAAGTGGACATTGCAGCAACATATAATTAGAGAAATAGTTAGTACAGAGAGCCCATGTGGTATACTGGTTTGAATGTTGGACTAGAACTTGGGAGACTAGGGTTCAGATTCCTTTTTTTTCTTGAATAATTTTTTTCTTGAATTTTACATAAAGAGAAAAAAAGAAAAAAAGAAAAATTTAAAAAAGAAATACAAAAGTACAAAAAACAAAAATGACAATATTATCACATCTTATTTCTTCAAACTTCCTCACTTCCCCTTCTTACAGTCCTTATTAATAATTAACTCTAGGGTTCAGATTCCTATTCAGCCATGACCTTGGGCCAGTCACTGTCTCTCAGCCTAACCTACCACACAAAGTTGTGGTGAGAATAAAATGAGAAGGGGAAAAACCATGTATGCCACCACCTTGAGCTCCTTGGAGTACAGGTGAGAAATCAATACATAAATGAACTAGCAGAGAGGTACAATGATATGACCTCTCTCTCCAAATATTGATTTGTGTGGGTATCATGTCCAATCCTCAGACAAGCAGGAGAACTTCCTGCCTATTTGTCTTGATACACTTCTTTGACCATAACAAGAATGTAGGTTTTGACCTTGTTGGGGTTGGGATTTTTCCGAGCTCTTGCCATAGTGGTCCCATCACTAGGGATTTGACAGTGAGAATAATGTCATTAAATTGAATCTGTACACACCAAATGTCAATGTGGACCCTGCTCAGGCAGCTTATTGCCTTTGTTTCCAACGAGTTGCTAAACTCAGCAAAGGACTCAAAAGTCAAAAGAATAAAGTGCCTCCAACTCTGAGAAGATTAAAGAAGAACAAGTACATGTTGTACCTGAACGACTCTTGGGCATGAATTCCAGGAATTAGCATTAAGTAACAGGCTTTTCCTAGTCCAGGAATGTAATGTAATTCAAGGCTGGTGAGACAGGGAAAAAATCTGCAGTGAATACTTGCTGATTCAGATGGGAACTTCCTTGCAAAAGCGTGGTCTGTACAGACCAATGCTGCTCCCACATGTCATTTTGATTTGGTCCCATCTGTAAAAATCATAGCATAACTGTGGCATGAATGATTTTCATAAAGCATCTGTTGGAATCTCAAGGAGCATAGCAGTCTTGCAACTCTTCCCTTCCCCCATCAATAGTTTATATCAGGGGTGTCCCAACAAGTAGAACAATCTACTGGTAGACTGCAGGGTGTCCATGGTAGATCACAGTAGATCATTGGACTTGCCCCCCAAAAGCTCAACAACTTTGGCAGATCACTGCCAGTTTTTATATAGTGGGAGTTGATCTCAGTCTCTTAAAAGTTGGATATGCCTGGTTTATATGAAGGTTTTTCCATTATGTTTATTTCAACACGGGAGAAAAAGGTAATAAGGAAAGTTTGGATTGTATATCTTTACAGCAAAGCAAAACTGTTAACAAAAAGAAACTGTAAACCAAGTGAGATTATTTGCAGGGATCCCTTACCTTTTAGTCTCTTGGGAGCAAGTTACAAATCCAGCAATAGGTAACACTGGAGATGAAGAGCTTGCAAACCACAGCTTTGTAAAGATCAATTCTGGCTGCAGGACAGACCTACACACAGCAAAAAAATATTAAGTTAAAAGAGACTAACCAATCAATATTACTTATTAGCTGTTTAATCCATTTTTGTCCATATTTAGTATAGCCCTATTAAAAATTGGCAAATTGGTTATTAATTTGAAAGCACTTTCAATGAACCAAGCACAGCCAAGTTCAGACTATTACTAGTTCTTAAAGAAGCTATTCTTAAATACCTTATCTCTGTTGGAAGAAGCAACAGTCTAATTAATACTCATTGTACTGAGAGGAAAAAGTCACCAAAAGGTTAATGAATCTATGCCCAGGAAGTTAAGTGGCCTTCTTGAGTTGTGAATTTAGTTTCTCTTTCGCCTTTACTCCTTGCTTCTGCAGTAACCAGTAATAGCTGATTATAGGTTTATAGTTTATGCTTACAGCTGCACCTGCTTTCCTTGTGATGCGTGAAAAACCTACTCTGAAACAATTTATTAAACAGGACTTTCAATGAAGGCTGTTCATTCATAGACGTTTTCTTTCAAAATGAATATGACATGGTGCATTTACTGTTGTTGTTGTTGTTTAGTCGTTTAGTCGTGTCCGACTCTTCGTGACCCCATGGACCATAGCACGCCAGGCACTCCTGTCTTGCACTGCCTCCCGCAGTTTGGTCAAACTCATGTTCGTAGCTTCGAGAACACTGTCCAACCATCTTGTCCTCTGTCGTCCCCTTCTCCTAGTGCCCTCCATCTTTCCCAACATCAGGGTCTTTTCCAAGGATTCTTCTCTTCTCATGAGGTGGCCAAAGTATTGGAGCCTCCTCATGAGGTGGCCAAAGTATTGGAGCCTCAGCTTCACGATCTGTCCTTCCAGGGAGCACTCAGGGCTGATTTCCTTAAGAATGGATAGGTTTGATCTTCTTGCAGTCCATGGGACTCTCAAGAGTCTCCTCCAGCACCATAATTCAAAAGCATCAATTCTTTGGCGATCAGCCTTCTTTATGGTCCAGCTCTCACTTCCATACATCACTACTGGGAAAACCATAGCTTTAACTATACGGACCTTTGTCGGCAAGGTGATGTCTCTGTTTTTTAAGATGCTGTCTAGGTTTGTCATTGCTTTTCTCCCAAGAAGCAGGCGTCTTTTAATTTCGTGATTGTGCATTTACTACAAACGAGTAAAAACAGGACAGCTAGACTACTCATCATGAGACATAAAATTAGTACCTTGCATCACAACGTGAGTTATCCCAAATAATAGTGTAGAAATGTTGGACAATTGTTAACTTGGTCAACTATGCAAACAACTTCCCATGCAGCCATTTTAAATCCCAGACAGTTGTCGTGTCCACTCATTCTATCCCGTTAGAGGTGGGGCACATGGGGTGGGGTGGGGAACCGTGCAGCTGGGCATGCAATATTTTAACTAGAGTTCCCATTAGGTGTTGCTGCTGGGCAGGCTTTGCCTGACCATACATGACAGCTTCTGCAACACTGCTATTGTTTCTCCAGAGACAGAAAAGCCTAAAAGAGGTGAAATTGACAAGTTCCTTATCAGTTTCAAATCATGGTACTGTGGAGGGTCTTCCTGCATAGGAAAATGGATCTAGCTTAATTTTTATCCCCTCTAACCAAAAACAAAAACTGTGTGTGTACAGCGAAAGAAAGGTAGAGCATTCCACATTTTTTACTTCATTTTTAAGTGAAATGGACAAGGTTCCTCTGTCCACTGAACTCTGGAGTATGTCTATACTTTCAAGGCAAAAAAACAGAGTTTGCTTTAAAACTGAAGTAAATATCTGTACTGAGTCCTGCTACGACACAGCACAGAAAAGAGATGTTATTCAACTAAGTTTTACTCAAAGCAGATCCACTGAAATAAATGAATATGACTAAGGTAGATCCATCAACAGCAATAGGTGTACTCTGAAATACTACCTTATGTTTTTGTGTTTAATTAAAAGGCCTGAAATATCAGATTTGTGGGCTGGGGACAGGGAAACCTTTGGACCATTTATAACCGAAGTAATTTATAGTCAAAGAAAATCTATTTGGAATTTTGAAACAAATAAGGGTTAACTGCTAGGCACAGCAGCTCTTCAAAATTCATAGTCACATTAAGGTTATGTGCCTGCTAGCTTTAAAGCACCTGACTGCATGAATGATACAGCCAGTGGCTGAACTGTGACACTTCTAGTGACTGAATGTAGCTCAAAGGTCTCGAAACAGCAAACAGACTGTCTTGTAAAACAGACTGTTCAAGTTCCAAAACCACAGAAATTACTGGGGGAAACCACAACATCCTGTCAACTTGTCCTGGAGATAAATGGGTGGGAATTTATCAGGCTACATTTGCAGTCTTCAGATACCAGCTTGTCTAATTGTTACTCGCCACACAGACTGCAAACAAAGCAAGATTTTTCCAGTAAATGGAAGGGAGAACTGAAAACATCGCCCCACTTCAAAAACTAGGAACTGAAACCATAAAGGGATGACTACACAACTGTGAAGGAAAGATTGGATTTTTCAAGTGTGTCAGTTTAACCTGATCAGCCCCATATTTCCACAACCGAAAGTTTCGGTTTTCCTTGACCATGTGCGGATGCAGGCAAATTTCCTTTGGGCATTAAAGTCCATCATCCAGCAGCAGTCACATCAAAATCCCCCCCCCCAAGCCAGCTGCTTGTCACTGTTGTTCACGTAGGTGCTCAACTTCCTGCAAGAAGACTTGTCTCACACGGGTACTCAAACCAGAGATTAACCAGTTAAAAAGCAGGAAAGACTATGGCCTCACCATTTCAACACAAGGAAACTTTACAGTTTTCCTATGTTGCATACTTTTGTATGATTACTTAGTACAGTATAAACCTGCCCTGCCTTGCTATGGCTTCCCCCTGCACCTTTCATTCTCCCTATGATGATTCTGCTGCCTAACGCAAATATTCCTCTTTGATTGAGACTGTTGTGTATTAAAGTAATAGCACAGCCAAGTATGTACTGTAATATAGAGTTTATTGTAGTGTATTACAGAGTTTATTTGAATGTACAAGTTCCAGCGGGAACGTCTATCATTTGCTGGTTCAGAGTGCAGGATTTGGATCCACTGCCGGATTGGTTTCCGCTGGAGGGAATCCTTGCCATTGGTTCCCGCCAAAATGTGTCTTTCCCCTGCTAGTTCTCTGTTACTATATAAGCCCTAGTTTTCCCCATTCCCTGCGTTCTGGCTCTTACCTGTTCTTTGAAGTAAAGAGATGTTGTACCAGATCCTCGCCTCCTGTTTCTTATTTGCACTGAGCTGAAATCACTGAAGACCCACTACACTGTTGTTGTTGTTGTTTAGTCGTTTAGTCGTGTCCGACTCTTCGTGACCCCATGGACCATAGCACGCCAGGCACTCCTGTCTTCCACTGCCTCCCGCAGTTTGGTCAAACTCATGTTCGTAGCTTCGAGAACACTGTCCAACCATCTCGTCCTCTGACATCCCCTTCTCCTAGTGCCCTCTATCTTTCCCAACATCAGAGTCTTTTCCAGGGAGTCTTCTCTTCTCATGAGGTGGCCAAAGTATTGGAGCCTCAGCTTCACGATCTGTCCTTCCAGTGAGCACTCAGGGCTGATTTCCTTAAGAATGGATAGGTTTGATCTTCTTGCAGTCCATGGGACTCTCAAGAGTCTCCTCCAGCACCATAATTCAAAGGCATCAATTCTTCGGCGATCAGCCTTCTTTATGGTCCAGCTCTCACTTCCATACATCACTACTGGGAAAACCATAGCTTTAACTATACGGACCTTTGTAGGCAAGGTGATGTCTCTGCTTTTTAAGATGCTGTCTAGGTTTGTCATTGCTTTTCTCCCAAGAAGCAGGAGTCTTTTAATTTCGTGACTGCTGTCACCATCTGCAGTGATCAAGGAGCCCAAGAAAGTAAAATCTCTCACTGCCTCCATTTCTTCCCCTTCTATTTGCCAGGAGGTGATGGGACCAGTGGCCATGATCTTGGTTTTTTTGATGTTGAGCTTCAGACCATATTTTGCGCTCTCCTCTTTCACCCTCATTAAAAGGTTCTTTAATTCTTCCTCACTTTCTGCCATCAAGGTTGTGTCATCTGCATATCTGAGGTTGTTGATATTTCTTCCAGCAATCTTAATTCCAGCTTGGGATTCATCTAGTCCAGCCTTTCGCATGATGAATTCTGCATATAAGTTAAATAAGCAGGGAGACAATATACAACCTTGTCGTACTCCTTTCCCAATTTTGAACCAATCAGTTGTTCCATATCCAGTTCTAACTGTAGCTTCTTGTCCCACATAGAGATTTCTCAGGAGACAGATGAGGTGATCAGGCACTCCCATTTCTTTAAGAACTTGCCATAGTTTGCTGTGGTCGACACAGTCAAAGGCTTTTGCATAGTCAATGAAGCAGAAGTAGGCGTTTTTCTGGAACTCTCTAGCTTTCTCCATAATCCAGCGCATGTTTGCTATTTGGTCTCTGGTTCCTCTGCCCCTTCGAAATCCAGCTTGCACTTCTGCCACTACACTACAGAGACGCTAATCATTAAGGAGAGACCAGGAGTGTGTGCTTGTGTGTGTGTGAGAGAGTGTTTCTTGAGGCCTCTTTATTCTAAGAGTACATGTACTTAACATGATTTGCACTTGAACAAATAGTTGTTTTCTGCAACCAGGAACATTAATGAGCCTCCTGAGCAAAGAGCATCACAGGAACCATGTAGTATTGGAAGCTTTTATTGTTGTGTGTTTGGGGCATTTTACAAGCTTTCCCACTTTTAAATTTAATTAATGCCTTGTTAAACTCATATAAACTTAAATTCCATTTTAACTGGACCTTGGATTTATTGGCCCACCCATACTTGCTCTATCTAATATGAAAGTTGGCTCTACCTAATTAGTGGATTCCTCTAATAAATGGAGTTTAATTAAGCAGTCTAATGGTCTGACTAATTAAGACAGTAGCAGCTACTTGATATTATTACTACTTGGTGGAGGTCAAAGGTTGCCCAGAAAGTACCTGGATACGTTAAGGAATAAACCTACACTGTTCACTAAAGTGGTCTATTGTAGGGAAAGAAAAATCAGAGTTACAGCAAATCCCAAAAGTAGACACCAATATTCCTCAAGCAGGACATTTTGTTAGTGGCAAGATCACAAATAGAATCGAAATAGCTAGCAGACTGGAATGAGGAGAATCGTACACTAGCAGCAAGGGGGTCTACACATTGCCTGAAAGTGTCCTACGTTTCTTTTGACGACCTTTTCTGGCTCACGGAGCAAAATGAATTATCTTCAACGTCTAAATTATGCAAATACCTATTACATTCTGTTGCAGAGATAAGGGCTGCTGCGTTCTTGAGGTCAGATAAAGAAGTGTCCTTGAGCATATGCAGAGCAACATGCCATGCCATACAGTTGTGGGACTATAACTCTCATCATCCATCTCCATTGGCCATGCTGTCTGGGGTGATGGGAGCTGAAGTAAAGCAACATCTGGAGGGCACCAGGTTCACTACCCCTGCTCTACTGACATCCAGGTGTTGGTGCTGACCTTTAAAGCCCTAAACAGCCTGGGCCAAGTATACCTGAAGGAGCGTCTCTACCCCCATCACTTAGCCCAGACACTGAGGTCCTCCTCCGAGGGTCTTCTGCTGGTTCCCTCACTGTGAGAAGTGAAGTTACAGGGAACCAGGCAGAGGGCCTTCTCGGTAGTGGCACCCTCCCTGTAGAACACCCTCCCTTCAAGTGATAAAGAACTAAACAACTTTTAGAAGACATCAGAAGGCAGCCCTGTTAGGAAGTTTTTTAAGTTTGATGCTTTATTATGTTTTATATATTCTGTAAGCCACCCAGAGGGAAAACCAGCCAGATGGGTGGAGTATAAATATTATTATTATTATTATTATTATTATTATTATTATTTATTTATTATTATTATTATTATTATTATTATTATTATTATTACTACTACTACTACTACTACTACTATTAACCTGCTGTTCATACTGTCCTCCCTTTGCCATGTTTAGCGGGAAATAAAAGCAAACAAAGGGACCCAGGTGGCTCTGTGGCCTAAACCACTGAGCCTAGGGCTTGCTGATCAGAAGGTCGGCGGTTCGAATCCCTGTGACGGGGTGAGCTCCCGTTGCTCGGTCCCAGCTCCTGCCAACCTAGCAGTTCGAAAGCACATCAAAATGCAAGTAGATAAATAGGAACCGCTACAGCGGGGAGGTAAACGGTGTTTCCATGTGCTGCTCTGGTTTGCCAGAAGCGGCTTTGTCATGCTGGCCACATGACCTGGAAGCTGTACGCCGGCTCCCTCGGCCAATAATGCGAGATGAGCGCGCAACCCCAGAGTCGGTCACGACTGGACCTAATGGTCAGGGGTCCCTTTACCTTTACCTTAAAAGCAAACAAACTGAGAACAACTGTTCCACAAACTTATATCGGCTTTCTATCCGTTTAACTCTCGGGGCTTCTCCCTAGAAGTCTTATAAATTTTTATTCATGTTGAGGGTGCTAAGAACCCTTAAGTCTCTTTACTGCCAATCAGACTACACCAAAAACCTGTTCATGGGAGTGTTCTCCTTTGACAAGCAGTGTAAATTAGGTCCCTCATAGCTCTTCTTCTTAAATTGCAGGTCTTTTCAACCAAAGGAAGCTAAGTCATTATATGGCTTTATGGACTCTTGTTTCAATGCTTCACCCCCATCCTAGGTTGGCCCCAGTGTACTGCTAGGACGAAGTCCATTAGCCATGAATATTACCAAAGAACTACAGTTCCCAGGACTGGGAATGACAATTAAAGCTGGTATTGTAGATACCGACCTTCCTCCTCACACTAGATGGCTTCATTTCCTTTTACAGTGAGAGCTAAACTGAAAATTACATGGGGGGCATGTGAGCCACTCTTCCAACTTTTTGTGTTAAATGAAAAGCAGTACCAAACGCTGTGATTGAGAGCACAGGAATGACAGGTGGGCAAGGGCTTGGAATCAGGGCTCAGAACCTGTGGCCCTCCATAGGTTGTTGGACTCCACCTCCTTTCAGCCCCGACCTCTGCTGTCTGAGACTGATGGTATTTGGGACTTCAAAAACATCTGGAGACCAGGCCTTCCCCATCCCTAGCTAAAATCTTTCCCTTCTAGCATTGATCTGCTAAATATTCCCACTGGTATCTTTTCTTCCAGAAGGGGGTAAATAATGGCAGGTCATTCTTGGAGGCTGATCTGTCCCTACAAGACTTTTCTAAGGTTCTGAAGGCATGATGACTGGCTATGGCACAAACACAAGCTTGTGCTCCAAACTCACATTATTTGCAAACCTCTGAAAGGTATGCTGCTAAGACTTACATACATAGAATCATGTTTGAAAGTGTCACCATATGGTTGAAGCAGAATTCTAGTCATCTTAATCCTCAAAGACAGCATGAGATCAGAATTAACAGATTCCAGCACAGCTGGGAAAGCATTCCAGGAGGGGTGGTGCACAGTCAAAGGCATTTTAGAAAAATGTTTAAGCAAATAAGTAGGAGTTTATAGAGCGGTATGAATGTGAACACTTGTCACTAGTTCATATCCCATATCCAGTAGGTATCGGTGAAATTTGTAAATACATTCCAATAATGGTTGCAGCAACAGTATGTTTAGGTGGGCGGGCGGGTGGGTGAGCGTGTATGGGGAGGGTAGCACTGCATTTCCCAGATCCAAATACGGAGTCTCCAAGTGGAGAGAAAATGAGATGTTCCTGCAAGAGAGGTTAGAAGGAAGATGTCAGATGTGCACAGCAGATTACTACCAGATGTGCATTTGCTGCACAAAAACGGCTTCTGTGAGAAGACCCTCGTTTGGAATGCCCAGCCAAGAGACGAAAATATGACAAATAGTGTCAGATAGTATGTGATATCTCTGCCAAAAAGAACACTCAGCTGCCAGTTTTGCCCTTGGACTGCAGACACAAAGGGATAGGAAGTATACTCTGAATCTGTTCCATCAGCCAGAAGACTAAAGGCTGCTGGGTTGTCCGTGTGAGGTTTGTGTATGTATGCACATATAGCATTATTATTTATTGCTTGAAAGCTGCCTTGAGAACCATTTAATTGAAGGGCAGCTTATAACTTTTCAAAACAAACAAGAAAGTAAAGAGAAAATTTAGATAGCAAAAATAAGTGGAATTTTATTTTATTTCATTTATTTATTAATTTATTCATTCATTCATACATACCCAGCCACTTTGGGCGGCTGCCAACAGAATATTAAAAACACGATAAAACATCAAACATTAAAAACTTCCCCAAAAAAAGGTTGCCTTCAGATGTCTTCTAAAAGTCAGATAGTTGTTTATTTCCTTGACATCTAATGGGAGGGCATTCCACAGGGCCCTCTGCTTGGTTCCCTGTAGCTTCACTTCTCACAGGGAGGAAACTGCCAGAAGGCCCTCGGAGCTGGACCTCATTGTCTGAATGATGGGGGTGGAGACACTCCTTCAGGCAAGAAATTGAAGGCAGTGCTCTCCTCCTAGTCCACCTAGTTAAGTCAGTCAACTAGAAATTTAACAAGTTGATATATTAGTTGGAATTCCCATGTTTCCACTTGTGGTTTTCTGAAAACAACTAAAAACCAACGTGGGCAATTCACAGAGGTAGCACATTTCAGTGGATTGAATCACAAGTAATCACAATGATGCTGAATGTCTGAATTATTTAACATCAGGTTTTCTAAATGTAGCTTCACTGAAGACTGGTTAGTAAAAGCAGCGTCACAAACTGCACAGATCCAGCCCTGGACATCTGTTAGGGATTACTATAGTAGAGAAAGTTAATTGAATAACACAAAACACTATACTGAACTGGGATGTCTATCCACAAAGAGTGAGGAATGAGTATGAGTTAATTTGTTCGCATATGTAGAAGACCAGAAGCTGCCTTATGCCTGGTCATATTATTTGTTCGTCTAGCCTAATATCACTCTGGGTCACAGCAGCTCTCAGATCAAAATGATCAAGGGTCTGGAGCAACTCCCCTATAAGGAAATGTAACACCACTTGACGTTTTTTAGTTTAGCAAAGGTGGTACATTCCTGCTAGAATAATATTTTCTAATTAATGCTAAAAGCTTTCTCATTACATTATGTACAAAAGTAAATATACTGACTTTTTATGTTCTCCCAAATAATGCTGTTCCGAGTTCTGAATGGGAATAGGAAAAATTCATCCTTAAACAAATTACCAAGGAAAATGCAAACACATTGCTCTTGTTTAAAAAAAAAAATTAAAGGCTCTGCTTTCACAAAATCAGCATTTTGGATTTCCCAAAACGAGACAACACCCTTTGAAGTGGAGTCAACAGAAGCTTATCAGTGTCCACATTGCAGAGGCATCAGTTTATAAAACCCTGTTTCTGAGGCATATCTGCTAGCATTCTTACCATTACACCAAGTTTTAATTCAATGAGTCACCAGAAGTGTTTTATAAAAGCAAAACTTCAAAGCAAAACGGCAGGCATGATTAATTATAAAATAGTAATCAAAACACTGAACTAGTAGCTCTCAAACACAAGCTGTGAATTAAGTAAATTTGGGAGGTTCTCTCATTGCAACTTACAAACTGCATTTTTAAATTATGCTTTCTTATTTTTGAACAGATGTTGCAAGCCTCATCTTCACTATCTAGAAAGCTTGCTTTTGTCAAGGTGAAGTTAAAAAGCATTAGAAGAAACTTTTGAATACAATTATTGTTACCTAACTGTATGACTGAAAAAAAAAATTTGTTTTAGTTTAACCTGGATAGACCAAATTGAGTGAGAACTGTTAAATGAAGCACCACTTTTCACTATGAAGATTCACAAGCCTAGCACTGAAAAGATGGCAAGGAGGGCACTAGGTCAAGACTTTCCTCTTTTCCTAGGCATCTGATTGCACTGATCTTTCTTTATAGTCATGGGGCTGTTTGTTGGCTTTGTTGTGTTTATGGTGATCATGCTGAGGTTGTGGGATTTTAATTGTCTTTGTATGGATATTTTAGTCATTGTTTCTTGTTGTTTTTTCTTTGATATATTATACTGTATTTGTTTATACTGCATTTCTGCTTCAAGTTGCCTTGAGGCCTTCTTGGCATAAGGCAGTGAAGACAGAACAACAAACAACTCATTAAAGATGACACAGTCACTATGCTAAGTGCTTTTCCCATTGGCCCACCTGTACCATTTAAAGGCTGCCAGCCACATGGATGAAGCAAGTTGTGGGGGTCTTTTTCCGTGGTATCTGCTCCCACACTGGAGGGAACCCTACAAGCAAGCCCATGATGTGGTTAGAAGCTTTTAAATACAAGAGAAGCACCATAAGGCAGCGGTGGAAGAAGCCGCTGGGGCGGTGCACCCAGTGGCAGGGCAAGCCGCCCTTGGGGGCAGGACGTACCACAGGGCCTCCAGAGACTGCCTGCCTCCTCCCACTCAGCCACCCTACAGCTGGGGGGGGAGGCAGCAGGCGAACCGTTTGGACAGCACAGAGCCTGCATGTTCCCAAGCCACCGTGTCTCTCCCAGGAGAGACACGTGGCTTGTGCACGCTGCAGGCCCCGCAGTGAGTGCCGCCCGGCCTTTTGCCACCCCCCTCAGTGGTGACATCCAGGTCGGACCGCACCCCCTTCCTCCACCTCTGCCATAGGGTTGTTGGTGTTTCTCATTTTTCCAGTCCTAAAGGTATCTGCAGCAATTTGTAAGCATTTTAGTCAGCTAATTTCTCCTGATAAACACATTTTTGTCTGCTGTTTTAAATAATGCACACATTGTTACTAGCAATTCTTCCTAATATAACGCATTCTGTATGTTATTTTTACTAATATATACATTTTTATACACAGTCCCTCTAATGTAAACATGTTTGTAAACATCGGTTGGAGACCTGCATTGCGCAATTTGGATAAGTGCAAATTTTGAAGGATGGCTGTGCTTCAGTTCTCATATTCTTTTAGAAACTACAAATTTGAAAGATCTAGGTTTCAATGCAAACTGAATCAAATTTCTCCCTCATCCCTAATTCTAATCTCCCCTCCCTAAATACTTTTATGGGCAGGAAGAGATTGAATTAATTGCATTGCAACACAAATCTTTTACTGGGTCACCCAAGCACATATTACATTGCTACAAACATGCAAAATCAAACACTAATAAGATCTATCCTAACCTAGCATGGATAAATGCAGTTTCATTCAGACTGCTGAATGCTAAGAAAACAGCTTTCCCCACAGCTTATTTGTAAGTATCACAATCAATGTTCCCTTTTTACTCTAATGGCATTTGGAAGAGTGGATAACTACCCTGATGCTTTTGATGTGCCACTACATTTGCCAAGGTTGATAAGCAGCGATGAGAGCAAGCTGCACGGCAGCCTCCTTTGCTAGTTATGCAACTGCCCTGTTTTAGGTACTGCAATATTTATGCCCCCAGTACATTTTTTAATGTTGTTGTCTGAAGCGCAATGTATTGCTGCATCTCTCCATTGAAAAATTCAACACCATCTCCGTAACTCAAAATATAATTTGGGTGCCGTCTGCAGTGCACTTGACAAAAGCAATAAATTAATAAAGTGGGGAAATGTCAACATAAGTATGATGGTAGGCAATGAAACAAAAATATGAAAAATTGCACTGACACAGCAATTACCAACACTTGAAGCTTTTATTCAGGAGAAAATATGCTTGACATTTACAGCAGTTTGGCCAGAAATGAAAAAATGAAAGTTAAGGACCAAGTGTACACTAGAGACTGGGAACAGGATCCAACCCAGACAAGGAGCTCACTGCTCCCCACTTCCTACCCATTGCTAGACCTTGTGACAACTTAAAAGGAAAAGCACTTTTCACAGAAGAAAATTGGAAAATATGATTGCAATTCTAAGCATGCTTACTTGAACACAGCGTTAAAATAAACTTGGATATTTTTCAGAGAGAATTGGCTGGATCCGGATGTATATGGGAGGAACGTGACTGTCCCACTCCCTCCTGCCTCTAGTAGCTGCTTCCTCCAATGCCAAAATCTCTCCTGAGATTCATGGGGTCTTAGCTAGGACAAGACTACTTTGGGTTACAGAAAGAGACTGACAGCAGATTTAAATGATTCCCTGAGGGTTTTCTGGTGTGTTTTTTAAACGTCCTGCATTTGGAGAACTAACATATCAGGTATAAAGGGTAGTAGCCAAGCTCCCTTATTTTTATAAGTTGGGGAAAGCGGGAAAGAGAAGGGAAAGCAGGAGTTATGCTTTCAAATGTTTTCTCGCTTCAATTTGAGTCTTTTAGTTATCAGTATTTCTGGCACAATTAAGCAGAAGAAAGTGAGTAGAGTGTTGCAGAAAACAGCAGCATGCAGCACCAAACAGTTGGCAATAGGATCAGTCCTGTTTTTAGAGAAGAGTAGATGGTTTGGTTAAGCCATCTGTGCTCTCCCATCTGAACAGACAATTGGCACAATTGCCAGCAGCCTGCTGGGACTTCACATGAATATTGCTGGTTTCCTGATCAAGTCCCCCCCCCCCCGGAAAACATGCACACACCACCTGTTTGCAGTTCCTTATCCATCTAGGAACACGTGCAGAATTTTAGCTTCCCAACGTTTATCACCCTAAGTAAACTGAAGCAAAAAAAAAAAAAAAATGAAGCAGTTGGATGTTAACTTGGAATGCCAGTTTAAAACAATCTCTCACCACATCACAATTACATACCACCACCACTCCACATGCACACACATTGTGTGTGTCATAGTACCTAATAATGTACTGCTAAATCAGTAGGCATTATCCCGAGCATAAAACACTTAATTTCTCTGATGCATTCCCCTCTCTTTGGTATTCAGTTTCTAAACCCTGTTCTTGAAATTAGATTAATGAATTCAGCTTAGCAGGGCGCACTGTGAGGTCTGTGACTAAAACACTCACCTGTGAGAAGACATTTGTCAAAGATGACATCGTAAACCTACCTTTGCAACATTTAATTCTGGTTGAAAATCTTAGCTGTTTTCAAAGTTTGATCTGAATTTGCTAATACAGTGGAACTTCGGTTTTCAAACGTCTCCATTGACAAATGTTTCGGAACTCGAACGCTGTCAACCTGAAAGCAAATGCTTCCATTTTCAAACATGCCTCGGAAGTTGAACTTCCGAAGCAGCTTCCTTATTGAGTTTATTAGTATTAATTTTTCCGTTTTGAGGCTTCTGTATTGAGCTTTCGGTTTTCGAATGTTTCGGAACTCGAATGGTGTTCCGGAACAGATTATGTTCGAAAACTGAGGTTCCACTGTACAGATTAAGTAAACATACACAAAATTATAAATATATTTCTATTCCTGTTTCTCACTAAAAAATGAACAATGTGCATATGTAAGAAGAATCACTCTAGGGTAGGAAATCAATTGAGTAAACTAAAACCACATGGTCTCGTGTGCTAGAAGATGCAATATTATAGTACTGCATAAAATGTTTCTGTATTTCTAAAGGAAGCACCATTGCTCCAAGTTACTTGACATGCATATTCCAGCACTTAGGAAATTATATTGGGCAGCCTTCCCTTAGGTGGTGTCGTCCAGATGTTTTGGACTACAACTCCCTTCTGCACAGTTGTGCTGGCTGAGGCCGCTGGAAGCTGCACTGCAAAAAGATCTAGAGAGCCCCTGCTAAGTGAAATCACTTTGATAGGAGTGAAACTATCGATCAATTCAGCTGCTAGCAATCAGCCAGAGAAGTACAAATACACTTTTAAGGTGAAGGCAGAAAGAACATCTGAGAAGAACTTGCAAAGCTGTCCCCACTCCCCAAGAACTTAGCCCTGGAGGTAGAATAGGATTTAAAAATGGCAAGGGTGCTGCCAAATCAGACCCATTGCTCTAAAAATACCTATTATGCCTCTCTTCAGCTCTGGTGTCATGTGTGACAAGACCTTCACTCCTGCTTGTTAACACAATGCCTAAATTAGAAATTTAAGTAAGTGCTAATGCTTTCTTCTTTGCAGCTGAAACAGAGGAATTAAATACAAGACTTAAATTACAAGACAAATTCCAAATCTTACAACGGCTGGGTCTCTAATTAGAGCAGTAGCACTCAGGCACATTCATGAGCTGTAAAGATGGGCTTCAGATTCCCACATTCAAGTGTTTCTTGTGCGAAGGGGAAGCATTTCCTGCCCTCCAGGGTCTGTGCTCCAAGCTCTGTACACTGAGTAAAATTTTGAAAAGGGATGCTGGCTGTATCCATGAAAGCTCCTCCCTGTGAGCAGGAATCCCGCTCTCCCTTGAGACCTTCACTCAATGCACAGAGGTTGGGCCCAATATTGGAGATGGCACCACTGGTCCAACACCTGAAGGCTTCAGATTCCCCACTCCCTGCCATAAAGAGACTAAAATAAATTGTAAAATATACATAAAAGGCAAGAAAGAAATGGGGAAAATAAATAAATTTTAGGGAGTGAAGTAACAAGCAAACAAGTACTACAGGATGCAACTATTAAATGCATGATCTTCTACAAAATTCAGAATTGTGTGGCCCGCAATACAAAGAGAATTCTGCTCTTTATAAAACAGAAATAGACCTCATGTTTTTGTCGTTTAGTCGTGTACGACTCTTCGTGACCCCATGGACCATAGCACGCCAGGCACTCCTGTCTTCCACTGCCTCCCGCAATTTGGTCAAACTCATGTTCGTAGCTTTGAGAACACTGTCCAACCATCTCATCCTCTGTCGTCCCCTTCTCCTTGTGCCCTCCATCTTTCCCAACATCAGGGTCTTTTCCAGCATGTAAGCACCTTCAAAATACTCCCCACTCCACCCCATAAATACCACGTGTGCTTCTGCTGCAGTCAAACACCATTTGCCTGGGGATAGTAATTTTTACCATAAATATTACTATATAATTACTATGTGTCAATGATAAGACACTGGTAGATTTGAAACTGAGCTGGTGCATTGTGGAAGAGGTGGCAACACTAACACAATCATTTCAATCATTTCAGTTAGGCATTGTAGAAAGCCACAATTTGTTTGGTAGGCCAACTTGTGGCTACAATTCCAGAGCAGAGAGGTACTTAGCTCTGCCTAAAGCAGGGGTGGTTAACTCCCAATTGGGGGGCGGGGTGGATACAACAACCTAACCAATCTATTCTGACCTCCTTAACACCCCACCAATTATGGCAGGTGCAGTGAAAAAAGAAAATGAAGTAGCCCCAAAGCTTGGTGTCATAGGGATCTGGGAAGTTTACAGTTAAATTGCAGAAAATGCCTGAAACGTTAAAGTTTGACTTGAAGGTGTCACAAGACACTGTTGTTTTCATTGCAACAAACTAATACAGCTACTCCTCTGGAAACTGAGACTTCTAAGTTTCTAAAGTCTATTTGCCAGAAAGCACAGAGAGTAGGGGTGTTGTTGTTTTTTAAAGAAAATATTAAGTTAAAAGCACCATTGGGTGGGGTATACAGAGATAGTCATGCAATTTGAGTTTAGATCGTGACTTATTAATGTACCAAATAGCAAATATTACATCAACACACATTTTAAACAGCTTTTAATGATATTTAACAAGGTACAGTCATGCTACTATCTTAAAAGAAACTCACTTGTGCTCAAGACTAGTGTGCTGAAATAAGATAAAAGTGGGACAAAGTGTTCCTGTTCATTAAAGGGCTCTGAAATTACCTCTGTTTCATCTCAGGAGAAGTGACTGATATATTTACAGAGTTATCTATGACACACTGTGAGGGGCAAGGGGTATCGCGAAGCCCCTCCCCTCCTGAGTTCCAGCCCAGCCCAGAGCACGACTGAGAGCAGGGAAAGCTCCAGCTCAAGTGGGGAAACAGGAAGTGGGGTCCAAGGCTCTGGCAGGGTAGAAGAGCCAGCGTCCCAGGTGGGACAGGAAGGAGGAAGAAAGGGGGGCAGACCCATCCCCCCAACTCCGGAACTTCGCAGAAAGCGTCGGGGAAAGAGGATGGGGCTCCCCAAGTTGTTATGCTGGCGCAAGACGCGCCAAACGCCATTCGGAGGTACTGATTCAAGCTGAGAAGATGTGTCTCTGTAAATAGCTCCACCTTTAGCACTGTAAATACGTAACACAAATAAAAAGATAAAATGCAGAGCGGTGCAGAGTCGTTACTCTGAAGTAGCCCTATCCGGTCACTGTGACAGCTACCTCCGAATCCTTTTTGGGGCTACTTTGGAGTTGCCGGGATGACAGCGCCAGAAGCAGAGAAATGGCGGCAGATCGCGGAGAAAGCCCAGCAGGACCTGCAGGCACTGGCGTTGCAGGCACAGGGGGAATTAAAGGCGGCTAAACAAGAAACGGAGAAAGTCAAAGAGGACAGGCACAACCTTGCTGAACAGGTGAGAGCGCTTCAGGAGAAAGAGCAGCAGTTAAGGGCAGGAGCGGTGGACCTCCAAAACAAGTTGGATGCAGAGAAAGCCAAGGGAGGAGGGGGTGCCCAGCTCCAAGTGCTGCCAGGAAGGAGAGCAGGGACCCTAGTAAGCAAGTTCAATGGAGACCCGAGGGAATATCATGGCTTTGAGACTGAGATCGTGTATGCTCTTGAGCTGCACAATAATGAGTTCCCTGATGATGCGCACAGAGTAGCGTTTATTGTGGAACACCTTACCGGGGGAGCCAGGGAGTGGCTGAAACCGTTAATCGCGACAAAAAATCCTTGCATGAAGGATGTCAAACTATTTTTGGAGGCTTTAAAAACCATGTATGCGGCTGATAGCCATTTGGACCAGACCAAAGAGGAACTGCATAATTTAAGACAAAGAACAATGACAGTTCGCGAATATTGGTCAAGATTCACCATGCTGGTGCACAGACTGGGGTGGGAACTGCACTCGCCTCCGATGGAAGCGGCATTCTACCTGGGGTTGAATGAGGATGTGAAAGATGAGCTCTCGAGAGGTCCAAAGCCCAGTAATATGGATCAGCTGAGCAAAGCGGCTCTGGCGGTGGGGGTGAGACAGGAATCCCGGTGGAACGACAAGCAAGCAACGCGCGCAAAGCGGGCTTGGTTCCCACGGTCGCAGGAGAAGCCTCTCCCCCAACAGCCATCTCACACCATGCCAGGGGCCAGCCAAGACCAGGAACCCATGCAAATTGATAGCGCGCGCGGGCTTTTCAAACCCCAGCGGCGCCAAGACGCAAGGAGGGAAGAGGCGGGAATTGCTTTCTCTGCAACTCCCCTCAGCATCTCGTCAGAGACTGCCCACATCGCAGGGAATGGCAAGGAAAGGCGGGAACGGTTGTGCCCTCCCCCACTGACGCAGCACAACAGCAGGGAAACGAGACAGCCTGGCTGCAGGAGACAAGGGGCAGCAGCCAGGCGCAATCGGCAGACAACAGCCCCAGCCCACCCACCCGCACAGCGAGGAGCAGCGCCAGCCCACCCACCCCCAGAGCAGGGGTGGTTCTAGAAGTGACGCTAACGCTCCCTAATGGGTATCCCCTGATGGTCCTCGCGTTAATCGATTCGGGGGCGTCGGCCAACTTCTTTTCGAGAAACTTTGCAGAAGCGCACCAGATCCAACTTCTGCAGCTGGATTTTCCCCTGCACGTCTCCACCATTGACGGCAGGGAGTTGCTGGGAGGGGCCATCACCCACCAGATCCCCCCCCATGAGAATGACAGTGGGAAGGCACTCAGAGACACTGGCTTTCAACGTCACCACCATCTCAGACCCCCCCCCCATCGTCTTGGGCATGAGCTGGCTGGCGCGCCATGACACCTCCATCAGTTGGCACCAGAGATGCGTCACGTTTGGATCAGACTTTTGTCTGGAACATTGCATGCAGCACCAACCAGGGGAGGGGCCTCCAATAGCCACGGTGGCCACCATGCACGTCAAGGGGGGTGAGGCGATACCCAAGCCGTACTGGGACCTGCAGGAGGTCTTCAGTGAAGCGGAATCCGACCACCTACCCCCGCACAGGTCGTTTGACTGCCAGATCAACCTGGTGCCAGGGGCCACGCTACCCCCAGCCAAGCTGTACTCCATGTCAGATCAGGAAATGGAGGATCTGCGTGTGTTTATAGACAAGAACCTCAAGAGGGGGTTCATCAGAGAAAGCAAGGCAGCAGGGGGCAGCCCGGTCTTCTGGGTGGACAAGAAAGACACGCAACAGCGCCGCCTGGTGGTGGATTTCAGACGCCTGAACAACATGACAGAACCGGTGGCTTTCCCTATGCCCAGAGTGGATGATCTGCTGACAGCGGCACGCAGGGGCAAGATCTTCACCAAGCTCGACCTGAGGGGGGCGTACAACTTGATCAGGATCCGGGAAGGCAATGAGTGGAAGACCACGATGTTCACGCCTCTGGGCTCTTTTGAATATCTGGTGATGCCCTTCGGTTTGCAAGGGGGCTCAGCATGCTTCCAGGCCTTCATGCACCACGTCCTGGGGTCCCTCCTCTTCAAGAACTGCTTGGTCTTCCTAGATGACATCCTTATATACTCCAATGACCCCGAGCAGCATGTGAAGGATGTCAGGGAGGTGTTGCAGCGCCTAAAGGAGAACCACCTGTATGTGAAGCTAGAGAAGTGCAAGTTTCACACCAAAGAGGTGGACTTCCTGGGCTACAAGCTGTCAGACAAGGGGCTAGCGATGGACAAGGACAAGGTGCAGGCCATCCTGGACTGGCACAGCCCCAGGACGCGCAAGGATGCCCAACGCCTACTGGGCTTCGCCAACTTCTACAGGAAGTTCATCAAGAACTTCTCTCGCGTTACGGCTCCCATCACGGACTGCCTGAGAGGCAAGCAGAAGTTCAGATGGACACCAGAGGCGCAAGCAGCGTTCGAAAGCCTCAAGAGGGTGTTTGCCTCTGACCAGAACTTGTTCCACGTGGTGCAGGATGCGCCCCTACGCGTGGAGACAGATGCTTCAGACAGGGCTTTGGGCGCCATTTTGCTGCAACTGGATGCCAACAGAGAGTGGAGACCCTGTGCCTTCTTCTCCAGAAAGCTGACACAGCCAGAACGCAACTACACGGTGTTTGATAAGGAACTTCTCGCGATCCACGCTGCGTTCCAGCATTGGAGACACTTCCTAGTGGGCGCCAAGCACCCCATTCAGGTGTGTACGGACCACAAGAACCTGGAGTTCTGGAGAACGGCCAGGGTGCTCAACCAGCGGCAGATACGGTGGGCAGAGTTCTTCTCGCACTTCAACTTCTCCATCCACTACATACCGGGGGAGCAGAACGTCAGGGCGGATGCCCTCTCCCGCAAGCCAGAGTACATGGAGGAGGAGTTGCCACCAGCACCCCGACACATTTTCCCCCCATCAGCATGGTCCTGCGGAGCAGCAGTGGTGAGCGAGGCAGAACTCACAGCACTGACGGCAGCAGATGAGTTTGCCACCCGCATCTTCAGAGAGCTGCGAGGGGGGAGGGAGCAGGCAAAAGACTTTGCGGAAAGGAGGGGGTTGCTTTTTTACAGAGGAGCCCTGTACCTGCCCACCAACCAGCTCAGAGGTAAGGTCCTCAAAGCAGATGCACGACAACCCGACGGCGGGTCATTTTGGAAGGGACAAAACCACTCACCTAGTCATGAGACACTTCTGGTGGCCAGGGGTGCGGGAAGATGTTCGGGACTATGTAAGGGGCTGTGACACCTGCCAGCGAGCAAAGGTGGTCAGAGCACCACCAGCAGGGTTGCTGGAGCCATTAGCCACCCCGCACAGGCCGTGGGAAGTAGTGTCAATGGACTTCATCACAGACCTGCCGTCGTCCAGGGGCAAGACCGCAGTGTTGGTGGTGGTGGACCTTATGTCCAAAATGTGCCATTTTATACCGTGTGCCAGGGCGGTCTCTGCAGAAGAGACAGCCAAACTGTTTGCTGACCACGTATTCAGACTGCATGGATTACCTTTAAGAGTTATTTCGGATAGAGGCCGCCAATTTGTTTCCAGGTTCTGGAGGCGGCTCATGAACCTCCTGCAGGTGGAGGTCAGCTTGTCGACGGCTCGGCACCCGCAGACCAATGGACAGGCGGAGAGGGTCAACGCCATTCTGCAGCAGTACCTGAGATGCTACGTCAGCCAGAGGCAAACGGACTGGGTGGATCGCCTGCCACTGGCAGAATTTGCCTACAACAATGCGGTGCACGTCTCCACAGGGGTGTCGCCCTTTAAGGCCAACTACGGGCGCGACCTCCGATCTTTCCCGGAGAGGGAGGGGGGAGGAGGAGGAGGGCCCGCAGGCAGAGGATTGGGCAGAGGAGCTGGAGACGGTGCACCAGCAGCTCAGAGAACACTTGGAGAGGGCCAAGGAAGCGTACAAGAAAGGGGCAGATCGCCACAGGCGACCGGGGGAGGTCATCAGGGTGGGGGACAAGGTTTGGTTGTCCTCGGAGGGCCTTCCCACCAGAGGGAGGTGCAAGAAGCTGGCACCCAGAAGGTTGGGCCCCTTCACGGTCACGCAGCAGGTTAACCCGGTAGCATTCAGGCTGGCACTGCCGGAGGACATGAGGGTGCACCCAGTGTTTCATAGATCGCTGCTGTCTCCATACAGGGAAAGTAGCAGGTTCCGAGGCAGCGCACAGACCCCCGAGGGAGGGGGGGAGAGAGGAGGCAGGGAGCCACTCAATGAAGCAACGGCCATCCTTGATTCACGAAGGGGGGTGGGGGGCCTGGAGTACCTTATGGCATGGGAGGACGCCCCGCCATCCCAAAATGAATGGGTCCCAGCCACCCAGATACAAGAGGAATTCTTAGTGGAAGAATTCCACGCCCTCTTCCCACACAGGCCCAAGCCCTGGCACATGGAAAGGGAGGGGGAGGAGGAGGAAGCACAGGAGGGGGAAAGCAGTTCACCATGGAGATGGGAAGCAGAGTTTGAGGACACGGAGGAGGAGATGTGGGTATCTCCGAGGTCCACTCAGTCAGGAGAAGAGGTGGACTGGCAGCAGATTTTCACCCCCACCAGCTCTGAGGCCACGGACTTTTTGGGCTTTCCCTCTTCCCAGGAGGAAGGAGGGGGCCAAGGGAACTGGGGGGAGGTGTTCACACCAACCGGCTCGGACAGCACGGAGTTTTTAGGCTTTCAGTCACCACCGACACCCGTGCAGCCTCTCGGGAGGGAGGAAGGGGGGCCTGGGAGGGGGATGGATGTGAGGGGCAAGGGGTATCGCGAAGCCCCTCCCCTCCTGAGTTCCAGCCCAGCCCAGAGCACGACTGAGAGCAGGGAAAGCTCCAGCTCAAGTGGGGAAACAGGAAGTGGGGTCCAAGGCTCTGGCAGGGTAGAAGAGCCAGCGTCCCAGGTGGGACAGGAAGGAGGAAGAAAGGGGGGCAGACCCATCCCCCCAACTCCGGAACTTCGCAGAAAGCGTCGGGGGAAGAGGATGGGGCTCCCCAAGTTGTTATGCTGGCGCAAGACGCGCCAAACGCCATTCGGAGGTACTGATTCAAGCTGAGAAGATGTGTCTCTGTAAATAGCTCCACCTTTAGCACTGTAAATACGTAACACAAATAAAAAGATAAAATGCAGAGCGGTGCAGAGTCGTTACTCTGAAGTAGCCCTATCCGGTCACTGTGACACACACAGAGATGGGGTAGTGTGAACTTATCAGTCACTTATGAAACATCAGTTGGGGAAAATGTAAACCAACTCTCATGATCACTTTAAAACAAACAGTAGACTTCAGGCATGGAAAATAATTTGGTTGGTCTTTCTTTATTTCCTGTGTGAGGGACATTTCATCATAACTTACCAAGAACAAAATGAAACGAACAAAATACTTCACACCCTTACTTCTTTTTTTAAAAAACAACAACAACACACAATTCTCTTTATTCTACAAAGAGAATAAACTGAAGACCTACAATCTGGCTCCTAATTATCTCCCATATAATCTTCTCTTATAAAAAGACAGAAGCTTACAGCTACTGTAGCAGAGAAGAGTCCAAACAGTAGTCAAGTCTGGATATGCTCAGACTTGAACTTGAAAAATTAAATTGAACCATAAAGAATGTAAAAGTAAGTAGGAAATCTTGCAACCTATTGAGTTTATGATAGCAACAAAATGGTTCTCTCTTTAATGCTCAGCTGTGTAATATGAATTCTAAATAAAAAGGAATTCGTGTGTGGAAAAATTGATACTGGTAATTAGGTTTAGATCATTTTTAAAAGATATATAGCATTCCAAAAAGATTAGAAACGTTAAAGTTTTGCTTATTTTGCTTTAAACAGTTATAAAAGGATACTTAAAGTTCATTCTCATGACCACATTGATATGATGGTGATGTTGCAAAGGCACAGCTAACTGACCTTTGGCCATGATAATTAGTCATTTGTTTGCTTCAACATGGCACCTCCTGCCAGCTCCCTACACCTCCTGCTTGAATCCATCTTCTAAAAGCTGTTGTCAAAAAAACCCAGTTACTCCACCCTCAATGCCCCAAATGCCATTACATTAGGAGGCTGAACTTTGTGTTAGAGTAATTATGAATTACACAGATGGTGGTCAAATATGCTTCTGTGGAGAGATGCTACATCTTAGTAGGAGTTTCCATTATCTTGGTATCAGAGATAGCTCTTTACTCCCCAAATCCACTCTGAATATCGCTTCACAAGTAAAATATGAGAATGCTTGAAATTTGTGCCAGCTCTGCAGGGCAAGCACAGAAATTCCACAGGCATCTCCAAATAGGTTTGCATTGCCAAGAAATGCCATTAGAGTCAAAGTAAGGTGATAAGGAAATCTTACTCCAGCATATAACAAATGAGGCCTTTAAAATAAATGAAGTCGAGCTGTACTTGAATACCTCCTGACAGATCTAATCAGGCCTCCCTTGCACTAATGAGTGACTATTCATCACTTTGAGACAGTGTCCCAATGAGCTGAGAATCTAGCAACCCAATCAACTTATTTAGCCTACTGTTGAATTTGCTGTTGAAGTTGCCATCCATTTTGCATTTTCAACAGAGGCTTGACAGCCATCTGTCAGGAATAATAACAACAACAACAACAACAACAACAACAACAACAACAACAACAACAACAACAACATTAAAAGCTTCCCTAAACAGGGCTGCCTTGCGATGCCTTCTAAAGGTCTGGTAATTGGTATTCTCTTTGACCTCTGGTGGGAGGGCATTCCACAGGGTGGGTGCCACTACCGAGAAGGCCCTCTGCCTGGTTCCCTGTAACTTGGCTTCTCATAGCGAGGGAACCGCCTGAAGGCCCTCGGCGCTGGACCTCAGTGTCCGGGCAGAACGATGGGGATGGAGCATAGCTGCCAAGTTATCCCTTTTTTACAGGGATTTTCCCTTATGCTGAATAGGCTTCCTCGTGAGAAAAGTGAAAACTTGGCAGCTATGGGATGGAGACGCTCCTTCAGGTATACTGGACCGAGGCCAAATGCTTTGATGTTGTTTCCTGCTTGGCAGGGGGTTGGACTGGATGGCCCTTGTGGTCTTCCAACTATGATTCTATTATTCTAACTCTTGCTATGAGATATGGGGGGAAACTTCCTCAGCTTCCTACTGTTCCCAATTTATAAGGTTGGCCTAGCAATGTCTAACCCATCTTTAATATTTAAGAAGTCAAAAATCACATGCAGATTAGAAACAGAAGACAGATAATTTAAAGGCTCACCCAAAAATCAGTATTGCTAATGTAGGGCCAAACTAGATGTCCCATACATTTATAAGGGAGAAAGCTCCATTCGTTATATACGGAAATCTAGAATTCAGGTGATTCAAAATGAAAATTAGGCTGTTGGATCATGTTATAATCCTATTTGCTATCCTTGAAGTTCACTTGTCCATGTTGTACAGTGGTACCTCGGGTTACAAACACGATCCATTCTGGGATGCAGTTTGTAACCTGAAACGGTCATAAACCGAAGCGCCATTTTGCGCATGTGCAAACCGTGCGCACCGCTTCTGCGGATGTGCAGACCGCGTGCACGGCAAAAATACTTCTGGGTTTGCGGAGTTCGTAACCCGAGGTACGACTGTATCTGAGATACTTGCAACTCTGACAGCCATATAAATAGTGGAACTAAGGGGCAGTGATGGGGCAGGCCACATCACTTCTCCCTGATCCTAACTCCTCATTGGCCTTGAATGTTTTTGCCTGGTTTAAATGTGCCCTTGAACTCTGTCATGAATTCTTCTGTAGAAAGAAACCTACTGTACAAACATTAAAAATGAACATTTGTTGCTCTGCCTGCTTTTGCTTCTGGCCCAATCCACCACTGGCATGTGGCCCCCCAAAAGGCTGCCTAGAAAGGAATGTGGCCCCCAGGCTGGAATTTTTTTCCTCACCCCCGGTGCAAAGGATAGCCTACTTCCACTCCCACTTTATAGAGAACGGAACAAACAGGTGTTTTAACACAGTTTCTCCATTTCTAGTTTTGCTCTCACCTAAATAGATGGCTGCATAACTCACTCCCTTGCTTCAAAGTTGTTATACCAATACACACACATGCAGAAACTGGACACTCAACATACCTGCTTCTCACTTTTGTGGCCATAGTTGTGCATGAATGCTATTGTCTGTGACTGATCAATTTGCACAGCCTAGGAGACTGTCAATATCTGTTACAGGCTCGAATAGTTTTAGCCCAAATTTAGTTTTAAATTTCAGGTTTGTTTTTCAGTATCTACCAGGAGAACAGCAGATTTGCAAACAAGATTAAGAAGAGTTGCTTACCAGGGTTTGACTTGGGGATGAGCAGCTTTGCAGCACTCTACAAGTACAAGGGCACCACTGTTTTCATCCAAATGTAGAATAATTCTGGGATTCATAGCCATGCCAGCCTAAACTTTGCTCTGAAGAAAGCCTTTGTTTTCAAATAACATCAGTGTTTGGCAGCAGATGAGTGCATGAAGAATCCTATTCATCTCCTGTGCAACGTACTAACAACCCTTCTTTTAAAAATGGAGGCACAATTCCTCCCTTCCCCCTTATACACACTCTGGTTCAATGGCAATGCAGAATATTATTACGGATTAAAAATGCTTTACTGACAACTCAGTAAATTACAGAAAATGACTGTGTCCTATTGCTCTTTTCTCTCTACAGCTGTGTTAGTGCTTTGTAAATCCCCTCGGTAAAATCCAGCTAAGTCATCTGCAAAGTAGATCCACTGAAATCAATTGACCTAAGTATCTGAAACCCATGGATTTCAATTAGTCTAATAATAATAAATAATATTTTTATTATTTGTACCCTGCCCATCTCACTGGGTCGCCCCAGCCACTATGGGTGGCTTCCAACAAATATAAAAGCATAAAACATCAAACATTAACAACTTCCCTATACAGGCCTACCTTCAGATGTCAACTTTAAGTATGACTAATGTTGTATATCACCCATTGTAAGCTGCTTGAGTATTTATGTCCTTACACTCTTGTCTAGAGCCCACTTACCTGAAAGCCATCTCCTGTCAATTACAATGAGGGAGGTTGTGGAAAGAGGCAGTAAGACATCAACTGCCTCTTCCACAAGAAATTTGTCGGGGTTCAAACAGAAAAAAAGAAGAAGTAGAGGAGCAACAACTTTTACATAATTAAAAATAGCACTGTACAGTAGATTAATCATATTCAGTTTTCAGCTGACAGCAGTGAATATGTCCTCTGGGCAAATGATTTACTGTTGTATCTCTTAATGCTCCACATTCCTTTCCCTGGAAAATTGGATAATATTTAGATACTTAGATATAATCCACAATAGCTTACAGGTTGCTTTTAAAAACCAAATGTGCTGGCGTAGTAGCAAGCTTCCAGCAGCAGGAAGCTTTTACAGTCATTGCAACCCGTGTCACTGCATAGGTAGCTGACAAACCGCCTGTTTATTTCAATAAAACTTCAGAACCATCTCTGCACCGAGGTACGTCTCACCTCAGGGAGGAAAGTGAAAACATGCTTCTTTTGCCAGGCTTTTGGAAGTGAAGAGGTGTAGTCTTTCTGAGGGCAGCTTTTTATCATACCCTCTGCTGTTTTATGTTATTTCAGGGCTCATCCACATTTACGCTTGTTCTAGGCATGGGTCAGAGAGATCTGTCTTTTGTCCTGAGGGTTGACGTTTGTTCTGATTCAGCGGTAAACAGCAGGTTTTCCCAGAAAAAGCAGTAGGAGAAAAGAAAAACCTCTCGGACCCATGCCTAGAAATCACAGAACAAGCCGAAGTGTGGATGAGTCCTCACTTTATGCTGTTTCTATTTTGTGCTGAAGTTTTAATCGTTTTTAAGACTCTGCATTGATGTCTTTTAATATGTTGTACACCACCTGGTGTAGTATAGCAACACCTACATAAATATTCACTCTCCTTTACACACACACAAACTCACCACAATTCATTTGCAACCCAACCCAAAGAGCAACAGGATTTGAAGTTGGCATGCATGCACTGACACATTTTTAACTGCTTCCTCGATCCTTTTAGTTGCCACATCTTTGCTATGTAGGCAACCAAAGAAAGGGTGTGATACATCTTAAGTTTCTGGAGGGAGCTTAAACACACACAAGACGTTGAGAAGGACTTCCTACCCACTTCAGCATATATCCTTCTACTGTCGGCCCATTTCTCTACTCCAACAGGCCCTGCTCATTTGGCGATTCAGATGCAGCTCCCAACCAGAAATCCAAACTTTTATCCAAACTTTTCTCATAATTTCTACATGCTAGACTCATTATCCCCTTCACTGCATTTTGTCTGCAGAGTCTATATGGGCTCCGGATGGAGTCATTTGCGGATGGGGCTGCAGTAACCTTTCCCAGAGTTTCAGCCAAAAAAGCAAGGGCCTGTATCGTAATACAATACTTTTTATTTACTGCAGGACAAGAGAACAGTGTCCAGGAGTAACACAGGATGCCATTGCATTGACATGTGAGGCAGGAAGTGAGACAGCTGTGCCCATCAGGCTCCTCCTCTTCCCCAAGCAGCCACTGGGGAAGGTGCTAAGGTGTGCGGTCAATATCATAGGTCATAAAAAGAGTGCCTTAAAATCCCAAGTGTTAAACTGACATAATTAAGGGCGTGGAGGAAGCAGGCTTCCTGGTTTGAGGCAGCTGCACAGCCCACTCAGTCAATTGTAAGGGCTGGAATTATATTTTCCTTTCATTAACAGTTGCTTCCTGCGCAGTCGCGCTAAACGTCCAAGACTAAAGCAACCCTAATTCAGAACCAGATCCACTTAAAGCCATAGCAGATTTCATTCAGAAGATGAATTACTAGAACAATAAGAAAACCTTGCCTCTCGGAGCAGTTTCATACAATGGCCCACATGCTTTGCTTATTGCACAGTAAACAGTAACAGGTAGGTAGCCGTGTTGGTCTGAGGCGAAACAAAATAAAAAAATTCCTTCAGTAGCACCTTGCAGTCATTAACAGTCATTAACAGTCATCAACAGGTTTACCACTCCTATCAGCCCATCACCCATTCCCATCACCCCCACCCCCTGAATATACATAAGGGTCTGGTGGCTTCTGTTTCAGTGTATCTGATGAAGTGTGCATGCACACGAAAGCTCATACCAAAATAAAAACTTAGTTGGTCTTTAAGGTGCTACTGAAGGAATTTTTTTATTTTGTAGTAAACAGTAAGTGAGAGCAAGCAGCTAACATGCTAAAACTTGAGGCAGTGAAGAGGACACAGAGATTTTACCTCAAACACCAAATACTTTCATTGCCTTCCTCTACAATGTTATAGTAAAATCACAAAGCTGAAGGATTAGACAGGGTTCATGAACAGCACCCAGTGTTCCCAGCCCTATATAGGGACCCAGTTCACATGCAACTTGCCAAACCATGACTTTGTGTGAATGACCATGATTTGGTTTACACTTACATCCAAAACCTGGTTCATGGTTTGTGTCACTCCACACACTCCAAACCCTTTATTCCTTGTGGTTCATCTCAGGGAGACAAGCCACAATCCTAGGTTTGGATGTACAGTGGTACCTTGACTTATGAATTTAATGCGTTCTGAACTCACATTCGTAAGTTGAAAAAAATTGTAAGTCAAATCCCATAGGAATGCATTGGGAGAAAAAATTCGTAAGTCAAAGCAACCCTATCTAAAAATTCGTAAGTAGAAAAAATCCTATCTAGCCCGCATCCAAGATGGCGGACGGAGCTCCGTTCATAAGTCGAAACATTTGTAAGTCGAGTCATTCGTAAGTCGAGGTACCACTGTAATGCTAAGTCAAACCATCACTTTGCCCTGGGTACATACATACAGTCATACCTCGGTTTAATTACGCTTCGGTTTGAGTACTTTCAGTTTAAGTACTCTGCGGACCGTCTGGAACGGATTAATCCACTTTCCATTACTTTCAATGGAAAAGTTCGCTTCAGGTTACGTACGCTTCAGGTTAAGTACAGACTTCCGGAACCAATTGTGTACTTAAACCGAGGTACCACTGTACATACATACATTGTTTTATTTGTATGCCACCTTTCCACAGCAAACCATGCTCAAGGGGGCTTACAACATGCAAAATGCAACATAGCAATAGTAGTCATAAACAATAAATATAACATTTTTAAAATAAACAACCAAACTAAACAATTTCCACATAAATCACAAGATCGATTCTAAACTATAGAGACTAGACAAACACAACAACAGCAACAACAGCCTGACCCCACCAAAAAAACCCCAACAACACCCAGGCATAGCAGTAGTGGGACTGGGCTCTGTGAGTCCACCAAATATTTGCTCATTTGTGCTGAGCCTCAGGTTGACTTAGTATTACATGTTAAGTGAGCATTATGTTCTCAGTTTAACACCTGATTTTGCGATGTGTGAAAACTTAAGTCTTCACCTAACACAGGAGATAAAACCGTGCTGGATAGAAATAGCCATCTGAAATCACTGAAGTGAAAAACAGGATCCTCTGCCTAGAAACTAGGTACAATTAACATGACCCAAGTAGCCTGCATTCTTCTGTAACACCACTTTCATTAGAGCACAGCAGGTCTTTTCCCCTCACTGATCACTTGGCGACTGAACTTTTATGCACCATTTGTTCCATCTCAGGATCAAATATAAAAAGACAACAATAAGGGTTTTATTTTATTTTAAAATGTCTTTTTAATATTTCTTTAATCTATCATAGTAGATTGTGATGATTAGCTCAGTTTTCTTTTAAATTTTGCACACAAGAACCATTTCATGTTACTGAAGGCAAAACCTAAACCACAAGCAGAGAAGTGATTAAGGTGAGGAGAGTCTTTTGAAAGGCAGCGTCATACAATTATTTTGTCATACTGTACTCCATTCCTCCTCAGGCGACAAGTCTCATCTTGTTTTATATACAGGTAGGTAGCCGTGTTGGTCTGCTGTAGTCGAAACAAAATAAAAAAAATCCTTCCAGTAGCACGTTAGAGACCAACTAAGTTTGTCATTGGTATGAGCTTTCGTGTGCATGCACACTTCTTCAGATACCATGCACATGGAAGCTCACACAAATGACAAACTTAATTGGTCTCTAAGGTGCTACTGGAAGGAATTCTTTTATTTTGTTATATATACAGTTATTGAAAGAAAATCTGCAGGGTGTCAGGGCTGGCCTGATCATACAATCAAATATAGCAGTTACAAAGCCAAAGGGGGGGGGAGCTGCCATGGAAGCCACATCCCTTACAACATTTGTTTATTTATTTGCGTTTACATCCCACCTTTTCCTCCACAGAGCTCAAGCTTCTCCTTCTCATTTGCTCCCCACAACAACCCTGTCAGGTAAGTTAGGCTGAGAGGCAGTGACAGGCCCAAAGTCACTCAGGGAGTCTCATGGCTGAGTGGAGCTTTGAACCCTGGTCTCTGAAGTGCTAGTTCAATACTCTTAACCAGGGGCCAGCAAGCTTTTTCAGCCGTGGACTGGTCCACCGTCCCTCAAACCATGTGGTGGGCCGGACTATATTTTGAAAAAATAAATAAAAATGAACAAATTCCTATGCCCTACAAATAACCCTGAGATGCATTTTAAATAAAAGGACATATTCTACTCATGTAAAAACACGCTGATTCCTGGACCGTCCATGGGGCGGATTGAGAAGGCGGTTGGGCTGCATCTAGCCCACAGGCCTTAGGTTGCCTACCCCTGCTCTTAACCACTACATCACACTGGCTCCTGAATTGCAGGAGAGGCCATTTCCATCATGTGTATTTACATGCAGACTTTTTATCTTACAATCCTCTGTTTCGTTTATAGGGTTGCCAGACTCAATAGTGGACAGGACTTCTGTGCCTTTAATTGCCCTGCTCTCTTTTGAGTCTGGAAACCTTAAAGAGAAACCAGCAGACCCTTTGTTTAATTTCCAAGCAAAGGGTCTGCTGGTTTCTCTTTAAGGTTTCCAGACTCAAAAGAGAGCAGGGCAATTAAAGGCACAGAAGTCCTGTCCACTATTGAGTCTGGCAACCCTATTCGTTTAAAGGAGCCTGGGGCATGCTGCTTAAATTGTGTGGTTCAGCCACATGGGGAAGGAAAACTCTTTGGCTGGGTACCCGGGTGCCAGCCAAAGCAGAAGTGTCACCCTGACTGCATGCAACAGAGCAAGTTGACAATATCCCCTGGCACTGCAGGAATTTTTATTTACCTCTTTTTCAAGTTCTGACACCTCTGTCTTTTCAGCTCTGTTTCTATTCCCAGAAATGTCATAAAAACCTTTTTAAAAAACAGAAAAATGTTATATTCCTGATCAGACATAATTACAAGTTGAGGAAGACGGTGGGAAACCAGCTCTCAGATTTCCCTCCGGGCAGAATCTATCCTAACACCTCCACCTACTGTAAAGTTAGTTTTCTTAGTAAAAGAAAAATATGTAACACTTCCCAGTAAATCATTCTTTCTTTCGGAGGATTTTACAAAGAGGTAAATGCTGTGTTTACTCCTAGAGAGCAGAAAGATTACCTCATTCTCCAAGAACTGGCTAGAGATAATTTACCAGAGGTAAACAATAATCTAATGGGGATAAGTTTGCTTTTCTTGCACAGCCCAGTCTTAGACAGTTATATGCATATCTTAAGCCATTTGTGCCTAGGTGCCCCTATGCAAAGGCTGGACTGCCTGAGTATTTGGGGCAGTGGGAGGGGTGTGAGAAAGGAAGAGGGAGAGAGAGATGACATATACTAGACAAATAAATTTGGAAGTAGTCTTCAAGAGAAAACTACTTGCATGAGACAAACGGCAATGTGGGAATAGTGGGGGAGTGAAGGAAAACATGGTAACAACATATCAAAGTTCAAGGCCATTGCATCACCACTGAAATACCCAAATAGGTTGAATGGCTATTTCAGCATGGATACTGTACCAGTGGGTTTTTTGCAATCGCATGAGGTTGGACTAGACAACCTCTGAGATGCCTTCCAACTATAGAGTTTTTATTTTTTTAATGTTACACTGATTGAGAGGGCTTGGGGCACATAACCCTGAACACTTATATCAGCCGTGGGGAAATATTGGCAAACTCGCAGTTCCCTTCATTCTCAGCCAGCATATCCGAAAGGTTGATGGGAGCTGCAGTACACTAACATCTGGCAACTCACAGGTTCCCCACTGCTGACTTACATGCTGACTCAATAAGCCAGTTACTAACTGGAACTCTTCATGTGCCTCAAGATTGTATGTGTAATTCGGCTTGCTCTGAACAAGGGTGGTCCTGTTGCAAAGAAATAGGAGAAAGCCTAAGGCTAAGCTAAGAGAAGTATTAGCAGTTCCTGCCATAAATCCTCTTCACAGTAGTTAAGGAGTATTTCCCACCCAAAATAATAGATCTTGTATACATATGCCTAATTATTCCTCCACACCCAGAACCATGCCATAGATAATGCAGGTAATGCCTCTAATTTGCCCATTAATTATTCCTTGCAAGTAGCAGATTTCATCTAGCAAGCATAAAGGTAAAGGTACCCCTGACCATTAGATCCAGTCGCAGATGACTCTGGGGGTTGCGGGGCTCATCTCGCTCTATACACCGAGGGAGCCGGCGTTTGTCCACAGACAGTTTCCGGGTCATGTGGCCAGCATGACTAAGCCGCTTCTGGCGAACCAGAGCAGCACACGGAAACGCCGTTTACATTCCCGCTGTAACGGTACCTATTTATCTACTTGCACTTGACGTGCTTTCAAACTGCTAGGTGGGCAGGAGCTGGGACCAAACAACGGGAGCTCACCCCATCGCAGGGATTTGAACCGCCCTTCGCCGACCTTCTGATCAGCAAGCCCTAGGCTCTGTGGTTTAGACCACAGTGCCACCCACGTCCCTCTTACTCTTCCCCAATTAAATGAAGCAGCCTCAATTGCATTACCTGAGAAATAAAAGCTTAATTCCTGCGACATAGTTTAGCTAATCATATCATGCTTAAGAGGAAAGACGACCCTGTTGCAAGTCTGTGGCATGAAAATTTAAATGTCATGACCAGTGACTGCTGACTGCACCTATCTTCTGCTGTCCTATTAAATTATTATTATTATTATTATTATTATTATTATTATTATTATTATAGAAAACAAACCCTGCCTTTTGTAGTGCAACATGCTTTCTGTCGAGCCCTGTGATGATAATGAGATCACCTTGTGTACTCGAGTTAATGCTAATTCGATAAGCATTTTCCTATAAACAGACCTCTCCTGCACACCCAAGCTTTTAAACTTTTATGGAATCTTCGAGGATTTTTCTTCTTCAATACACTCTGACCCCGTGGGACCACTGCGGGAGCTTTTCACATTGGCTAGACCCCTTGCCTTTCTTCCCTATTCCCTTGTCTCTTAATCATGTTTGCTATTTTCCTGTCTGGACCATGTAGGACTTGTAAGACAGCATGTGACAGTCTCATTCTAAAAGGGTGTTCACTGCTGTGTTTATAGCTTTTGATGGAGGGTTCCTAGAAACCCATGGTGGAATCAGATGCATCCACAATAAGCCTGAGCCTAATCAGGGACAGGAAAGCTTGAAACCCAGATCAAATAAATAAATAAATCTGGGTAGTAGCAGTAGTACAGTATACTGCCCTTCATCCGCAGGTATCGGGGCAGTTCACAACATACAGGTACAGGGAGCTGTCCACTACACCAACTGACAACTAAGCACCTCTTAAAACCCCCACACCCAGTGACATTTGTATCCCAACAAGTCACAGTGAAAATCCAGTCAACTGTATTGAGCTTATGTTCTAGGCAAAGTGGGTTGGGATAGCCTGTGTTTTGCCTTGCATTGAACTAACCATTTCTGTTCCCATAGCACAGCAGAGCCAATTTTTACTTACTTTCAGCCATTTTCTGCAGATGAATATATTATAACAACAAATTGGGGTAATTCTCCTAAGCCATGGCAATATTAGCATATATTGGGTCTTAGTGATATGCCCCAAATATGCAAAATGACATTGGTATTCAGTAGTCATGTCTACTGCAATGGGATCTTTCGTGTCCACTTAACAACCCCAAAGGAATACTTCTGTGAACATGTGTAAGAAGATGCAGGTTTACATACATGTGCATGGACACATCAGCAGATCTGGCAACACAAGTGGGTAAAGTTTTTGATCTGCAAGTAGAATAGGAACATAGGCAGCTCCCCTATGGCCCATTTAGCTTAGTATTGTCTACAATGATTGGCAGTGGCTCTCCAGGATTTCAGACCATGGTGGTCTCATCCAGCCCTACTTGGAGATGTCAGGGAATGAAAAAGAGACCTTCTGAATGCAGCACACATGCTCTATCACTGAGCAATAACTCTTCCCCAAATTTGGAGAGATTGGGATTATTCATATTTATTACACTGATCTGTGTCAATCTGGTATTTTATGATTTTGAGTTTATTGTCTTTAGTATCACTAGTCATCCCAGAAAGGGCAGTATTAAACAAACATCCTAGTAACTACTAAATGACATTTTTGCTGTACCTCTTATGCCCTTTTGTGATATGCACAGAAAGAGATGCTGGTAGATTGCACTCTGAACCATTAATATTTACATTAACTCAAATGTAGCTCAACGAACAATTATGTATTTTGCAATAAATACAGCAAGACGTTCAGGTTTATGTCAAACAGACCCCAATAATGATAAGTAGGAAATATTCGATTTAAATTCCTCTAGAAAAGACAAGATACACAGTAACACACATACATAACCGAGAGTCAAAGCAGAGGTGATTAGGCTGTGATCAGGGTGGAGAGTCCTATACATTTTGCATTACAATTTCTTTAAATAATTTTGAAAGTAACTTGTTTCTTAATCACTGTGGGCATACTTTGTTTTACACATCACCACCACCACTTATTTTTCAGAAAATCCAGTTGCTACTTATAACTTTTAATAAGAGACAAATAGAAATATAAGAAGCTTCTGCATGGTTGACTACACAATGGATTTGAGAGAGACCGGGGCTTTGTAAAACCACTCAGTCCCTCAACAGACACAAGCTGAGAAGAGCCCACTAACTGAACCAAACAGCCAGGAAATTTGAGATTAAAGTTCAGCAGTGTAATCTTATATTTACACTCAAATGGAAAGTAGGCTTCCTCTAGGATTATCTCCTCTTTCCTCATCCTGTACATCAATTTCATAAAACAGACAAGAAAAAAAAGAGCCTGCATAGAAAGTCTGCCCTAAAGAGTTTACCTCAGCAATCATTGACCTCTCTGGCAACTAACCAAGAGCAGAAGTATGGGAAAGTGTTTGCAACATGCTTTTCAGATCACTTTCCTATATTGTTCATGCCTTGTGACCAAGTTCTTCCGCATAAATTCCCACATTACATTACAAAACAGACAATAGCAATAATAACAACAATAACCACAACAACTAAGTAATAGAAAATTAAGAGCAAAAGAGAGGACAGTAATGGTGCTGATAATAATACACAAAATAATACAAGATCACCAGTTAAGAGAAAAAGAGGATAATCACCATCTCAGTCATTACTTAGTAAATAACGAGTGCTTGTGGGACATTATGCACATGAAAGCTCATACCATTGACAAACTTAGTTGGTCTCTAAGGTGCTACAGGAAGGAATTTTTAATATATTTTGTAGTCTATTCAGAGTAATTCTGTGGGTAGAATAAAGGAACTCAACATTTACTTCAAATTCACCCTCCTTTGGAGTACTACTACTACTAATAATAATAATAAAATCAAACATTAAAAACTTCCCGATACAGAGTAGAAACCACATGCCACAGGCCTCAACCCTGACAATCCCCAGGGCTCAAATTAAGCCCTATGATCTTACCTTATTTGAGATGGATTGTTTAGGCGAGAGAGAAAAAGACGTTCGCTCAACACCTCAGTTACAGCTCAGAGAAGCAAGCAAGGTTTCGGATTTAAAGCAGCCTCCGACTCCGGTGGCTTTGACACCAACAGCACCACGATCCTGGGCAAGTCCACACAGAAGGAAACCCAGCTGAGTTCAAAGAGACTCCCACAAAAGCGCGCGCAGGACTGCAACGCCAAAAGTCCGGGGCCACTTGATTCTCCAACCAGCAACGAGTGCCTTCTTGCTCAATGGCCCCGTTTGCAACATGCAGAGAGCTGCTCTACGTTTAACGGCTCCCTCCCTCCCTCCCGGTCGTACCTCCTCTTGCCCAGCCCAACATCGCGCTTCCCCGCCGAGAGATAACAAACCCTCCCCCCGTCTCCTTTCCTCGCGTCCTTTCTGTACTCTCCCTGCCCTGGCTCGTTTCCTTACTGACGTGTCAGCAGCAGGGGGATCATCGAGCAGCAGGCGGAGAGAGACCCGCACCCAGACTTCCAAGCGGGAAGCCTCCCCAGTGGGCAGCCCGGATGGGGAGCCCCACCCAAGCCCAGCTCCCTGACTCCCCGCACTCGCACGTCGGAGCTTTAGTCCTCCAACCTCTGGGGGTGAATCTCGTGCCACCGCCACCTCCTCCCTGCCAGCACTTTTTCGCTCCGCTCCTGACGGTGCGCAGTGCAAGGAAGGGCCCGCCCGGCAAGTCCTGTCCCGAAACGCCAACCTACCTTAAGTTTGCACCGGGTCCGAGGACGGCGGCTGCAACTTCTGCTGCTGCTGCGGCTGCAACAACAAGCGGAGGCGCCATGCAGCTTCTCCCGCTGCGAGACGCTCAGAACGGATGGCGGGGTCACCCGAGGACGAGTTTCAGCGTTTAGGTGCATGTGACGCGGAACTGGCGGGACGTCTCGCCACCTGGTGGGCGGTTACGACCCATGCAGGCCCCTGCTCGACTTCCTTCTGCAAAAACCAGCACCGTTCAAACGCTTGGGCACTGGGACGTTGCCCGCCCGGGAGAGAGAAAGGGCCCAGTGCCTTTTAATGGGTGTCTGGGCGGCGCAGGCAGAAATTCAACAGGTATATCACCTGTTGCACCTTATCACAGCCTCCCCGTGCCAGGAAAATGCTGGCTGTTAAAAGGAAGCATTCTCTTGAGGCCGTTCTTTTATTTATACTGTACTGTATTTAAAATTATGAGCAAATAGTTATAAAGATAGAAAATGCTGCTCACCTTTTAGTTATTATTTTTTTTGGCAGCTTATGCCATTCTTGTTTAGACAAGCCTACCCAGGTACTTAGAAAGTGGAGGTAATTTTAATTTATTTTAGTATTTTAACTTTTGGATGATTTAAAGTGAATGCTTCTCAATTTTATTTTTTCCTCTTTTTGAAAGAAGGATTTTTTAAAAAAAACAACAATCAAACAGTGTATAAATTTTATGGAATAAATAACTATAAAGTTATTGGCAGTCTAAAGAGAGAGAAAGGGAGTGAGAAACACTCAAGTTAACGATAAAATTAAAAGTAGCAGTAAAAGTAAAAGTAGCATCAGATATTTCTGTTTGTGGTTAACATGTGTTTTTTTATTATTATTTTTAAAAAAGACTTGAGGGTAAAAAGCTCACTGCGTGGCACCAAAAGCATTACAGTGTGGAAACCAGGAAGGTTCGTAGCTGATTGGTAGAGCATCAGTGTTGTAATCAAAAAGTTGCAGGCTTAACCCCTGGAATCTCCAGGTAGGGATCAGGGATTTCCCCCATCTGAAACCCTGGACAGCTACTGACAGTTAGCATGCTGACTACAATACCATAGTCTGATTCAAGACAGCTTCCTATGTTCCTCTGTCACTACAGAGAGTGCTCTATAGACATGATGCTGCCATCAAAAAGCCCCTCTTCCCAATCACCACCCACCACGCTTCAGTCCGTGGAAACGCCCTGCAACAACCCCCTTTTCCACTCAGCTGCCAGGCCCTTTGAACCCATGGAAACAAGTGGACATAAACGAAAGTGATAAAGCACGTTCCTTGCTCTGTGAAGGTGCAAGGCATGCGCATTATGTTTCCTTTCATCGACATAATATTTGGTAATGTCGCTCGCTTTTCACAGCAGCTTGAGTTATCAGCCTATGTAGGGCACCTTTGTTAGTCGCCTTTACCTCAAGACTTATCTTTTAACTTAGGCCTTGTGGGGGCAGAGAATGGACTTTAAATCATAGAATAGTACGAGTTGGATGGGACCTCGAGGATCATCTAGTCTAACCCCTGCAATTCAGGAATCTCCACTAAAGCGTACATGACTGATGGCCATCCAACCTCTGCTTAAAAGCCTCCAATTAAGGACTTGGTTTGCTGCTGAGATATATACTGTATGGGGTTTTTGTCAGTTTTGCTGAATGAATTGGTTTAGTTATCGGTTTATGATATTTAGTGTTTTAATATGACTGCTGCAAACCACCCTGTGAATACTGACAGCTAAAAGGCAGTCTAAAAATACAGGGACAAATAAAAGCAATAGTAAGGCAGGCAACTTCCAAGTTGTCTACCAGCTGCTGGGAACAACAGAAGGCTGTTGCCCACTCCCTGAGCACAGTTTTCTGGGCTTCCTCAATAGTCTCGAGCTATTCAGTTCTTTATGCTTAAGCCAAGAAATTGTTTCTATAACTACATTTAGCACTAATAGATACATTAATGGCTTGAGACCACTGAGGAAGCCCAGAAAACTGCTCAGGGAGTAGGCTATCCGCCAACCCCAATAAATTGGCCCTGTCGGGGGAGAAATAACAGCTCTTCAATTTTATGGACTGCTAGGGCGAAACAGGGATAGAATGTCTTCCATCTGCACTTCACAGCTACCTGGAACATCATTGAACTTACCTACCTGCTTCTTGAACTAACCAAAAAAGAAGGAAAAAAACAAAAATTGAGTCAAGAAGTTGTAAGAACTTAGTAAAATCTGACATTGCAAGTTCACTTTATTTTAGATAGCTTATAAGTTTTCATGGCACTTTGTAAGTAGTTGTCTTATTCACACAAACTTGATAAATGGTGAAAAATTGTTTTTGAACAAGAATATTAATTGTGTGAACAATTGTTGCCTTAATACAGGCATAGGCAACTCGGCCCTCCAGATGTTTTGGGACTACAATTCCCCTCATCCCTGACCACTGGTCCTGTTAGCTAGGGATGATGGGAGTTGTGGTCTCAAAACATCTGGAGGGCCGAGTTTGCCTATGCCTGCCTTAATGTTCTGCTTGTGAGCTTCCCAGAGGCATCTGAATGTCATTGTGCGAAACCAGATCCTGGATGATTAGGAACATTGGTCTGATCCAGCAACTGATCCAACACTGGTCCCAAAGACTCCCAGTGTCACTGCTTACTACTGTAAATTCATGTTGCTGCAGAGCCTCTCCACAAAGACAAAGTGGGATATCCTTGCATGTACATGGAAAATACAAAAGTCTTTTTTTTAATAAAATAAAATAAAACAACAACCAGTTTCAGACTTAGTTTCCGATCAGCGAATCAGGAATATTAGGCCACAGGTGCTTTGCTGGTTTCTTCTAGTTTGTCCTTGAACAAGGCATTTGGATTGTGGGGACAACTCTGCATCTTTCAACAAGAATAATCTCATGTGGAAACAACAGCAAAAAACCATTAGTACACATCCAATGTGCAACTGAGCCATATGGGCATGTGGGCAATCTTATGGCGATCTCTAAAGTTGTGGGAATGGATAGGGTAAGCACTATAATGCACTTTTAAATGCTGTGGAAATTAAATTCAGGCTAGTCTATATATATATATATGTAAAAAGGACATGTGGGTTTCTGTCCACTTTTCTCTGAAACCGCTTCACCGATTCCATTCAAATTTGAACACAACGTCCAAAGCGAATGTCCGAAGGCTCTTATAAAGTTTTCAAATACAGATGTCACACCTCCGCCAGGTGAAACCCCCCAAAAACCCTGTTCCAGAACATACCACTCCGCCAAAAGTGCATGCTGGGAAAAGAACCAGGTTGCAAACCAGCGCCCTCTAGCAGCGGCTACACTGGTACTACACCTATAGAACCTTCCCTCTAAACAGCACCTCGGCTGCCGTTTACATACGAGGCCGAAGCCTTAACAGACTAGGCCAAATGGAGGCTGAAGCCTTTACAGACTAAGCCAAATGGAGGTACTGACTCGCCGGGGTGGGGTGGGGCAGGGGACGGGATAGGTCAGGACACGGAGGGTGGGGGGAGGAGGGGGCGGGATACATCATGGATTGGCACAGGGTGGGGGCAGTCACAGGGATTAGCCACAGCAACGCGTGGCAGGGCCAGCTAGTTTCAAATAAAATGCATGTATGGGAAGCAACATTAATTTTTGAAACTTGTTTACTTCTAAATAATATAGATATGTTTTGAAACTCACTTCAAATGCAGGGCAAGGTGTATTGCTGCCTGGATACAAGCATAAGCTTCTACGTAGGGCCTACAGGGATTGACATTTTATAATTTATTTGACAATTCCCTTTAACTAGGAAGGTTTAATTCATTTAATTAGAATCCTAGCACAATCCCCGGCAATTCAACAGCCATATCCTGTGTTCATACCGCAGCCGTCTTACCACTGCTCTCCTAGATTAAGTATGGATGAGTGAACATTTAGGAAACCGCTTGCATAAAAGGAGTGTTGATAAGAGTATACAGTAGATTGAAAGTGATGATTAATAATCTCAATTAATGTAAGAAATGCATGATTAGAGGCAAAAATAATAATAATGAAATCCTGGGCTGAGAGCTGTGTTGACCTCAGTTATTGACCTCAGTTAGTTGAGCATAGCTGTCAACTTTCAGATTTGAAAAGAAGGGATCAGCAGTCTACAGTATATCTAACAATCCAGGATAGCAGCGGGAAACGGCACTGGAAAAAGCGAATTTCCAGCCAAAAAAGGGAAAGCTGACAGCTGTGGCTTGGAATAAGGGAGATTCCTGCAAAAAAAGGGAGGGTTGACAGCTATGTAGTTGAGCCAGAGTAGCCATAACCTCCTTAATTCTTTTACCAGGGTCACCAGACATAGTTTTGCAATACTAATTTACCATTTTATCTCCAAGGCTTTATGAACACATTTGCATGTATTCATACGCTAAGGGGTATGGTGGGTTGCATCTACCATGTGCCCAGGTTTGCTTGGTTCATTATACAGGAGTATAGGACTGGGGTTGTCAAAGAACAGCATCTTGCTGCCTTGCTCTGATCTCTGAGAGAGTCAGAGAGCTGGGTGCCGGCTTCATTCTCCATAAACTGAGATGGATCTGGCAGGGAACTGCAAGTGTGTTGTCTCAGGGTCTTGGGCTCTAGTATTTCCTTGAGCAGCCCAGGTTCCCCTCCTATCTAGGGGCTGTGATTTTGAATGGGAGTGGGGGTGGCAGCAGTTATTGGATAGTTAATATGCAACTGACCAACTCTTCAGGGCTGTTCTGCAGCAGTTGCATAAGGAAGGGCATAACAGTTTTCAAACGCACACAACTAGGATCTGCTGGTACTTTGTGGTAGTGTCAGGGTTTAATTCCAGAATTACTGTGGCAATTGAATTCCATAATTTATTTACTCCAGTCAGGGTTAGATGTCATAGAGGACATCTAGATAAATGAGATCATACTGTGCCAGTAAAATATGAATGTTCCTCCAACAGTACATGGCGATGTGTTGTGAATCCTCCAGAATTGTTTCTTGCATTTGAACACTGAGTTTAAAGCAAGAACAACCAGCAAAAGTTATTTGAGGCAATATAATGCATGGTATCCATTTGGTAGCAAAATACATGGGAATTTTAATTTTAGTTGTGTGTGTAAATATGCATCTTTCTTAGCAAGGTGATCGTGTCAGACATATGGAAATTGGAATATGTACTAGGAATGACAAAAATTAAATAGTGGGTTATGCCACTCAATTAAATTTGACAGCTGAGGAATAATGAGGCTTGGTGATGCAAATGCCAGGGCCAATTGTCCAGGAATGGTCCACGGGAACTGATGCTGGCATTGTGTGTGTGTGTGTGTGTGTGTGTGAGAGAGAGAGAGAGAGAGAGAGAGAGAGAGAGAGAGAGAGAGATGAGAAATGAGAAATGCTTTGCAGGGCAGATGCAGCCACTATATTTCTTTTTTCCAGTGTCGCAGGGTGCAATATTTGGACTTAGAGGCATTGTTGTGAAATAAAGATGTCAATTTTTTTAAAAAAAATTATTTAAAAGCATCTATAAAACTGCTTACAAATTTTAAGAACTCTAAGTGGTGTACAATTAAAGGAAAATAAACAATAGTATAAAGGTACATTAAAATTAAATTAAATTAAATTAAAACAAATAAAAACAGGTTCTGCCTTACCCTGGGCAAAAAGGCATGTGTTTACAAAATGTCTGAAGCAACTGGTGGTTGCTGCTTCACTTATGGCAGAGGGAAGGTCATGCCACAATACAGGGACGATAGCAGAAAATGAAGGGGGGGGAATGTCACTGCCTTGCAATATTCTGCAGGGTGAGGTACCATGGGTAGACTTTCCCCAAATGATTTAAGTGATATTACAGGTTTATGCAAGAGAAGGCAGTCTTTCAGGTAACCTGTTCCTGGGTACAGTAGTTGCAACCACCCAATTCAGCACTTCCCATTTTAATGCTGGACCATTTTAAAAAGTTAGAATGTAAAAAAACCAAAAGAAAAGAAACAATGCTGCTGCTGCTTCCACTGCTGCGTAAGCTTGTGGGAGGGGAACAGCTCCTTGAGTATATCATCCTTTTATGTGATCCCAGCTGTTAGCCTGCTACCAAACTGTTCCCTTATTCTTCTTCCCTATATCTTGCTTCCCTGTCCACTTCTGCAGTTTGGGAGTCACCTGTGGTTGGAAAGCCAGGGACAGGAGCCTTGCTAGAAGAAAATGTGGCAACCCTAAAGGGAAGGCTTGCCAAACATTTTTTATTGTCAGGCCCACAGCTGCTGCTTCAGGGTTTCTGAAGCAATAATCCTAATGAGAAGGGGGCTTCAGCCCATGCTGTGCCTATCAGATCAGATGAACGACCCACTGGATGGGGTGAATGAGAATATCCCTACTTTCCCCAGTGTGCTCTTCTGTCATTTTTGTGCTATGGAGTTGAAACAAAAGGGAGGGAAGCCATCACTCTGGAGCAGCCTATAGCTACACTCTAGATAAGTGTTGCACATGATTCAGCCATTCCCTTTGTAATTTCCTAATTGAATTTTTGGCCCTTGCCTGTCCTGCCAATGGATAAAAGCCAGCCATTTCTCTTGATTAAATTGCAAAGAACAGAAAGAACAGAAAGTGTTGGCAGGGGGATGATTCCCAGGGCTATTTGCATCCCTATATGCTGAGATCCCTGATTCTGTTTCACAGGAGAAATTTAGGCATTTTAGGCATAAAAATGTGAATTCATGCTGCTAAATTCTGAAAACTGCCCCCCAGTGTTGGCATGAAGTGTTCAGTCTCCATCAGTAATGACAACTCCAGCCTTGCAAACACATTCTAAATCCAGATTTATAATCTTATGGTCAAGGTTATCCAGTGCTTTTTTCTAGGAGAAAAAGGTGCCAGAACTGTGTACCCTTGAGGACCCCCAGGGAAAAAACAACACTGAGGTTATCTATACAGAGATATCCTAAAAACAGCAGCAGCAGTAGTAACTGCTGTGATATGTTTTTAGGTGCTTGAAGTCTTGCTACCAGAAGGCTGGCTAAAGCCACTTAGAGCAAAGGTGGGCAAACTATATGCAACATCTACTTTTTACCTGGTCCCTGAGCTGTCCGGGACTGCACCCCTGCTGCCCCAGATGTGGTGATTTGGATGTTTCTAGACGTGCTAGGCCAAAAGAAGTGGCTGTTAAGTGGGAAACAGGAATGCTTTATGAGGCTAGTTGCCTCCTGTAGGAGTGCACGGCTCTCGCAATTGCTCCACATCTAGAAACTTCTGGAAGCTTCATGACAGGTGTTTATTGTGGGGTAGGGGGAAGCCATACACTTTAAATATATGGTGTGTATGCAGCCCCAGTTCCAACAAGCAAAGTGGATCATTCTAGGTTGGGAATGTAATGTGACCTGCAGGTTGAAAAGACACTTGATTAAATCATGATATACTTTATTAGCAAACTCAGTTCTCTGAGTGCCAGTCCTTATGTAGCCGAAACCACACAATGCCTACACATGAGGGAGATATCAGTAGGCTTGGCACAGGCCCAAAGTTTGCAGAAGTACAAAAACAATTTAGGGGGAAAACCTAAAAGAGATGGGGATTGCAAAACAAGTCAATGAGCATATCCATTGGGTATCAAATGTTGTCTGACTGTTGGCAGGAAAAACCAGAAATGGGTGGAATGGAGTACAGTGGTACCTCGGTTTAAGTACACAATTGGTTCCGGAAGTCTGTACTTAACCTGAAGCATACTTAACCTGAAGCGAACTTTCCCATTGAAAGTAATGGAAAGTGGATTAATCCGTTCCAGACAGGTCAGCGGAGTACTTAAACTGAAAGTACTCAAACCGAAGCATACTTAAACTAAGGTATGATTGTAAATGGAAACCTGAGCAGGAGTACTCCTTACTGTAACATTTTGTTGCAGGACCCATTTGTAACTCATAAATAGTAATGCATGCTAAAACTGTTGCAAAGCTTCATGGTTTTGTATAATGTAGAGAACTATAACCTGAGATGCAGAAATGCAAAAGACAGAGCTAATGTTACCTGAAATATTAGGAAAACTTTTAAATGATTTTTCACCTAATACTGTACTGATTTTTTTAAAATCTCTCACCCCCTCCTCTTCCCTCATGGCATCTGATTTTAACTTGGAGCATTAGCCTGCCAAATAATTTCCATGTTTGCAAACTCTGAGACAGACTTCTCAGCTTACAGACGGTACTCTTATTTGACTACACCAGTCAGACCAAGTTACCTTGACAGCTCTACTCTGAAGCAACTGAGCTCTTAATTGTGCTTTTCAAAAAGTAAAGATTAAATTCAATGAAGTCTGCTACATTGTATAAACCTAGATGATAGTAATAAGATGCACCCAAATCCAGCAAGGGTGCTCTGTGTATGGAAGCAGGCTTCTGCAAGTAAACCACATTTTGAAATATGTCCTGCATGTATAGTAATGCATTGAACAAGTGCTGTTGCTGGATTTCTGTGTCCAGAACCTAGGTCTGCACAAGTGGCTCCCTTTGCTGAATTGGGATCATAGGCTCAAAAAAGCAGACAGCAAGGCCATCTCTGATAGTGCCAATTGCCTCATTTGGGGGGGGGGATAGGGGCTACATCTAGAACAGGTACCAATGCTTTCAAAAATGGCAGCATCAAACCATCTCCCAAGTGACCATGTACAGCCAGATCTTTATGCAAAGCCCAATTGCACACACAAGCCTCTTTGGAATGTAGGCACAATATTTTCCTAATGGTTAGTAGGAAATGGTCTTTAATAGAATACAGAGCAACAGGACCGTGGTGGTTGAGAACATCAAAAGAAAAACTCTACTGACACATCCCTGCAGTACTAGCAGTTCTTTTTGAAAGTCTGTCCCCAGTGTGATGTATTGGTCAGGCCAGATGCTGCTTAGCTGATAGTCTAATGTGATCACAGTGGGAGCTGCTTAGGCTTCAAGGCCATGTCGTTTCAATTAGAAAGGTGGAAAATAAAACATTTCTGTGACTAGGGTGACCATAGCAAACCACAGAAATGGTGCCCGCTTCACAGGCACACTAAATCAAGAGAAGTTACAATATATCCTCAAATTAATAGTAAGCATATTTCTCTGGAATAATTCAGAACCAGCAAAGCGGCTTTTAAAAGATCACATATGTTTTGGATTTAGTATTGTCGACAGTTGATAATATTGTTGACAGAATTCCTGTGATAGTTTAGAAAGTCTGGACAACAATAGTTGTGGCTAGACAATGGGGACAGAGTATTGTCAGAACATAACTCAGGTGCTCAAAAGTTTGCACTGGTTTGCACCTTACACTACTGGGTCAGGTTAAAAGTTATTATATTAATTTACAAGGCCCTTAACAACTTAGGTCCAGGATACCTTAGGGATGGCCTGATCCCTTATATCCCTACTTGATCACCAAGGGCTTTGGCGGAGTCATTGTTAGTGGTTCTCCACAGCTTGGATTGGATGCATAGTTTGCATAAGCAAGGAGCTGTGCATTCAGTACTGTTGAAATGAATCCTTTATATAGTTTGCATGGTTTGGCAGTGCTTTTTAAAAAGGAATTCACTAGTGGAGAATAAATGCAAAAGGGAACATTTTGCCTATCCAAAAAAAGCACGTTTAATCTTTAATAAAATACAATTATATAATAAAGCAACACTATAATAATATATGTGATTTTGGGTGCTTCCTAATGGGAAAATTATAAATTGGTTGTCAAGATCTCACTAAAGTGTAAATGGCAGCATATTTTTTTTAACTGGAAAGGGTAAATCTGGATTAAAGGGGTGGGAATATAAAGGTTTCAATGTCAACTCCACTGTGTGGACACTAAAATATTTGCATACATGAAGAGCACTCATTTCACATTAAACACTTGCATGGAATTAAGCACTAACATTTAGCATTCTTCTCCATTCAGCTTTCACACCACTAGCAATTATTAGAACAGCCCTAATCTCTGAGTACTTTTTGCTTTCTGTCTATGTTTACAGACAGCATAGGTATTCCCCCCCCCCAATTCTTAATAAGTCTCACACTATCTCATTTCTGGGATATAAATTATATAAAAGGTAAATATGATTGTGCATGATGCGGAAAAAGCAGACAGAGCAAAGTTTTTCTCTCTCTCTCTTGCATTATACTAGAACCTGGGGCCCTCCAATGAAGCTAAATATTGAAAGACTCAGGTCAAACAAAAATAACTACTTCTCACAGCAAATGGCTAAACTATAATCTCACTCCCAGTATTCAGTGGGACTACTGTGTCAGAGGAAGCATGCCTCCGACAAATATATTGTTGTTATTGCACTCTGGTCCTCCCTGAGGCCTTGTCATGAGCATCTATGTGTATAGATTTAATTTTATCAATGTTTAATTGCTTTTTAGATTTCCCCCATATGTTTTCAGCAGTTCCTATTTTTATCTGTAAGCCACCTTGAGTCCCGTCAAGGAAAAAGGCAGAGTATAAACAAATATATAATCATAATAATCTAGCTCGTGACTGTGAGAACAGAGTGTTGGATCGGCCTTTGACCTGATCTAGAAGGGCTCCCACTAGGGGGAAGAATATGTAGTTATTTCAATTACTGTACTCAGACTTAATATCCATAAAGTATAGCTTGCGGGCTGAGAGAACAGCAAATCCAAGAGGCGTCAGGATCATAGCTGCCAAGTTTTCCCTTTTCTCGCGAGGAAGCCTATTCAGCATAAGGGAAAATCCCTTTAAAAAAGGGATAACTTGGCAGCTGGATTTGTTTAGTCGAAAGCTGCAGTCTGATGTACTTGCCCCGGAGAAATACCTATTGAACGCATCGAACTGAGCTACATATGTCACATTAAGCGCCTGAACAACTCTCTCCCTCAACCTACACCTCGTCAACTCACTGACGCCATAAACCACGAGAGCAAGTCGTGAAGCATTATGGGAAATGTAGTCGCTTTCGCGCCCCTGTCTATTTGATCGCGCTCGGCCCTTCGCGACAGAAAACACTACATTTCCCGGTTGTCCTTGTGCAAAAACATCCCTCTTCATGGCTCTCGGTTTTTCCTGTACCGCGTTGCATGTTGGTATCGGTAGTCTTTTAATCACGGGGATCCCTATTCTACAAGACCTGACTTCCTGGGCGGATGATACTACATTTACCGTGTGCCTCAGCCCGCCGCGCTTGCGCCGTGTGCATGGAAGGAGGGGAGGGGAAAGGCCGTTACGTTGCGGGCAACGGCCAGGGCAGTGAAGCGACAGTCAGTGTTGGTGCCGGAGGCTTCCGCGTTCACTGTTGGGGCTGGTGCGCCGCGTCAGGACGAAGGGCGGCTTCTGTCAGGCTCCGTCCGTTACGGTGGGGAGGGGAGAGGGGGGCATGAAGCTGTGAGGGGCCGCGAGCCGAAGGGAGCGGGGAAGGAGAGCGGCCGCAGGCAGGCGAAAGGAAGAGGAGGAGGAGGCGCGGAGCGATGTCTCAGCCGCCTCAGCAACATCCGCCTCAGCAGGAGCAGCAGCCGGTGGCCGCGCCGGTCTCGAAGAAGAGGGACCGGCGGATCTTCTCGGGGACTTGCCCGGACCCCAAGTGCCAGGCGCGGCTGTTCTTCCCGGCGCACGGGCCTCTGAGCAGCGGGAGCATCGAGTGCACGGACTGCGGGCAGCGCCATGAGCAGCGGCAACTGCTGGCGGTGGAGGAGGTGACGGACCCGGACTTGGTGCTGCACAACTTGCTGCGGAACGCGCTGCTGGGGGTGAGCGGGGCGGGGCCCCCCAGGAAGAACACCGAGTTGGTGAAAGTCATGGGCCTGTCCAACTACCACTGCAAGCTGCTGTCTCCCATCTTGGCCCGCTATGGCATGGACAAGCAGACGGGCAAGGCCAAGCTCCTGACCGAGATGAACCAGGGGGATGTCTTTGACTGCGCTCTTCTGGGCGACCGTGCCTTCCTAATTGAGCCTGAGCATGTTGACACGGTAGGGTATGGCAAAGACCGCTCTGGCAGTCTTCTCTACTTGCACGACACCTTGGAGGATATCAAGAAGGCCAACAACAGCCAGGAGTGCCTCATCCCGGTCCATGTGGATGGGGATGGCCATTGCTTGGTGCACGCGATCTCCCGGGCACTGGTGGGCAGGGAGCTGTTCTGGCACGCTTTGCGGGAGAACCTCAAGAAGCACTTTAGGGAGAATCTCAGCCGCTACAAAGCCCTCTTTCATGACTTCATTGATGCGGCAGAATGGGAAGACATCATAAACGAATGTGATCCTTTGTTTGTTCCTCCAGAGGGTGTACCAATGGGCCTTCGAAACATCCACATCTTTGGATTGGCCAATGTGCTGCACCGGCCCATCATCCTTTTGGATTCCCTGAGCGGAATGCGTAGTTCAGGAGACTACTCTGCCACTTTTCTACCTGGATTGATACCAGAAGAAAAATGCATGGGAAAAGATGGCATGTTGAACAAACCTCTCTGTATTGCCTGGAGTAGTTCTGGCCGTAACCATTATATTCCTCTGGTTGGGATAAAAGGTGCTGCTTTGCCTCAATTGCCTATGAAATTACTTCCTAAAGCTTGGGGAGTACCTCAGGACCTTATTAAAAAATACATCAAATTGGAAGATGATGGTAGTTGTGTAATTGGGGGTGACAGAAGTTTGCAAGACAAATACTTGATGAGGTTGGTTGCTGCCATGGAAGAGGTTTTCATGGATAAGCATGGCATTCATCCCAGTTTAGTAGCTGATGTACATCAGTATTTCTATAGAAGGACTGGTGTAATAGGAGTTCAGCCTGAAGATGTCACAGCAGCTGCTAAAAAGGCAGTGGTGGACAACCGCCTTCACAAGTGTCTCATTTGTGGTGCCCTTTCAGAACTTCATGTTGCTCCTGAGTGGTTGGCTCCCGGAGGGAAACTGTATAATTTGGCAAAAAGTACTCATGGCCAGCTAAGGCCTGATAAAAATTATAGTTTTCCTCTTAACAATTTGGTATGTGCCTATAATCCAGTTAAGGATGTACTTGTACCTGATTATAACTTGAGTAATTTGACTGTCTGTAACTGGTGCCATGGAACATTGGTGCGTCGTGTCAGAAATGATGGTTCTGTTGTGTATTTGGATGGGGACAGAACTAATACCAGATCGACAGGTGGTAAATGTGGTTGTGGATTCAAGCATTATTGGGAAGATAAGGAATATGACAATCTCCCTGAAGCTTTCCCAATTACTCTTGAGTGGGGTGGGAGAGTGGTGAGAGAGACGGTATACTGGTTTCAGTATGAAAGTGATCCTTCTCTGAACAGCAATGTGTATGACGTTGCAATGAAACTTGTTACCAAGCATTTTCCTGGAGAATTTGGCAGTGAGATTCTTGTCCAGAAAGTTGTCAATACCATTCTACATCAAACAGCCAAAAAGAACCCTGATGATTATACGCCTGTAAACATTGATGGTGCTCATGCCAGAAGAGTTGATGATGTGCAGCAAGGACAAGACTTGGAATCTCAACTTCCAACCAAAATTATTCTTACTGGTCAGAAAACAAAAACATTGCACAGGGAAGAGCTAAATATGAGTAAAACTGAAAGAACTATTCAGCAAAACATTGCAGAACAGGCACCTATAATGCAGAAACGCAAAACAGAAAAATTGAAACAAGCACAAAAAGTGCCACCTAGAACATCTTCCCCAGGTGCTGTTCCTGATGGGCCATCTTCTGCACCTGCTACACCTATAAAGACTCCTTATTCCCCAACATCTACGAAAGAGAAGAAAATACGCATAACAACAAATGATGGGCGGCAGGCCATGCTCACTTTGAAATCCACAACCACATTTCTAGAACTGCAAGAAAGCATCGCTAGAGAATTTAATATTCCTCCCCATTTGCAATGTATTCGAGTTGGCTTTCCTCCCAAAGAGCTTTTGCCACCCAAAGAAGGGCAGGAAAATGAACCTGTTCCTCTACTGCATGGTGACAGAGTAACTATAGAGATTCTCAAAGGCAAGGAGGAGAGCAGCCAGACCGCTTCAGTTCACTCAGCCCATGCTGTGAAACTTGATGATGTTGCTGTTACTAGTAAAATAGCTTCCAAGGAAATCCAAGAACAAATCGACAAGGAAATGTACTCTCTGTGTCTTCTAGCAACATTTATGGGTAAGGAAAAAACTTATTTTCGCTTTTCAAAGAGTAGAGATATTTCAAACTCTGAATTTTATAAAGCTAGAAATCCATACATGATCTGACCACCTATTACCGTAGATAAATACAAGTTGGTGTCATAATTCATAGAATCATAGAGTTAGAAAGGATCCCGAGGGTCATCTAGCCCAACCCCCAGCAATGCAGGAATCTTAACACACAGTCAGTCCTCTAATTTGAAACCATACCAAACCCTGCTAAGCTTTGGAAATGTGCTAGTAGTTTTATTGCTGCACAGCTGTTCCTCCTTTCAAAAATAATGAAACTACTTTTTTAAAAAAGTACCTGTAACTACTGTTTCAGCCAGGGGTGAGAACTTGTGGCCCTCTAGACTTGCCTCTGCCAACATGGCCAGTGATAGGAATGATAGTTCAGCAACATTTAGAAAACAGCAGATTCCCCAACCTTAGTTTATACTTTTAGGGGCATTTGAAAGCCAACTTTATCTTATGTCTCCCAGCTTTATCTTATGTCTTCATTTATGTAATGTTGTGCTCTGATAAATGGACTTTTCTCGTATTCCTAATGTTTCCTCATGAAGAAGTTTATTATTCTAGTAACTAGCTAGAGGTTTTTTGTGTCTGGATTCTCACTTGCTTCCTCATTTGCTTCCTTTGCTATAAATACTATATTTAAAGCATATATATGAAGCTGTGAAATATTTACTGCAGCACCTCATCTTTCTTACTGTCTTAATTTAAAGCATAACAGGGTTTTGGTGAAGTAAAACAAACTTAAAAGCAGAACTCCTTGTCAAGAGAGTATATATAATATATGCATTTCTCCTGCTCAGCCAGATCTATGGAAGGTTATATTTTAAGAAAACTCTTAAACCAAATTAATTGGCAGTGTTGCAAATACGGTAAAATCAATGTATTGCAGTTTTTGCCATTACCTTGCAGGGTGCATGACATCAAAAGTATTACTTGGTTTCCAACCAGCTGAGGCATTTTTTAAAGTACCCCCCCCCCCATATAAAACCCTTGTGATAATTGCAGAATGCCGTAACATTTGCAGTGTCATTAATGTTTTTGGCACTCTCAGTTGCATTATCTGTGTTGCTTTTGAAAATTAGGCTTGTGTGTCAAGGCACTAAAAATAAAATGATGGAAATGACTGTTCAAAAGAAAATGGCAGTTTCTGTGTGCAATTTTGTGAACTGAAAGCTTAATAGTGCATTATTGGAAACGAAACTGAGTAGAAACTATTAAACAAAAGTGAAACTGGCAACTTTACTTTTTTTTAACTGAGAACAAGCCTTATGAAGTGTTGTGGTCATATGACTTTTGTTATTCAGAGAAAAATATCTCTTCAGCTTTAACCATTTCTTAACAACCACATCTTTCCTAGTAGTTCTTGTTCTCATCTGAGTATGAAGTAGAAAGGTAGTATCCAAAAGATATTGTGGCTGCATGCATGTCAGGAAGCCTTTAAGAAAAAAATACAGTGGTACCTTGGTTTAAGAACAGTCCTGTTTACGAACGATTTGGTTTACGAACTGCGCAAAACCAGAAGTAGTGTCCCAGTTTGTGAACTTTACCTCAGTCGTAAGAACGGAATCCAAACGGTGGAAGGGCACTGGTGGCGGTAGGCCTCATATGGGAAAGCGTGCCTCGGTTTAAGAACGGTTTCAGTTTAAGAACGAACTTCCGGAACGGTTTAAGTTCATAAACTGAGGTACGACTGTATTTAGGACAAAAAAAAAGAGTCTGAAACAAAACTGTGGGTTACCTCATGTTCATGCAGGGGGGCTGGTTGGGAGGAAGCATTGCATGGCAGAAAGGAAATGGGAGGCTAGGTGTTTTAGGATTAAACAAGACAAGCACACATACTGTGTGAAGAGTTTGAACCTTTGTAGCAATTGCCTATTATTTCTATGGGAGAACTGTCTCATACTTGGAGGACTGTAACCTTGTTCAAATAATATGAATTGTTGTTATGAAAAATGCTCGCTTGACTCTTGGGATTGCATTCTTCAACTCCCCTCCCTCTGCATGCAAAGAGGAAAAAAGTTTTCCGTTTTTAATTAACAACAGTTCCTCATAGTGTCCAAACATAGAACAAGTAATGGTTCTCTATCTGTGATTGGCTAAAACAAATAGGATATCAAACCACTTCTTAAAATCCTGGTTTATTAACTGCTACAGTTAGAACAAACCCTGGTTCTGAGAGTTAAGTTAATGTAGCTTGAGTTTTCCATTAAGATATATTGGCAGAGTACTATTCTCTTTCATTGATGCTTAAAATCAGGGTTGCCTTGTATTCCTCCAAGTACCCAAGTACTCCTATACCTTCGGTAAAATGTGTGTAGCTAAATGCTGTGTTGCTAATACTTTGTCATGTGTGAAATGGCCCTTAGGTTCCCAGGGAAACTAAAAGAGTGACTCCCATTGAGATGTGAAGGGAGGCGGGAACCAGGGGAAGAGACTACCCCCCCTTCTTTCTCTGGACCTTCATATCTCTAGCATGCTTTCCATTTGCCTTCATTGTAATATTGCAAGTGGGACCTGAAAACTTTCTCTTTAAATAAAATTTTGTGTGTCTTCACATGTTACAGTATAACTGAAGTGACACCATCCTGACTCCTCTAGAAGGTGGTAGAACTCAACTGCGGTCTTGATTTCTTGGTTATGCTAGAATGTGATAGAAAGTTGGAGGACTTTAGTGACATGCTGGGAACAGGCATTTGTATTTATATATAAATGAAGTTCATATTTTTCCACCAATTATAATTATGCTCGTTAACTAACCCTTTTTTCTGTTCCACAGGAGAAGATGTCTGGTCTTATGCAAAAGGACTTCCTCACTTGTTCCATCAGGGTGGTGTGTTCTACAATATAATGAAGAAAACAATGGGTATAATTTCTAACTATATGCTTGTGTATATGTATCATGGTTTTTAAGAGAAAATTATTGTGAAGCTTTGATTTGGTGTACATGGGTATACATAAAATGGGGTGGTGGTGTTTCAACCGTGCCATGTGTACCTCAAATGAGAAGGCAAATCAGGATGATTCGGGGCAGACCCTAGTTTGATTTTGCCATTAACAAGTTGTGTCAAGGCAGATCAGGGAGTTCTCATACTCCAAGTAGCTCTGTTACTTCCGTTTTTTCAGAAAGTTCAATATAATGCACAACATCTCCTTGCTTGTTTTCTTTTCTCAAAATTGAAACAAAACTGACTGAGGAAACACCCAGAGCTCAAGAGGGGAGATGATTGAGAGGTGGGAGGATCTTGTGTTTTGATGGACAAGTCTAGCTTTTAATCACAATTTCACTCCCTCAAAAGGAGAGAACATACATACAATTTGTATGCAATTCTGCTAGAAAATAAAACACTTCCTCTTAAAAAACCTCAACAACTTAAATGTTTCCTGGCACGAAGTCCACTGGTTGGGTCTGCCTGAACTTTGGCAAGCTTAATCCACTCTGGATGAGCTCCTTTGCCTGCAAATTACCATACACCCACTTATGTGAAAAGGGGGGGGGAAGAGAAATATAGCTATTTTAGATTCCCCTTTCTAGTTATGGGAATAAAACAGTTTCAGATTTAACGTATCAGATTCAGATCTGAATAGCAAATCAAATCAGAATGACACAGAGCAGCTCAAACAGAGCAGGATGCTTTAGAATGCTACAGATATGAAGCCATTGATGTGCACGCTTGCTATAGTAGAGAGAAATGTATAGGCTTTAAAGGAAATTGACAGAGTGGGTAAAGGTCTTCTAAATTAGTGGTACTGTTGTCACAATTGTTTTTCTTGTCTTCTTGAACTAAATTGTGTGCACGCTCATTTTCTTGATTGAGGAACAAAATCTGTGTTATAAGCCAAAGTCAAGAACTGCAAAGGAAAATGTGATACTGTACAATTAATCCTGAAACATAGAGCTTCAGTCTAACTACTGGTAGCTGCATTTGCTGGTCTCATTGTGCAGCAGGTCATTTCAGCCTGCCATTCCACTCTAGCCTTCTACTACTGTAGTTCAGAGAACTCTCCAGAATGACATACAGTGGCTCAGTTTGCACATCACATTGAGTTAAACCATCATTTTTTTTTAAACTATAATGTGGATGAGCAGAATTCCCAGGGCACTTCTCACCTGCTGCTGCTGTGCCACTGACAAAACAATCCAGAGCCTAGCTTGTCATGTCTTCTGAACATGGGCTCATGGTTGTTTCCTCCAAACAAAACACAAGTGGTAACCAAGGTTTATACTACATGTGTTTTGTTTGAAAGAAACAACCTCAAACTTGACTTCAGAGGATACAAAAAGGCAGGATCTTGATAGTTGTGATGTTTATATGTAACGTCCAGGATCAGTAGCAGTATGCCAATGTGCCAGTGGGTAGAGTCTGTTACATTCATGTCCTGCTTCTGGATTTCCTAAAAACATCTGGTTGGCCATTGTGGAAAACATGATGCTGGATTAGATGGTCCTTTGGGGTCTGAACCAACAGGTCTGCACTTACGTTTTTGTTTTTTCCTTAGTTGTTTCTTTTTAAGGTGCTACGGGTTGTGTCCGAATCAGACTCAATGAAATTAATTGACATGACTAACTAGGTCCAGTAATTTCAGTGGGGCTACCCCGAGTTGAACATAGTTGGATACAACCTTTTGTGCTTATAATGTGACCCTGGTATGCTTTGTTAACTGCTTCACAGCCATCATTAAGAAGCAATATATAAACTTTAAAATATCTCTTTCCCCTTTCTATAGGTCTGGCTGATGGTAGGCATTGTACTTTTCCACACTTGCCTGGTAAGACCTTTGTGTACAATGCAGCAGAAGATAGAGTGGAACTTTGTGTGGATGTTGCTGGGCATTTTCCTGTGGGCTCCGATGTTGAAGACTTGGTTAAGGAGGCCCTAAGCCAAGTGCGAGCAGAAGCTTCTTCAAGAAGCCGGGAAGCAAGTCCTTCACATGGACTCCTAAAGTTGGGTAGTGGTGGCGTAGTTAAAAAGAAGTCAGAGCAACTTCACAATATAACAGCATTTCAAGGGAAAGGCCATTCTTTAGGAAGTGCAGCTGGTAGCCAATCACTTCATCAAAGAGCTCCACTGTCAAGAAAGCAAAGCACAAGCACAGACTTCAGTCCAAGTTCTGCTAAATCTGAGTCTTCAGTGTACACAGGTGATTCTGGAAACAGTGAGCTAATACGGATAGCTCCTGGAGTAGGAACCATGAGAGACAGCAGGCAGCTTGATCCTAATTTGATTGAGGCACAACGAAAAAAATTGCAGGAAATGGTATCTTCAATTCAGGCTTCAATGGACAGACACATGCGTGATCAGAATACAGAGCAGTCGGCGACACAAGACTTCTCTCAAAGGAAACTGGAAGCCGCAAGTTCATCTATTAAAACAAGGAGCCCTCAGACTGGTTTGTCTGAATCCTTTTCTTTATCAAGTGGCAGCGGACATCTGAATGCAGAAACAACTGACAGTAACATGTCAAATGCAGTGGGAACAACATTCTCTACAAGATCAAAAGCACAGAAGGGAAATTCTGTGGAAGAGCCTGAAGAGATGGATAGTCAAGATGCAGAAATCACTAATACATTTGAGCCAATGGATCATTCATGAATAGAAAACAACTGATAAAATACAAGAGATTACTGTGCAAATGTAATGTTTGTTGGCTGGGCCACATAAGATTAGTAACTGAATCTTGTATGTTTCAAAGATTAAATCTTACTCATTGCATGATAGCAAGTGTGTGATAGACAATAGCTTTTAATATGCCATTTTGTTGCCCAGGTTAGCTCTCAGTTACCTGTAAATTAGTTATTAGAATATGCACTGGGATGAATTATCTGCTGTAGATGTGGGTTCTTTTTTTTTGTAATTTTATTTCTGTTAAAGTCTTAATCCTCCAGCCCATGTGAAATCATTATGCTTCAAAGATTAATATGTGAAAAGAAAATCTGACAAATGTAGTGTGTTGGTTCCAGCATAAAGAGGCATTCCTTTAGATCTGAACACTTTGCATCCATTTAGATTTCCAGGTTTCTCAAAAACCCACATATATTTATTGAGATCTCTTTAAAAGTTGTATATTTGAAGAATGATAGGGCAAAGTGCTATATAGTATAAGATGAATCTAAAGCAAAGGTGATGCAACAATGCATGGCCAACTGAGCCAGCGCAGCTTTTTCATTGCCCTGTTGGCTAGTGATTGCATGTTTAATTTTGAGCTGGTAAAGTACTATTGTGTGCTTTACATTGCAAAGGCAGTAGTATGCAAGTATTTTAAGAAACTGCAGCAGGCTAATAAGGAATTGCTTTTTGTGCAGGAAGATTTTGAAAAATAACAGTTGGTTATCAGTGCTGGCTATTAACACTTTCTAAGCATGTTGGATTAATGGAATTTAACAGAACTTTCATCAGATTTTCAGTGACATAGTAACAGTTTCTTTTTGACTCCCTGAAATGGGAAATCCTTAGTGTTTCGCTTTTATGCAAGACTTCATGCATCACTTTGATTAAACTGTCATCCACTTAAACAGCATATTCATCAGAGCTACAGTGCTATTTTTTAATAAGCAGCCATAGTATTTGCTCCGTAAAGATAGAATATTTATCTTGATACTGATGTTGCACTTTTGCCTCTTTGCTTATTTCTATTTTATGTGCATTATTACTGCTTCATCTAATGAAAATAAACTTGAAACAGTAAACAACTTATATACAGAAGAGATACTGAAAAGAAATCTGAAGTGCTTAGCTATTGAAGCCAGTGTTTACTCAACATGCAAGTTTTACCTGGTCCACAAATACTAAGTTTGTATTAATGTTTATATTCTGAAAATATACTCACACTTTCTGCAGTTATAATCACACAGGAAACCTCTAAGCAATGCTATGATAAAATGTCCCAACTAAGGGAAGGTTTATTTTTTATATGGGAAATTAACCGAAGGTAAAACTGCCTTGGTTCATTCAACTATATTAATCCTTTCAAACACCCTTTTTGCTTTTCTCATTCAGGGACTAAATCTTTTGTTATCTCATGCACTGCTTATATATAAAACATACAAATACAACTTTCATAAATAAATGATTCCAAATATATAGTTTTGCTGCTTAATTTGGTCAAGAAATGAAATATGTGATGTAAATAGGTAATTCTAAAATTGATCATGCCACACAGAACAGGATACTTGAGGCGGAATATAAAAAACCACTGTAACTTCTAACGAACGCACAACCAGACTTGTGGCCGTAGCCCAAAGTGTTATCCATTTGTAAGGGATTGTGCAGGGGTGGGTGATATTGGACTTTCTGGCACAGCAATATCCCATGCCCCAGTTTAAAAGGTAGCTTTTAATATATTATGAGATGGCTTGTGACACAAACCAGAACCTAACTACTCTTTCTCTGACCATATGGATATCTGCACTGGATATCTAAATCCTGAAAATTCAGTTAATATCTCTGGCTTCTATCACATAAGCTTGGGAAATCCAGTATTTTTGGAAATATTATTGTGGGGGATTTATAGCACAGAGCTACAGTTTCCAGGATTCTTTGGATGAGAATCATGGCCACTGTTATCTTAAAATTGGCTTGGATTATAGGGTTGATAAACAGCCTGGTGGTTTGATATTTTTCTTCTTAGTTTGGAAATACTGTACTTTGGTGGTTTTTCATTGTGTGCAAAGGAGGATAATTGTCAACATCCTTTACTCAAAATGCATGTATAAATGAGCAAGAGCTGTAAAATTGGGAAGGCATGGGTGATTTTATAATTTAATGTGGTGGTGTGAACTAAGAGTTAAGTACATCTTTTCTGTCCCTTGTAGAAATCCTTTCTCTTGAGGAATTGTGTTATGACTCTTCATTTTTCCCTACTCAGAAAATAAAAATACAAAGTTATTCACTTTGTATTCTTGCCCTTGTGTGATGTGTTGAAAAGATGTTTGCAATGCTGTTTGTAAAATGAAAATAGTAGTAAAGGATTAGGACAGGGCTGGGAAATCTGTGACCTTCTAGATGCCATTCAACTCAGTCCACCCCAGCCAGCATGGCCAATATTCATGGAAGGCCACAGGTTTTCCCAACCTGGCTTAGGAGTGTTATGAAAAAATACTGCTGTAGCTGTAACTATGTTGGGGAAGCGTTAACATTTAATTTTTTATATTGCAAGTGTGCAATGTAGGCTTATCTCCATCAAAGTTAATGGAATTCATATGCACAAATAAATGGTGGTCTCATTCACTTTAATGACACATAGTTGCCACTAACATGATATATTTCACTTAGTGAGCTTAAACACATGCAACTAGTTACAGGATTGCAGCTTCAGCAAGTGATTGAGAGTCCTCTACAAAATGAATTTCTGGAAAATCTCAGATGTGGCATGGGGATGCCTGAAGTGCATTTCCTGTAGACATTTCAAAATTCTGTCTCTTATTATTCACCAATCGTCAGGCTTTCTGATGTGTGTGGGTCTAAAATTTGACAGTTGAAAGGCCATGGTTTTATTTCAAACACTGTTAAGTAGGTCAGAAAAGCTTGTTCTTGAACAGCAAGTTTAATGTATGTATATACAAATATGAATGGGAAGTGAGAATACAGTAGTAGTAGCGCAGCAGCACCAATACACTGGTTTACTCAGGAGGGAGTAAATTATGTACAATCAGAGAAGAAAATTGAAGAAGTAAGTGCATTCTAGAAATTTCTAGAATTGCTGCATACTGATTTGCTTTCCATTAGTAGTATTTTAGTGGGTATACAAGGTGCACTTACTACATTACTGTTCTATATTTCTCTGGAGAGTAAACCGTTGGATGTTTCAGCTTTAAAAACTTAATTATTTCACAACTGAAAAAATGGCTTGCTCACTTAATTTCACTTTTGAATGTTCGTTGTAGTATACTTCTACCCAGCTAAAAAATAAAGTAGCAAGATGTAACAAAGTTTCTGATTTTTAAAAAAAGATCTTTCCCCTTCTTTGCCTGTATAATGTGTTCCTCTCATTTAGCTTTAAATAATCTACATTTTCAGTTGAAATTGACTTATTATAGGGGCAGTATTTAGTTGCTGTGTTTATGGTCCAGACATGACGTCTATTCTCTGCTTTAGTAAAGATCACAGAAGACCATTGCTGCAACTGTATACTAACAATGCTATAGAAAGGATGTATTTTCCAAAACCAAAATGGCTTTTTTTCTGAAGGGACAAATTTGGGTATATCTGTATAATGGAGGGCTTTGATGACTGCTCTTCCCTGTGCGCATGCAACCCACCTAGATTTCATATGAGCCAACTGTGTGTGAATTATCCCCGATTTCCACCAATTCTAGTGGAACTCAATTATGTGTATGCTTAGAATTCAGATCTATGCTACTTTTTCTTTGGGTCAGTTTGACATGCTGGATGCTAATCAGACTGTCACAACCTCAGTTAGGGGACTGACATTCCAGCAAAAAGCTTTATTCAATATATACTTGTGAATATCCCATAGTATCTTACATTTTAAAGTGTTGCATTTAAAATACTTTAAGGCAGCATTCCAACTTTGCCCCTATGATTGTAGTAAAGTTAAAAGACTGAACAGTGATTCATATTTTTAGATTTTATTTTAATGAAGGTTATTGCCAGGAAGAGAAATAGTGCACTTTTGGAAGTAATTGAGTAAAAAAAATATGTATAAATAAGCATTAGTACTGTATATATTTAGGAAACCTTTGAAAACAGCAAGTGCTTTACAAATTGAATACAATTAGAATAGTAATGATACCATGTTCACAATGCTGGCTGTTCAGCACACTCAGATTTTATTTGTGATTGCTGTACTAATTTGATTTTTTTTTATCTGTATTGTATCAATAGTGTATTATAACAGTGTACTATATTACACTTTATTGTACAGTATTTGGGATTTTATTTGATTGCTATATTAAAAAACATAAGCTAAACAACTTTTTCTTAATTTCTATACCAACATTATTGTTATTAGTACGGTGGGCAAAGGCCAGCTTTTTCTGTCTTGTCAGAGCTAACTGCTATGGCTGGGTGGAAGTGAGCCACATGCTAGCAGCAGCCATTGGTTTTTACCCAGGTTTTCACCTGAACAGATCTGCAAGCTGTTATTCCATAATTGTGTCCGTGAATTTATTTTTTAAAATCATATTTCACTTGTTACCATCTGGGTCCCAAAGCAGCTTAACAAAATGAAAATATACAAAACATTAAAAACCTACATTACACATCTGATATTAAAACTCCAAAACACACAACAACAACAACAACAACAACAACAACAACAACAACAACAACCTAGCATTAATGGTGTAAAGGCCTGGACTAAAAATTTTAAACCAAACATCCAGAACATATTGTGGATACTGCCTGCCTAATTTATAGTGGGAGTAAATTCTGTAGCTGGGGACCCAGGTGGCGCTGTGGTTAAACCACTGAGCCTAGGGCTTGCTGATCAGAAGGTCAGCGGTTCGAATCCCTGTGACGGGGTGAGCTCCCGTTGCTTGGTCCCAGCTCCTGCCAACCTAGCAGTTCGAAAGCACGTCAAAATGCAAGTAGATAAATAGGAACTGCTACAGCGGGAAGGTAAACGGCGTTTCCATGTGCTGCTCTGGTTTGCCAGAAGCGGCTTTGTCATGCTGGCCACATGACCTGGAAGCTATACGCCGGCTCCCTCGGCCAATAATGCGAGATGAGCGCGCAACCCCAGAGTCGGTCACGACTGGACCTAATGGTCAGGGGTCCCTTTACCTTTTTAAATTCTGTAGAGTTGGATGTGATTCATCCCCTCCCATACCTTGAGTGCTTGCTACTTCTGGAATTTTATTTTATTTTTTATTGACCACATGAGAGCTCAAATGTTGATGTAGCCAGTATGTTTTAATGGTTATATCCAAGGATTGCAAGCAGAAGAGCAAATGTGGTAAATTAGAAATTCGGAATACTGGATTAAGAGGCGGGAAAGAGCCTGTGAAGTTTTTGCTTCTAAATAATTGTCCGGTTTGTACTCTCTCCCTCTCAGGAATTTACATGGGTAACTTACAGACTGTATCCATTAATACCCGGCTAGTCTTAAAGTTGCTTCGCTTCAGAGAAGCATACCTTCAGGAGATTTTCTGGATTACAGGATGTGGGCAAAGGGTCAAGGTGGAACGGCTAGTTCATGAGCTAAAGCTGTATGAGCAACCTGTGGCCCTTCAGGAGTTGCTGGACTGGTCCCCATCGTTCCTAACCATTGGCCGTGCTGGCTACGGCTGATGAGCACTGGAGACCAACACTTGAAGGGTCACTGACAGTAGTGGATGACATGGTGGTGTGCCACTATTCTCCTGATTCTCTGTGGTGCAGGTGATACTGTGAGATAAAGGGGCAAGGAAGCAGTGAGATTGGTGTAGTATGGCCTCTCTACTTCACAGCAAGCAACAGTAAACACTGTAGATCAGGTGAGCAGCAGTACCCCATCACAAGGCCTCTCCATGTCGCAGTTTCCCCACCCTGAGTTAAAAGAGGTGTGCAGAACAGCCTAGGTGCCTATGTGAAAAGCAGATGGATGAAAAGGGTGTATAATGTTTTACAAGTATCTATAGCAGCACTGTTGGAGTCTTCCTGTGCGTGTGCTTACGTAGCTGAAACAAAACCACACCAAACTACGTGAGATGTACCAGCAGACGTAGCGGTAAACTTGAGGCAGGCACAAATAATAACAATGAAAAGAATTGGTAGGGGAAATCCCTAAGCAGGGCAACCGCTACCCCCAAACCACCCGCTAACAGCTCAAATGCAATAATGAGATGCTGCCACAGAAGGAACTGCCAACCAGGTGAGATCGAATGGAGTGGATGGAAAAGAAGGATACAAAATATATTGGCTAGAACAGTCTCATTCTCTGTATAGGTCACTTCCTGGTTCACTTCCTGATCCTTATGTGGAAGAAGATGCATTAATTAAGAGTTGTTAATCTGCTTAGCTAGTAATTACATATCAAAACATTTTTAATTAGGACTAGCCAAGTACTAATGTATAATGAACCTCATCCTACAAGATTATCTAGTTTAATAATAATAATAATAATAATAATAATAATAATAATAGAGAGAATAATCAAAATCTTCTGGGGGACATAAGTAGATAACAACTATAAATGTAATGATTTGGAACACATGACTACAAGCCTGGAAAACTCCTCCCACCCCCCCTTCCCCAGCTTGCTCTTAGCCACTAGTAGCCACTTAGTCTTAGCCACTGACAGCTTGTCTAGAATTGTATGGGTATAATCATTGGGGCACAAGGAGAAGGGGACGACAGAGGACGAGATGGTTGGACAGTGTTCTCGAAGCTACGAACATGAGTTTGACCAAACTGCGGGAGGCAGTGGAAGACAGGAGTGCCTGGCGTGCTATGGTCCATGGGGTCACGAAGAGTCGGACACGACTAAACGACTAAACAACAACAAATCATTGGGGAGTTGAATCCACAAATGTCATGTGGTGCTGCATTTGGGTGATGTGTTCCAAGTGAATGTGGATGGCTGCACTTAGAATTGTGCTTCAGTCTCCTTGAAGATAACAGAATTCTGCCCAATGCTGCCGCTGAAGTGTGTTGTGAATGTCAGCTGGGCATCCAATTCAGTTGGTTGAGTTGGGCTGCAGTGCCTTATTCATTGCAACATGAACATAATCCTATGTTTGGCAAGCATAGCCACAGAAAGGTATGTAGAATGCCGTGTGAGGAACCCAGAATGGTTCTTGCAGCATTGGCAAGAATGGAGAGACAACAGCTCCTTGCAGCACATAGTGATGGCTGTCCCTGCCTGTACAATGACAATAGGTCATATTGTCAGAATGTCAGGATTAATTTCCCCTTTCTATAGGTACTAGAACTTGCTTCTTGGAGCCACAGCTTTGGTGCAGTGGCTCACTGGGCCAAATTATTGTTAGGGAACACCTTTGAATGTTGTAACATACAGGGAGTTGTAGTTTGCTTTTTAGCTGCAATCTCTATAACTAGTGGAGTGCTTCTCCATTGGCACAAACTGGCTACCAATTCCATCTGAAAGGCTTGAGAGTATTGATATTTACCCACCTCACGCTTACTTGCTGAGGCCTTTCCATAGGTTTGTGGTTTAAATAACATCTTGTCATCCTCATGTCCCTCTCAGCTGACCATACTGGAAGCTCCTCCATCCTATTTATGGAACATGTAACTCATGAGTCTGCATGAAACGCTTCAGAAATAGAAATGGCCATAATTCATGAGTTACAATATCCATTTGAAGCTGTATAGCTGTTTCCCCAGCAGGCTTATATGTGTATTGTACTGCAAGCTACTGTCAAAATAGGGTTTTATTTTGGTGTTTGTTTTTAAAAGGCAATGGAATAGAAAGAACTTCACAAAATGCATCCTGTTCTATATTCAAAATATTTTGGACTCAACTAGAAACTTTCAGCTTTTTGAGCAACATACCAGTAGTAGTCAACAGACTTTAAACAGCTGCAGTTCCTCCACTAAATGCACGACTCAGTTGTTTGAAATGTGGAATTGAAATATTGCTAGATTTTTAAAAAAATGTAGTTGAAATATTGCTAGATCAGAAAAATGTAGTTATTAAGTCATCACACAAAGCTGCAAGCACTTATTGAAAACATTTTGAATGATTTAGTATTCTAACGCTTCTAACACCCTGTAAGCAAGCTTCCCCAGTAGACACCTGTTATAGAACTCTTGTGAACCTTTGGACAGTGGCAGTAGTACAACATGGCAGATCTAACTAGTAATATAAATTCACATAGATCTTAAAAATGGGGTTGTTTATTGCACACTGACATAAGTCAAAATAGACACGTTTAACACTTAAATGGCGGCTAGTTCCTTTGGTTAGAGCATGGTGCTGATAATGCCAAGGTCATGGTTTCCATGCCAGCTGCATATTCCTGCATTGCAGGGAGTTGGACTAAATGGTATTGGAGTCCCTTCCAACCCTACAATTCTATGAATCCTGGTCAGCAACAGTACATATGTACTGTGTAAAGCAGTGTGAGGAAATTAGCTAAATAAAATCACGACTAAACTGATGCACGCAGCGCACTATGTAACACAACAGACGTGTCACAGATTTTACTTTTAATAAGTTTTCTGTTTTGTAGCAGTTCCTATCTCAGTACTGTAAGCATAATTTATTTTGGAATACCCATTATTTTTATCTTTAAAAATAATAAATAAAATAAAATTAAAAAGCCATCCAGCTTACCCCTTAAGCTTTATTTTATTGTAATTTATACAGTAATTTATATAGTGCTTCTAGCGTTGGTTGTATTTGAAGTGCTCCCTTGTATTTGAACTAGCTACGTACGTAGCGCAAATGACGTTGAAGTTGAAAAAGAACCATACTTTAAAGCTAATTGAAGGAAGATAATTTTTGTAGTTAGTACCCCAAAAACTAATAGAACATTGGGGGTGGGAGGTTGAATGTTACAGTCGCTTGCTTTTTGCTTCTCACTGCAGCAGAGAGTACATCCAAAAAATGCATCGGCTGAGCTCAGGGGGCCCTTCCCCTAAGGCCGCCCCTGAATTCACATTTACTGTCGACTACTGAAATGACTTTTTAGAGATACTGTACTGTATTGTAGAACTATTGACCAGTAGCATGGTTATATCTATTGCCGTCAGAACCAGCCTTAAAAAAGCCCCTCTCTTAATCTCAAATTGTTTACATACGCGGCCGTTAATAATATATAAACACAGTGATAAGTGCCAATGAAGAGTTGGAAATGTGTTAGCCAGCGGTTTTTCCCTCCAGCAGTTGTACTGAAACTTTGTATACAGAAAACAGAAGCAGCGAATTCAACGTCCCTTCGATAGCTCAGCTGGTAGAGCGGAGGACTGTAGAGGCGCTGCTCCACACGGAGATCCTTAGGTCGCTGGTTCGATTCCGGCTCGAAGGAGACCTTGCTTTTTTCTTTTCCCTTCTATCACAGATATAAAATCTCTTCGCAGTGTTGCAATTCATTCCTTTTCTTAATGCCGTGTTTGTTTGTTTTAATGTCAATTATATTATCGTTAATTAATATAGATTTTTCTGTCCCGAGAAAGGCGAATTCACGAGTGCCCAGTCTTGTATACCGTACGGCGTACATGGTCGGTAAGAGGAACGGATTCCAAGACCGAAATTCTCGCTACGTTTAACGTGTGGGAAAAGGAAAGCGGCACAACAGGCTGACTCCGTACATATCGCAGAGGGTATTTTGCCCGTTCGTGAGTTGCCTTTGGCTATTGCCCTTAAAAACGGGCCGTTTTCGTTTCGGTTGTTTTCTTCCCTCACAAGCCCTGGAAGACGAAAGGACTCCCTCCCCCAGCATGCCTTGCGCCTTAGCCCGCCCTCCGGCTCCTTTCCATATCCCGCCACCTTTCTCCCCTTACTGGCCGTTCCCCCTCCTCCCTCGCACCAGCCCCCCTGCTTGGTCGCGTGCTTTCTGGAGTAGCCAATGGCGTAGCAGTCCGCGTGCGCAGATTCAAACGGCGGCTCTGGAAAGAGGCTGGGCGCGAGATTCGGCGGCAGGGACAAAAAAAAGAAGAAAAAGAAGCCAGCGAGGGCGGCGGTGGCGGCGCCTGGGGGGAAAGCAGCCCTGCCGGAGGAGCTCCGAGCCTTGACAGCCGAGCAAGGCCACAGGAGGAGGAGGAGGCGGGGGACTTGGAGCCCGGCTTCCCATCCCTTTCGCTGGGCTTAAGGCCATGTCCCCCATGCGGGGGGCGAGGCGCGGCCGGGGCTGAAAGGCAGCCGCGCCCCCCTCCCCGCCCCCGGGCTCGCCCTCTGGGGGCTGCGCGCCTTGGCCGGTGGTGACAGCCGCGCTCCCTTCTTCTCGCCTTATGGTGCGCGCCAAGGATGGCGAAGAGGCCGCGCAGGTGAGTGGCCCCCGCAGACCCTCCCGATCGCCCCCTCCCCAAGGCATCTCCAGCGCCCTGCCTGATGCCCGGGACCTTTCCACTAGGAGAACCTGAGCCCTGCCTATCCGCTGGAATAGGGGGCTCCTGACAGCCCTCCGGCCGTCTCCACAGATTCCCCTCGCCTCAGGAGATCCTCGCTGCCGTTTCCACGTGCCCTGACCATCGGATCCTTGGTCCATTCACTCTTGCGCCCCAGCGCCCCGACCTGAGTGCATCTTACCAATGCCAATTAAGGTCCTCTCCCCCACCCCCCGGTCTCCCGACATCATTAATATTTTTCGCAGAGCACAAGGAGACACAGAATCTTGTATCATCAGTTGTAATCTTTTCACTTGATTCTCGTGTATTCAGTAGTCATCTTTTCACTTGGTTCTCCACCCTGCCCCCAGCTACAGCGCTATTCCAAACACTAAGTTCCCCCTTTGGAAACATACTGCCCTCTGGGCTCCACCCTTTTTTCTTTTTTTGTGTGCGTTTTGGCATCGAGTCACATAACAATGACAAAAGAGTCTTTATATTGGTAATTCATGTCCTCTTTCCTGGTATTTCCCTCTGTTGTTTATTTATTGTAGTGTCGATACAGTGGTTTTCTTTTTTTTAACCTTCCTCTGTATGAGAATAGTAGATTGTACAGCTGTTACTAAATCAGACATGGCATATGTTTTATTCCTTGGGAAGGCAAGGTAGAAAGCTAATTATTGTTGTTGGGGGGGGGGCTGCAACAGGGAGGAAAGCAATGTCCATGTTGACCTTAATGACTTGACAAGAGAGAGTGTCTTGCCTGCATATAAAGACATGTACAGTGTGTTTTATTCTCATACAAACATTTTTTCATATTTCTACAACAAATCTCTCCAAAATTTACACCCTGTATGATCATAGAATTAACATACAGATCTCAAAACAAGAATGTGTAAGAATTTCATTCTGGTGTAGATAGTTTCATGTACAGTATCAAACTAGGTATCCAGGTTACTTTTTGAATGTGAACATGGCTTAAAATAGGAGATCATGGCCTGGTTCAAATGTAGTGTTAAGCAGTATTTCTTGTTCTTTGTTTTGTCAAAACGTTTATTTTTTTTAGCAGAAAAACAAGACAAATGAAGCATCAAGAATTGCCCAGCTGCTATCCTAAACATCTGAGTCGTCTCCTAGCTTTCAATGTATATAACATAAGATTTATTACTGTATGTGCAAGGCTCAACCCTGCCATACCCCTTTACAAAGCAGAGCAGTAATGTTCTTTCTAAGGTTTGTTTTTAATGTTGAAACCATGGGGTAGCATTCAGCTGAATTGTTGTGATTTTTCTCTCCCTATGTGCACTCCACACCATCCCCAAATCTGAACACCACCATATTTGAGAGGGCACATGGGGAGGAGAGGGGGAGAACATTGTGTTGTGCAAGGAAAAATTACTCATTGTCTCAATGAAGAAAGAGAGTGACTGCTTTCTACAGTAAAGAAAGAAATACTAGCTGAGCTAAGTTCCCTGAAGAATGACATCTTGAGAGAAGTCAGTTGATGTGGGCATCTCATGTACATGCTCATCATATACACATAGGAAACTAAGCATATCTCATAAGGGCCTCAGAAAAAACAATGCCTTTGTCAAATTAAGTGCATACAGAGGAATGTTGTGTATGAGGAATGTATGCATAGTGTGTGTGTGTGTGTGTGCGTGCGTGCGTGCGTGTGCGCACCCCCTGTGTATTATATTACAGTACATGGGAACACTGTTCCTAAAAGGTTTACATGGGATAACTTATTTGTCTCTCTTGAATTTATACAGTGATTTATGACTTTGCATCATGGCACTAGTACCAGCTTCCTCAAAGTGTTACTGTTTCCTACATTGGGGAAATCAGTGCATTCTTTACAGGGAAGTATCTTTGGGAAGAATAGGATTTCTTCAATACAATTTAGGAACAGTTGCTTCACTCCCTCTTGTGTGGATTCTCTAACAAGTGTCACACCAAGGAAGGCATCCAGCAATGTAGAAAAGGAAGCCCTCTGGTGACTGAGAGTTATGCTGACATTCATGATTACATCATGGGTTAAGCAACCTATAAACTACAGTACAGGTATTTGTCTCCATAAACACTCAAAGCCTAAGTTAGATGGAGGCAGAGGAACCGTGGAAAGAGTATGCTTCAGAATTAGTATTGCTTTTTATTATCCCAATATAGTTGTAAGCTCCCTTCTTTCTGTTCCTCAGTGTCTACTCAACCCCAATCCTGCACACATGCATGTGTGCACATATATCTGTCTAGCCTGGCTTTAAAGTATCCAGTGCCACCAAACTGGCCAGCTATCCAGGGACTATCATGTACCAGTAGTACACTTGTCTGTAATTTAAAAAGCATAGCTCTTTGGTAACCTTACATCTCACGTCTATAGGAAATTTGTAAAATATTTATTTCTGCACATTTATTAGAAAGGCTGAAGGGAAGCAGCTGCTGAAACATGCTTGTCTAAAACAGGCATTCACATATATTAAGATTGTGTCACAAACAGATATTGTAAAGAGGACGGAGGTGAGAAGCCATTGGGTTTTTTCCTGTTCTTTAATTGTTATACCCTCTTTTTGAAAGGAAGGAAGTGTGATACAAATATGGACAAATAAATTTTTTGACGTAAATACCTAATACTGTACAGTAGTTTTGAAAATTAGTATTTTATTAGGCCAGTAGATGGCGCATAGACATCAAGGAGGTACAAGGGTGATGACAATCTGCTTCCTATTTCTTTTATTTCATCATGAGTTCCCATCTTAATGCTATTTGCTGCACAACTTTATTGTATAGAAATAAATTTAACATAGAAAAATGCATGGTGTGTTTCCCTATACACAGGGCCACCTTTAACGCAATCTGGACACTTGTTTAGTTATGTTTGTGGTTTTCCAATAAAAAATTAACAAGTTCTTATGCAGTCACTCTTCTTCAACAAGACAGACCTTAAATAAAACAAAACGATACTCAGGACCATATTGGATCCTGCCTAAATGGCATATTTGAATCTTTTGCTTGGATGCCACACATTTTTTTCTTAACTGAAAGCAGTGCAGGGGGTGTCAATGGGAAAACGATGAAGAAAACCCGTCCTTCCCTCATGCTACTGTTCCACAATTGAAATTGGGCCTTCTGTTGATGATTTGTTATTTTTTAAAAAATATTTCTCAAGATGTTGTATAAGCATGGTTTCACTGTCAATGTTAACTTAATATTAGCTTGCACTTTGCAGTGAGGAAGATGATGACGACCTTCACTATGCAGATCATGACTATGAAGTACCACAACAAAAAGGAACGAAGAAGATATGTAACAGAGTAAAATGGACACGTGATGAGGTGAGCCTTAACCAGGTAATGGCTTTTCTTTATGTTTAGATCTAATGTCATGTGTCTATTTATAAGTTTTTTAAAACTGTATTAACAGGATGAAAAGCTGAAGAAGCTAGTAGAACAGCATGGTACAAGTGACTGGACATTCATTGCTAGTCATCTACAAGTAAGTAAAAATTATTTCAATGAGATTTTTCTTATTTTACATACAAGAGTTCAAAAGCCACATGTGCATCTCCATTGCATGTGCCAAGATGTCTCCCGCACTGAAGTCAACAACAGAGCTCCTAATGGAAGCTCTGGGTGTATAGTGGAGCCTTATGGATTCAGTTGGAATTATACAGTGATTTTTTTCATTCTTCTGCAGAATCGTTCCGATTTTCAGTGCCAGCACCGTTGGCAAAAAGTCCTGAATCCAGAACTTATTAAAGGCCCCTGGACTAAGGAAGAGGATCAGAGGGTAATTGATCTATATTTTTCTTGGTTATTAATTATGTTTCTGAAAGCACAGTAGGATTGCCCAAGTGCACTACCCTGCTTTTACCTTATGGCCGACTCAATTGTAGGATGGAGTTCACAGTCCCATTGTTGTGCTCTTAAGAGTTTACTTGGATGAAAACCAAAATATAAATTAAATTGCTTGAATATTTTCCCAAATTGATTTCATTTCCCATAGGATAATGTTATCAGTTTTCCACAACATTGTCATGTATTTAACTATGGTGTGTTAAAATGTTACAATTGGTTTGTTTTTCTTACATGTTAAAAGCTTTCTAATTTCATCCTGTATTTGGCCACACAGTATGTGGAAAGGCAGAGTGATATATTTCAGACTGTTTTCCAAAATGCATTTTCTTTCTCATTGGTTGGATGCTGTACAGTTTTTTTATTTAAAAAGTCAGTGTCACTCTGTATTTTGGAACTTTTGAAATATAACTGTTAATCATTTTGCCTGACACAATCTTGTACTACTTCATATTGCTATTATTTTTCAAGTACAAATAGCCTAAATAAATGTAATTCCTAATTCTTTATCATGAATATGGCTATTGTTTTCTTATATACTAATCAGTTGCATACTGTTGCTGTTCAATTTGTGTTCCAGGTTATTGAGCTGGTTCAGAAATATGGTCCAAAGCGCTGGTCTTTGATTGCAAAGCACTTAAAAGGAAGAATAGGGAAGCAATGTCGAGAACGGTGGCATAATCACCTTAATCCTGAGGTAAAGAAATCTTCATGGACTGAGGAGGAGGACAGGATCATCTATGAAGCTCACAAACGCTTGGGAAATCGATGGGCTGAAATTGCAAAGTTGCTTCCCGGAAGGTAAAACCGCACTGTTATTTCTCGGTTTCTGAAACTTATGCCAAAATAATTGGCACTGGCCTCCCACCACTCCCAGATTAGCATGTTCAAAGAAGCTCCACCCTTCTCTATGCCATGTCTTAACTCAACGTTTTGTGTAGTAGGCTGTGCCATAGCAATGAAAGTCCCTCTGCCTGGCCAATCTTGCCAAGCATCCAGTGTCTCCGACTGATCTCCATAGATTTCTCTTAAACTTGTAGAGCAGTGCCTAGTAGTTTTCCCAGCTAGGCTCATTGGGCTGGTGTTTGTGTGTCTGTGTGTTTGGAGGAGGGGGGTCCTTCCTTGCATGTGTTTCTGGGCAGGCATGATTACATCAGCCAGCAACCACCGAGGCTTAGAAAATGAAAGAAGGGAGTTTGGTATATTAAATGCCCTGTGGCCTTCTGGCTCAAGTAACCAGCCAGCAATCTACTGAACTCCTTTAGTTTCTTCAAGCACCCACGATGTTGCTTGATATTGCAACATCTATTTCCCCCCTCCCATCAGCCCCTGCCATGCCAAGAATGTTACAGGGCTAAGCTGTGTAAGTTCTCCCCAGAATCAGCATTGATAGTGTCAAAGTTTATTTCTAAAGGGTGAACTACCGGTAGGAAGAAATATCCAAGAAATGGATTATCTCTCAGTGGATTTGCAGGATTTGTTGACTAAGTAATTACAAATGTCCTGCTTATCATATTTCATCTTTTGTTCTTTTCTGCTCTGCAATTTATCTTGCATTTTGAGTTATTTTAAAATCTGAATCAAATAGTTGTTAATGCTATATTTGGAGCAGTTGAAGTAATACAGATTCCTTCCTCCAGACGGCTATGATTCCAACAACAAAGAAACATTGGTGGAATCCAATAGAGGAAGAGAAACATTTTAAAATTCTACTTGTGCAAGTTTCTGTTAGGATGAATCCTCTTAGATCCCCCGTCCCTTTCTATTATTATGAAAAAGAAATATTGTACTGTTTTAGAAATATTTGAAATTTTTTAATTTAGAGAAGTATTGAAAGGTAACTTTCCTTCTTAAGACATTCGTTCTCTCATTGTTTCTATCTTGATGTAGCTAAGCTCTCAGGTCAATGCAATATGTAACCACATAATTTCTACATTTTGGGCACAATGCAGCCAAAGTTAAATATTGTTTATGTTTTAATTCATTTCAATAAGAGTTAAGCAGGTGATTAACTCTCATCCATTGAATACATGAGGCTTTATATTGCTTAACTTTGGCTGGATCCTGTCCCATGATTTATTTAGGACTGACAATTCTATCAAAAATCATTGGAACTCCACTATGCGAAGAAAAGTAGAACAAGAAGGATATTTACAAGATGGAATCAAGACTGAGCGACCTTGTTCGTCAAAACTGCCACACAAAACTTGTGCATCTACAGACCATCTTCATACCCCAAATCAGTTTTACATACCAGTGCAGGCACATGTAAGTTCCTCAGAACCTTTTGTGTGTGTCTACATTCTTTTAAAAAAAAGGGGGGGGGAGGAAGCATATATTAAAATGGATGGGTAACTTTTTTATATTAGAGCTGCATTCTCTCCAGTGGTGAGTAGGGCCACTGTTTTTATTACTCTCAGCAGCCCTTTCTCTTTTTGCATCTCCCTATACACCGCCTCTCTTGCTCTCTCTTCATTCTCAGTCGGTGTGCTACCAGCGAAGAGATTAGTCTTCTGTAAAGGACTTTAGAAATTAGGCTGAGGGCTATGGCTAGCCAGGTGAAAAATAGGGCAATGCTGCTGTACTTTCATAGTTATGTAAAGCAAGGGATTTCACTAGATGAAGCTGGCATGACAAGCTAATCCACTGAAATCCTCTCTTTTTCTGGTATAGATGTTTTCTGTTTCATTTATTTATTAAAAATGCGTAGTGATGGATGAATACTGATGGATATAATAAAAATTGAAGTAGTTTGTGTAAGAACCATAATAATAAATGACACTGAGTGATGTTTCCAAAAATAGACTAAGAATAGAAACAAAACTGTATTACAAATGGGGCAGGGTACAAAACAGAGGTTGGGGAGTTAGTTGGAGTCCAGGAAAAGTTGGGTAAATGTTAGTTCTTAGGGGGTATTTAAAAGTTATTACTGTCTTTGCCTCATGAATGGCCCAAAGGAGGATATTCCTTCTCCTTGTGAAAACTTAGAAATATATTTATTTCATAAAATTTATATACTGCTTGATTGTAGAAAAAAAACATTAAAGCGGTTTACAAAAAAGACGGGCTTGGTTTATGCCAAGGGAGGCTGTCTTCTATGTATCCTGGTCCCAAGTTGTTTAGGGCTTTAAATATCAACAGTGAAACATTGAAAGCTACTAGGCAGCTAATTTAGACTTTAGATACTCAGTTCCATCTAAGAGCATGTGCATTGCATCTTGCCAACCCAACAAGGTTGCTCACTCTGTTAAAACTTATATCACAAAGAAACTATTGTTGTTTAAAAAATAGTTGTTGAGGAAATATCTTCAGAATTTTTATTTAAAAAACTAATGTTTACTGCCTCAACAAGCTTTTTTTTTTAACTCAGAAAATGAGCTCTTGTCTCCAAGTGATACTGTGAGAAATTGAAAGTGTGATAAATGGATATTGTGATGAAAGTGATACGGTGGATAAATTTGCTTTTATAATTTAATAACCTGAGAGTTCCCAATTTGTCTCAAATTGATCAGTTTTTGAAAAGAAGTATGTCAAATTTAAAGCATTTGTTTAAATTGAAAAAATGTTTTAGAAATCAATGTATAAAGAACAGTTCTGATTTGTTAGATCCCAGGATATCAATATGTTTCAACAGAAGGCAACTGCATTGACCATGTCACAACTTCTTCAAATTTCATTCAGGTAAGTTCTGGCTATTGTGATGAATTTTTAAGCTTTTTATGAGAATATGGCAAAAAATATTTGGCAGGTAGCATGCAAATGTTTTAGTTTGAGGACTTTATCACCAGGATTGTGTTGAGCAGCAGTTCCATTAAAAGGAATAATGGCTTGTGTATAATGTGACCTCTAGGAGAGCACTTTGAGAGGAATTCTGTGTGTGTAAGATTAGTTTCAAAGGTTATAAGGTGTTCCCCCTTTTCTTTGGGGGCAGATAGAGATTGTGTGGCCTACAGTGGCCTGCCTAGCACATCGTATTAAATAACACTGTAGTTTAAAACAAACTATTCTGAATACCAGTTGCTAGAAACTGCTGGAGGGGGAGAGTCCTCCTGTGCTCGGGGCCTGCAACTTTGGAGAGTTGCAGCCGGGCAGGAAAACAACAATCCTTTCCTCCCTAGCTGCAACCCACAACCACCTCTCTTCCATTGTAATGAAGCTTCAAAAACCTACTGTAGCCAACAGAGGGCTTCTTTAAAGACTACTTCTACTGTGAGGAGTCCTTTTGGCATAGGGTGGTGGAGTAATGATCCCCAATTGTGAGCCTGTGACCCTTCAGAATTTCTCCTATGTTCAACTAATCTTGAAAAGCAGTCAGGGGGGATAGTGGGGTTGGAACTTATGGGCACCAGGGACGGCCTCTGGGTACACGTGAACCAGTGGGCTCATGTTTTGAACGAGAACTTATCAAAGTTTAATTGAGTTTACGGATAATTATAACAGCAAATATGTTGTCATTCTCAGTAATGTGTCTTAAATATAACACTTTGTCCTTTGGTGGTGTTTCTTTCTTCAATGTATGCATCAGCAGCCATTTGATGATGATCCTGACAAAGAGAAAAAAATTAAGGAACTTGAGCTGTTACTTATGTCGGCTGAGAATGAAATCAGGAGAAAGAGAGTCTCATCTGTAAGAACTTTTTGTATAAATATCATGATGTCATGGTGGCTAATGATCTTTTACTGTGCATATTTTAAACAAATTAATGAACAAGGGCTTTATAATTTTGATTTGTTTCATAGGTGTATTCTGCTTCTCCTTTGCTTATACAGGACTCCTCGAGGGAATCCTGTTTGTTTTCCCTGCACAACTGGGACAGTGGGACAAGAGGGAGGGGCAGTTGAGACAGCTTGAATGACATAATGTGCTACTTAGGACAACTATCTTAAAGTTTTTAGAAGAAAGCCTTGGTGCTTTCTATACCTTTCATTGCTAAATTATGGAGGGCAAAAGAAATGTTGCAGGAAGGGAGCTGCATGCACAATAGTAGCTTCTGTGCTATTTCTGCCATTGACTCTTTCTTTGCATAAGGAATGTGTTTTCCTTAGAATCCCAGTATGCTTGAACTATAGCCTAAATGCCAATCAGCGTGGTTTAACAATCAGACCCTCTTCCCAGGGAACTCTGGGAATAGTAGTTCTGAGAGGGGAATTGGGGTCTCCCAACCACTCTCACAAGACTTTAAAAACACTACAGCTCCCAGGATGCTTTGGGTGAAGCAATGACTGTTTAAATTGAGGTGATACTGCTTTAAGTAGATAGTTCATGTGGGACCTAGGTTGCCTAAAAGTAATTTATGTTAGTCATCTTTCATGTTTAATATCAATAAAAAGCAACACTTTTTGTATTCTTAGCAAGCTGGAAATTTTTCTAACTGGTCTGGAAGCTTCATCATGGAAGATAGTATGGCAAATGCCCTAAATGGCCTTGGGGAACAAACAAATGACTTCTATAATCTGGATGAAACCCAGACTGCAACAGCTCAGCAGAACTCACCTACCAAATATTTGGCTGTGGAGGCAAATGCGGTATTGTCATCTCTACAGACCATTCCAGAATTTGCAGAGACACTAGAACTCATTGAGTCTGTAAGTCTGAATCATCTTATTTCCAGCCTTTAATAAACAGTTATTTTACATAATATCCAAAAGAGAAACAATAAATATTAACATTAGCACAATATATAGCATTTGTTCTATGTATTGCAAGTGCTTCATAATAATAGTGCTATTAGCTGCTTTTTGGTTTTTGTAAAAGAAAAACAATGCAGAATTAGGAATTAACATTCTGGAAGAAGATGAGAGAAAATTAGGAGACTGAAATCAAACTAAAAAGACATGCACGTAAGGACTAGAATTAAATTTAGTTGTTTTGTGCTAGAATAATGGTGCATAGTTAAGCAACTGATACCACCAGTCCAATTCTGTTGAAATGAATAATTCTGTTTATTCCAAGAAACACATGGCAGAATGTTTCTTTCTCCCCCCCCCCACCTCTTGTAGGATCCTGTAGCATGGAGTGATGTCACCAGCTTTGATCTCTCTGACGTGGCTACGTCCCCTGCCAGTCAAGCTCCAGTAAAACTAATGCGGATTCAGCACAATGATGGGGCCATGGAGTGCCAATTTAATGTAAGTGTTGTACTAGATGGCAAAAAATCAAGTGACGAAGAAGATTCAGCATCTCCAACTGCAGCCAAGTTCAGTACTCCTCCAACTATTTTGCGCAAGAAGAAGAAACCTAGAACTGGACTGTCACCATCAGTCAATGAACAGAACGATGGTTCATGTAGCAATGGTTCCAATTTTGCACTAAAACAAACACCAGTGAAAACACTACCCTTTTCTCCTTCCCAGGTAAATAAAATTAATGTAATTAAACTTGGTTTTATTGAATAGGTTAGGCAGGGTTGTCTACTAAATCCTATATAAATCAATAAAAGATGATGTTGCACTGTTCATTCACTTGTAACAATTGTGTAGTCATGTATGCAGCTCTTCCCTGCTCAGTACATTGGTTCTGTACTTTTTAACTATACGTGACTCAGACCTGTCTTGGGTTGTGTCATGGCAGGAATTGAGATTGGCTCTATAAAAGGCTTGCAGCTCTTCCATACAAATTAGTATTGTTTCCAGTGTTATCTGAATGGCGTAAATCCAACACAGCTTTAAGCCAACAATTTTACAGAAAATTGCTGAAAATAATGGAATGATTACTCATTCAGCAAAAGTTCAGCAAAAGGTCAAAGTAGAATGAAAGGTAGTTTTCATTGGTTGCAAAGACAGCAATGTGATCCTCGGATGAAGGGTGGTATAGAAATTTATTTATTTATTTAGTGATGATGTTGATACTAACAGATTGGCTTGTATCCAGTGATGGTTCTACACTATGTAAAACATACCTGGGTACAGCCCATTGTTTTTCTCTGACCTAAGGGTAGAGAATCATGCTTATGAAATTTCCATAATAGCATGGTGCTGAATGAGAATTTGTCTTGCTACAAGTTGGACAGCTCATAACTGTGTGTATGGGCCAGAGTAATAAAAGCAAAACCAGAATAGTTAAGGCTGTATAAGCAGATTCTGAGACAGTTTGAGGGAATACTGCTCAATCTACATGGAACAATTTGTGTTCTTGTTTTATGTGCAGTTCTTCAACACCTGTTCTGGAAATGAGCAGTTTAACATTGAAAATCCTGCCTTTACATCAACTCCAATTTGTGGCCAAAAGGTTCTTATTACCACACCTTTACATAATAAAGAAGTAACACCCAAAGATCAAAAAGAAAATGCAGGGTAGGTATATGATTGATTTTAAATGGCTTTTTGATATGAATTGAAAACAAAACAAAACCCAGATGTGCTGAATAATTACTTTGCAAATACCATCAAAGGAAAGTGGGGGAGTGGATTCACTCTCCAAGGATCCTTTACTTAAAATGACTGAACAAAAGATAAAAAAAATCCTTCCAGCAGCACCTTAGAGACCAACTAAGTTTGTCATTGGTATGAGCTTTCGTGTGCATGCACACTTCTTCAGACACTTCTTCTTTGTGCATGCACATGAAAGCTCATACAAATGACAAACTTAGTTGGTCTCTAAGGTGATGCTGGAAGGAATTTTTTTATTTTGTTTCGACTACGTCAGACCAACACGGCTACCTACCTGTAACTTAAAATGACTGATTTATCTAATCAGTTACTATCTAAATAGTAACATACTGCATAAATAACTTTGGTTCTTGGAAAGTTTTAGGACACCTACTATTAGAAGATCGCTGCTAGGTACAACACCAAGGACCCCTACTCCATTTAAGAATGCTTTAGCTGCTCAGGAAAAAAAATATGGCCCTCTGAAAATTGTGGTATGTAGAATTTTTGTTCATATTCCTTTTACGTAACTTTTGGTTCACATTGCCTTGGATACGCATACACACATACACACATCAGGACCCATTTTTTAAATGTAATTGATTTTAAACTGTTTTAAATATTAAGTTTTAGATTGCTGTAACTCCTCTAACTCCTCTAATGGAGGGTGGGTAAGAAATCACATTATCATTATTAGAGTGGGACTTCTATTTAAATATAAGATTGTGCTATGATAGGCCATGTTACTTTGCTTCAAACCAGTTCTTTCTTCCTTTGAAAGTTTAATGGAAATCCTTTGTACTAGTATATAGGTATATAGAGAAGCATGGTTTGATTTGTTGTTAATGTCCTCATCTCCATAGTGTTGTGGTGGATTGCTTCTGGATATTCCATAAATTAAATAATACTACAGTTGAATTGGGACACGGGTGGTGCTGTGGGTTAAACCACAGAGCCTAGGGCTTGCCGATCAGAAGGTCGGCAGTTTGAATCCCCGCGACGGGATGAGCGCCCGTTGTTTGGTCCCAGCTCCTGCCAACCTAGCAGTTCGAAAGCCCATCAAAGTGCAAGTAGATAAATAGGTACCGCTACACCAGGAAGGTAAACGGCATTTCCATGTGCTGCTCTGGTTCACCAGAAGCGGCTTTGTCATGCTGGCCACATGACCTGGAAGCTGTACGCTGGCTCCCTAGGCCAGCTTCTGGTGCTGCATCCCCAGAGTCGTCACGACTTGAGCGTAATGGTCAGGGGTCCCTTTACCTTTTTACAGTTGAATTACTTGTGCATTAGAATTAAATGTTTGCTTGTTTTTAAAGTAGTGTACATAGTGCTATGATATTTAGGAGAAATAATCTCCTGACTTGCCTTCTGCTTGATGTATTTTACCTGTTTGATTAGTCACAGCCCCTTGCCTATCTGGAAGAAGATATCAGAGAGGTTTTAAAGGAGGAAACGGGAACAGATATCTTCTTCAAGGAAGAAGAGGATTCATTCTACAAGGGCTGCAAACTAGAGGTAAATTACATTACCCTTTTTCAAAGCTTCTTTACAAATAGGGTGAGGGCACCAACCTCTTGTTGTTTTTTATGGGTATTATTGGAGGCAGAAATGGTTGTGAGTGCTCCTGCATAGGAGCAGAGAAGTGTGCAATTTTGCATGGGGGCAGGGAGTGTGTAATTTTGCCCCACTTTATGTTGCAAGCTTAGGTTGGGGAGATAGCAGAAGTGTAAGTGTTGTTGCTACCTGAAATACATACTTGTATATTTGGCTAGTTGTCTCTATTGTACTTCTGTAATTTGGAATTGGTAGTAGTCATTATTTTTATTTTGGTTTACTATTAATGTTTTATTTCTGTGCTGTTATAAAATGTGGAATTTTTCATTTTTTAATCTACTTGTGATACTTGTATGATATTCTAAGCTGCTCAGTGATTTCTATGAAATACGGAGCAGTACCGGTATATAGATTTAAAAACACATAGTATTTTAGCATTGCATGGATTATGGAAACGATTGCAGTTGTCTTTCTTTCTTTAAAATGTTGCTCCTAGAATCCTTCTGTGAAGAAAGTCAGGAAGTCATTAGTTTTGGATCCTTGGGAAAAAGAAGAGCTTGGTGCCCAGTTTTTCACAGAAGACAGTGTTCCAGATATACAGGTGAGCAGTATGAATTAAAATATGCACATATTTAAGGTAGAATGTAAACTAATTTGTTTCTGTAAGTCATAGTTATTTGAAATCTTCTGTTTCAGCAGTCTTCTCTCATTTTGTAATGGAACATTTTTAATATTATTATTTATAGGCAGCTTTTATGCTAGAAAGGTCTTTGTGTTAGTGTTATCTGGATCCATAAAATATTTCAAGCTAGAATTATTGGAATTAAGATGATACAGCCTATTGAAGTCATATCACCAAATGCTGGTTATTTCAAAGTACAGTATGCCACTTTTATAAGGTTGCTAAACACTAGTTGATAGGGATGAACCTGCTGGGCCTTATTGTTCGTATTACAGACAGTGACTGTTTTAGGCATGTCTGATATGTATGTGAACATGCATGCACATATTGCACTGAACTCAGAAGTGACCCACAGTTTCACTTAAACATGTGATGCCTTTGAATATAAATGGGGAGTTGCCTGTATGTCAGTTTTTTATTCTTCAATTAAGTTATTTGATTTAAACTTTTTTTGTGTGTAAATCTAGTCAGAAAACATATATACTACATCACTCCTGATGATTCCTTTATTGGAAATACATGACAATAGAGGCAGTAGGACTCCAGAGAAACAGGATTCCAGTTCAACAAAGCTGAATGTAGCAATGAAGAAAAAGCAGAATACTTGCACTTCAAAAAATGTCAAAACAGAAAAAACCTTCCAGGTCTGTATTCAATGCATGTTAATATTACGCTTTATTTAGTTTGGCTATATGCTCTTTGGAAGATTACTTTTTACATTTTTTTCCTTTCTGTTTGTATTTAGCAGCTTAGATATAAATAAGGAATTGAGGGTTCTTGATGCAGCTTATTTTCTGCAAGATGCTTACAATGCATCTGTTATGACTAAAATTTCAATATTTACCAGTGCAAATATGATGCATTGGTATTGAAATATGCAATGCAAATATGAAGGCTTCATTTTAAGTCCAGTAGTACCCAAGTAGATTTTAGTGCCATGCCCTCTGTGTAGACTTGGAACAGTACTGCTGAGGTTTCAGTATCCCACATAGTGCAAACCTAGTGGTGCACTAGAACCACATTGCAGAAAAATGTGGGCAAGACAGTTAAGAGTAATTCAGATGCTAGCTTCCAAACATGTTATATGTATTACTGTATGTGTACATGCATCTAATGGGTACATACCTTCTGGCCTCAGCCTTACCGTGTTTCTCCAAAAATAAGACACTGTCTTATATTTATTTTTCCTCAAAAAAAACACATGGTGGCTTATTTTCAGGGGATGTCTTTTTTTTAACTATGGCTTATTTTCGGGGTATGGCTTATTTTCGGGTTATGGCTTATTTTTGGAGAAACACGGTAGCATCCGTTTCTTGAATCAAATGTCAGGAAGGAGAATCCATCCTTGGAAAACTTCACATATAGGCTCTTCCTCCTGATGTGTTCCTCAAAACAGGCAGGACTAGAAAACATTTGGAAGTCCACTCAAATTTTGAAAGCTGTCAGCAATAAAGTCATAGCTGCCAAGTTATCCCTTTTTTAAAGGGATTTTCCCTTATGCTGAATAGGCTTCCTCGCGAGAAAAGGGAAAACTTGGCAGCTATGCCAGGTAATCTTCTCTACATAATTATGGAGCCTCAACAGGCTTTACTGTGATTGGGAACTTATGGCCTTCCCAGCTGTGAATGGCAGCTATGAATAAAGTTGTATATTTGCTAGGAGCACGCATGCACTGTTTTTGTGAATAGAATTTTGAACACACTATCTATCTTTAAATCTAATCATCATAATCACTTATCATGCATTTCAAGGGCAAAGTCAGTTTACTGGGCACAGCATCTGCATACAGAGGTTTCCTATGGGTTCAGTGGAGCTCTGATTTCCTCCCACCACTGTAGCGAGAGCTTCTGAATGAGAGGCCTCTCTGTGCCTCCCATATTCACATCTAGCCCTCCGCTTTGGCTCTGGTGCATAAGTAAATTACAAAGATTGGAGATGGATGCTGGTGTTCAAGACCACCCTTTATAAGAGTCCTCTGGAGATGGCAGTTGTACCTCCAGTTGGCTGGAGCGCCAAGTGTGCAAAGTGGTTCACAGACATTTTCAGTAATGTTTGTTTATATAATATGAAACCTTTGTTTTTTAAATAATAGAGGAATCTGTTCAATGGCACCTTGCAGCTGACAATTTAAAAACTTTTTATTTTAAAATAGCATAAGCTTTCATAAGGGATGCGGGTGGCACTGTGGTCTAAACAACAGAGCCTAGGGCTTGCCGATCGGAAGGTCGGCAGTTCAATCCCCGCGATGGGGTGAGCTCCCGTTGTTTGGTCCCAGCTCCTGTCCACCTAGCAGCTCAAAAGCACATCAAAGTGCAAGTAGATAAATATGTATCACTTTGGTGGGAAGGTAAACAGAGTTTCCATGCGCTGCTCTGGTTTGCCAGAAGCGGCTTAGTCAATCTTGGCCACATGACCCAGAAGCTGTGTGGATAAACGCTGGCTCCCTCGGCCTACAGAGTGAGATGAGCAACGCAACCCCAGAGTCGTCTGTGACTGGACCTAACGGTCAGGGGTATCTTTACCTTTACCTTTAAGCTTTCATAGGTGACGACCTATTTCATGGAACTGCTTAGCATCTGAAGTGAGTTTCTCCTACAAAGGCTTGTGCCATTTTGTAAAAAATAAACTTTTCAAAAAAAGCTTGGTGCCATCAAACAGATCTTTCTGTATTTGGAGTAATGTGTTTATATTGAACTGTAAAGTCTGCTGGTGTGATTATTTCCACATTCCAGATGAGGGGGCTGAGGCTGAGAATAGGAGCATGTCTTAGGGCCACTTAGTGAAACTGAGAAATGTTGAATTCTTATTGTTAAATGATACATTTTATTTTAAGGTTTGGTTGTGAGGACACTGTCATAAAATGGACTTTCCCTTCTTTGTGCCCCATACTCTCCCTATATTTGCTTCAGAGGGTCCCCCAACCCTACAGAGCACATTTTTGGGGTGGGGCATGCAGGAGGGAGAAGAGGAAGCTGAAATTCTGTCATGCCAGGAGAAGTTACTTTTCCTGTGAGGCAACCACAATTGGATTCCATATTTCACTTATAAACAAAAAAGTTTGATGTGACTTGAAAGTAACTATTACCTGGACCATGTGTTGCAGGCCAATTGTGAATGGGAAGCTGTTGTTTATGGGAAGACTGAAGATCAGCTTATTATGACTGAGCAAGCAAGAAGATACCTGAGCACCTATACAGCTACTGGCAGCACTTCAAGGGCTCTGATCTTGTGATGGTCCCTAAATGTACCAATCTACCTTTTTCCTTTATACTACAGACTTTATACTGAGATTTCCCCCCCAGTAATGTATGTATGGATACTTTTTTGAGTTGAAGCTGCATTATAAGGGAGAACTTTAGTCTCTTTTTAAACCTTTTTTAAAAGCAATTTTAATTGGTCTTTTAAAAGACCACTCTAAAGAAAATGGTGAAAGGATTATTTTTTTAAGCCGTTTTTTAAATTCTTTATACATTTCTCTTGTTCTTAAGAAGCTTTTAATGTAGAGTAGGTTTACAGGTACTCGGTGATCTGTAAAAGAAAAACATTACACAACTCCTTGAGAATGCTTTTGCTTAAACACATTTGCTTATGTAGCAATTTTTATAAACACAAAAGAAAGACTAAAGGAAGAATAGAAAGTTGCACTACTAGAACTAGGTATGCTGCACAAAATTAACTACAGTGTTAAATGTATTTATTTGAGAATGGTACTTCTAATAAGAGTAGACAAAGGGAAGAATTTAATTTTTATTAGGATAAAGCATCAGTATTCAGAAATCTCAAACTGAGACCATTGTTGAATGTACTGTACAGCATGTGGGAGTAGGAAGGCTTTTGTAAATTTGGAAGGGGGTTTATTTTTTAATTTATTTTCATTTTAAAGCTTAAGGCTGCAACCTCACCAAGTGCTCGCATATTCCTACTGCTTTGCAAAACAACACAAACTCAGGAGGAAGCCAGGACAAACTTGCTGTTCCTTGCAGAGAGGAGAGAAGGAGTAGTAACACCCACTTCTCAGAGACAAGACCTTTAAGCACTGTTGGCTCTTGCTCCCCCTTTCCATTGTTGTAACCTCAGCCTTATGCAGTGTTTTTATACACAGTCCATTCTGCTAGTTTTTGAGATGAAGTACATCCCCTTATCCTTTCCCCATAGAAGCAGCAGTTCTGACCGGGTCCTCAGTCTTTTCTTGAATATGAGTCTAAAGCTAACCTGCCAGTTGAACCCCATTCTCCTTCTAGCCTGTGAAGTCTTTGGGACTCTATGCACTGCCTTAATTTTGGTAAGGACACTTAAGGGGCATTAAGAAGAAGAAAAAAATCAGTGTGTATTTTGTTTCTTTTAGGAAGCTGCAGAGGGATTACTCCTGCAAAGCTCTAACATGGGTAGATTGATAGAAGAGCTCTCTTTAGGTCAGAGGATGTGAGCAGCTTGTGACAGTGAAGAATCAGTCTCTTAAAAGATGATGCTCATATTCTCAGTTGCAGATTGTGCCTTTTGCCAGGGATGAGAGCATCTTGCTTCTCCACAAATACTGAAATATGTTTGTTAGGGAAACAAGGAGAAAGCTGGTGGTGACTGTTGATCCTACAAATGGCCCAGGAAAGGAAAGGAGAGCAAGGCCCCAATATCATATGAAGTATCAGAATTGACTGTGTTGTTAAACATTGTACCTTGCAGAAGTTAACAAATGGAAAAAGGGAGAGGAAGCTCAGTTGGGCTGGCCTTTTACAGCAGTTGCTCTGACTTGCTCTCAGTCTCCACAAATGCATAATATTTTACCTGAGGAGATAGATTGGAACTGTGGTGGTACCTGAGCTGTCTGATGGCTAAGGGGTGTCTCTGAAGATAGCCTACTATTCCTAATCAAATCAAAGCAGGAATAAAATGAAGTGGCCTGTGGTGTGTCTCAAGAGAAGTACAGCCCCAGAAGTGCGTCTATGCGGGCACAAACGATACAAAGGATTGCAGCCTTAGTGTGCAGATATATATATATGTATGCAGGCTGTCTAGAAGCTGATGTTGTTTTCCTGGTAAATAGCTCCAGCAAAAATGAGAAAGAGTGAATTTTAACCTTGGTGCACGGAATAGCAGTGAGATTGCATGCTGTGAAATACATTAATTTGCATTTCATCTATTCGAGATTGCACTATTCCCTTTTAAATCATGTTGGTCTAACATAGTAGTTTTAAAGTTCAGCTTAGTTATACTACAAATATTCCAGGACCCTGGTTATTAAAGGGATACATTTGTGTAGGGATAGAACAAGAGGACATGCTATGTCTCATCTTGTAGCCCTATATAGGAATCAATACCAATGCATTACATTACACCTCTGAAAGAAATAAGAGTCGGCTCATATAGTTATTTTTCTTGACACAAGCAGCCATGGGCTTACCTTGGCTACATTTTGTGCTTCCTTCAGTGTGGAGAGATGTTGGTGTAAACTGGGCTGTAGACTGCTTGTGCTTGGGAGAAGTGTCAACACAGTCACAGAAGTTGCTGTTGGCTCTATCTCTGTACAGCTCAAGTCACCATCAGTTTTCCCCACCCACCCTGTATGTGGGCATGCACATGACTGAGGATGGTCTATGGCGACTTGCGCTGAGGCTGTGAACTCTAAAACCATTTATGCCTGCTCTTGGATGCCTCAACGACCCTGTTACAAAACTGTTTAAAATGAAAATTCATTTCCCCCCCCTTAATATTTGTACATGCTTCTAATCTTCACAGGTTACAGCAGTTGCTTCAGTTTACCTGCTTTAGACATTTGCACTTATTTATGTCTGATTTGAAGGAATGTCTTAGTTTTGCTTGTTGTAGCTGTGTTTTTTTTAGTTAATTTCTTGCAGAACATAATGGTGTGCTGTCAACCTTAATACTGACAGGAAAATAGAATTGTGTACTGTAGGTGTTATCTATTTATAAATCTGACACTCTTCCTCTCCACTCCTGGGTGTGCTGCTATAGATACTAGCAGAATCTGCTTGCTGCTATGAGAGATGGAAAGAGCGAGCATCATATGCACTGTATGTAAAATGACAAATAGAATGATGGCATGTTCTCAAGCTAAACTGATATCAACTGTTGCTGTGCATAGAGAAACACAATTACCAGAAAGAAACCTGATACCACATAACACCAAGAACTCTAAAAATGATTTTCCTTATTTTAATATTGTGTGTGTGTGTGTGGTATGTAAAGCAATCTCTGATGTTAGCATACTTAAATACAGCTTAAGGCCCCGTATCATAGTTATTTATTTATTATTTTAAATGGATATTTATATATAGGAATATTCACCTCGCTGCCTTTAATAGGCGCACAAGGTTTTTATTCAGTTTTAAAACTGTTAGCGTTTTTTTTTCTGATCAGCTCTGTTGATAAGAGGATTATTCTTCCTCTTCAAAATGTGAGGAGCCAGTTTGGGATTCCCTTTGGCATTGTTGGTTTTGGTGTGTTCTCTCTTCAGTATGTTTCTTTAGAAGATTCCCCACCTGAAGCACAAAGGAGTTAAGTGGTGTGATGTGCATAGTAAGACTGTAATTCAGAGAACCATTCCTACCGTGGCTTTTGACTTTTTCCATCTTTTTAATCACAGCCCACCCACCTCAAGGCCATGTGGCAAGCTACAGTCATGATGGCTGTTTTAAGTAGCATGTGTGTGTTAGCCTCTTGTCCTTCTTGGTATACACAAGTGTTTAGCTAATTTTAAAATGTGCTCTCTGGATTACAACCATTATGCCAAGATCCAAAGAGTGTGTGCACTAGTGCTGCCTGGATTTTCCAATTCTAGCTTTAGTTTCTTGTGCTATGTTGGGAGAGTCTCTGGAGAGTCCCTGACTTTCTGGAGTAGTTCTTGGGAGGACAAGGCATAGCAGGAGACTTGTTTATGGCAAAGTTCTGCAGTGACACACAAACACAGCCTGCAGCTCTTTGGACTGACTCCATGTCTTCATCTATTATGCTTAAAAGATTTGCTGCTTTGCAGGAGGTATGCAAATTATTTGTATTTTTCTTTTTAAATGGTACCAAAGCCTCCAGTACCAAGGTTTAACTTAGGTCTCTGGTAAGTAGTACAAACTGGAGCTGGTATTGGTTGAATCTTTCATTTAATTGCTTTCGTGTTGCTTTTAGCAAAAAGAAATAAATAAAAGGTTTTGAACCTTTGCCATGTTAGATATATTTTGATACTTTTGCAGTCTTAGGTGCATTCGCAATTATTATTATTATTTTTAAAAATATATAAGTAGAATACTGTATACCTGCAGCAGCCAAACATGCATGTTGGAAAATGACAGCATCTGTTAATATTTACGTTTCTAAAGTTTTGACTCTAATTATAAGATAAATATCTTTGAAGTTCTGTTATGTTTTGTTATTTTACTGCAGATTTTGTTTCACTTAAAAGAATCTTGCATACAAAGCAGGAGACCTTAACACAGAAATAAAAACATTTATGTACATATCTACTGGACATTTACTTCTGGGAAATAAGTGTAAACTGTATTGATACTTTGTTTGATTCCTAAATGTGAATCATGCTTTCATATAGAGAATTACCCAAACATTGGAACAAGTTGCTTTAAGTTTTTTGATAGTATGGAGACTTACTGGAAATTCCATTCTTTTTGCTTGCTCTTGGCTATGGAGGCTTCTTCTGACAATGGCAAGATTGGTATTGAGTGTGAAGGAAAGGACCAAGGAAAGCTCGATTGAGAGCATTGGGAGAAAAATTGGGCAACATATGGGGCATGTACAGCAACAAACTAAGATCTCAGTTGACGGAGTGAGGGATAAGAAAATGGAAGCCAACAGATACGGTAGTGTTTATAGATGTCAGTTGGGGATTTAAAATGGGTTAGCAGATGGGTGAAGAGAGTTGGTGCGTCTGTAAGAGAGGGGGTGTGGGGAGGAGAAAGATGTCAAAAGACAGCCAAATCTGAGATGCATTCAAAATAATGAGGAAACAAAAACTTTGCAAAGCAGAACAAAGAAAGTAGATGAGGTAAAATAATATGTAAATGGAATGAAATAATGAAATTATTTGTCTGTGTTTCTCTTTGAAAAGCTTGAAAAGTTCAAATTTGACTGGTAGTTATTTGACATTTTGTATGCTTGTGTGAAGCACACAGACCTCTGAAGTATAAAAGCCTGTGTGTATGTAAAATTTGATACATACCCCTTAAAATATATCCATCCCCATCTTTGTTCAAGATACAGCAGGTCTTGTATGAGTGGAGAGCATTTTTAAAAAAAGCAATACACCACCAAGCTGCTTGGATTGATGCATATATTTTCAGATTGCAAAGAACAAAACAAGGTACTTTGCAGTCTCCAGATGTTTCAGTCATCTATGTCTGATTCATAACTGGAAGTCTGCCTTTATTTATACATAAAAGTCAACAGAAGTTTATGAGTGAGTTCAATGTACTCAGAAGCACTAAGAAGAGCAGGATGGCAGTGTTCCCAGAGCCTGCCACACCAGAAGTGGACCAGATCAACTTGTGAGTGTTATCTTGGCCTGCCTTGGCAAACAGCCAGACGTTGTGTATGCTAGACACCAGATGGCATGCCATTATGCGCGTGACAAGTGGGTCATCTGGCACGCTCTTTGTGGCATTGTTGTTACTGCATAATTTTTGGCGGGAACAAAACTTCCTTTTTCTTTTTTGAAAAAATTAATTGTTTCAACGGTTAATAGGTTTTTTACTGGTAGTATGCTCCTCCGTGCTCCTTCTCCACACATACTCATATTCTCTCTTTTTTTGTGAATGGCTGTAGATGGAATGCCTCACCTTTCTCTAAACAATCAAAATTATATTTCATTTTGTCCATGGTAATAGTTTTGATGTTTACATAATATATCTGTGCTGGAGAAACATCTGTATCCTCTGATCACTGAGTCTGATTATGCACCTTTTCCACAATAAAACATTAATCTGGTTCTTCTAAAAGTGTTAAAATGTTACTAGCCCTAAGCAGTAGGGTAAGAGAGGGTTTTATATTGAATTTTAAACTGTAAGCACACAGCTGTTCATCAGCCATTTAGGGAAGAAAGTTATAAGGCAGAAATTCAACAGGTGCAACTTTCTTATCACAAGGGGGTGAAGTGATGGAGTGGTTTTTGCTTTTTTCATTTTTGTCATGCATAGGAGCCTAGCCAGGTGAAAGAGAGAAAGAGAGAGGGCAATCCTAGCTGAAGCAGATGTTAGTAGTCAAATGTTGTCAACTGAAAAAGCATGAAAAAGCTATTGTCACACCTCAAGGTGAAAAAGTTAACTTTTATGATGGCAGCAAGGAAAAGCTAAAAAGGCGCGCACCCCCCCCCAATGGACCCGAGAACCTACTAAGAAGCTGAGCTGTGGGTTATTAATTTTTTAAAAACAACAGAAACCTGTAAATGTTGCTGAGCCATCTCATAAGTGCTGTGACCCTGCCTTTAAAAGTTCACTGCACAGCTCTGCCTTGACAGCTCAATTCACACAACAAGCTTTCATGTCATTCCCTTTTGTCATAATGACTACAGAAAGGAGTACGAGGAAAGAAGACACCACCTGCTATGGCCTTTCACAGCAAGCAGAAACTTGTGACAACCAACCTGGGTCCCCAGAGAGTCACTTCTTTGCCAAAAAGCATTCAGCCAATTTGAAATGATCTATGTTTCGCCAAAGGTTCCAGATGCTTTTTCTTCCTCGTGTTTATTCAGCGATGGGGGGAGGGATGCTATCAATATTACTTTTGCGTGTGTGTGCTTCTAGAATTAAATTTTTTTAATGAAGGGATCAACTGAGTGAACTGAAGGAGTGGAGCATGGTTGGAGCATGTATCTCATCACAGCAAGGATATTCTGATACACAAATGCTTGCATTTTCTTGTGAGAAGCTCAGACACTGACATTTTTCAGAGGTATGTATATTTCAGCTCTATTTTGCTACAACTCCCAATATCTGTACCAAAAAATTGAGTGCCAGTGGGCTTTGAATCCCTACTGACCTGCTAGATTGGAACAGACAAAGTGTGTTCATAGACCTCACCCTAGTTTAATATGAACTCATTCTAACCTATTATTCAGTTTTACTCTGAACATTTTTCCTGAGGAAGCTGTACTGTACATGTTTTCCGAGCTGACATACATAATGGCAACAAATCCCTACCTCTGCTTCTCCAGTTCAATCACCCTTAGCTGTCCAAAGGTCTCATGCTCTTTCAAAAGATTGCACTTTGTCCCATATGTTTGGAATTGCTTCCCAAATTACTTTTGTGATCAAATCCTTCCTTGAAACCCACCTTTTCCATTTAGCCTTTGATACAACCTCCTACTTCCCAGTCTCGTGTGTAACTAAGACTAAGTGCATATACTAAATGCACAAGAAATTATAACACATTCTTCTCATTTCAGCCCTACCTCTTCTCCCTTGTGCTGAATTTCAGATTGTAAGCAAGCTGCTTTGAGCCAAAAGCTGACCTCTTGTATTCAGAAAACACTGCACACTGATGTAAACTTTAAACGACTGTATCTGCATGTCAATTATAATAGCTGCAACTTTTAGTTCTAGATGTCAGCTTGGGGTGGAAATGGATGTCCACTTCCTGGCCTGGTTGGCATGTAATGTTAAACCATAGCTAATGTTTACTATGGTTTTAAGAGAATTGGCAATGTGCTGGTACCCCTAAAAAGTATCCCCTTCACTTTCCCCTGCTCTACTGGAGCAAGAAAGCACAAGGCTTGGTTCATTTTTTTACATGTGGTCAGGCTTATGGGTTTTTTTTTTGCTCCAAACTAACCATGAACCATAGCCAGTCCTTTACCTGTCTACTCAGAAGTAAGTCCCATTTAATTCAGTGGTACTTGCTCCCAGGAATGTGAAAATAAGATTGCACCGTACAATTATTCCCGTTACTCTCATGTCCATCCTCTGTGGTCTCTCTCTCTCCCCCCCATTAAAGTCTCAATTGTAAACTCTGGGATAGGGGCCACTCATGCTGATAGTTACTCAGCCAAGCACAAAAAGCACTGACAGTACTTAATAAATTTGACTGCTACTATAGATTTCTTTTTTTTTGAGGGGGGGTGAAGTTATTTCATGAATGGCTTGTTTATCAGATTACAACATTCATCCTGGCTGCAGGTGAGTTCTTCAATGCCTCAAAGAACTCCGTCAGATCTACACAAGAGCCTTTTGTGCCTGTCTTTTCAATATCTCCATTAAACGTGATTAAGTGTCTGCCAGCTATTGATTTCTCTAAACAATATGACAGCTGCAAGGCAGGTGAAATGTAGATTTTACACCAAGTGCCCTCAAGCCACCTCAAAAGGAATTAAGCTTTATTCCATTGGAATTGTATTTAATTTGGTTGGTCCCTTGCCAGACTTAGTGCCCTCCTATAACCGACTTACTTTCTTGCCAGTGGCCTATAATAACAAGAGGGGTGGAATTTCATTTGAGACAAGAGAAACCTAGAATGGTTGGTAAGCCAGGTGTTGGGACTTATCTGACTGTGTTGGAGTGGTGGGTACCTAACTGCCATGTCTGAGGCAGTTGTTTCAGTTGTAGACTGAGAAGGGAGACAAAAATAACTGCCTATTACCAACTTGGATGGTGGGGGTACTGGTTTGTTTTCTGCTAACTGCCATGTTTCTCATGCTACCTATGTGGAAAGGTTCAAAATCCTATTGGGTTGTGGCTGGCTGGCTGTGTAGACATTCTCTCTATATATAATCTTGGAAATTAATGGACCTGTCTCAATGATGCCCGTTAATTTCAGTGGATCTACTCTGAGTAAAGCTTAGTTGAATACTAACTTGTCAGCAGTATACGACCCTTGGATCACTAACAGCAAAAACAGATTCTTGTATTACACAGTCATCTATTTATTAACGGGCCATAGGTTGCATAATGAAATAAATTTTGCAGAACTCCGTTGGGTGTTGAAGCACAGCATAGTGTTATAGAATTGAGGTGGGGCTGGGTGTCTACTTGGGATTCCTTCTACCCTTGTGACTGATTCTATAGTTGTGTGACTGGAAACTGCAGAAAGAAAAAATTGCAAAACCAGAACATTGTTAAGTAAATAGCCCAGGCCAGGTGGGGTTAGCATCCACTATTGTAGTGTAAGCTAGGACAATATGGTTTCACAGGAACAAAAAACAAAACAAAAACTAGAGATAATTCAAGAGGGGCAAAAAGCATGTTTGTCTGTTCACCCCAAACTACACACAGCTGTAGATGAGTTATCAGTGTGTCAGAGTGGATGTGAGTAAGAAGACAACAGACAGACAGCGTTGGAATGGAGTCCGAAAACACAAGGCCTGATTTTGCTCTCCAAGAATCCAAGGCTGCAGAGTTCCACTAGAAATAGGATGAGGAGCAAAATCTGTTGGTGTCAGTGCTGCTCAACTTCTCTGTGTGTACACACTTAAAACCTTGTGACCTTATTCAAAGGAAACCAACCCAGGCCATGACCTTGACACGCTGAAAGCTCTGCTGAGAGATCATGGTGTGTGTATCATCTAGGGGAACAAAAACATATTTTAAGAGTATATTACAGGGGAGAGAGCACATCAAGAATGGCCAAGTGCAGGTCAAATGAGGGCACCCAAAGCAATTTAAATAGAGTGCTGCTGATCCTACCAACTTTTAACAAGGTGTAGTAAACCGTTTACTAAGTTCTACTCAAAGATAAGAGTGTGTGTTTGACAGACAGACAGACGGGATGGTATCTTTGGCAGTAGGTCACTTTGTGTGTCAAATCCTGGTTATAGCTGTCCAATGTGCACCATAACTGAAGCTTTTCCTGCTCAATGCCATCAACTTGACTTTGTGAGTTACTGAGTTGTTGTGGCATACTCTTTTATCTTTCAGCACTCTGTAGATGAATGTAGTTCTCCAAGACTACCGAAGTTGGCTGTCCCCAAACTAAATGATCCTAACCCCATAAAAGGCATTTCCTCTTTGAAGAAAGACACATTAACCTAAATTGAGCCTGATATCTAGAACATGGTATCTAGGACTTCTCTGGTACCCGGACTTGCACTTTTTATTATATTGTGGAATTGTAGGAATTTTGCATGATGCACTGTTTTATATTTGGGTTTTCATTCATTATATCTGTTTGTAATTTATTTATTTTTTGGTACAAACTGAATAGCAAATGTGGTGGTGGTGATAATACCATGTCATTTCTATTTAAGTAAATGGGTATGCTTTTGTAAATTCACAAAAGCCGTGTAGTTAGCATATATATTATCTTGCTTATAATTCACTCTAAGCATCAATGTCTGGAAGGCCGTGAGTTCCCAATCACAGTAAAGCCTGTTGAGGCTCCATGATTATGTAGAGAAGATTACCTGGTCTAAGAGATGAGTTACAATGGGTTCAGAGCAAGCGATGCAACTGAAGCTTAGTCAAGTCTGCCCTTCTGTACACGACATATTTAGGCCGCCAGGGGCCTCCTAGTACTATCATGTGCTTTTCATGGGATTATTTTCCACCTTGGAAATAAATATGTATTGGGGAAACAGCATGCCTTAAACTCGGATAACAGAGCCTGCGATCCTATACCCACTTCCTTGGTGTAAAGGTAAAGGGACCCCTGACCATTAGGTCCAGTCGTGACCGACTCTGGAGTTGCGGCGCTCATCTCGCGTTATTGGCCAAGGGAGCCGGCGTACAGCTTCCAGGTCATGTGGCCAGCATGACAAAGCTGCTTCTGGCAAACCAGAGCAGCACACGGAAACGCCATTTACCTTCCCGCTGGAGCGGTACCTATTTATCTACTCGCACTTTGACGTGCTTTCAAACTGCTAGGTTGGCAGGAGCTGGGACCGAGCAACGGGAGCTCACCCCGTCGCAGGGATTCGAACCGCCAACCTTCTGATCGGCAAGCCCTAGGCTCTGTGGTTTAACCCACAGCGCCACCCGTGCCCACTAAACCCAGTGCTTTTTTCTGGGGGCACGCAGGGGTACGCATACCCCTAAACATTTTGTGAATCTAAGTTCGGCCGCATTGAGGGGCAGTATTTCAATATGAGTAGGAAAATGAGAGTACCCCTAAACATTTTTTTAGAAAGAAAGAAAAAGCACTGATAAACCTAATGGAACTTATTTCTCCCTGAGTGAACTTGTATACCAGAACACTGTAAAATCTGGGTTGCGAATCAACCAGAGCAATTTTTGTCATAACCTGTAACATGGATTTAAAATGTTCACCAAATAGTTTGGGTGAGAAGTGTGCCAAATGGGCCACAGCTGTTTTAAACAAAAACAAAAACAAGCAAACATGGAGCGTATAATTGCTGCATTAGTTTTGGCCTGTTTCTGAAGGCTGCAACGAGGGCAAAAGAAGGGCTGTCATCTAACCTGTGATACAGCATCTGTTCTACTCAGATTACCAGCTGTTCAGGCCGGCTGCGCCATCAAAGACTCCTGGGAAGGGTATTCATAGTGTTATGAGTGGGGGGGGGGAGTAGGCCGTATGTAGACATATATATGGTTGCACTGTTAGTACCCTGTGCAGTGCAGTCTCATGCATTGTGGACTCAGAAGTCAGTCCCACTGTATTCAGTAGTGCTTGTTTCCATGAAAGCGTATACAGTGGTACCTCGGGTTACAAATGCTTCAGGTTACAAACTCTGCTAACCCAGAAATAGTACCTCAGGTTAAGAACTTTGCTTCAGGATGAGAACAGAAATTGTGCTTCGGCGGCACGGCGGCAGCAGGAGGCCCCGTTAGCTAAAGTGGTACTTCAGGTTAAGAACAGTTTCAGGTTAAGAACGGACCTCTGGAACGAATTAAGTTCTTAACCAGAGGTACCACTGTATAGGGTTGCAGCCATAATGTGCTATCAGCCCTTAGCCAAGGCAGATTGTGTTGACCATAGTTCGTCATATAATTCTTTTTTAGCTTTGAAATACTCCTGCAGAAACGTTGCTAGTCAAACATGTTGAGGAACTGTGCTTGTTTCAAAAAAAGAAAATGGTAATAAAGTAAAGCACTGAGTGATTGCAGTTTTCTCTGCTCTTCTTCTTGCATTTGTCTGAAAAGCATGATAGCAGAAGTGATATCATCATAAAGTTACTCCTTGTAAATTTATATAGAGCAGCTCTCTCTTCCCCACCCCTGGGCCCCATGGAACTGTGTGTATGAAGAGGACATCATTTATTTGGAACAATAAAACAAGTACTTGTTACATGTAAGAAAAAGCTTCATTAGTGTTAAGGAATATAAAATTAAACTACAACTTTGTTTTTTGAAATCTGACATTAGAGATACCTCTTAGTTATAAATTAAATAAATTAGAAGAAAACATGTTTTAAAATACAGCAATGGTTGACAGAATTTATAATAATGCGCAGTCCCCATCTCAATACTGTTTAAAGCTATTATTTCACATATAACCAAAAGCTAAAGTAGGGGCCTTTCCAGAAGCAAGACTTTCCTGCTAACTAGCCACTGATGCACTATTCTTCAATGAATTTAGTTATTACGATTTCTGGCAACAAAATGTTTTAGATGTGATGATACATGGCTGCACAGAGTGGTGCATTTCTTTAATTATTATTATTTTTTAAATCGGCTGCTCAGGCTGGTCCTACCATGAGGCAGATGTCTCAGGTGGCGAATGCTAGGGGACAGTGATAGTCATTCTGATCTTTAGTAAAAGTTGAAAGATTTATACGATCTGAAGAGAAACTAGGGTACAGCCATTCTGATCATTCTCATCCTCATGAGCAAGTGGTACCTTGTGATAAATATTTCAACCTGGGCTGTTTGTCCTACCTAGTTGCCTTCTTCCACTGTATCACAAATAGCAGGACTGGGAAAGGTCCTTGATTGAGCCAAACAGGCATAGAGGCAGCCACCCCACATCTTCCAGCAGATTTTTCACATGTGTCCATATGTTGCTCTGCTCTCATGCTGCATGCTCCCATTGCTACTGCTGTGTTGCAGTTTTTTGCTTGATTTGGCAGCAAGTAAACATCAGGGAGAGCAGTGAGCAAACATCAGCAAGGTTCTGGAAGGCAGAATGTGGCCACCTAGGAAGCTGCCTTTTACTGAATCAGACCACTGGTCCTTCTAGTTCAGTCTACCTTGGCTGGCAGTGTCTCTCTAGGCTTTCAGACTGTGGACATTCCCAGCCCTACTTGGATTTGCCAATGATTGAACCCAGTACCTTCTGCATGCAAAACAGATAATCTAATGCTAAGCTACGACCCTTCCCCACATAGCTTCTCTTGACATACCTAAGGTAGCCTGCTGGCCTCAGGTGTGGCGGAAGATGCTTTTCTGGCATCGGTGTCAATGTCAGATTACACTGCCAGCTCCATGGCTTCTATATGTCAAATGGGGAGGAGGGACATCATCTTGTACGTTGCCTCAGGCAGCAAAATATCTTGGGCCAGTTCTGGTAACTGGGCATAGCTTAGAGCAACAGTTTAAAACCATGTTCCAAAGAATCCAAGAGTTCTTTGGAAGTTTAATGTGTACATGTGTGTGAGAAAGAGTGGAGCAGGCATTGATGAGAATATCAGTAATAGAAAAGGCAGGTTGACCACCACCTTGAGCGTTGAGCATATGATATGGTGGGGTGGACTACAACCCCCATCATCCCTGACCATTGGCCATGTTGCCTGGGACTGATGGAGGATGGAGTCCAGGAATCTCTGGAGGGCCACAGATTCCCTCATCTCTGTGCAGGGGTGCACTCTCTGTTGGTGTGGTGCAACAGTAGGTGAACAGTTAATTTAGGTGAACTGAATGATTGCAGAAGAATTCTTCTGTGAATCCTCTGTCATGCTCAAAGCTTCCTAAGCAAACAAGTTGATTCTGAACCTACAAGCCAGCATATCACTGATTTAAAAGTAGCATCACACGATAAATTGCAGGACTGTACTCTAAATGGCACGGTGTTGTTGACGTGAGGTCTGTTGAGGATACAGTAAATTTCTCTTGGCCTTTTCCCAACAAATCCAGATGAACCAGGATAGAATAAGAAATGCTGGGTTGATGCAATGATCACAGCTGAATCTGTTAACAAGAAGCATATCAGAAGCATGTGCAAAATATATAAGCTGAATTGTTTGCATAGGATGCAGTCTTTAAACCACCCCCCGCCCCCTGTGGATTCTGTAGAAGTTTTGTTTTGTTTTGTTTTGTTTTTTGGGATAAGTGTGTGCCACACTACATCCGATATCAGGTATATATGACAGCGTTCTGTACTTAGTTGAAGAAACCTCTGCTTGCACAAGCAAGGCTGAGGGTTGTCAGTCTGCCTCAAAGGCACTGTTTGTGGCCCCCCAGTATTCTGACTTCTTTTTATGTTTCATCCATATTTTCCGCAGGAGGCTTGGTGTTCCATGCAAAATGCTGCCCGTTAGAGGTAAAGAGGCCTCCTCCGTTCCTTGAGTTGGACTTGTGTCATCTTCAATATTTTTCTGCAAGGACCTTCTGTGCCTACAGTTGAAAGTGGGAACACATTAAACATTTCAAGATTAAGTTCCTTCAGAATAATTATTTGGTGTCCACAGTTTTGTCAAACGATTTACTAAAACTTTTTTTTCACATTTTTGTCTTCTATTGTTAAAATACTATTTGTTTAAAATCTAAAGTTGATATATACGGTATATATGCAATTCTAACTGTATCCATGAGAGCAGTCTTCTAAGCATCATCTCTTGTTCAGATGTCTGGACAACAGCTTCTATCAGCCCCAGCCAGCCAGGCCATTCCAAATGGGGCTGATGGGAGCTATAGTCCAAGGTATCTAGAGCACACCAGTTTGGGGAAAGCTGCTCTAATGGAATTCTCTGCACCTTCACCAAACAATAGTTCCCAATGTTCCATGGAGAAGCCATGACAATTAAACTGCCTTAAAAAAAAGTTTGTAGTACAGACAACCCTGATATTTCAGGCAAAATCTTTGGAAGCCTGCTGTTTATTTAATGCTTTCCCACCCTGCCTTTCAGGACCCATTGTCCTTGCAAGGCAATGATCACTTAAATTTAAAGACGTATGAAACATCAAAGCAGAACAAGACCATATGATAGCATTTGAGCATTGAAAACCAGCACAGCAGATTAATTAATCCTCGACCAGAATAAAAAAAACATATACGTAACGAACATAGAAAATAACAGTGCAATCCTATATATGCCTACTCAGCAGTAAATCCCATTAAATTCAATGGGACTTCCTTCTAGGTAAGCGTGTATGGGGTGTTGTGGATTCAGTCTGGGATCTTGTGCATGCAAAGTAAGCTCTTCCAGCAGCCTTTGGACTCTTTCCCCTTTTACTTATTTACAGATACTCTAACTTCTTAAAAGTTGCATTTTGGGATGTCAGTGATCTTCAGTCTGAGTAGCGTGTCATTGGATCTTATAGACTTTGAGTTTGGTAGCCCAAGTAATAGTTGTAGAATTAGAGGAGAGGGTAACTTACTCGTCTGCAAATACACTATCCCTCATGGCTGGTTCTGTGGCTGCAATCCATCTTGCATTGTGATGGGAGACTGGGGGTCCCTGAGGCTGCTAAATTATAGGGAAATGGGGGGAGGGATAAAAATGTCAAGATGCAATAAAAACAGAACACAATAATAGCTAGCACACATCTAACAACTTGGTAGAAGAGGGAATGTTGACATCATATACGCATGGCAGACATCAGTGGGTGACCCTAATATAGTTCAAGCTTGGACTGTTTGTTCACCCATAAAATAACAGTTTTCATAGATATACTGTCAGCCAATTTGGATTATTTTATAAAGTGCGCAGGATATAAACTTTAAAAATCAATCAACAAACAGTGAGACTAGAAAGTGTGGTGTTGGGAGGCTGAGAAAAGATTATATCTGATACACCAATGCCAATATCATCTTACTATTGCTATCCTTTCATATAATTACTGGATTTGTATGCATCATGTGAAAAGAATTCAATGCTTGTGTTGTTTGATAATTTCTTTAGATATGTTTTTACGGGTTTTTTTTGTGTGTTTGCAATCTTTGCTTTTGATCTTTTTTTTGTATCGGAAGGAGGATGTGATTAATGTAAGTGCAAAGACCTCTTTTATAAGAAGATTAAGGATGTTACATGAATTTTTGACTGAAACACTCACAGGACTTATAGCAATCATCATGAGTCACATGATATTGCACAGAGGTAGTTGATTTTATATTACGTATGTGTTACTTACCAAAGTCTGTGCATCTGCCAGGCTACTGCTATAGCAGAATGACCTTTGTTTAGAAATTCCGGCTGCAATGAACAACAGAAAGGAGAAACTTCGGGTAAAATGTACTGTAGAGAGAACTGGAATGTGGACTGTGCTTTGCCATCAGGGTCATTCGTCCATATATGGCTGCTGAGGAATGAAAATGGCTGCTTAGCTGGTCACAAGTAACCATCGTGCTGGGCTCCTCCTTCTTGGAAGGAACTCTACGGTGAGGTGGCTGGTCGTGAGGAATCCCAGTCCGGCCGCTGTAGATTGGTGGGCTTTCCCACCATAGCCTTATTTGAATCCTGGCCAATACAGCCAGGCCAGGTGGGAGGGCTGTGGGACCCTGTAAAGGCCAGGGACCACTATCCTCAGAAATGAGAGTGACTGGTTATGGCAGTGATGCCATCAGAAAAGGACATTAAGGCACAAGTCCAGAGACCCACTCAGCAGAATGAACAGGAGGACCCCAACCACATTATGAAGCAACACACACAACAATCTTAAAAAGGGGGGCTCCAGAAAGACCAGAAACTAAAATTACCTAACTGCAGCATTGATTGGAGGCAGAAATTTAATAACAGGGAAATGTAGCTTTTTCACACACACCTTCTTGTTATGAGACCTCGCTTGCCAAATCAGTATTTCAAATATAAGTTGCCTCATTGGCAACAGCACTTGAAAGTGTGATCACAGAATCATAGAATTGTAGAGTTGGAAAGGACACTTGTAATAAAATATGTCCTATTCTGTGGAGATTAGGAACAACCATTCCTTCCTGTGATATTCTGCCTTCTACAGGCATGTTTGAGCCTCATATATTTCTCTGACATTCTTCCTTAATACTTTCACGGTGGGACTGTCTTCCATTCTGATAAATGGCTAGCAGGATTATCCACACAGATCCTTTTTCTGTAGACTGTATACATCCTGCAGCATTGGTACCAGCAATGCTCATTATATTATAGTAATAAATAATAATCATTGAATTTAAATACTTTATTGTCACTTGTACAACTTGTATAGAGTGAGATTATATAATAACAATAACAATAACAATAATTATTATTTTATACCCAGCCCATCTGGGTGGCTCCCAATAGAATATTATTAGTAATAATAATAAAAAATGTGTAAAACAACCCTTTTCTGTTTAACATTGACTTTTTCAAATGGAAAAGTTGAATGCTGTGTCAAAGAAGGTTTTTGTTTGACTCATGCAAAAACAACAACAAAACAAAAACAAAACTCTTCTCAGTACCAAAGGGCTCATTGTTTTTATTGCAAGGCCATACCTCTGGCAGTTAGTAAGCCTGAGTACTAAATATACTGCTGAGACTTACTGTGTCTTGCAGAACATTTGGAGGGACTAGGGAAGAATCCTTGCTGCCTGTTCTGCACATGACTGAATCTCTGCCCTTCTTCATCTTTGCAGAAGACTTGAATGAGATCTCCTTGGTGTGACAGCAGCTCCTCTGTCCCCTGAAGATGATAGTCAGACACTGCTACCACCTACAGGGAAGAGGTGAAATCGCCTAATTACATGTGCCGTGTATAGATTCAATGCCTGAGTCTATGCATAACCTGTAGTAATTATTGTGTAGAATAAGCATTGATGTCCTCTTTGCCCATAAAACAATAATTAAAAGTTCTGCTATATTATCATTATGAAAACTGTAAGTAAGCTAGTTACAGGTAGGTAGCCGTGTTGGTCTGCCAGTCGAAACAAAATGAAAAAAAAATTTCTTTCCCGTAGCACCTTAGAGACCAACTAAGTTTGTCATTGTGCACAAAAGCTCATGCCAATGACAAACTTACGTAGTTGGTCTCTAAGGTGCTATGGGAAGGAATTTTTTTATTTTGTAAGTAAGCTGATAGTCAGAAAAGGTAATACCTTTGTTACTCCTCTATCTTTCTACAGTTATCTAAAAGGCTTAAAGTTAGCAAGTGTGCAATAAAAGGGTTAGACAGAGAAATCTCTCCCTCTCTCTCAACTAGGAAAAAGAGAATATTGTCTAGTGTGCTTCCTGCACCATTGGACTGACTATACAATTTGGAAACTACTTGGGTCTAGCGTAAGGCACCCATGAGGGTCTTGGGTCTGGTTCTATGGGCCCTGATACTGTGGGATCCAGTTTATAGGTTTCTGCCTGCCTGTTTTGGATTCAGTGGTCTCCTGATCACCATCATCATTCATCAGCTCAAATGTTGACTCTGTAGCCTTTAACTTGTCCTGGTCACTGCTGGACTCCGGGGTCATGGCAGACCCAACAGATCACGTGGAAGAGACAGGAGCTGCCCAGGGTGACTGGGGGGCAACCCAGTCAGATGGGTGGGGTACAAGAAATAAGTTGTCGTTGTTGTTTGGCCAGTTCCCATGCCTGTATTGTTCTATCTACCTGAAGGCAGACAATGCTGCAGTAGGAAAATGACCATGTCATTTGATCCATCCTAAGTCACCCATTATTATGGGTTCTGATGTTACTGAAGTAGGAAACTACCACAGAGGGGTGACAAATATGTTCCCCCTGTAATGCAAGGGTAGTCCCTACTTTGTAACAATGACACGCTATTAGCATATTGGCAGTAGAATTCAAGAGAAAGTTGTACAACATCTATCTTTATTTCTATGTCTTGAGATATCAACACACACAAACGGAGAAGCAAGAGTATCTTGCTATTAACACAGACAGAGACTACTGCTGCATTATTCTTCCATATATGTTTGTTTCATTACAGGACTATCAATACTATTTTCTTCTCTTTTTTTAGAAAACCGAATATGTCCAAATCACTTGGGTATATGTGGGCCTAATGCCATGCAGTAATAAGTTGGGATAACTTATGTAGGTCAGGAAGCCAAGTCTGTGGTAGCACAGTTTAGATCTAAACAGGATTTCAAGCTTCTCTAGGTCATTATGAACACGCAAGGTAAATCTCTGGGATTATCTTGAAGTCACTTTTCTTTTCTAATTGTATCAGAAAAGCTAATGTGAGTTTGGCCATTATTCAGATGAATGGCAGTGTCATCCAAACTAAGTAGCATTAGAAAGCAGCTCCCTAAATATTTGATTTATGATATTCTTTCTTTTAGCAGCAGCTACCTGTTCCATTTGCCAGGCAAGCTTTTCTTCTTGTGCTGTGGAGTCCTGCAGTAGAAAACCTTGCAAAACACCTTCAGTGGCTATTTTCATGTTATTCTTCAATAAGCCAACAACTACAACTTACAAACAATGTGGGAGAGCTGGCTTTCACAAACAAGTGAAAAAATACTGATAAAATTAACAGGAGGGAGAAGGAAAATAGGAAAGTTGTGCATCACAAATGCATTGCAAAAAAAATTTGGGAACTAAAACCAATTCAGCTCCAGAAGCCGAAAGTAAATTAATTTCACTTGCTTCATTGAAATGATTTTGCTTATTTAAAGAATTAATGTCTCCATTATAGAAAACTACAATAACTTAAAAGTCTAGAAGACTGAGCCAATCAATGTTAAGCACTTATTTTGAAAATCACCCATAGAATCAGTGCTTAGTCCTTTCCCCCATCAGTGTCAATGGGAGAAAGGATTAAGCACTTCCTCAACTCTCCTACAGCATTTGAAAGTTCCTAACTCTGGTTGGATTGTGCTCATTATTCATTAGCATCAGTGGCAGAACTTGGAGTCTCAAATTTCAGCAGTGCCTGTGTAACGCCAAAATTCAGTGTCTTACTCTGTAAGATAATTAAAATGCAATCAAACCAACTATTCATGTTTTGCTAGCTGGGCACATCATAGGAGCTGAAGCTCACAGAGTTTTCCTATAAACTTGCTAGAGAGAACTCTGTGAGAGACAATCCCACTATATATCCTCCTACCTGCCTGGGCACACCCTCTTTCCATCTCTTTCTGCTCTGCCAGCAATGTGACACCTACAAAGTCTGAGCTCCAAACTCAGACTACATTTTGAGCTAGACTTACCGGTAAATATGTCTTTGTAACTGAATTACCATTTTAAGTCTGTCTGAACAAAGCTGCTGTATCCGTTACTCTTCAGTAAGTATTCTGAGTGAGTATATGTTATTTTTTACCTTTTACAAATCCATTTTGTGTGTGGTTGTTAGTTTAAGGGGGAGAAAAGGGGGAAATACCAGGAAAATCAACTCTGCCTTAAAGCATCCTGGATTACTTAAACTAAAGGGACAAAACTAGCCTATTTAAACTTCCTTTTAAGCTACAAAAGGATGGCACTCTGCTGAACATGGGGAAGGAAGGATAATATTTAATAAATATATCATCTCCTAGCATCTATTCATATTCCAAAACCTGCCTCTCACCTTGGATTCTACCCATAGGTGCCAGGTCTAGGAGGCCCTGGGTGCCAGAGAACCCACAATTTTTTGTGCGTGCTTAGCACCCACAACGCCAAGCTCTGATGTGACTTCCAGTTACCACAAGTCACATCAGAGCCCTAACACGGCCTCCCAGGCGACGTCAGAGGCCATGACAGGGCTCTAAAACTGACTTCTGGTAGAAACTGGAAGTCGTATTCAGAGGTCTCATGAGGTCTCGGGTGTTATCTCCAAGACCCTGTGAGGCCTTGGAAGAGCCACCGCCGCAATGTAAAGTCATGACCTCATGATGTCACAATGTCACTTTATATCACAGGCGCCATTGGGCACCCATAACCTGGGGCCCAAGTCAGCGCCTCTGATTCTACCTCATGGCTGTGGCACTCCCAGAATTCCACGCCCAGTGCAACCAAACTGGTTGTGTTCCCTTAAATCTGCCTCTGATAGTATGGACGTTCTAGCCCAACCTTTACCAACCTGGGGCCCTGCAGTTGTTTTGATGGAAACTCCCACCAGCCCAGTTTCACCAGTCCTGGTGCCATCACCAGCCTGTGCTGGCTGGGGCTGATGGGAGTTGTGACCCAAAAAGTCTGGAGGGAGGGCACCAGGTTGGTGAGGACTGTTCTGAGTTTAGAAGGTAGGCTGTTAATACATACTGTAATGGTGTGCACTTGGCAGCAGGACTCACCCTCGTCATAAGTATCTCCCCGCTGATTTTAAAGGGGCTTGTGACATAAGAAAGGGGAGCAGGGGAGGCCCGTGTTTAAAATTTGTTCAGTCCTATGCAGCATCAAGGGACATGGGTGGTGCTGTGGGTTAAACCACAGAGCCTAGGGCTTGCTGATCAGAAGGTCGGCGGTTCGAATCCCCGCGATGGTGTGAGCACCCATTGCTCGGTCCCAGCTCCTGCCAACCTAGCAGTTCGAAAGCATGTCGAAGTGCAAGCAGATAAATAGGTACTGCTCCTGCGGGAAGGTAAATGGCGTTTCCGTGTGCTGCTCTGGTTTGCCAGAAGTGACTTTGTCATGCTGGCCACATGACCTGGAAGCTGTACGCCGGCTCCCTCGGCCAATAATGCGAGATGAGCACCGCAACCCCAGAGTCGGTCACGACTGGACCTAATGGTCCGGGTCCCTTTACCTTTACCTATGCAGCATCAAAACAAATGGACCCTGCAGATCTGAGAAGAACATACAATGCAAAGAATTAAGGAGAAACTGGTATGCTCGTGTTTTGCTGGAAAGTGGTTGTGTAGGATCCCCCCCGGCCACACACATGGAGAGTCTTTAAAACATAATTGCTATCAGGAAATGGTTAGTGCTGAGGCATCTGAGGTTAATTCACAGGGATAGTCATATGACTGGGCAGCACTTAACCCTGCCCTGGCACACTCCAAGTGCTATTGCTGTTAAAGACTCTGGCAGGCTTCCAAGGGTGCTTGCTATTTTTGTCTTGTCTGGGATTAAACAAGGGCACCTATGAAGATTACCAGGGTGAAAGAAGTCCTATCATCTCAGGCTGATAAGAACAGGTAAAGGGGCAAGTTTTTTAAGGAATTAAGTTTCTATATTTTGCATTGTGTGTGTGGGGGGGGGGGAGTTGGGCCTCAAAATCCCCATGTTGTATATATATTTGCCATTCATTGGTATGATTGCACATTTTTAGTTTGTTCAATTTCTTTATTATATGTTTATACTGCCATTAGGTATCAGTTCCCAGGTGGCAGGGGAGCACAATTAATTTGAGCCAGGGTTCACTTATGTTTGCTTGCTCCAGGAGCTTTTTTTGGATGCTTAAACTCAGGCCTGGAAGGAACTCATCAACAAGAGTGCCTTTCTTTCCCATTTGTGAATCAACACAGCTTGCTTCCAACTACATCTGATACTGGTGGCTGTGAGGCTTCCAGATCAGAGGGTGATTTTCAGATGTGCTCAAGGTTGATAAGTACTTTTGGTTGTGTTATCATGCCAATTGCCTGTTCCACACAGATCTTACGTTTGCCAAGGTGACATAAACATGAGAGCAGGTCAGAAGCTGAGATGTAGGGATATGTAACCTCTCTTGGCCAGCTGATTTTTCTCTGCACATGGCCTTCTAGACTGTTTGTTATGCAGCTGGGCTCTGTAACCAGAATTATGCCCAGTTGGATGAAACTTGTTTAAAATGGCCTGGTGCAGATCATTTGCAAACAGAAGGATTAGGTCCACTCTCTTCTGCCCAGTAATTCCCAATAGTGGGTTTTTTGTTGTTGCCATTGTTGTTGTTATAGAAAAGGCTGCACTTGAAATTTCCTTAAAACCTACATGCAATTTATGAACCATGTTAGGTGGTTTTTTTTGTACCAGTGCATATGTTGGTTTTACACCATGATCTTGAGAGATCTATGTTCTGCTTCAGTGGACAAGAAATACCCTCTTTAATAAGCAACATTTTCCTTACCTTTTTCGGCAGGATGCACTGAGTACTTTTGGCTTTTCTTCTGACTGGGCTACATGCTACAAAAACAATGGAAACATCAGCATGAACTGAAGAGATTGTTCAACTTTCCTTGTCAAAAATGTAGCATCCCAAGAGAGCAGCTCAGACCCACCTGGTAGAACCTTCTCTGCACTGCCTTCAGTGGATATTCGCCCCCTCCCCACTCTGATCAGTACCAGGTGATTGGGTCTGGGAGTTGCCATTTTAATTTCCCACAGTGCTCTGCAGCAACACTATATGTGGGGCATTGTGGGAAGTTAAAATGGTGGCTCACAGCTGTCTGACACTAATTGGAGTGCTGCTTCTACCAACATCCGCTGCTGTTATCTGATAAGCACACCAGGGCTCACTCCATAGCTGCCAAGTTATCCCTTTTTTAAAGGCATTTTCCCTTATGCTGAATAGGCTTCCTCGCGAGAAAAGGGAAAACTTGGCAGCTATGGCTCACTCAAAGGAGGAGGAGCCCACTAATACAATTCCACTATAGGGCCATTTCACAGGGACTCTACACACTGGATCTGGCCCTGAGTGACATCAAAGATAGACCTTGCTGAGAGAAGTTGTGGGGTCAGGAGTGTTAGGGTTGCCCTCTTCCAGCATTTGAGAAATCTGCTTGGAACTCAGTTTTTTCAAATTAAAAAAAAATATTCAGAGTGGTTTACAACATTCGGTTGAAATAGTGTGCACACGCATACACATTTATGTATGTGTATGTATGTCTGTGTATAATATATACATAGAAATAAATCGGGATAAAACCAATTCAAATTCAGAACTTTTTTTGTGTGTGGGGGGGAGGCTTTTTTTTTTTTTAATATAAGCGTAACACTGGCAACCAGGTAAGCCTTTCTTGAGAGGAATCTATATGTGGGATCCCATCACTTTGGCACCAAGTAAAAGCTGTTTTGTCTGTTAAACTTTTAATCATGGAATACAATTGTTCAGCTTATTTTGTAGAATGTTGTTGTGCTCCTGATTTCAGTCATCATATTTGCTTTGCATTTTCTTTCTCTGTTGTTCTGATCTGTTGCAATCTGTTAACTGGGATGGAAATAGCCACACACAAAAATGAGCCCCCATCTCTTGTTTCCTGGGGATGTGGCTTAAATCAGAACAGTACCCATTCCCAGTCATTAAGGTGGTTCTTAATTTAATCAGCTAGTCATTCAATAAAATAATTCCATACAGTCACACAGCCATGGAAGCAACAGCTAATATGGTATTACAGGGAGGAAGTGATGGTTCACATACATCAGTCACAGAAGTTTAAACGAAACAGATTTTAGGAAGATTTTAAGCGTATGTAAAAGTTTTACTTGCATCTTATTGAAAGCAGAGGACTGTGAAAAAATATTTGCATATTCATTCTTTTTTGAATGCTGTTTTTAATTACATTAATGATGCTCCAGATTAAGTAGCAAGGAGTGCCTTATAAATAGCCATCTGGCATATTTTTAGCTTGCCCATTGTAATCTCCCCAGCCAAAATGCTGTACATCTGCAGGCAAGGAAAGCAGCAAATTGCCTTACCAAAGACAAAGTAAGGAAAAGTTCTAACAGAGGTAATACTTCTTGAATAGGCTGCTTAAGAAACAGTTGTTCATGAAGATGGGAGCCAAGCTGACAACTCCCTTCGGCCTGCCATGAAATAAAGGCATAAGGAGCTGCTTGATACTGAATCAGACAAACGGTCCATCAAATGATGTACTGAAGGCTGATGCCTTGTGCAGAAAACGTTTCTGGGGCTCCCCCCCCCCAGCAGGTCCTTGCAAAATCAGATTTGTAGGATATCCTCTCCCAAATACACCTTCTGCCCTGACCTCCTATAAATGATTCCCTTAACTAACAACCAAGCTTGGCCATTAAAAAAAACACAAAAAACTACTTTGAAATTCTCCTTTCAGTCAAAGCTTGGGTTGCCCCTCATCCCCCTGCCTTGCCCAGACTGTTGCCCATAGCTGTCAAGTTCTCCCTTTTTTTAAGGGAAATTCCTATATGCTGAATAGGCTTCCTCGCAAGAAAAGGGAAAACTCGACAGCTATGCAACTGAGATTAGCTTTTCCTGCATCTTCAGGCCAAGAAGAGCTTTACCTGTTGAATTTCTTCCTGCTAATGTTAAAATAGTGGGAACCCTGCTAGAAAATTATTACACGCCTATAGAAAATCCAGTTTTCTGACTCAGGCCTAGAAAATAGGGTGGATTAGGTTCTCTGGAATGAATGGGGTAAAAGAAAGACCCTCTGCCCCATAATGCAGTTGCCCCACTAACAAACCCAGCTCTCCTGGTGCAGGTGGAGTGGTTTGGTGAAGTTTGGTGAGATAGGGCTTTGGTTGTACAATCAACATTGCACCCCATAAGCAGTAAAAGGGATAGTGGAACTGGAAGCAAATTTGGGGGTAATTTTTAAAAAACACACACCACACAATGAAAATCCATTTTTATAAAGATATTTGTGTGTGCGCGTGCATGTACGAAAGAACTCCAAGGATAATAAGCCTGGGATCCCAATCATAATTTCATTTGCATTTTAATAAAAACATCATCATCATAAATCTGAAAAGAGCAACTGGGGCTTGCAAATAAATATTAAGACTACAGTGTTGAAAAACTATTGTTCTCCTGAATGCATATTGATCTTTGTCTGACTTTTGCTTTTCATGACAAGTAAATGCTAAGGTTAAATGTACAATCAGACAGTCCCAGAACACAAATTGAAAATGATATCTCCTTTGACCCAGTAGGTCATAGCCATATAGAGTCATTTTCTACATATTAACTATTCAGCGCTTCATTTTTCAATACTCCTAACGTCATGATTTTTAATCTTAATGGTAATATTGGATAAAGGTAAAGGTAAAGGGACCCCTGACCATTAGGTCCAGTCGTGACCGAAATATTGGATACCTAGGAACAAAGCCACATGGAATTAAGCACACTGATTGCACAGTTTGTTTCTGTGGAAATACTTCCACTGCCTAGCCTATCTAGACTTCTGCCTTCATTTTCTCCAAGGGAAGGGCGAACGGGGTGGGGGGATGGGGTGGGGAATCAGAGATCACTACACAGCAAGTACAATACAGTGAGCACACATCTGAATTTACCATTTTGAAGGTTTCCCCCTAACATTCCATTTCAATAAACACCGAACCCCTGGCAATAGCCCTGGTTGCGTGGTACTCACATTTGGAAGAAATCACAGTGAAGACTTCTAAATTTTCATCACTGCAACTGTAAATCTGGTGCATTTTTCACCGCTCCCTCCTGGCTGCCTATCGGCTTCATGCAACTGCTCTGAACTTCTGGTAAATAGGTTTCACTAATCCCATCTGGCTCTGTGATCATTGTCCACGTCCACAAAGGAGAGACTGATGCTGTGATCTCATCTCATTCTACATTCTTCATTGCAACATTTTCAACCCCAGTCTGCCTTTGTATGAATTCTGCTCACACCAGGGTTTGATTTTGCTGCCCCTTAAAACTACAGCCATGCAAGTAATATTTTATTTGCATAGCCTCTCTCTGTTACCAAACAGGCACTTTCTGCCAATAGTAAGCGGCGACCTGAAAGAATGCTTGCATTTTGTGTATAGATGAGGAATTATGAAATAAGGCATTTATTGTTGTTGTTGTTGTTCTTATTAATTTTCTATACCAGCCTTCATCCGAAGATCACAGGATGGTTTACAAGATTTATGGGAGTGACAGAACCAGGCATTATTTTGTAGTATTTGTTGTTCACTTTAGGCATATACTCATTTAAAAAATAAAAAGAGAATAATTTTCTAAATGGACATTTTAAAAAACCACACCCAATACATGCTGTAATAAGAACACATTTTACTTAAAATTGTTTCTTGTTTCACAAGGCAGTGGGATAAGGCCTTTCAGCTCTGAGATCAACGTTTTCAAATATAGATGCTTGGACTTAAGCACTCAAATCTACATTTAGCTCTTTTAATAGGTGGCCTGGTTTGCTGAGGTGTTGAGCTCTTGCAAAAAACAAACAAACACCAGGTGAAACTCTACACCCACTTACTTAGAGGAGTTAGGCCCACCAAAACCACTGCCCCTCCCTCCCCCAGTTTGATATGTCGCCAAGAAGGAGTTCACTTCAGGTGCCTGGGTCTAGCATTTTCATTGTGGGAGTACCACAGTGATGAGTGTACCAGTTATGTCTTGTAAATGTTATATTAATCTTTTGGGAAAGGGTCTTTTTAAAATAGTGGTTGAGGAGTTGCCATGTAACCACACACAAAAGCACTTTTTTTTGTATGTAGGTGTGTGAAATGCACATACAGGGTTAGTCTAGCTTTTCTGGGTCAGAAACTGTAGCAGGTTTTAGCAATCCCAGGTGCCTGATGTCCTGGAAATATAACTTGCTGCTACTACTACAATTTTTTAGGGAGGACATCAATATTCAACTCATGAGCCTGAGCAAAATACTATAGTTCTTGCTTTATATGAGAGTTGTGGACTCACAAACAAAGCAGGGCCAACATTGGTACAGGATTTGTACCACTTGTTTCCAAACTGTCCCGTGGTACCAAATCTGTTGGGAAGGGGGAGAAAAGCTGTTGTTCTAGAAAACACTGGAGTATTTAAAATATTCAGGGAGCAATCAATACAATCAGCCCCAAGTTCAATTAGTTTTTGATTTATTGTGCCACATGTTCTGCTTGTATGACTGATGCCATTAACATCAGACTCGGCTGGCTTGTTCATCTGTCTCCGTCCAGTTTGTCCCGAGCACAAACACACTAAACAGATGGGGAATTTCATGGCCACAAATGGAATTGTTTATCCTTCTATTGTTCTTGTGTCAAGCAATCAAACCAAATCCATTACCAACCAATAAAAAGATCAGTGCAGCATCTATTCAGCAGCGAGCTGAGCAGAGGAGGTTAGGCAGCAGGGATTACAAGTGTTTACAAATGGTCAGAAAAATGAACCACACTGACTCACAGGCAAAAATAGAAAGCTGAAACAAAATGTCTATTCCCCCACCGGCTAATTTTTGGATACTGTACTCCTTAAAGAAGATACCCCTAGGAAAGAACACCCGCTTCCATTAAAATTTTGCCTTGGAGATTAAGCTTTCATACACTAGCAGAATTTCTCTATCTGGAAGGCACAATATAATGGTGGTTTCTATGTATTAAATATTTTAAAACTTTTAAAAAGTTCTATTTTATTGCGAATATACAAACCACATTTTTCTTTCCATGTATGAAGAATACCGGTAAATATTTTAGTTCCCCTCTTGTTTGAAGTGGAAAGAAAATATCTGGTGAAACGGTTGATGGACACATAACTCAGAAAGATGATGCTGTAACCTACCTGCCGAAATGTGTTGTGGGAACTGTTCTCCCACACCCCTGAAGGCCACCATTAGGTAATTATTATCCACACCCTTGCTCTATGTTCTTGGTGCTTTTTGATGGGGTCAGGATACTCATTACATTCGTGGAATGCAATCTTTCACATGGTAACCCTAACCCTTGCCTGCATAGGGGGAAGTACCAGTATATGTGTATGGGCTTCCTGCATCTAAATATTTATTCTATGTGCAGATGTCAGGGGGTGGGGCTTGGAACTGTAGGGGTGGAGTCAGAAGTACAGTCCTGTTGCTCCTCCACCTGTGGAACCCCCTTCACATGTGATTAGGTCTTTTATTGCCAGGTAATTATATTGCTATAAAGAAACATTCTCACACATTAGCACAGAATCTGTTTAAGTTGAACCAAGCCCAGCGAAATACTTTAACTGTCAAGAATCGAACAAAATGAAGGAATGTTGAAGGACCTCTGGACATTTGAGGAGTTCCCATAACTAATTATAAACCCATCAAGAACGAGAGGGAATGGCTTCCATGGCCTGTTGCCTCCAGACAAATCTGAAACCTAGAACTGCCCCATTATCCGTGCAAACTACTGCCATTGGTCCTGATTTAAAATCCATCAGCAACTATCTAAAGATAATAGGCCACCCTCTATTATCCTTCCAACAGGCAGGGTGTGTTATCAAATCTAAGTCTTTAATTGTATCATTCTCATTGGATTTCATACTCAGTTGCATAACAGTAAATCTGATCCTTACTGAGCTACCTGAGCCTACTTCTATTAACTTGTCGGTATGATAAGGATAAACTGCAGGTATTTTTGGACTGGGACTGTGAACTGAAGTGTTGCACAATTAAACCATTGAGAAGAAAAATGGCGCAAAGCCAAGCCAGGATTTTAAGGCTTAACTTTGAACAAAAGTTTGGCATTGTGTTAATGGGAAGAGAAGAATATTATTTTATTTATAAAAGTGTATTTATATCACACCTTTTTTCTCCAAGGAACTCAAGATGGTGTGCATGGTTCTCCCCCTCAATTAATCTCCACAACAACCTTGAAAGGTAGGCTAGGACTGGGAGGCAGTGAGTGGACCAAAGAGAGAGTAGCAGCCATGATTTCTAATCTCAGTTTTGTATTGTAGCAGTTCTTTCTCTGAAGAATGAAGATACATACGCAGTGCAGGAGTAAGATTCTAAGCTGTGTCCACAGCAACACCAACTATGTCAGACAATGGCTGGTGCCCTTCGAGGGCCGAGAAGCAAGCAAGCAAGCGACGCAACAATGGAAAGGGGGCAGCCGCACACTGGCGACCCTGACAGCCAATCAATCTTTAAGATGTGTTACCCATTTTAGCTGCAGCTGTAAATCAGCATCTGAATGCCAAGTAGTGAACTTAAGGCCTCTGGGACCAACATTCAAGTTTGTGTATCACATTAAAAGCACAACATTCAGCTCAAAGGTCAGTGAGGTGACTAACAGAGGGCCCTCACTGCTCCATGTGGATGGGACTTTTTAGCAAAAAAGGCCCCTTCTCACACAAGGGTAAGTCTGGCTGAAAATCTGCTCTACACAGAGTACATTTTTAAGAGGTTCCTGTGAAAATGTAATGAGTGGAAGGGACAGATACATTAGCAAAATTATGTGCACAAATCTATAAAGGCACTCTTATTGGAGAGCTAGAATTGGCTCTTGCAACTTCCTGCTAACATTTAGCCAATGGCAATCAGGTTTGCTGCTGGCCCTCCGTTTTTCATTACTTGTTAGGGATAGTGCATACATATGTACTTTCACATGTGATCCTGCCTTATGACACTGAATAAGAAAAGATCTATTGCCCCAAATTTAAATCTGCATCAAATTGCTACAGCTATTGTGGCTTTAAGAGCTTTGGGCATTTGTTTCCTGAGGATGTTCAACATATACAGTTAGAGATCCCCTCATTACATTTCTTAGAGTCTGTGACAAAGTCCTTCAATCTTGTAGTGTGTATATGCCCTAACTCATATTGAACTGCTGCTTAAATAATTGGGATTTTTTTTTTAGGCAAAAGAAGTGTAGTGGTGGCAATTGTGTGTGTTTATTAATCACCAACAATTCAATTATGCTTTCTTTTTTCTTCTCTCCTCCTCTCATTTGACCTAAGAGCCCATGGAAAAGTCTGAGCCGCAAAAGCTCTCTGAGAGAGTGCAGACATATATTCACATTGAAGTTTGCATGCCCATTAGCTGAGTGATACACCGATCTGGGGTAAGCAGACAGCATTTCACCTCCTCCCAACCTCTTTTACAAGCAATAAATTGACTTACGGACCCACATCCGGTATTTGGCCATAAAAGAGTCCTTACACAGAATGGGTGGGTAGCAGTTTCATTGAGCCAAGAGTTCAAGGCAGTCATAAAAAACACAAAGCATCCTTTGTATGAAAGGGAGTTCTGAATGTGAAGTGGCTGTAGAGGACGGCACTTTCCGAACTTGTAAAGTTTTATTTTTGTATCTGTGATATCTGGACACTTCATGTAGAGATAATGCAGTGACATGCTAGGAAGTGAATTGCTGTACAGTTCTTAGGAAGGCAAGGGAGAACCATCAGTGATTAGATCCAGTGACCAATAAAGGAAGCAGAAATATTTCGGATTGCAAATATATGTAGAAATGAGCATGATTTCTCAAATTTAGAATATGGAGTTACACTCATTCATATGACAGTCATGAGTTGAATTGCATCATGCGAGTTTAGATGCAATTGAAGAAAGCATTATTATTTTTTTAAAAAGAACATCTAATACAGTTTCATGGAAGCTTCAAAAAGGGCAGATAATTCTTCTTCAGTCTGAGGACGGGGAGATAATTTAGTCACTCTTTCCTTTAAAAAATAAAAACAAAAAATAAAATTGAATTATGTAAAGGTTTTGGCAATTATCAACAGTTGAGTACACACTGGTGATTAAGGCTGAAAGTTATTTAACAACTTAGTAATTGATTGGAGCATACGCCTTGCTACAGTTTAAAAGATAGGGTGGAGATCCTTTTTCAGTCTGACAGACACATTCCTTCATGCGGAACATGGAGAACAGTGGTGGTCAAGGCCAGAGGCAAAAGTGTGAGGAGCAACAGACTAACCTTTACACAGTAGACTGCATTCAAGCCACAAGTAAGTCAGAAGTTTCTACACACACAAACACACTCTTCCATCTTCCATCCTGGTAAGGTATAGGCATTATTATCACAGTCCAAAGACAAATTCCAGCCAGGCAAAAACACCCAAGGAAAGAATGGAACAGGGCTGTTAATGGGTATGGCTTCATATGGGTATGAAGGGGAAATTGCCAAGAGAGAGTCCTGGAAGGCCTGATTTGGTTCACAGGACTGAGGTTCTCCTCTCCTGGTTTGAAACAATTCTATGAAATCTTATGCCTTTCCAAGCTAATCTCCAAGCTAATCAGAGACCAAAAACCCAGCTTGAGGATCAGCTATGGTTGCAGTGGCACGGCTGGTTTCTGAGGATAAATCTGTTTATCATTAGTGGTTCCTTCTTACAGAATGTACAAAATAATGTGTGGAGTAAAGTCAATATAAAAAGAAGAAGTTTCTGCCTCCTACTATGAATGCTCTGCATAGCATAAAGAAAATTGGATTACAGATTTTATCCAATTGTTACTTAATTGTTTGCTGCCAGAGAAACAAAGCCGAGAAAGGAAAACGTTTACAGTAAATGTTTTTTATTTTAATCCTCTGAGCCCTTATGGTTGTAGAGTGATTTATATCGCAAGGATGGAAGGATCAACATCCACCAGTGGTCTGAACATTTCACTGCCCTTTCTACATTTGTCAATATGTTTGAATGTGTGGCTTATAAGTATCAGTTTTGATACCTATACAAATGTATAAAGGTAAAAGGTAAAGGGACCCCTGACCATTAGGTCCAGTCGTGACCGACTCTGGGGTTGCGCGCTCATCTCGCATTATTGGCTGAGGGAGCCGGTGTATAGCTTCCAGGTCATGTGGCCAGCATGACAAAGCCGCTTCTGGCAAACCAGAGCAGCACATGGAAACGCCGTTTACCTTCCCACTATAGCGGTTCCTATTTATCTACTTGCATTTTGATGTGCTTTCGAACTGCTAGGTTGGCAGGAGCTGGGACCAAGCAACGGGAGCTCACCCCGTCACAGGGATTCAAACCGCCGACCTTCTGATCAGCAAGCCCTAGGCTCAGTGGTTTAGCCCACAGCGCCACCCATACTGTATGTTTAAGTTAGGACTGATATAAGCATCACTTACTGATATTAATAATAAGGATATTCCATCTGTTATATTCGCATCTTAAAAATAAATGATTTTTTTTAAAAAGGAAAGTTTTATTTTAGGAGAAATGGTCTTTGCCACCTGTCTTACCTGAGGAAGGGTCCCTTTGACTAACGCAGGGATATCGGCATTAGTATAACCAAGAGCAGTTAAGCCATCATCAACGTTCAGATCAAATAAGAATTTCCGGAGAGTGTCTGCCAAAACAAGACCCGCATCTTTGGTTTTGGCTGTGCTGATGTCAGCACCTAAAATAAAGAGAGGAACTTTGAGGAAATAAAAATAGACCCCCCCCCCCTCAGCTGTAGCAGTAGCTGAATATACTAAATGCGCGCGCGCACACACAAAGCAGTCATTTCTCTAAACATGAAATGAAATAAAATGAATGGAACTATTTCTCACTTAAAGGAGTCTAAAATATGATATAGATCCAAACTGGAAGAGAACAGCAGCAACAAAAAACAAGTTAACTGGCATGAGAATCAATTGTTCTGCCCATTACGCTTTTACAGTACTACCAACAGTCTGATAGGTGGCAATAGATTGTGGAAAACACACAAAGGCTGCGAGTGACCCATGAGAGGTGCAGCCGCTCTTAGCATTTTTATCGTGTGTTCAATTAGTATTGCTTACGGCAGATGCTCTTACAGCAACTCTCGCTGTAGCAGTGGGATCCTATGACTGCCCAGACAAGCTGCACTGGAGAGAGGAACCACTTTCCCACCCTGCTGCATGTAGCTGATTTATCTCTAGAGAGGAAAGCCAAATGCACTTGCTTGCAGACTGAAGTTAGGCTTGTGGGCCCCTTGCTCTCACTAATTCTTCTGATGAACACAAAACACCTATAGGACAGGAAGGTCACTGTAATGAAATCAGTGGAATCCAGGAATCAGACACTGATGTTTGTGATATTAAAACAGTCCAGGCTAACCTTTATGAGTCAGTGGGTGTTTCCAGACAGGTGTTTATTGGGAAACAGGTGCTCCTCATGCAAGTAAATATTTTGGTGTCCACACAACATAATTAGAATAAAATTGCCCATATAATTTTTTTTAAAAAAATTGCCCATATCCCCACACCTCCATTTTATTCAAATTTACCCCATGATTTTTTAAAAAATGGCAATGGCCCACTATAGTATTATAGTGGAAGCACCCTGAGTCGGTGCTTGTTTCTTCCTTTTTAAGGGATAAATCAACAAATTACTTTTTTAAAAAATATACAAAACCTGACTTGTTTTGCTTGTCAGTAAATCTGACACATTAGCCGAGTCCAATTCCCAACTGTTGCTGTTTTGTGGGCGAGATTCAATTGTATACCGGCAAATTCAGCTTGTACATTTAAGATGGATTTTGTGCTCTCTTTAACCTCACCCCAGCTTCTAATCCAGACCTAGGAGTAGCTTGTGCCCATCCACTGGGGGGAAATACCACTATATTGGGGAGGGGAGGGGAGGGGATGACATTGGTCCTTAAAAAAAAAACCTACAAAAGCTCCTCATTCCAGTTTGAAAACCCTCAAACAACAACAACAACAACAATAATGTCAGTTGCATTAGACATAAAAAGGGTGCAGATCCTGGAAGGATCTTGCCTATCAACCTTGAAAGCATGTACTCTTACATTTTATCAAGCAGAATCATACCCATTATCTGTGCAGCCTCCAAGTGACGCTCTGGACACATAGGGGCTGTGAAAGTAAACACTGCTGGGGACGTGAGGACAACAGAAAGACCATGCGGCTGCAGGAAAGAAAAGCACAGCATGCATCAATGAGGCAACCTATATTGTTCAAAGTTCAGTGCTGAAAGTAACAGCAATATCATTTTCAGGCATATTAAATAGCAAGTGCATTAAGTAGTTACCACTAAAGGGTGGTCCACATTGTAATCCTTTGCTTTGTAATTCTTCACCAAGCCAGAAATAGGGTAAGACATGCCATGGCTAGAGGGAAAGAAAACCTTCGTTTTAGTATGGAAAGGTAGGAACATAATAAACTCTACAAGCAACAAGAAAATACTCAACAGTATTTTGAATATAATTGATTGGAGGAGGTGCAGAGAGTTGCTAAGAGGTTTATGAATGCCTCTCTGACATTGCTTCTGTCTCAGTTGGGTCAAGGGGTTAAGTGGCACCTTGGCAATGACCCTTTCGTATGAACAATACAATGAAAAAAGTCCCTGATCCAGAATTACTTGGGTGTCCAAAAGTGCTGTTGCAAGTATGTGGAAGTTAGTTTAGGCAGACAAACGAAAAAGAGGTTGATAATCATTTGCACCTGAATGCACAAGCAAATATCCCTGCATTTCTCATTCTGGAGAGAAATGTAGTTACACCCCTTTTGACATGTGAAGGAGCTGCTCATCCAGCTGGTAACCTCTGCATGTAGTGGATACAGGTTATGTATGGGGAAGACAGATCAGTGCTTCCTTTTCTTTATTTTATTAAATTTTTATTTATAATTTTCATTTATACGCATTACAACAATTATTTAACCAAGTTTCAACATTTTCAATTTCAATTCCCTTCCCCCTCTTTCTGCTGTTCCTTACATTTATTTATTTTTAGAATTCAAATGATTTTATTTTCATTTACATAAATGTTTAAAAAAATCACAACTGACTTCGTTAAGAGAACAATATTGCTGACCTACTGTGCAAAAGAGTCAGATCGGTTTCACACCTCCTGTGGCAGCTAATACCCAGAATTTGCTGGGACACAGAGACTCTGCCTACCAACTATGCCTATCCAGTAGACTCAAAACACTACACTGAAACCCTCTCCCCCTTCTTTTACCTGCCTTCAACCCATCTTAGATAAATCCTTCTCATTACCCCTTCCTTTCGGATCTTCATAATAAATGCTCCTTTTATAACTTCTAGAAATAGCTCGCCCATTACTTCTATCAGCAGAGAGAAGCAAGCAATGTTGGGGCACAACTCTGCATTCCACTGAGATAAGCCTTACATTTATTTTTGTCCTTTCCTGCATACTCCAAATTGCCATAACTTATTCTTTTAATCGTCTTCTCTCTCTCTCTCTCTCTCTCTCTCTCTCTCTCTCTCTCTCTCTCTCTCTCTCTCTCTCTCTCTCTCTCTCACACACACACACACACACACTGTATATATATCTCATATATATCATATATCTATCTATCTCTATCTATCTATCATCTATCTATCTATCTATCTATCTATCTATCTATCTATCTATCTATCTATCTATCTATCTATCTATCATCTATCTATCTATCATACATATATTTAAAACTGCAGGTTTTTACAATAATCCTGCCAATGTCTTGATCTTTTTACAGTTTGTTTGTAAATACTCAATAAACCACTTCCATTCCTTTCTAAAAGGTTTGTAATCTTGATTTCTTATTCTTTATGCAGCACAATCAACTCTTTTTCATTAAGCTCTTTTGATTATCTATTAGCATCTGCTGATGTAGTGTTCTGTACTTATGGGCTGACTTTTTACAGGGATCCTGTGAGCGCTTACATATGGAAATATTATATGGCAATAGAATCCAACGAAAGTCTAAGATCTTATGCGCACATTCATTGAGCTCCACAGGACTGCAATACCTCAAGGACCACCTCTTTCCATATGAACCTACCTGGACCCTGAGATCATCTTCTGAGTCCCTTCTTTGTGTGCCTCCTCCTTGAGAGGTCTGGAGGGTGGCAACACAAGAATGGGCCTTCTCTGCAGTGGCTCCCCATCCACCTTTAGGCGCCAAGCAAAAACATTCCTTTTTAACCAGGCCTTTGGTTGCTCTGATTTACCGTACATCCTATGCCCTTTTAGAAAGTGGCTTTTGGGGGGGGGCTATTGGGTTGTTGTTTTTATTTTTATTATGTATTTTGTGGTTTTATATCTTGATTTTATTCTGTGAACTGCCCTGAGACCCTCGGCTATAGGGTGGTATATAAATTAAATGATAATAATAATAATAATAATAATAATAATAATAATAATAATAATGGTAAAGGGACCCTTGACCATTAGGTCCAGTCGTGACCGACTCTGGGGTTGCGCGCTCATCTCGCATTATTGGCCGAGGGAGCCGGCGTATAGCTTCCAGGTCATGTGGCCAGCATGACAAAGCCGCTTCTGGCGAACCAGAGCAGCACATGGAAACGCCGTTTACCTTCCCGCTGTAGCGGTTCCTATTTATCTACTTGCATTTTGACGTGCTTTCGAACTGCTAGGTTGGCAGGAGCTGGGACCAAGCAACGGGAGCTCACCCCGTCACAGGGATTCGAAATAATAATAATAACAGCCCCCAAATGTTTCCACATGTAGGCAGGCACTCTTCCCTCACCCTTTCAAAATGGTTACAGGTAGGTAGCCGTGTTGGTCTGGATCGAAGTAAAATAAAAAAATTCCTTCAGTAGCACCTTAAAGACCAACTAAGTTTTTATTTTGGTATGAGCTTTCGTGTGCATGCACACTTCTTCAGATACAGTGAAATGGAAGTTTCCAGGCACTTATGTAGAGAAGGGGTGGGGAGGGGTGGGGATGGGGAGGGGGGATCACTCAGAAGGGTGGTGGAAATGGGTGATTGACTGACTGATAGCTGTTGATGACCGCAAACGACTGCAAATGGTTTTGCACGAAAAAGCAAGGGTTGAGATGGCTGAAGATCGCTTATCATGTATAATGAGATAAGAACCCGATATCTCTGTTCAAACCAGGTCCCTCCATGGTTTTGAGCTTGGTGATAAGTTGCAATTCAGCAACTTCTCTTTCCAGTCTATTTCTGAAATTCTTTTGTAGTAAGACAGCTACTTTGAGATCTTGTATAGAATGTCCTGGGAGATTGAAGTGTTCTCCTACTGGTTTTTCTGTCTTCTGGTTCCTGATGTCAGATTTATGTCCATTTATCCTTTGGCGTAGGGTTTGGCCTGTTTGTCCAATATAGAGAGCTGAAGGGCACTGTTGGCATTTGATGGCATACACAATGTTAGAGGATGAGCAATTAAATAGTCCTGAGATGGTATGTTGGATGTTGTTGGGGCCAGTAATGGTGTTGTCTGGGTGTATGTGGCAGCAAAGTTGGCATCTGGGTTTATTGCAGGCTCTGGTACCAGTGTCCATGTTAAGTCTGGTGGTTGTATTATTGTGGGTGAGGAGTTGTTTAAGATTGGGTGGCTGTCTGTAGGCAATGGAAGGTCTTCCTCCCAGAGCTTGAGAAAGGGAGCGGTCATTGTCCAGGAGAGGCTGTAGATCTCTGATGATGCGTTGTACTGTTTTAGCTTGGGAGCTGTATGTGATGACTAGTGGTGTTCTGTTATTTTCTTTTTTGGGTCTGTCTTGCAGCAGGTTCTCTCTAGGTATCTGTCTGGCTCTGTTGATCTGTTGTTTAACTTCATCAGGTGGATATTTTAGTTCTAAAAAGGTTTGCTGTAGATCTCTTAGGTGAGATTCTCTGTCTGTAGAGTTGGAACAAATACAGGATGGACATATAGACACCACCTTATACAGAAAACCAACTGACCGACAAACATATCTACATGCTTCTAGCTACCATCCCAAACATACCAAACAATCCATCGTATACAGCCAGGCCTTACGTTACAACCGCCTAGGGCTTGCTGATCAGAAGGTCGGCGGTTTGAATCCCTGTGACGGGGTGAGCTCCCGTTGCTTGGTCCCAGCTCCTGCCAACCTAGCAGTTCGAAAGCACATCAAAATGCAAGTAGATAAATAGGAACCGCTACAGCGGGAAGGTAAACGGCGTTTCCATGTGCTGCTCTGGTTCGCCAGAAGCGGCTTTGTCATGCTGGCCACATGACCTGGAAGCTATACGCCGGCTCCCTCGGCCAATAATGCGAGATGAGCGCGCAACCCCAGAGTCGGTCACGACTGGACCTAATGGTCAGGGGTCCCTTTACCATTATTATTATTATTATTATTATTATTATTATTATTATTATTATTATCATTTAATTTATATACCACCCTATAGCCGAGGGTCTCAGGGCAGTTCACAGAATAAAATCAAGATATAAAACCACAAAATACATAATAAAAATAAAAACAACAACCCAATAGCCCCCCCCCAAAAGCCACTTTCTAAAAGGGCATAGGATGTACGGTAAATCAGAGCAACCAAAGGCCTGGTTAAAAAGGAATGTTTTTGCTTGGCGCCTAAAGGTGGATGGGGAGCCACTGCAGAGAAGGCCCATTCTTGTGTTGCCACCCTCCAGACCTCTCAAGGAGGAGGCACACAAAGAAGGGACTCAGAAGATGATCTCAGGGTCCAGGTAGGTTCATATGGAAAGAGGTGGTCCTTGAGGTATTGCAGTCCTGTGGAGCTCAATGAATGTGCGCATAAGATCTTAGACTTTCGTTGGATTCTATTGCCATATAATATTTCCATATGTAAGCGCTCACAGGATCCCTGTAAAAAGTCAGCCCATAAGTACAGAACACTACATCAGCAGATGCTAATAGATAATCAAAAGAGCTTAATGAAAAAGAGTTGATTGTGCTGCATAAAGAATAAGAAATCAAGATTACAAACCTTTTAGAAAGGAATGGAAGTGGTTTATTGAGTATTTACAAACAAACTGTAAAAAGATCAAGACATTGGCAGGATTATTGTAAAAACCTGCAGTTTTAAATATATGTATGATAGATAGATAGATGATAGATAGATAGATAGATAGATAGATAGATAGATAGATAGATAGATAGATAGATGATAGATAGATAGAGATAGATAGATATATGATATATATGAGATATATATACAGTGTGTGTGTGTGTGTGTGTGTGTGTGTGAGAGAGAGAGAGAGAGAGAGAGAGAGAGAGAGAGAGAGAGAGAGAGAGAGAGAGAGAGAAGACGATTAAAAGAATAAGTTATGGCAATTTGGAGTATGCAGGAAAGGACAAAAATAAATGTAAGGCTTATCTCAGTGGAATGCAGAGTTGTGCCCCAACATTGCTTGCTTCTCTCTGCTGATAGAAGTAATGGGCGAGCTATTTCTAGAAGTTATAAAAGGAGCATTTATTATGAAGATCCGAAAGGAAGGGGTAATGAGAAGGATTTATCTAAGATGGGTTGAAGGCAGGTAAAAGAAGGGGGAGAGGGTTTCAGTGTAGTGTTTTGAGTCTACTGGATAGGCATAGTTGGTAGGCAGAGTCTCTGTGTCCCAGCAAATTCTGGGTATTAGCTGCCACAGGAGGTGTGAAACCGATCTGACTCTTTTGCACAGTAGGTCAGCAATATTGTTCTCTTAACGAAGTCAGTTGTGATTTTTTTAAACATTTATGTAAATGAAAATAAAATCATTTGAATTCTAAAAATAAATAAATGTTCAAAATGTTCACCTTTGAGCACAGAGTTGCCCTGGCTTCCTTTGCAAGGATGGGATATACAGTGGACGCTTGGGTTGCGAACGTGATCCGTGCGGAAGGCATGTTCACAACCTGCAGCATTCGCAACCCGTTCCGGTACTTCTGGGTTCCGCGCGGAGTGCAACCCGGAAACACACAACTTGAAGCAGCTGTAACCCGAGGTATGACTGTTCATTTAATGAATGAATGAATGAATGAATGAATTAAATAGATAGACAGACATAGCTGCCAAGTCTCCTGTTTTTCGTGGGAAACCCCCGGAATTTAATCCGTTTAATCTGTTATCCCAAATAGAAAAAAATCCCAGAAATCCCCCAGATTTCCTACCTGTCAGGGAGGCTCCATTTCAGGTGCCGCTCTGCTCATGTCTGGGCACCGGAAATTGGGCAGAGCGGCACCGGAGGTCGCTTCTATGCATGTCCAGACATGTGTAGAAGCGACTTCCGGTGCCGTGCCGCTGCTGATCCCGCATTTTTCAGCGGGAGACTTGGCAGCTATGTAGATAGAGCATTATACATTTAAGCATATTTTAAACTGCTAAAGCCCAGTTTTAAGCGCTTTTGCTTGACAATGGAAAGGCCACATTGGACAGAAGACTGTAACTAGCACTGATCATGCCCTCCCCATGGACAATGCGTTCACATTTTATTGCATTTAATGGAATAAAAAAGACAGCAGCTATGTGAGGGCAATAAAAATTGTTCTCAACTCACCAAAGATGTACACCAGCATTTCCAAAGCCAATGCCAGCAGAAGCACTTGCCAGGTGCATATTGGCCCTTGCTTCTTTATCTTCTGGATCCCTGATGGCTCTGTGCGGAGGGAAAGTCTGTTATTCAAAAGGCAAATTGCACTGTAGGAGACTACATGGTCAATTGGTTTTATTGTGGCATTGGTTTCATAGGCAAAAACCCTACCCGGTTGGGGAAAATACCCTTGTTCAGTCCTAGAAAACATGTTTGCATGTAGAATGTTCCAGGATCAATTCCTAACATCTAAACAACCAGGTACCAAGTGATGGGACAAATGATCTGACCTTGTAAAAAGCAGTTTCTCACATGAAAGACAGTGCTCAAAATCAAGGAGAAAACCCCTTTTTCAAAGTCAGTGGAACTCAATAAGTATCTATCAGTAATGATCACAGCAGGTGTCAGAAGAGAGTGCTATGACTTCTATCACGATTCCCATTGCATTTGTCTCAAATTAGTTGCTTTGTGGCATGAAAAAGTTTATGTCCTCTCTTTTTTTAATGACTGGGACCTGAGTTATGCAATTTTGTATGACATATGTCTGACTTCCTTAACTAATCTTGACATGCTCTTTCTAAAATTTGCCCTGGGAAGCAAAACCCTGTTACTGGACGCATCCAAATTCTCTCTGCCACAATTCTCTACCTCCAAATAATCCATTGCAGTAAAGAAAATTATATGCACCCTAATAAAATAAAACTCTTACCTTTTTAAATATTTAGCAACGATCCGTAATGCATGGATGGCCCAAATATCACTGATAGGGTTGCTTCCTTGATACGCTGGGCGGTTCATTGGGTTTGAAGGACAAGGACTGCGCTGATTGTAGGGAAGAGCAGTATAGGATTCAAGTGCATGGCTGGCAGGGTGGTGGGGGAAGCGGAGGGGGAAACAGAACAATATGAACTGATGTGGCTTGTCCCATTAGTATTTGGAAATCACTACCATTGAAACGTATTGAAACTGTGGGGCGCAGGTGGTGCTGTGGGTTAAACCACAGAGCCTAGGGCTTGCCGATTCGAATCCCCGCAACGTGGTGAGCTCCCGTTGCTCGGTCCCAGCTCCTGCCAACCTAGCAGTTCGAAAGCACATCAAAGTGCAAGTAGATAAATAGGTACCACTCCAAGCGGGAAGGTAAACGGCGTTTCCATGCACTGCTCTGGTTCGCCAGAAGCGGCTTTGTCATGCTGGCCACATGACCTGGAAGCTATACGCTGGCTCCCTCGGCCAATAATGCAAGATGAGCGCCGCAACCCCAGAGTTGGTCACGACTGGGCCTAATGGTCAGGGGTCGCTTTACCTTTACCATTGAAAAACTAGAAGTGAGTGACTGTTCCTGATTATTTTGATTTGATTCTTATATCCCAAATCCCCAGTTTAAGGTTTGTAGCCTGGCAATGTCCAGAGGGCGAAAAGGACTAGGAAATCAGAGAAAAGCAATTCAGCTAACAACTGAAACATTAAGTCAGACTTTTTTCCTTCCTCTTAAATGCTTAATTAAAAAAAAGGTCATCAACATATACCCACACCCAAGAGACATAAAAATGTCTCAAAAAATAAATAAATCTAAACTACTTATAATACATACTTACCAAAGCACATCAAATCCACCATTAGCTGTCACATGCCTGGGCATATGGAGAGTATGCAAAGGGTCAATTAGGCCCAAGAAAGGCTTAATAGCTCTAGAAGCAATGCCTAAACAAGAAAATGACATTAAATGAATATATTGAAGAAAGGACTTTCTCAAACTATTTTGAAACAATATTAACATTTATTTAAAAACACTGACCATACGAAGTGTTAGAACTGCCACAGAAACAGGGAGAAAGGGGAGAACTAAACACAGATGTACATACTTCTAATAACAGATTAGCTGAATTCTGATTAAGAGCCTGTTAAAAAAAGGAATCTCATCAAGAATCTCTGAAAACAAGGGCCTTTGTCCTGTCAAAGCAAACACCGCTATCTTAAGTAGCTATGGAGATAAGTACACTTTGATGCCTGGCATTAGCCAAGAGAGCTGGGCCACTGGAAGGTAGCTGTTCCAGAAGAACATTACAGCAAGGGGTGTGTGTGACCAACTCAGTCCTATGCATTCAGTAGTGTAAGGAGCAGCTTTGGGGAGCTTGCTTCCCCTCTCTCTGCCAGAAAGAATGCTCTGTTCCAGCTGCCAATAGTCCTGGGACTACTGAGCTGAAGGGAAGCAAGCAAGCATACTCTGGTCTCTTACCATCAGCCAGTGCATGTGTTTGATTTTAGCATTAATGGTATTATTGTCAGCTACCTTGAAGATCCTTTGATTGAAAGGGGAGGTGCAAACAACTGACTGACCTGTGGGGCCTGCCCACCTGTCAATCACACAATGTGTGAGTTCTCTTGTCTACCTGTCAAAATTCCTAGCATATAGGGTTCCAACTTGGGATGATGTTGTCACAGCTTCACGTCTGCTGCTTCCTGAAGCAAAGTAGTTTTATCTTCCCTCCCCACCATTGAAGGAGGTAGGAGGCACATGGCTGCAGTTCGCAAGTAACAGTGGGAAGTGACTTCTCTGCTTTGCTGCTTTTGCTTGCAAAAGGTAGCGTTGCTTCTTTCCTTCCCACCACTACTTGATGAGTTGGGAGAAACAAGGCTGCTTAGCGGGGTCACACAAAGTTTTCTACAAATGTATTGTCATCTCTTGGCCTGCTATGACTTTCCACATCATGTATGTTATAATACATTAGAAAATACTACTCAGCTGGGGGAAATCTTCTAGGATACTGTAAACTCTGGCGTAGTACCAAGCCATGACATTGAAGAAAAGAATCATGGTAACAGATGCAAACACATTCAATTCTTACCAGTTTTTACTTTTAGTTCTTTATAATCAAAAATAGCAACACCAGTAGTTTCACTTCCAGTCCCAGCAGTTGTAGGAACTTTGGAAAAGAGCAAATTAAATTTATTAGTATGTGCATGCACATGCACAACTTTGTAAATCAACTTAGAAGCTTAGTTCCCAAGTGACAAAATGGGGAGATTTTCGTGGAAGGGACAAAAAATGGAGATACTGCTCTTCCCTTAAAATTCTGGCTGATGGCAGTCATTTCCCCTACCCCCGGCCCCTAGGACTGCTGCTAGTTTATGTACTGTTCTGAGGATGGATTCAGGGTGGTGGGAAACTGCTGGAAAGAGCAGTTGTTGTCGTTTAGTCGTTTAGTCGTGTCCGACTCTTCGTGACCCCATAGACCGGAGCACGCCAGGCACTCCTGTCTTCCACTGCCTCCCGCAGTTTGGTCAAACTCATGTTAGTAGCTTAGTACCACTGTGGTAATAAACTGAGTGTGGCGGTGGGAAGGTCATTCCACAATCTGGAGGCCACCACAAAGAAGGCTCTCTCATATGCTACCATTGCTGGCATTGGGCAATTGGGACAGATTAGGGATTCTGCTGGTTTACCGCCCACCTCGCTGCCCTTTATGAAGGCCTCTGTCAGGAAAGAGACAGGGGAAATGTGTCCCTGTTCATTCTCCTTGACCTCTCGGCAGCTTTTGATACCATCAGACTTGGTATCTTTCCATCAGCCTTCCATCAGTTTTGGCTGGTGGCCCAGCTGTGCCCTTATCTGGACAGGAATAACCTAACTTCTGTCATCAATGCTCTGGTGACCTGTAGGTTAAATTGCTGCAACACGTTATATGCCTCTGAAGACGGTTTGGAAACTTCAGCTGGTGCAGAATTTGGCAGCCAGGATGCTCACTGGGACAAGACAGTTTAAATATATTGCACCTATCCTGGCCCAACTGCACTGGCTGCTAGTTAGTTTCCAGGCTCAATTCAAAGTGCTGGTTTTAATCTATAAAGCTTTAAATGGCTCAGGACTGCTTAATACCTCAAGGACCGCCTTCCCCATATGTACTGATCTTGACCCTGAAATCATCATCTGAGGCCCTTCTTCTTGTACCCCTTCCACAAGAGTTCCAGAGGGTTGCAGCATGAGAACTGGAACTGTTCTGCCTGGCTCCCCATTTGTGGAATGCTCTCCACAGGGAGGCTTGTCTAGCACCAATATTAGGTACTGTACCCGGTGAAAATGTTTTTCTATAATCAGGCCTTTGGCTGATTAAACATTCTATGGCCTTTTAAATGAGTTTGTGGGAGGGGGGTTATTGGTTTGGTTTTTTGTGTTCTCATTTTGTATTTTTATGTTATGATCTTCAGAAGAAGTGGGGTATACACATTTAATAAATAATAATGCCGCTCTTCACACCACAGAGAGCAGCATGTGAATTTATTTAATCTAGGTGATTGATTTACCACGCTAGTACCCTGCTCTTTCGCCAAAGGACTCAGAGCATCTTATTTTAAGTTCCAACAGACAGTCTTTCAATCAGCAGGGCTAAACCTGCCTTGCAATGAGAACCAAAGAACCACCATCTCACAATCACACCCAATCATGTCAACTTTCCTTACCTGCAATCAGTGGCTTGAGAGCAACTTTGACAGGCTTCCCTTTTCCAATGGGAGCATTGACATAATCTAAGAAGTCCGATTCTGGACTGGACGCATAGAGATCAGCAGTTTTGCAAGTGTCTATGACTGAACCTCCTCCTAAGGCAACATAGGAATCAAACTCCCCCTTTTTAGCAAACTCGATGGCATCCATGAAACTTGAAAAGAAAAGAACATTTGGTTCATTTTACCCTGCTCTACCCAACAGCTCACAGAGGGCCATAACGTAGTTAAAACCACAAAAGATCCCAGCATACACAAACCATCCATTGCACATGCATTAGTGTGCATGCATGAAGATCATTTTTCTTCTCCTGAAGAGCAGTTTTAAGAGCCTCTAACAAAGAGGGCATTGGGAACCTAGTCTTCAGGAAAGCTGAGGTAGGGGGAAAGCAATATTTCCACATGTATAGTAGTTGGTGGGTTGGATCCTGACTAAGATATATTTAGGTCCTAATGAAATCAACATGAAAAGCTATATATTATCCTCCAGTATACCTGAAGGAGTGTCTCTACCTCCATCGTTCAGCCCAGACACTGAGGTCTAGCACCGAGGGTCTTCTGGTAGTTCCCTCACTGTGAGAAGTGAGGTTACAGGGAACCAGGCAGAGGGCCTTCTTGATGGTGGTGCCCGCCCTGTGGAATGCCCTCCCAGCAGATGTCAAGGAAATAAACAACTATCTGACTTTTAGAAGACATCTGAAGGCAATCCTGTTTAGGGAAGTTTTTAATGTTTGATGTTTTATTGTGTTTTTAATATTCTCTTGGGAACTGCCCAGAGTAGCTGTGGAAACCAGTCCCCTTGATTTTAATAGGAACTAACATGTTCTGGATTCGATCCAAACTCTTATCAGGTTTTGTAGAATCATAGAATTGTCAAGTTGGAAGTGACTCTGAGGATGAGCTAGTCCAAGCCCCTGCAATACAGGAATATGCAGTTGTCTCATACAGGGATTGAACCTGCAACCTTGGCATTATCAGCACCACTCTCTAACTACCGTAGCTGAGCTATCCAGGCATACTTCTTGCTTGCTTTAAACTGATTAAGCATTCAGAAACCTGGAGTAGAAAAAAATGGAGGTCAAAATATGCACACTGGTGAGCATTTACACAGAGATGTCCTACTGCTGGAACATCTGATCAGAATAAAGCCTCAATCAACAATAAGATTAAAAAAATGTTATTCTCTTCTATTACTTATTTCTTCTCATCCTTTGCCAATAGACATTTATTTCTGCTCACAAGGCTATGCCCACTTACTTGGGAGTAAGCCCCATTGAACTCAGTGGGGCTTGCATCCGAGGAGGCATTGCACAGCATTGCTGCAAATGGCAGCACTGATCATTTCGTGCACAGGGCAGGACCTTTTACACAATTGTATTATAGCAACAGAGCACAATTTTTTGCATGCATAGTATAGTCAGGACTCCTGTCCAATCTTAAGAAATTCTGGTGGAACATAAAGAAATGAAAAGGAGAAGGTCTCTTAAATATGCTGGACTTGTGTGGCTAGGGCTTCGTATAAGAATTGTGCTAAGTAAGGAAGGTACAGAAAACCAGTGCAGACCTTAAATTATCAATGTACTGGCATTGGAGAGGGAAAGAACCATTGCTTTCTATGCAGTGTTGCAAGTTTACTTGTGAAATCAAAAATAGGTAAAGTTATTTAAGGTCATGGAACAACGTAAACATCTGTCCTCCACGTTTTAACATCTTGTAGAAGCCCAGGAGTTACTAAGTCCTGATCTCAAGCTCTCTTTTTTGCAGAAACTTAGATGCAAAGTAGAAAAGGGCAGGTTGCACAAATATAACAGAAAAGTAGTACCTCTGGTCTGTTGGCTCCACTCTTACATTGTCGTATATTTGGAAATTTATACCATTTTTTGTCAGAGAATCCAAGACTGCTTGCATGGGAGGGAGGCGACCAAGGTTCTTATCAGTCATCACACAGACTTTTTTAACACCCAAATTCTGCAGGTCCTACAGTGAGGAAAAAGTTGTTAAAACCAAAGGAAAGAAAAAGGAAACAAACAAACAAACAAACAAACAAAAAACCCAATCCCAAAGGAAAATAAACCTTCCAACACAAAATTCTACATATCCCACTTGTTATCTGACTGGTCACTGTGAGCCCCCGCCCCCATCTTTTCCAGAACATGAGATTGCAATAGACAGTAAATTCGATTTATTTGCGTAAATTTGATTCCTTGGGTGGATTGCTGTCATTTATTTGTTAAATTTATACCCCTACCTTTCCACCAAATGGTGCTCAAGACAGCTTCCCATTCACTGGAAAAGAGTCTGTTCAGTTTTTAAATGATGCCAATTAATTTAATCTCCATATGAAGATGATTCATTAGAGAGACAACATATAGCCATTAACATTTGCAGTAATGTATCTGCCCATCTGCTACTTCTTGGTAGCAACAATGCAGAGGTTGTCCCTATCTTAAGCTCCATATTGTAGATGCAGCAAACTTTAGGATTCAGAAGTATATTTAATGTAGCTAAAACGCACAATTATTTATAATGCTATTTTTAATTTTAAAAAATTAAATAACAGCCCTAGTGATAATATGTAATTGATAATATGTAATTAATGGCTTACCATGCCCAGTTCTTTAGTAACTCCTTCTCCATATCGGATACTGGAAACAGCCATCTGTAAAAGCCAAGAAATAATACATTTCAGAAAAGAGGTTGTATGGAGCCTACAAAACTTATATTTTCAAATAACCAATGTGTATTATATATTCAAGAAATAGTGGGTTTAAAATGAGCATAAAACAGTGGCACCTTAGTTCTCGAATGGCTCAGTTGTTGAACAAATCGCCTCCCGAATGCCACAAACCCGGAAGTAAGTGTTCTGGTTTGAGAACACGGCTTCCGCTTAAGAGCAGGAAGCTCCGGCAGCCAATTGGAAGCCACACCTTGGTTTCTGAATGGTTTTGGGAGTCAAATGTACTCCCGGAACAGATTAAGGTCAAGACCCAAGGTACCACTGTATTGTTTCAAATATAGTTGTCAAACTTAATTAAGTTTACCTCAAAAGCATAGTCTGTTTTCCTCGTAGCAGCATGTTCAATACCTGGAAAAGAAATTATACACCAAAGTTAGCAAGCCCAGCCACAGCACAGGAAGACACATCTTTGCTTATGTTTTTAACAAGCTCCTATTAAATGGATATTTTTTAAAATTTTGAATTATATACCCCAAGATGTTAATGTGTCATCTTTGGGATTTTTCTTTTTTTAGTGTTCACCATTAAGATTTACTTGCTCTCTTCAAAACATGACATTACTGACATGAAAACAGTGGCAGCCACATGTATAGCACCCACACAGAGGCCTCAGTTCACACAAATGGCACCTCCATATGAGCACAGCTTGGCCACGAGTCAGGCACAACCCCACATGTTCCTGCGGTGATTACATGCAGCCAGCTGCCATGTATAAATCTGCCCTTCATAAACATTTTCAACTGAAATCCCTCTGGCAGCTCTGAATTTTAAAAAAAGAAGACGACAGCAACGTGTTGCCAGGTATCAACTGGCGGAAGAAGGGAGGGGCAGGGGAAGCGCATCGGCCCCGGCACCATCAGGGAGGGGGGTACCATCGCGGCTGCCCCCCACGTCACGCAACCCCCACCGTGTCAGTTGCCACGCCCCCGCAGGCGGTGCCACGCCCCTGCGGGTGGCATGCCACACCCACGAGATGCGCACCAGCCATGCCCCCGCCTGCTCTCTGCCCCCGGTACTGGAGCATGCAGCTTCGCCACTGATCAAATCATACCAATAATATGCCTTTTGCTTGATCTTAGCAGTTTGGAAGCTGTATTCCTGAAACTTGCAAGTAACATCTGTCCATGTCTCACAAAATTTAATGTTATTTTTATTATTATTAAACAGAAACTGAGCTCAAACAAAGGGAGGAAAGATGGGCAAAGGATATTACTACTTCACGAACTGGGGAAAATCTGTAAGAAAAACAAGTCTCCAGAAAGACAAAATTCTCTGCAATCCAGTTAATGCAGTATCTCCTCAAAACCTGCCAGCTTGTCCTTGTTATTAAAAGTAGATCATATCTCTTACACCTGTCTGATGAAGGATACACAGTTCAGAAACTTTCTTCCAGGATTTCAGAGGCCTGCTGGCCCAATAAAAAGTATCTCCCGCTTGGACTACTGCAATGCGCTCTACATGGGGCTACCTTTGAAGGTGACCCGGAAACTACAACTAATCCAGAATGCGGCAGCTAGACTGGTGACTGGGAGCGGCCACCGAGACCACATTGAAAGATCTACAGTTCAAAGTGTTGGTGCTGACCTTTAAAGCCCTAAATGGCCTCAGTCCAGTATACCTGAAGGAGCGTCTCCACCCCCATCGTTCTGCCCGGACACTGAGTTCCAGTACCGAGAGCCTTCTGGCGGTTCCCTCGTTGCGAGAAGCCAAGTTGCAGGGAACCAGGAAGAGGGCCTTCTCGGTGGTGGCGCCAGCCCTGTGGAACGCCCTCCCATCAGATGTCAAAGAGAAAAACAGCTACCAGATTTTTAGAATTCATCTGAAGGCAGCCCTTTTAATGTTTAATAGATTATTTTATTTCATTTTTCTGTTGGAAGCCACCCAGAGTGGCTGGGGAAACCCAGCCAGATGGGCGGGGTATAAATAATAAAAATTATTATTATTATTATTATTATTATTATTATTATTATTATTATTATTATCATCTCACCTTTGTGAGTCTCATTCTATGGGAGCAGCACAGCCATTGTTGCTGGGAGTTCTTACAATGTCTCTTGCATATAAATTCTAGACTTTCACTTTAATCTTTTAATTTCTGCTCAGATATATCCTTTCAATTTTCATTAAAAAAAAACCTATATGGTCACTAGCTTCTTCCACAGTGGGATACACAAGGAGAGAGAGAGAGAGACAGAAAGATGGAGAACCCCCACCACATACAAAAAGTCAAATCTTGCCCTTCTTACCCCAGTCAAAGAACAAACCACTCCTTCTGTCTGGTAGCTGAATTAAATATTTAGTGTTTGAATTCATGGCCAATGAGTGAAGCAATGATAATGAGCCTATACAGATACTTTGGGGTGCACTGGAGTGGTGACCCAAATAATTAAACCCATAAATATATTAAAAATCCTTTTTGTGCTTCCTATTCATGCTTAAGTCTGCTACCCTTGGCTACTTTTCCTACCATCTCTCACCAGCCCTGTTCATGGTTGATTTCCCCTAATGTCTGAGTCTGTTGTCGTTTTCGTAATTAATTTGACATCCCGAAGACATGTCCAAGCCACTTACACTATTTTGTTTTGATGGTATGATAGATCTCCTGCTGCTTTATTATTTGGCAGAGCTAAGCTTTTGTTAAAGGCTTTATTGAGCTTGGAAAACTATATGGTTTCCCTTGGAGTAGATATACTCATGCAGCACAGAATGCTTCTTTAGGAGGAGTCACAGTAAAGTCACTCCTTTACAATCTCACCGCTGTCGAAGAATGTTTATAATTTTGCAATTTAAAAAACTATAGGCTGCTTTTCTATTAAAATATTCCAAGTGGCATACTTAATGGCAACAAAAACAACAAGGCAACAGAATAGCAATATACATGTGGATTCTTCCATAACCTGCATGGTTTACTTTGTAAATTGTTTTCAGTTCTGCTTAATTCCACAGCACAAATCTCAATCAAGTGTTAGTAGATGGCGAATGTCCTGTTCATCCTTAGAAAACTCAGAGCAATCCACATACAGCTCCTAATGATCTCCCATCTGTGTACTTATGAGGGCCACACCTCCTTACGCTTCACCATTGCTATGGGATTAGGTGCTCTGAGACTAGTAAATTCTAGCTCATTTAAGACTCAGGTCAAATCTACAGTGTACTTTTAAAGCAGGATCATACCCCTTTAAACAATTATGACTTCCTCTAAGAATCCTGGGAATTGTAATTTGTTAATGATGCTCAGACTTGTTAGGAGGCCCCTATTCCCCTCAGAGAGCTGCAATTCCCAGTTTTTCCAGTAAAGAGGGATTCTTTGTGGGAAGCCATGGTTGTTTAAAATGGTCAGATACTGCATTAAATGTACAGTGCAGGCGGGGGGACATAAACAGTGTGTGTTCAAGGCAACATCCCCCCATGCTGAAGGAACATGTACCGGTAAGGAGGAGCAGCAGGGCCAATGTGCCAGCCTTGTTCCTGCTGCTGACATGCACTGCATCCATGTGTTGCAGTCTGCACACTATGTGTGAAGAAGCTCTACACGGGTACACCAGTACACATAGGGAGCTTCTCCAGGCAAAGGGAATTCCGGCCCTTTCACATGGTGGGCCAAATACAGGTGGAAAGGGTGGTGTGGTGGCGACTGCATGGATCATCAGTGGGGGGCACGGCTAGCCCATGCGGTCTTGCTAGATACTGTACATCCATATTTGTGCAACAGATTTCCAAGGAGAGCAGTACGTGCAATTCAGTAAGGCTACAGTAAGGTAATGGCTTTTTGTGTGTGCGCTAAAGGAAGCTCAATATCTGCAGTACTGGAGGGGGAGCAGCAATGGAGCATATGCCTGCGCTGCCCAGGATAGGTGCGCTCCTGAGGGGGGCGTGGCACACTCCCAAGGGGGGCATGGCATGGAGGGTGCCCTACCAGGCGCAGGGCAGCCGCAGGGCACGTGCAGAGCGGCACGCGTGCCCTGCAGCCTGGGGCAAGGCGAGCTGCCCATGGGGGCAGAGCGAGCCGCCAATGGAGGACATTCGGCGCACCACTTGCCCGCGACTTCCAAGCCTCCCCTAACCTGTCAAAACAAAGGGGCAAGGGGGGGAATGCAGCTGGCAAAGCAGCGCAGCTCCCCCCTTACCCTGATGTCTCGGGGTAGGCTTGGGAGTCACGGGTGGGTGGCGTGCCGAATGTCACCCCCCTCAGTGATGACACCTGGGGTGGTCTGCTCCTACGTCCCTGGGGGGGGGGGAACCCTTAGGAAGACACTAAGCAAATACTGTAGACTGGATCACTACTATGCACTGGATCACTACTAATTACAATCTAGCTGTGTGCCTATTGGCAAAACAAAACAAAACTCCATCTGGATTGGTCTGATTCTGTTTTCTCCTAGAGGAACCAGGGGCGAAGAAAGGCTAACCGGAACCCGGTGCAGGGGACGGGGCAAATCGCCTGGTATGGCGCATGCGGGTTTGCCCCCGGCGCCGCTCGAGCGCCGTATGGACAGTGGTGGGATCCTCTGCTTGCAGCTGTGGCAGCGCGATGGCGGCGGTTTGTGCCACTGTGCCTGGGGAGTGCCTTCTTGTCACCCCAGAGACAGCACCCGAAGTGGACCGCCCCCCTGCCCCCCTTCCTCTGCCACTAAGAAGAACTATGATAAATCTCACTGTTTCAATTTCCTTTATTTCATTTAACGTTACATTCAACATAACATAACATTCAACAGATTATTGTAAATTGTTGATTCATAGTTGGGAGCACCTGGCTGGCTTAAAGCTATGAACGAAGCTTCACAACATCCTTGACATGCAGCCAAGTGGCAAGGGTGTACGATACCACTGTTTCTCCTCTGTTCCTGACAAACAGTATACATGTTGTGAGCCAGACACAGATAAGCCTAGGGCAGGCATAGGCAACCTTGGCTCTCCAGATGTTTTGGTACTACAACTCCCATGATCCCTAGCTAACAGGGCCAGTGGTCAGGGATCATGGGAGTTGTAGTTCCAAAACATCTGGAGACCCAAGGTTGCCTATGCCTGGCCTAGGGGATGGCAACTTTGCCACACCTATAATCTGTTGCTATGAAAATGCAGCAATTTACTCCCCATAATGGGGAAGTGGGCACTGGTTTCCTGCTGCAAAGGTGTGCAATGAGAGTTTCCTTGAATGGCGAAGAATTTTAAAGGAGATGAGTGCCTGGAACAAGAAACCCCCTCTATCTAACAAGGCTCATGACTTGCTTGAGAAGCCACTCCCCAAAACATGTGAGCTTCAGAAGCATCTCCTGGCACAGTGTGAGGAGATGCTGTCACTAAACAAGTTTTCTCTTGAGAGGTATTGTTGATCTAGTTTGCGTCCTAATGACTGTTTAATGGGAACTGGAATAATTGACATAAAGACACAAAATAAGGACAACCTTACCTTGAGTATAAGTGTGGGAATGGGCAGGACACATACATCTAATGAAAGGAAAAAGGGGGAATTATTTGTGTAACAAAGCACTGGAAAAGTAAGGAGTTCATCAACACTGGGTGTTTACACATGGCTGTTCAAAGTGGATGGATGCATCTTGTGTGTGTGTGTGTGCGTTTAATCTGTCCTCATCCAAGTGGGAGCATACACTTTTCACACATTTTATCCCGATGTTTCTGAATTTCATTATCTGTGAATAATGCAATAAGTACAAAAAAGTCCAACATAAAATTACATGTTACCCGATTGTGGATGCATTGAAGCACATTGCGTGGGTTTTCTTTTTAACTGTGTCATGACATTTTGCTGGATGATGCCATCTAGCATCACACCCACTATCTCCAGTGGCAAAGCACTCCTTAGTGGGATGCTGGTGCACTTCATATATTTTTTAAACCACTGTTTTGTACAAGTCTGGTATATCAGAAAACTTTCACCTGAAATAAACCCCAAAACTACACAGGTAAACAACTGCCCACAGGTTTCTGGAACTCAAGGAGGGTGTGGAAGCTCTGAGGGGAGGGCAATAAGACACAGTGTGAATATATCCCATCCCATCAAGCACAAACCACCAGTGTAAATGGAAAACACAGAGATCAAAGTTGAATAGAAAGTGCCCATGTATGTGGATCGACATGCACAGAAAAATCAGATATGTGCAACCCATGTGTGCATGAGTGCACAGTGTGTGCATCATGTAAGTAACTAATAATATAATGAATTTGTTAATATGGCACTGTTTCTCTTGCAAATGTATCCTGCCATCTAGTGTCTCAAAGTGGTGATACTTTTTCTTACTGCAATGCTCACCCGTTAAACCTGTTTACAAATGTTTGTACAAAGCTCCAATATAATTTGAAGACAACTTGAACCTAAGAAATAGAGCATGCCCATTTAGGAATGTCAACAGTAAAGTTAGATTCTCCACCTCTTGTTATTTCTAAAGCCCATGAACGGAAATGCTTATTTGATCAAAACAACATTTCTATTTTACTTCTTGTCTTGTCCAATTAACACAGAATCAATAAATTGTTGTATTTATCGTGGATTCCTTCTGAGCAAATTTCAATGTGATTGAATGGGATCAAAAATATTCCAGATTACCTAAAGTCTTTCATAGCATCTCCCAGGAAACATTTTGTTTGGGTCTTAATTTGTATGCATTTCCAGTTTGTGGCAGCGATATTCATTTATCAGTTTTGTAAGGAGGTATTTTCTTTTACCTGTCCTGAATCTGCTACCAGTCATTTTCATGGGACAGCCCAAACTCCTGCATTTTTGAGAGAGGAAGACACACTATCCATTTCCTCCACATTATGCAGAATTTTATATGCTCAACTGGCAATAATATATTTTTATAATGAACTCCAACTTGGTCTGTAGTTTTGTTTCGTTTTTCTAGCCAAAGCTACTACAAAGTTTCAGCAAACACCAAAGTACAATTTGGTAATCTCTAAGTACTCTTTTGAAACAAGCAGATGTTTCGGGGGGTGCCCTCTAGTTTTCTCCTCTCCCTTTCACTCAGCAAAAAGGAAAACCGAAATGGTCACGATAGTGGACAACTTCCAAAAATAAGGGGGGGGGGGTTCTTAAGATTCACCCGTTTCCATGACTTTAGAACCTGCAGATTCCTCAAACCCTCGTTATACTTTTGGAAGGCTGCAAAGGGGCTGAGCTTCTCGAGCTGATTACAACTTTGTGGGAAGCAAGATGGCTTTATTAGGCGCTGTCACGCTGAGTATCAACAAAGCGAGGAACAGGGGAAATCGCAAAACACTTACGATGCTCGTTGCAATTGCTTCAGCAAATACCCCACCCTATCGCGTCCTCCTGCCATGGCTGAAACTACTTGGGACCCCGAGGCATGATGGGAAGTTGTGCAAACCTTGGAAGGTCGTTCCCCTCGAAGTATTTGCTCATTGCAGCCTTTCCCCGAACAGTGTTAAGCTGCCAGCGACGTACTTCGAAGCCTTCAGGATTAATAAAATATTGCAATCGTTGCACTCTTTTTCCTTTGTTAAACTATACTGCCCATCCTATTGGGCACGATTTAACACTTTCGATCCGATCACCTTTCAAAACTTCATTCCTTAACCCTCCCTGGTCTTTGCCTAAACGGAAATCTGAAGCTCATTTCCAAGATTTTACTTGCAAACTGAAACCAAATTTCGAAGCACTGTGAATAGATAGAACATTCAGTCTCAAAAACAGCATTTCCACAAAATTGTTTTTTGTTTCTTTATTTTGTAAATAAGGCATTGGTGATCGTTCTAGTTCAAGAAAAGCTGGTGCATGTAAGAAACGTCTTGACGCTCAGCAACTGATTATTAATAGGGCAAGAGCATAAATAGCTACGCCCACTACTGGTAACTTACAGATCTTGCAAGCCAGTCAAAAGGACTCTTTCCCCCCACTCACCCAGAATGTGAACAGTAGCCTGCAGTGATTGCGCACATCAGAAGTTCACTTCTATGTGCAAGACTCAGGTGGTCTCAGTGGCCCAAAGTGCCTTCCATCAGCTTCAGCTGGTGGCTCAGCTATGCCCCTATCTGCACAGTGATAGCCTACTGTAACTTCTGTTGTCTATTCTCTGGTAACTTTAAGGTTAGATTACTGCAATGTAGGGCTGCTTCTGAAGACAGTTTGGAAACTTCAACTAGTGCAGAATTCAGTGGCCAGGTTGCAAGACGGCTTCTGGTCCAACTGCACTGGCAACCAATAGTTTTCAGGTCCAATAGGTTTTGACCTATAAAGCCTTAAATGGTTCAGGACCGCAACCTCAAGAACCGCCACTTTCCATATGCACCTACCCAGTCCCTGAGATAATCTTCTGAGGTCCTCCTTCGTGTGCCTCCTCGAGAGGTCTGGAGGGTGCAAAACGTTCCTCGTACCTACGGGACCGCCTCTCCTGGTATGCCCCGCGGAGGACCTTAAGGTCCACAAATAATAATATTCTGGAGATCCCGAGTCATAAGATGGCTAGATTGGCCTCTACTAGAGCCAGGGCCTTTTCAGTACTGGCCCCAACCTGGTGGAACGCTCTTTCCCAGGAGACCAGGGCCCTGTGGGATTTGTCATCTTTCCGCAGGGCCTGCAAGACAGAGCTGTTCCGCCTGGCCTTTGGGTTAGACTCAGTCTGACCCCTGTGTTTTTCTCCCTCATGGCTTGGATTTATGGCCTACTTGAAATGAGGCTGCACTTTAATTTTAATACTGTGTTTTAATCTGTATTTTAATTAATTGTTTTTATGTTTTATTGTAATTCTGTTGGTGTCAGCCGCCCTGAGCCCGGTTTTTGACTGGGGAGGGTGGGGTATAAATAAAAAATTATTATTATTATTATTTAACCAGGCCTTTGGTTGATCTTACTGACATCCAACACCCTTTTAGAATGTGGCTTTTTTTGGGGGGGGGCGCGTTATTAGGTTACTGCTTTTGGTTTGATGTTATATGTTGTGGTCTTCTTGTGAACTGCCCTGAGACCTCCGGGTATACTTAAGTTGAATAAATAAAAATAAAAGACTGTTGGGATGCAATGGGCATTAGCTACAGCTCAGTGAGTGCCCATATTTTGCAGGTAAAAGGTCGTCCGGCTGAGACACTGGCATCTCCTAGTAGGGCTGAGAAGGACCAATCTGAAATCCCAGAATGCCGTTGACAATCAGTGTCAGCAGTATTGATCTAGAATTAATAAATTATCTCACCGAGTACAATTCAGCTTCCTATTTTATCAAGAACTTCTAGCCTGGAAATGAAGTGACTGAGGAGAAATGATAGCCATCTTTTTTTCTCTTGCTCTGGAAGACAGTAAGAGCTGTTTGACAGTGGATCAGTCTTCCTTGGGAGGTTGTGTACTCTCCTTCCTTGGAGGTTTTTAAGCAGAGGTTGGATGGCCATTTGTTATAGATGCTTTAGATTTCTGCATTGCAGAGGGTTGGACTAGATGACCCTTGGGTACCTTCCAACTCTAAGATTCTAGGATTCTGAAGTTCAATGGAACTGCATTTGTGGAAGGTACAAACTTCAGTACTTGTGTCTTGGCTCATGCAGAAAGCTATTGTGATCTCTTTGCCGCTGAGAAGATAGAAGTGTGAGGTGGTAAAACTAGGGCTATTATTCTAGAAAGAGGTGTCAGAACTCACCATGAACATCTCCCTTGTTCTCTTATAATGGCAATGGTGCTCACCTGAAAGGTGCTGGAGTTCCAGCTGGGGGGGAAAAAAGCCCTGGGAAAGTCCTGGTGGCAGGGAGAGCTGGGCCTCAGGCTGCCAGTTGCCTGCTGCTGTGTTACTGGTACCTTCTCCAACTCTCAGAGATTTGGTGTAAGTGCACAAGTACTTTTTTAGAACATTTAGAATTTTTAGAACATTTAGAATTCTGTATTTTTAAATGAAAGTGGGGAGGAGGGAAGGAAGCAGCTACTAAGTATGGTAAGCAGAAAGCAGCTTTCAAATACAACCCGGTGATAGAACAGCCTTCCTGCAGTGCTCTCAAGACGACTGTACAATAGCTAGTAATATTTTCATATACATTCCTCTTTTTAAAAGGTAAGGACACCTTAGCCTTTCATGACTAATGAAAACAGGCTACCAAATCTGTACTAACACCACACTGCATTTTTCACAAATATAGGCTATTAAATACCCATAAAATGTTTTTAACAATGTGAGCTGTAGCTTTTTCAAGGCAAGGATATATGTGTGGTGGTGTCTTCTTAAAAGAATGGAATTATGGTAATCTCTGAATTCTCAAAACATCATAAATCAGGCTTGTAGGGTTTTTCTAGTTTAGAATCCATTACATGAAAATAACATACTTTAGGTTTCTCCCAGGTTTTATAAGAGTTGAGAAAAACATTTCTAACCTATGAATTTAAGTCAGTGAGCTCCCAATTTAAGACAAAGACACATTACCAGTATTTCTTATACAACATAAAATATTTATATAAAACACAAATTCAAAAGAAGGAATCCTCCGAGTCACATCAATATTTCAGAACCATGTAATATCAAACTTTGAATGCGATTCAACTAAGCTAAAAAGAAGTATGCATGAGGTCTGAAATTGCTCTGCTCTTTCCATATTACTTTGCAGGTTTATCTGCATTCATTTTGTCATTCTTACGCATTTTCAGACACATATTTGACATCTTAAAGATGTTCACTTGAGATATCACTGAAGTAAAGAAAGACTATTAGGATTATATTTTGTATGATGCATAACCTTACAAATATTTCAGCACATCCTTGCCATGATTTAATGACCATTGTCAATCCAAGTCACAGTATAGAATAAAAAATGAACTGTATTTCTGTAACTTTTGGGAAATTATATGCTCCATTCCACGAGATCTTCGCATGAGATCTTTGCATACGCCTTACATAACTTTTCTTCTTTGCAGAGTGAAAAGATCTGCCTTCTCAAGGCCACCCCATCTCTAATTCAGTCAAGTATTATTGCTCAGGGTTTGGTTTGGTTTTCTGGAGGGATAAAGGTCTTGCCCCACTTTTGTGTCTTTGGCCCAACAAAGTTCTCAAGAGGGTCTAAGACCATTGTCCAAGTAGAGAAAGAAGTATCTGCAACTCAAGGCCACATTTTCTTAAACATAATTAAGAGTCCTGTAATTTGCTGAGGCGCCCAGTTCTCTTTAGATGATGCACATTGGGGGCAGCTGCTCCAGTCATCCTTGGTGGCCAAGCTCATTTTCTTTTCCCCTTTCCACCACCACTTCCCGGTCGCCCGGCCTTCCCTCTCCGAGCTGCCCCTCCACTTTTCTTGCCCTTGGCCCCACCGGGCCTCTGCTGCTGCCGCCGGCCCCTCTTGCCCCGCTGCCCCTGCTTCTTGCCCTTGGCTTTGGCAGCCTCGGCCTCGTCTTCCCGCAGCTGCTTGTTGACCGCGCGGGTCAGGTCCAGAGGTGTCTTTTTGCTGCCCAGGCTCCGGACCAGCTCCAGCTGCCTCTTCTTCTCCCCGTCGAGGTCTCCCAACACGGGCCCGAAGCGGCGCTTCTTGCCCCGGGCGCTTTGCGGAGTGCGGGACTCCTTAGGGAGGCGAGGCTGGAAGCGGCCGACAGAGGCGGTGGAGACGCGGGCGAGGGCGGTGACTCGGCCCAACTCGGAGCGGTCCTGGTGGCCCGTGGGATGCAGCTCGGCGGCGCCGCCGCGGTGCGCGCGCGCCAGGTTCCTGAGGCGGTTGTACTCGTTGCGCGCCACTTTCTCGCGCTTCTCCTGGCGCTTCTTGGCGAACTGGTCCTCGAGCGGGTGGGCCGAGTCGGGCACCTCGAGCAGCCAGTCCCGGGACGGGTCCCCGCCGGCCCTCTGGTAACCCCAGCGCCTCCGCCACTCCTTGGCCGCCTCGTCCCACACCAGCGTGCCGCGCTTCTTCCGCGTGGGGCGGATGCCTTTGAGCCGGGCGAACTGCTCCCAGCGCGTGAGGGGCTTGGGCTTGGGCAGCGGCTTCTCTCGGGGCAGCCGCGTCGAAGGGTCCGGAAGCCGAGCCACCACGGGGCCCGCCCCTGCCTCGGCGCGCTCCGACGGCAGCGCCCACAGCTGGCCCACCAGCAGCTGTGTGTTGTCGCGGGCCAAGGCGCGCAGGAGGGCCTCGCGCTGAGAGCAGGCGGCCCCTGTGCCGCGCGGCGCCGGGTTCTTGTCCACCGCCAGCAGGTTGCCCACGTCGAACTCCAGCTCCAGCTCCTTGTGCACCGTCACACTGCGCTGCGTCTCCGCCTCGCGCTCCTCAGCGCGGGCCAACAGGTCCTCCACGGACGACACGGCCATTTCCGCGAGGGGGTCGCAACGGCCGCTCGCCACTCGCTCTCTCTCCACGTGCGCAAAGAACGCTGCCCGGCTCCACGAAAGGTCAGAGGGATTAGTTCCGCTGTGAAGGGGAAAAGAATGGCAACCGGATGTATCGTCAGCGCGGCTTTCTTACCATAGAGACGGCAGGAATCATGCGGCAGCGAATGGTCGGCACGTAAACTACAACTCCCATCTGAAGATGTGTGCATGCACACGAAAGTTCACACCAATGACAAACTTAGTTGGTCTCTAAGGTGCTACTGGAAGGAATTTTTCTATTTAATTTTTATTTTGTTTCGACGGCGGACCAACACAGCTACCTACCTGTAACTACAACTCCCAGCATGCAATGTTGCAAACGGTGCGCACGGAGAGTTGGATAGTGGGGGATGTAGTCGGATGGGGATTGGGAAGTACCGGTAGTTCGATGGGGAAGTTGGTCCCTATACCTGCCCTAGTGTGTGAAAAGTGTGTGAAATGAAAGCGGTGGGTTAGTAGTCCTGGCATTGTCTTGAGACACCTGGCTTGAGAGCAGTACATGTGAAAAGGATCTAGGAGTCTTGGTAGACCACAAACTTGACATGAGTCAACAGTGTGATGCAGCAGCTAAAAAAGCCAATGCAATTCTGGGCTGCATCAATAGGAGTATAGCATCTAGATCAAGGAAAGTAATAGTACCACTGTATTCTGCTCTGGTCAGACCTCACCTGGAGTACTGTGTCCAGTTCTGGGCACCACAGTTCAAGAAGGATACTGACAAACTGGAATGTGTCCAGAAGAGGGCAACGAAAATGGTCAAAGGCCTGGAAATGATTCCTTATGGGGAACGACTTAGGGAGCTGGGTATGTTTAGCCTGGAGAAGAAAAGGTTAAGGGGTGATATGATAGCCATGTTCAAATATATAAAAGGATGTCATATAGAGGAGGGAGAAAGGTTGTTTTCTGCTGCTCCAGAGAAGCGGACACGGAGCAATGGATTCAAACTTCAAGAAAGAAGATTCCACCTAAACATTAGGAAGAACTTCCGACAGTAAGAGCTGTTCGGCAGTGGAATTTGCTGCCAAGGAGTGTGGTGGAGTCTCCTTCTTTGGAGGTCTTTAAGCAGAGGTTTGACGGCCAACTGTCAGGAATGCTTTGATGGTGTTTCCTGCTTGGCAGGGGGTTGGACTGGATGGCCCTTGTGGTCTCCTCCAACTCTATGATTCTATGATTGTCGATGACAGTGCCACAGAGATGGCTGCCAAAATAATCAGGGAACACTCAACTGCTGCTGTCGTGTGTGGCGGTGGGAGACCGGGTCTGTGGAAAACTTTGGTACATACTGTAGATGGAATAGACGTGTTGTGTCCCAGTCCCTGTAGCGTTCCACAATTTCAAAAGTGCAATGCAGTTGAAGAGTATTTAGGCACATTCAGACTGGTCAGTGATTATATTAGGCTGCAATCCGAACCACTTTCAGTCAGTAATAAACCCTAATGAATTCAGCGGGGCTTTGTCCCAGGTAAGTGGGATTAAGATTGCAGTCTAATAAAGTATAAAAATTTTTTTTTTTGTTCTCAGCCTTGGTTTCCACAGAAGGTTAAAAAATGGAAGTGTGATTACGTGGACTGCAATTTTTGTGTGTTTGATCCAATAGCTTTTTCTTTGGAAATGTATTTGAAACAGGTTATTTTATTCCTAAGATGTTTGAGACCGTGGCACAGTTACTGAATCCTATACACATACTCAGTGCTTTTTTGGGGGTGTGTGTGTGCAGGGGTACGCGTACACCTAAACATTTTGTGAATCTTTGTACTTTTGTCCATTTACTGTATTTATTTCCCCTGATTTGAACTATAAAATGGTGATTTTCTTGAGTTGAAATGAGAGTACTGGCAAACATTTTTTAAGAGAAAAAAAGCACGACATACTTAAAAAGAATAAAATCTTTCCCAGATCTATTTTGGCTGTGGCTCAAAATCCATTTAATATAGGTTTCAAGGTAATTTCTCCAAAACAATACTGTTAAGTACCACAAGATGGTACTGTGCTTTGACAACTAATATTTTCTCCTGGCTTCGTGCAGCTCATGTGTTTCACCAGAACAGAAAGTTCAACTAATTTTTTTAGAAGATTCACAGAGAAATCCTATGTCTATTTTATTGTATTTTAAATATATTGTATGCTGCTTCAAGAACTTCAGTTAGTACATTGAGTATAAATGTTCCAAAGAAATAAACAAAACCTGTGCATACCTACTCAGTAAAGCCATATTGAGCTCAACGAGATTTGCTCCCAGGAAATTATGGCTAGGATTGCAGTTTTAAGGCTCCTACTGTAAGTTCACCATATGCCTTTGGGTAGCACTGTAGCTAAATCCCTATAGCATTACACATTGTCATTATCATAGCTTGGCACAAAATGGTCCATAATCCTGTACAATATGCCTCATACACCCTCTCACTGAATGCATATATTTGTTTTCTCAGGGTTCCAGGTAGATGTGGATAGCTTGCAGCCCCATCTTTTATTTCAAGTTGGAGAACCGGTCTGAAATGAATCAGAAAGCGTTACTACTATGAACAGAATGGTATGCTTTTCTGCAAAAGGCATATTCCTGTATTCTAGCTATGCTACATAAATAAAGGGTGTTCTGTCTTTTCATTTGGAATGATAGGATTATTTTGTTTAGACATGCCTACAAGTTAGAGTCTGACCAAACTGCTGGAGGCAGTGGAAGACAGGAATGCCTGGTGTGCTCTGGTCCATGGGGTCACGAAGAGTCAGACATGACTAAATGACTAAACAACAACAGGTTAGAGGAAACATGGAGTTATTTAACCACCGTCCTGCATGGATGCAGAATAAGCCAGGTCTCCTTAAACAGGGAATTCTGTAGATGATATCACAGTAAATACTTAACTAGGTACACTAACTGACCTCTCATCTAAAGGGAGAGGGGGTAAAGGCCCCCCCCCGTCAGCTGATCATACAGGTGAGAGGAGGAGGTTTGTAAGGGATAAGGCATTTGTTCAAGTATTCTTTACAACAGGAATGTACACACTTCAAGCTTGTCAGATTTACTTTGTTTTTTTTATAAGATCTACCTGCCAGAGAAAGGTGCAAAAGAGATGCATTTAGAGTTAAAGAACAAAGCACCTAATCTGAGCACATTTTGTGCCGAGAAATTTCAGTACCAGAACTATACTGAGCTCACAGTCCTTTCACACACAGGTCCACTTAAGGTTAGCTTTCTTCATTTCAGCAGCCTAAGTGAGGTTGGTAAAAGTTTTGTCACTGCATATGTTAAACAAATTGGGTGTTGGAAACACTTCCTAATCTGCATATCAATTCAGATATCTACCAGTAGTTCCCCATCTACTTTCTGCCCACCTCTGCTTTAGAGATGGAAAATGCTGTCCCTTTGCTTATAACCTTAACCGCATAACGCTTGTTCCTCATTTCCAAAAGAGCCATGGCTTGGTCACTGCCACAGATATGCTAGAAACAGGAGGGGAGCCATGGAAAAGTACTTTGAGAATTTGAAAGAGTCATGAGAGGAGGAGGAAGAGAATAACATCTCCTAGAATGAATGATTTGAATGATTGCATTTCCTTCAATTTACTCAAGCTGTGCAAAACAGCACTGAGTAGAGTACATTCTTATTATGTTTTTGCTGATTAGTGAAATTGGTATGGGAGCAAATTGTGGATATTCAGAAGTCTTAGAAGATAGTGTTACTCACACTACAGGGTAGTACAATGGGAAAATTACCGTACCTAACAAGAAGCTCATAGCTTCTAAATTAAGCTTCAACAGTACACAAGCATCTGTCTAGAAAGAAAAGAAGAATGGAGTATTATCATGTATCTTATTGTCTCCTGATCTTTGCCCCAGAGACAGATACATTATTGATCCATGTTGATACTCCATATGAACTAATCTACCATATCAGTGCCATAAAACAGAACTCAAGTAGTTTTGATTTAAAAAAAAACTCATGGAAGCTTCAGAGATTTTTCCCATTGATTCCAGCTGGAATGAGCCATGTATCTTTTTAACTTGGTAACTACAGTACTATATTTTCAAAATGTTTCCAACCGAAAATGTTAGCTATCTGAGTTAATTGTATCTCTCTATATAAAGCCATATAAATGTAAGCCTGAGTCATGAATATTCCTTTTTTATTTGATGTCCATGTCAGGTAAATATTTGAGGTATATAAGTAGAACATCATTTGATGCCTTTTAAATATATACCTTGAGGAGCTGCTCTTTCATGAGTCAATACCACACAAGGCAGTATGTGTGTGTAATAGTTTACTGTATAATAGCTTACTTCTGCAAGCTGCTGCTCTCTAGTTGTTTTGCATTGCAATCCCCACCACCCCAGCCAATATGGCTGACAATCAGGGGTGATGGGAGTTGCAGTCCAATAACCTCTGGAGAGCTCCAGGTTGGGGAACACTGACTTACGGTAGTATTAAAGCACATTCCATGTATGTAGCAGATCCCAGATCCAGTCTCCGGCATCTTTAATTAAACAGATACCAGGGAGCCAAGCTTGGAAAGACCAAGCATGCTTGGAAAGACCTAGCATCCCCAAAGGAAACCCACAAATTTGGTTCCTCCTTATGTAGGGGATGCGGGTGGCGCTGTGGTCTAAACCACTGAGCCTAGGGCTTGCCGATCGGAAGGTTGCCAACCTAGCAGTTCAAAAGCACATCAAAGTGCAAGTAGATAAATAGGTACCACTCCGGCGGGAAGGTAAACCGTGTTTCCATGCACTACTCTGGTTTTGCCAGAAGCGGCTTACTCATGCTGGCCACGACCCGGAAAAACTTTCTGTGGACAAACACCAGCTCCCTTGGCCAGTAAAGCAAGATGAGCGCTGCAACCCCAGAGTCGTTCATGACTGGACTTAACTGTCAGGGGTCCTTTACCTTTACCTTTTATGTAGCCATATAATTCAGATAGCATCCACTTACGATCTACTCATGGAAGAACAGTTTTCATGTGTACTTGGAATAGGGCTCAAAAGAAACTTCCTCCCTTCAGTTTGTTGAAGTGAACGGAACTCATTTTGACACAGTAAATGCTCTTTGCAGTGTGGCATCTCTGCTATAGTCTTAGCTGCATGAAGTTGAGATTTTTCAATACAGGCTAAAATGTGAGAAACTATATAGCATACCTACCCTAAACTCTTTAAGTGTTAAAGGAGGTTTTGCATGCACAACTGAGATGGGCCCTCAAAGCTTTCTTCAGCACTACAGCATAATCTTCTAATAATCTGTTTTTGTTTGTTTCCCCCCTGAAATAATGCTGTTAATTAAAATACTAAAAAACCTAAACATTCTTGAGGGTTAATTATAAATATCTCTCAATTTCATTCTTTGTTCTTCCACTGCTAGGTAATTCTGCTCAAGGTGAAACAAACCAAAAAGACTTATCAGTTGGAGGAATATATCACACAATCATTTGCATTTTGCAGCTGTATTGACAGCCTACCATTGCTGCCATTAAGGCAGCAGCATCTCCAGAGTTTTGCACTGTTTTGGTCCCTTAGATGTTGTTGCTGATGACGTCTGATGGTTGTTGTTCACAGTCAAGGAGGAGGTTCCTTTGTGGTGGTTGGTTCCTTAACACGACAAACAATTTCATAGCAGCCCGGAGATCCGATCTTACTTTCTTTTGTACCGGCAGGTGGTTGTAATGCGGACATACCCTGTTGAGCACACGAGCACAATGTGTTTATAACTGAAAAGACAGATTTGCAACTTTGAGTAGAATGTCCTCACTTGCTGCAAGGATGGGGAACTTGTGGTCCTCAAGGTGTTGGTCTCCAATTCCATCAGCCCACATACAGCATAGCAAATGGTGGTTGAAGAACCATATATACTGCCTTGAACTCGTGGGATAAAGGCAGGATATATATGGATTAATAAATAAATAACCTGCTTATGGTGGGTCTGCACTGGAGCTCTCATCCTTGAGGTGTTATTGTGTACTTTAGTGCTCAAACAGCAGAAGCAAGATCCACCAGGTAGGGTAGGAGAATCTGCCTTATAGTTTTCCAAGCACAAGCACAGACAGAGTATTTGTGTGACTTTCTAATTTTCAGTTTATGCTGGACTCATTGAGGGAAAGTCAGTGTGCTGCTGGTTCACTGTACTCCAAATCATACTTCAAATGGTTATTCGAGCCTTCCTTTAAAAGGACAACCTTGCAAAGTATATGTTGTTCTCCCTTTCTTCTAGAACAGGCACCCCCAAACTCAGCCCTCCAGATGTTTTGGGACTACAATTCCCATCATCCCTAGCTAACAGGACCAGTGGTCAGGGATGATGGGAATTGTAGTCCCAAAACATCTGGAGGGCCGAGTTTGGGGATGCCTGTTCTAGAAGCTGGATAATAGTGTTATCTTAGGTTGCTGATACTATGGAAGGATAGTTCAAATCTTTGTTGTAGAAGCAGCTCAAGTGAAATAGCCTTATAGAATGTCTTATTCTAGAATATGAATATGTTTAGCCTGGGAAAGAGGAGTCTGAGAGGAGATATACTAGCCATCTTTGATATACAATAGACGAGATATACGAGCCAAAAGGTGGCTAGTCTTTTGGCTTGAGTGGTGTTTAGGCATTATGGGAGGGGAGGTTGTTGCCTCCACTTGCCCCTCCACGTTAAGGGTATCCTGTTAAAGGGATCCAGGGGTGTGGTTCCTGTCCAAGGCCTGGGTGTGGGCTAGGACCATGCCACGACCCCAACGGTGACTCAGGGGGTGCTCTTAATTGATGTATATCATAGGGCTCCCCCTTCCAGTAGTTGACCCTTATGAGACTTCCTGCAGATGGGCAGGAGTCAGGATAAAGTCTTGCTTCACCCAATTGCCTAAGCCAAACCGCTCACATCTGTAACCAATAAAGTTGTGGCCTTATTTATCCCATTATCCCAATATACTTGTGTTTGTGTATTTACCATATATTCCAGCGTATAAGACGACTGGGCTTACATGACAACCCCCAACTTTTCCAGTTAAAATTTAGAGTTTGGGATATACTCGCCGTATAAGAAATACAACCCGGCGTATAAGATGACCCCTGACTTTTGAGAAGATTTTCCTGGGTAAAAAAGTAGTCTTATACACAGGAATATACAGCATTTTGGAGGGAGCTGCGAGGCCTAGGGCCTCACCACGTAATTGAGTTTCCTGCTTTTCAGGTGCTTGGAGCACATGTCCCTTGGGGTACCTTCCAACTCTACAATTCTATGATAGCAGCTTGTAGACCAGCAACAGCTTTCGTGGCTTTGCCAGAAGATAGGAGTGGGTTCGTGGAGAGGAGTGCATATTCGCTTATCAGAGAAGCAGGCAACGTAATGCTGCTAACCGTCCCAGAATCCAGTAGCGTTACCAAAGTTTTAGCAAGAATGGGACTAGGGTTGCCATCTTTTCCTGGCAGAGTGGCTGCGTCTTGAACAGCTGCAATGCAAGCTGAAGTCCTTATGTTGAATTTCTGACTGACAGCCAGAAGAATAAAGGCACTAATGGTGATGTCAGTGAGGGCGGGTGGGAATAGGTCTTCAGAATCCCTATGGGTGAAGAACCCCTGATACCTGTTCACATGAGGCTGGGTTGTGAGTCAAACTGTCAAGCACAACTGCTGCTATGAAGCTATAAATGTTCTATGGCAGCTTAGTATTCTGAAGTAAGGAACATACATTGGATTCTGGAACCTTGGTCTTAATGGAACAAAGAATATCCGGGATCTCCCCTGAAGCTGTTCTGTTTTGGAGTAACTCAGGCTTAAAGTTAAGGAGGATCACTTTAAATGGGTGACGTCTAAAAGTCATACCTAATTTGCAACAAAAGATAAGAACAATTTGCTTAGAGGTGTGATAGTGAAATCACTGTGTACATTTCTGTGGGCAATCTGCAAGCAGGTGAGATTCTGGAAATGCAAACGTCCTTGACTAGTTTAGCACTGTTAGTTGACTCACAACTTGCGCTGAAATTATATTCTGAGGAGTGTGTGTAAAGCCAAAATTACATACAGTCATACCTCTTGTTACAAATGCTGCGGGTTGCGTACGACACGGGATATGTATGCGCCAAACCCGGAAGTACTGGAACCGGGTTTGGCGGTTCATGCATGTGCAGAAGCGCCGAATCACGCTGCGCACATGCACAGACGCAGCACTTCATGTTGTGTACTGCTCATGTTGCGTACGGGGCTCCGGAACGGATCCCATACGCAACATGAGGTACTACTGTATTAGTCAGAGGAACCTGGAACTGCCTGTGCACAAGCATCCCTACCTTTTTGAAGCTGGTGCACTCTGTGGGCCTTGCCTCCCCTCACCCTCTGGGAAGCTCCCATGGAGCCACCTGAGATCTCACAAGACCAGAACATCCCAGAGCCCACTAAGTAAATCTGAGAGCTTGAAAGCTTTTAAGCTTTCCGCCGTGTGTGCATTTTGTTTGTGCGATTGCAGCTGGCCAGCTGCTAAGGCAAGTTAAACATGTGCAAGTTGTGAGTCAACGGTGTTTTACGGCAGGGGTCACCAACCTTTTTGGGGCCTGTGGGCACATTTGCAAACCAGAGAAACTATTGTGAACACAATCCACGCACCACAACTGCACCATGCATGCATGGCAAACAACCTCCCCTGCAGCCAATAATTTGGCTTGGGAAAAGTGTTCTTGCTTTTTTAAAGCCTAATGGGGGAGGGGAAACCTCCCTGGAGAGTGCAGCTAGGAAGCCAAGAGCTAACCTTTCCCCTCCAGCTGTAATATTCAGGAAGTGCTATGAGTTAGCTGGGGAAGGAAGGATGAACATGCCTCACCAGCTACGTGACGCCCCTATCTCTGCCAAAAATGCCCCTTCCCACCCCAATTAGGATTGCAAAAAGTCTCCTGTTAGCTTGAATAAAATACTTCTTTTGAGCCTAATTTCTGCAGGAGAGCAGGGCCCTGTGGGTGCCAGCAAAACCCTCTGGGTGTATGTGCACTCATGCATGCTGCTTTCGCGCCCCATGTTCCTCAGAAAATAAGCTTATAGTTGCCGATGAATATGAAACTAATAAGATTCGATATCAAGGGTCCTGTGGTTACCGTTGTTCTTACTGATTAGCTGTTTGTCACATGCATTCTTTTTCTTCTTCCCCCTCCTCGCTTTCTTGCGCCGCCCCCCTCGGCGCTTAGACCCGCAGCTGCAGCGCTTTCTGTGTCTTGCCATCTTTTCTTGGGATGGGCTGCATTAAGTTCCCAAGCGGGGGGTTTCCATCGGGCAGCTGCGCTGAGGTAGCCTGTCTGCTCTGATGGTCTTTGAGTTTCTGAGGGAGCATGGCCAGCTGAAGCGCCTTAAGGCTCCTCAGGGGTTTGTGATGTAATAAGTGGACCTGGCTGCTATCCTACCTGTCAGCACCTGAGGGCACCAGCTGTAAGTAAAAAAAAAAAAGAAGACCACCAGATTATGGCAATGATAACTGATAATGCTGCTGGTGATTTTCCTTCCTCCCAAGCCTCTGATATGCCTTAAATTTACTATTTGAAGAACTCATTGCCACAGACAGCTCTAGGACGAATAGTTCTAGGATGAGTCTTGCCAGTGCTATCCCATTCTCTTCCTGTTTTGTTTTCTCTTTCCAAGCAGCAGAGAGTTCCTGGCAGCCCTTGGGAGATCATTTTTATCTGCTTCGAAGTAAACCATAGGCATTTTATTACAAGAGCACTTTCTTGTAATTTGTGTAACTGTATGTATATGGGCGGGGCGCGGGTGGCGCTGCGGGTTAAACCACAGAGCCTAGGGCTTGCCGATCAGAAGGTTGGCGGTTCAAATCCCCGCGGCGGAGTGAGCTCCCATTGCTCGGTCCTAGCTCCTGCCAACCTAGCAGTCTGAAAGCACGTCAAAGTGCAAGCAGATAAATAGGTCCAGTACTGCTCCAAGCGGGAAGGTAAATGGCGTTTCCGTGTGCTGCTCTGGTTCGCCAGAAGCGGCTTTGTCATGCTAGCCACATGACCTGGAAGCTGTATGCCGGTTCCCTCGGCCAATAATGTGAGATGAGCGCCGCAACCCCAGAGTCAGTCACGACTGGGCCTAATGGTCAGGGGTCCCTTTACCCTTTACCTTTTTATGTATATGGAAACTGTGTTCAACAGCCAGCCTTTTAAAGCTGCGGGTTTCTAGCTGCATTGCACTTGTAATTCATACCGTAGAGGTGAAAGACTATCAATGGCCATTAGATGTAGTGGCTGTGCTCTGCCTCCATGGTTCGAGGCAGTGATGCTTTTAAACACCAGGTGCTGGAAACTGCAGAAGGGGAGAGTGCTGTAGTATTCAGGTCTTGTTTATGGGCTTCCCGTGGGCATCAGGTTGGCCACTGTGAGAACAGGATGCTGGGCTAGATACACCACAAGCTTGTTATAGCACGCTCTACTTATGTTCTTGGGTGGTGACCAGAGAAAAGGGCTCCCCAACCCTTGACATGGCACACTCTTTATGAAGCTCCCCATCCTATCCCACCATTCTCTTCCTGCCATAATAGGTGAAAACATTTTTATTTGCCCATACTTTTTAATATTGTAGTTGAATACCTTATATTTTTACTGGTTTTGCTGAATCTGTAGTTGTTATGTCTTTAATGTTGTATTTGTATATTATATCTGTGGGTTATTCTGAAAAATCAAGGCTAGTGAATTCTTATTGGTCTTTGGCCTAAACAAGTTCTGGCCATTTAAAATTCACAAGGCCCACAAAGCGAGAGCAAATGACCATGTCCTGCTGAAAAGAAAGGATCCAAAGAACTCATCTACGGTAAGATCACCGATTTACAGAACATCCACTTAGTGATGTGGTGTGTTTTATTAATGGGATTTTTTAAGCAATGAGGTTAACTTGAATAAGGTAATTTCCATTAGGAAATTTTCAGTTTGCATGTTTTGATGCCCTAGAGCAGGGGTGTCAAACTCAAATTCATCGGGGGCCGCAGCAGCAGTTTGGTCACCCTCAAAGGGCCGGGTGTGTCTGTAGGACCCAAGGAGGAAGGCAGCGGCAGCCCCAGCGGACGTGCATCTTCGCCTCAGAGCTGCTCTTCCCCCCACCCGCGCTGTTGTCATCTTCGCCGCCGCCTCTCCCTGCCGGGACTGCAGGCAGAGGAGGCTTGAAAAATTCCCCTCCCACCTACTCAAACCGTGAGGCGACTCCATCTGGAGCCCTACATCACGAGGGGCTGAGAGGAGGCGGCGGCAGAGCGGGAAGAGCAGGAACCCGTGCCGTCGCCGCCGCCTCCCTCCCGGCTGCCCCCTGGGGAGCAGCTCCGCCGGAACTGAGAAGCCAAAGGGCGGCTTGGGGGTGGGGGGCAGAGCAAAAGCCAGGCACCCTCCCGAGTGTCTATGAGGAGAAAACGGGGGAAGAGGGAAGAGAAACCCGGCTCCATCAAGAGAGCGGCTGTTGCGCTTCGCCTACTTCCCCCTCAGGCTCACTCCGCGTCCCTTTCGCCTGCTCACTCGCCCACCTCCTGGATGCAGCCGAGGAGAGGAAGGGAAGCGGCAGGCGGCGGCTCCCCAGTGCTGCCTCACTCGCTCTCGGAGACAACAGCAAAGCCCGCCAAAAAAAAATCCAGCGCTGCTCTGCCCCGGCACCAACTTTGCCGGCGGCGCCTGTAGGGCTTTCCTACCTCCTCGGCGGGCTTCCTCCTCCTCCTCCTGCATCTCACTTCCCCATCTGGCCGCTGTGCCACCGCCTCCCTCAGCCTCATTCGATATTGAAATTCCCTGGCCAAGGCCGTCAGCGTGGCTCCAGCGCCCTGGCCTCCGCCTGCAGCCCCGCCCCAGTTTTGACCCTTGGCCAATCGCAGGCTCCAGAACTACTGTCAGCGGGTACTGTCGGCGGCAGCTACGCGGGCCACATGACGAGGTCTGGCGGGCCGGATTAGGCCCCCGGGCCTTGTGTTTGACACCCGTGCCCTAGAGAGTGATTTAATTTAACATGATTGTTTTCTTTTTATTTGGTAAGCAAACTTTTAAAAGTACTCCATGTTGATTTTTTATTCCAAATTTTATACAATTATTTGTTTTAAAATATTTGAAGGGGGGGGGGAATTAAAGCACACACTTAATGCAGCTTAAATGATATACAGTATTACAGTATGTAGCAGTTTTAATGGAATACAGTGGTACCTCTAGTTACGAACTTAATTTGTTCTGGAGATCCGTTCTTAACCTGAAACTGTTCTTAACTAGAGGCGTGCTTTCGCTAATGGGGCCTCTTGCTGCCGTAATTGTAAAATTCTTGTACCAGTTTAAGGACACCTCTTAACAATGTTTAACTTAAGAAGTTAAGTTAAGGAGGGGAAAAGGGTACTGAAACTGTTGACACACTAATAAATTTTAGCAACCCAAAGAACTATGCATGATATGCTGACCCACATACTTTCTTTGAATACTCACCTGAAAGACATTTAATTACAGCTATGAAACTGCCTACTATTGTATTTACAAATGGGAAGTTTTTCATGTTTGATGTTTTATTGTGTTTTTAATATTCTGTTGAGAGCCGCCCGGAGTGGCTGGGGCAACCCAGTCACACGGGTGGCATATAAATAATGAAAGCATTAGTATTATTATTAACAATGAATTTCACCTGAAAACTTGCAGGCACAGTGAGCACCATTTGATCGGCCTATTAACATTTGCGCAAGCCTGTCATTTTGGTGGCATTAAGATAACTTTCCATCCTATCCTAGTGAAAGTTGATCACACTGTGCAGAGAAAGGTCACAGCAGCACTTCCTTCCCAGTTAAGTGGTAATTAGCATATTACTTGGTCTTTTGTTTGTCATGTCCTATTAAGTAATCTGTGCTGTTAGCAGTTATAGAAGTAATAGCCGTGTTTCTGTTCTCAGAGGAAATTATGTTAAGCAATGCAAAGAGTGTAGTTAGCAAGTAACACATAAGTGAACTGTGCATTTCAAATTATTCTCTTATTCCATCTTATCAGGATGGAATATATTTCCAGGGATGATCAACGGTTGCTCAGCACAGAAGCAGGTGTTTCATAATTGAAAAATAAAAATAAAACCTAAGGAAGCCTGTGTTTCTTTAGGAGCTGTATCCACCAGGGCTGCCCTCTTTGACTTTTGCCTTATCTGGCTGCACTTTTCCTTCACTGGTGCTTCTAGCCTGAACCAGTATGATACTTTGGCTTGGGTGTGAGAAAACCCAGCCTCAAACACCTGCATCTTCACTGGATAGCCCTGGGCAAGCTCTTTCTCAGGGGTCAGCAAACTTTTTCAGCAGGGGGCCGGTCCACTGTCCCTCAGACCTTGGGGGGGGCAGACTATATTTTGAAAAAAAATAAAGAATGAATTCCTATGCACCACAAATAACCCAGAGATGCATTTTAAATAAAAGGACACATCTACTCATGTAAAAACATGCTGATTCCTGGACCATCCGCGGGCCGGATTTAGAAGGCCATTGGGCCAGGTCTGGCCCCTGGGCCTTAGTTTGCCTACCCATGCTCTTTCTCATCTTAACCTGTTTTACAGGTTTGATGATATTGAAATACATCAAGCCCATATTTAACTTGTTTGCATTCAGCTGTGTGTGCTTGGCAAAAATATTTAAAAAGGGGGGAAAACATCTGGGTAAAAAGACTTTGGCAATCCCACCCACCATGGGAAACCCAATGTGTTTTGTCTATATGTGATTTTGGCTCTTGGTGTGATCCCTGGAATGTAACCCCTGTGTAAGTTGTGGGCTTACTGCAACAGTCTGAGCTTCTTCAGGGAAGGGAGGGAGACCAGAACTCGGTTCCGGCCCCTCTCAGGTGGGCGCCCTTGCCATTATAAGAGAACAAGGGAGGCATTTATGGTGAGTTCCAGCACAATAATTCAAATGACAACACAATAAAGCCGATTTACTGAAAGGTGTGTACTGGAATCTGAATTAGTGTTTATGAAGTTAAATGTTATTGATAGATTATTGTTGAGGAATTCTCCTTGTGTTTGAAATCGTATTTATGTTGTTAGCTGATTTGGACATTTGTAAGGACAAGTGAAGTACAAACAGGAAATGAAATTTCATCCAAGCAAGGTCAATAATGACTTAACAAGTACTGTGCACTGGATGGTAAATCAACCTACGATGTTCTCATAGCAGTAGTATTAAAACTGGGGACAGTGGAGGGGTCAAATAACATTTTAAAATAATACTAACATTTTAGCTGCTTCCAGAAAGAACGAACACACATTTATGTACTGGAGGGGGACACAGACCTTTCAAATCTGACAGTGTTTCTCAGGCTAATGTGGTTTCTGCCTTGGTGACCATAGCTACAATGCTTACAGCAAGCTTCCCCTCCAGATGTATGGAATTACAACTCCCGTCAGTTTCAGGCAGCACAACGAAGTGACGACAATGGTTGAGTTACAAGGATGTGGGTTGCAGAATCCACAAAAAAAAGATTATTTTGTGTTTAAGTCCCAGGCTGTGCACACGTTACTGGCTTAAAACACAGCGAGATTGAATTTGGACTGAAGCTGGTTTGGGCATGGGGAAAATGCATGAACACCACAGTCCTGTGTAAGAAATAATAGATATGGATTGTGGTTAATGTCATGTGTATGTTGCTTCCCAAACCAGCAATAGGAGCGTACCAGATATAGAAATAAAAGGGAGTTGAGCAAGCCCTTGAACAACTCTTTTTAAAATTCAACAGGGATTGCAGAGGAATTTTGTCCTATTGGCAGCTAGGATACAGCAATAGCACACTTATTTTTCCTGCCATCCTTTCAAAAAGGATTTAGCTCTGTCACCCTCTTGGTTTTGTTGCTTTCATTGTTCCCGACAGACAGTTTGAGAAGAGCTGGAGGAGTCAAAGGTGATCATTTAGTCAGATGACAGCTCTAATTATGAATATTTAGGAGGTGTTTGAATGTGCTCACTTTTATTACCCCATTTCCTATCAATGACTGCATTGAAACCACTTGTCTCATTTTTCAAATCAAAGCTTCCTCAAGCAAAAGGATGAAACTCGGGATAAGTGATGCTCCACAGATATATATTATTTTCAGAACGAGGAAAGGCCATCAGTCAGTTCTGAGGATTTGAAAAAGTTTAGTCCACAAAAGATTAGTCACCTCTCCTCTACCCCCCCCCCACGCAGAGAGCGTAACTCTGCAGCTCATGAGAATTACTGCTCTTTTGCTATTTTTTTTTTGTTATTCTCACCCAGAGTTAGATTTAGCTTTAATCTTTTTTTACAGTGGGTCTGCATATTTCCTCAAAGTGCTGTTTTCCAGTTGGTATTGGCCCAAAGTAATAGTAATGAGGTGACTTTGTTTCAAAAAGTAGGGACAGGGTTAATTGGGGTTTGTTTTCTTTACAGTTGTGGGTGTCCCAACCCACATAAAATTCACACGTTAGTCTTGAGCAATTCAGTGTTAGTTGCTTTGGAAGATCCAGCAATAGCTGTGAGTATCCTGGGGGAATTATATTGAAAGAATGATGCAAACCATTTCTATTTCCTTAAAACATAAACATTTAGGTGGGAATGCCTTTTTTCTTTAAATTATTGGGTTTCTATCTTACCCTTTTATCCAAGGAGCTCAAGGTGGTGTACATGGTTCTACTTCTACTTGATTCCCACAACAAACCTGTCAGGTACGTCAGGTCGAGAGGCAGCAGCTAGCCCAGGGTCATCCAGCAAACTTCATGGCTTAGTGGGGCCATGAACCCTGCTCTCCCAGGTCCTAGTTTAACACTCTAACCACTACACCACCCTGGCACACTACCCCACATCTCTACACCCCCCATGTTGTATAAGACTTCATCTTAAAGTCAGTGAGGACTCTCTTTCACCTTAAGTACCCACAGTTGTATCTCTATTTAAATCCCACCTTTCTGCACATGATACTCAAGACAGCTAACAATAACAGTAAAGATGTACCAAAAGCAAAGGTAGCTGTTTTGGCCCATAAGAAAAATTCCACCCCCCCCCAATAATAGGATGAATCAGAGAAACACAAAATATTGAGAGGACTTTTGAGTTCTCAAGAACATCTACTGGAGAAAGGGCTGGCTTGATGTTAAAGCCATAAAGTCTGCATTGATTTCAGTCTTGAGATCGTATAAACTTAGGGAAGCAGACTTAGTTGGCTATTATTTATTTGATATACCTCCCTTCATTAAGAGACTACATGGCAGTTTGCAATATAAAACACAAGATACATAATGTAATGTTGTTGTTTAGTCGTGTCCGACTCATCGTGACCCTATGGACCATAGCACGCCAGGCACTCCCGTCTTCCACTGCCTCCCGCAGTTTGGTCAAACTCATGTTCGTAGCTTTGAGAACACTGTCCAACCATCTCGTCCTCTGTCGTCCCCTTCTCCTAGTGCCCTCAATCTTTCCCAACATCAGGGTCTTTTCCAGGGAGTCTTCTCTTCTCATGAGGTGGCCAAAGTATTGGAGCCTCAGCTTCACGACCTGTCCTTCCAGTGAGCACTCTGGGCTGATTTCCTTAAGAATGGATAGGTTTGATCTTCTTGCAGTCCACGGGACTGTAATAATGTAATAATATTTTTAAAATTCAAAAATAAAATACCCCCCCCCAGCGAGGAAAAGCCAAGCACCTAGTCTGGCTGAGACTATGATGAAGGGACCTGCACTTCCTAATTTAACACAACACTGCTGCCCAATGAGTCTCCAGAAATCCCATCAAATGCAGCTTAGAGGAGCTGAACTATTACTTGCTCTATTACTTGCTTTGACTGAAAATCTCAGCAGTATCTTATCTATGAATAGAACTGCACCCAAGTTTTAGAGATCTAATAACCACACAAGGGATGATTAAAAAAACACAACTAATCATAGGGAAACATGTCCCATTTGTGATGACTGGATGTCTGCTTGAATTTACCAGCCAAAGCAGTTCACTTTTGCTAATCAAAATGATATTAGCTCAAGGCAGTCAAATTGTGCTGCCCACTCCAGTGTAAATGAGCTCACCCAAATGGTGTGTCCTTTTCTCAAAAGGTTAGAGAGGCTCAAAAAAATATGAGGCCATGGCCTTTTCTGGGATTTTCTCCTCGGCATAAAATACTGTCCAAGTGTCCTGCTTTTTAAAATTTCAGGAGCACATTTCTCTTGCCTGAATTCCTGGCCAAATGATTGATTTGGAAAAGTACTGCGAATTACCACACAAAAGATGGCCGCAGAACCCTTCATGGGCAAATGTGAGTCTAAAGAAGAGACTAAAAATTTAAACATCATCATGATGACAATATGGAACACAGAAATATAAGAAGAGCCTTCTGGATCAGGCCAGTGACCCATCTAGTCCAGCATCCTGTTCTCACAGTGGCCATCCTGATTCGGGGGTGCCAAGTTGAATAAAATATGGAAGGGGAGGTAAGCCCCGCCTCACATAATTGATCACAAGACGTGGCACATGCATACCATATGAATGGCAATGCCCATCAACTTGAGGGGGGCTGGCCCCCTCAAATATTCTGTTGGCAGGGCCAATGGAACCTCAGTCCCTAGGGGCTGGCTCCTATGACTTGACCCCCTGTGTGAAACTCACAAGCAGGACCTAAGCACAAGAGCAACTGGTATTTTGAAGCACTGCCAGCTCCAGCTGTGGAGGGTGGCATAGCCGTCATGGCTAATAGCTGTTGATGGTCTTTATCCTCCATGAATTTGTTCAATTCTCTTTTAAAGCCATCTGAATTGGTGGCTGAGATATACTCGGAGTCGAGAGTGAATTTCATGCTCTTTATTCAGCTCATATTCATCAAGGAGAAGAAGAGAAGACGAATGGCTCTTTTCCCAAAACCATCTGCTTATATACATTATTTACACAATGGGCCTTGCGTGATTGGCTACTTCAGGGCTACACCTGTGGGCCAATTATATTGTGGATTGACTTCTGCCTGCAGCCTGATTGGCTGCTCCTACAGGCCAATCAGGTAGCAGATTCACTTCTGCCAGCCGCCTGATTGGCTGCTCCAGCAGGCCAATCAGGTTGCGGATTCACTTCCACCTGGAGTTGGATTGGGTAGCTCCCGCTGATTCTGAATCCTATTGTTCTAGGATTCAGCTCAGTACATAACACCCCTCCCCTCTAAGTTCCAGTCCTGCCCGGGAAGTTGCATTCGTAGTCCCCAAGGTCTGCTGGCCGCCTCCGTGTGCGTTGTGGCCTGGGGTGTTCCTTGGTCAGGGGTTCTGGTTCTGGCTCGTGTTCCGAGGCTGCTGGCTGTGCCGGGGCTGTCTGGTCTGGCGCCACTGAACCACTAGGTTGTGACTCTGGTTCCGGTGTCCTTCCAGCCTCGGGGCGCCCCTCTGTGCCTACTGCTTCTGCTTCCCCTGCCCACCCCTCTCGCTCTACAGGCCTCACTGCCCTGCTGTCCCCTTGGGACCCCTCTGTCCCGCTCTCCTCCCGGGTTCCTCCTGGGAATCGTCGCCGTAGCTGGTCGCAGTGGCGGCGCCAACATTGCCCCCCTTCTGTTAGTACCTCGTACGACACGGGACCGGTCACCTTGGTGACTGTGGCGGGTACCCATGCTGGGCCTGCCCCAAAATTCTTTGCATACACTGGGTCCTGGGCCACAAATGTCCGGGGGTTCCTGCCTTTCCCCACCACTACCTCATCCTGAGCTCTGTCGGGGTGAAGTCGGTCCAGTCTAGTTGCAAGGCGCCGGCCCATGAGTAGTTCAGCTGGGCTCCGGCCCGTCGTTGTGCTTGGGGTGCTGTGCTGTGCTAGAAGAAATGCGGCAAGGCGGTATTCCCAGTCCCCTTGTGTTATGCGGCGGAGGCTGTCCTTCGTGGTCCGCACCATGCGCTCCGCTTGGCCATTGGTGGCAGGGTGGAATGGTGCTGAGCGGATGTGGCGGATGGCGTTCTGCGCTGTGAAGGTCTGGAACTCCTCTGACGTGAATGCGGTTCCATTGTCCGAGACGAGGGTGTCAGGGAGCCCGTGGGTTGCAAACAGCTTACGTAGTACCCGGATGGCTGCCGCCGTAGAAGTGGACGGTACCAGTGCGACCTCCAGCCATTTGGTGTAGGAATCCACCACTATGAAGAATGTTTTTCCCTGGAAGGGGCCAGCGAAGTCCACGTGCAAGCGTGACCATGGCTGTCGGGCGGACTCCCAGGGCTGGACTGGGGCCCTTGGGGGATCCGGGCGGGATTCTTGGCAGGTCTGGCAGTGTTGGACCCAGGCCTCTATCTCTCTGTCAATCCCCGGCCACCACACATAACTCCTGGCAAGGGCCTTCATCCTCACTACCCCTGGGTGTGTCTCGTGTAGGGCTGTGAGGACCCTTTTGCGGAGGGGCTGGGGAACAACAACCCTGCTTCCCCATAACAGGCACCCCTTGTGGGCCGACAGTTCATGTTTGCGGTTTGTGTAGCCAGCGAATTCTGGCCCGGGGCTGCTGCTGGGCCATCCTCGCCACACCCAGTCCAGGACCCGGGAGATGACCCTATCTTTTGTGGAATGGTGCGCAACTTCTTGTGCCTGAATGGGTCGGTCGGGAAGCAGCTCCAGGGTCATAACCTCTTGCGCAGGCGCTGGGTCGGGGCCTGTTTCTGGTAGTGGTAGCCTGCTGAGTGCGTCTGCGTGGCCCATCGCCTTCCCAGGGCGGTGGATTAGTGCATACTGGTAGCCGGCAAGGAAAATTGACCACCTGAGGACACGTGGAGACAACACTTGGGGGGTCTGCTTCTCGGGGGCAAACAGGCCAAGCAACGGCTTGTGGTCAGTCACTATGGTAAAGGGCCGCCCATACAAGAAATCATGGAATTTTTTTACGCCCTTCACGATTGCCAGACCCTCCTTGTCAATCTGTGAGTAGTTTCGTTCGGCTGCAGCAAGCGTCTGGGAGAAGTATGCCACCGGCACCTCTCTTCCATCCGGGAGTTGGTGTCCCAGGACAGCGCCGATGCCATAGGGAGAGGCGTCGCATGCCAGCACCACTGGCAGCCTCTCGTCGAAGTGTGCCAAGACCGAGTTCGAGACGAGCAAGTCCTTGACTGCCTGGAATGCGGCCCTTTGTCGCTGGCCCCACACCCAAGGGGCCCTTTTATCTAGGAGTCTGTGTAGGGGCTCCGCTACCGCTGCCTTATGGGGAAGGAAGGCATGGTAAAAGTTCAATAGTCCCAAGAATGACTGAAGTTCGGGCTTGCTCTTGGGCGCTGGGGCCTCACAAATGGCCCGTACCTTGTCACCGGTTGGATGGACCCCTTCTGCGTCCACCTTAAATCCCAGAAAGTCCACCTGCGGCACTCCCAGTAAACACTTTTCCCGCTTCACCTTGAGGCCCGCCGTCTGGAAACGGTGCAGGACGGAGCGGAGGCGGTCCTCAAATTCCTCTGGTGTGGGCCCAGCGATCAGTACATCATCGAAGAAGGGGGTGACGCCAGGAATCCCTTTAAGGAGAGAGTCCATTAGATTCTGGAATATGCCTGGTGCCACGCTAACGCCAAATTGCAGCCGCTTTACTCTGAATGCCCCTCTGTGCGTCACAATCGTCTGAGCCTCTGCTGTGGCTTCGTCCACAGGCAACTGTTGATACGCTTGGGCCAAGTCCAGTTTGCCAAAGATTTTTGACCCAGCCAGGGTGGCGAGGACATGGCTGACCACTGGCACTGGGTATGCATGGGCCGCGAGAGCCTTGTTTATGGTGCATTTGTAGTCTGCACAGATGCGGACCGAACCATTAGGCTTGACGGGTGTGACAATTGGAGTTTCCCAGGGGGCGTTGGGCACCGGCTCCAGCACTCCTTGCTCCACGAGCCGGTCCAATTCCTCGTCTATGCGGGGTTTCAGGGCGAACGGGACCCGGCGGGCCTTGTGCCTGATGGGTCGTACAGCGGGGTCTAGCTGTAGGGCAATGGGGGGTCCTGTATATCGTCCCAATGCCCCATCGAAAACCCCTGGAAACTCTTTGCATATGGCGTCCACGTCCACTTGTAAGCTAGTGCGGTTCACCCCGGTAACGGCTAGCCCCAGAGGTCCAAACCATGCCAGTCCCAGTAAGCTAACGTAGGGGCCCTTAGCTACCAGCAAGTCCAATTGTTGCTTTCGCCCTCGATATTGCACCCTGAAGGTCCCCACCCCCATTGTAGGGACCTTACGTTTCTGGAAGTCCCGGAGGGTGAATGGGGCCGGCCTTAGTTTGGGACCCCCATTAGGGCACAGTTCCCTTAATGTTCGGGCCGAGATTATGGATAGAGTTGAACCCGTGTCCAGCTCCATGCGGCATGGGGCTCCCTCTATCTGTACCTCTATATAAATTTTCTCTGTGCTGGGATGGGGCAACTGGAATACCTGGTAGTCCGTGATCTCCGTCGAGTTGCCTTGGTGCATGGTGCCGTGTGACCTGGGGCTCCTGGGTCGGTCATCTGATGCTTGTCGACGGGTGAGTCGAGCCCGACACACCCGGGCGATGTGTCCCAATTTTCTGCACTGCCTGCACTCTGCGTTGCGGAAACGGCAGGTCTTCCTCTCGTGGTTCTCCCCGCAGCTTGCACAGTTCCCTCCTTCTCGTCGAGGCTGCGGTGGTGTGTGTGCTGCTTGAGTGCGCCGCTGTACTCGGTGTACTTCCTCCCTGCCAGATTCGGATTCGTCGGTGAGGTCTTCATGGTAGACCCTCGGTTGGGATGGCGGGGCCGGTCGTGCCTCTTGCGTTGACCTCTCGGCGGCTTCGGTTGCCAGGGCTTCCTCCAGAGCAATCTGGAACGTGAGGTCTTTTTTGGCGTAGAGGCGTCGTTGCAACATCTCGTCCCTCAGGCCACCGACGAGGCGGTCACGAAGCATGTTCTCCAACTCTGAGAAGTTGCATAACCGGGCGGCTTGGCGGAGGGAGGTCACAAACCCAGTTATGGTTTCCCCCGGGGCTTGCCGCTTTGCGTAGAAGGCATTTCGGCAAGCTACCACCGAGGGCTGTGGTGAAAAGTGCTCCTTCAGCCGTTCCATTATTGTTTTGTAAGAGACGGTAGCGACATCTCTAGGTGCAAGGAGAGCCCGGGCGATTTCAAACGTCTCCTCTCCACAGACGCTGAAGAATGTCGCCCTCTTCATGGCATCGTTGGTGACTTCTTTCGCTTGCAGGAGGAAGTTGAAACGGGCGGCGTACCCTTCCCAGTCTCCTGATGCTGGTTTGAATGGCGAGAAGCTGCTGTCGGTTGCCATTCTGGGTTCCTTGGGTCCTGGAGCTGAAGCCTGGATGCACGGTGCGATGCAGCGGTGCAGCAGGTGGCGGTGCTGCGGTGCAGTGCGTGGTGGCGGTCAGCTCAGCAGGATCCCATCCTCGTCGCCAGTGAGATATACTCGGAGTCGAGAGTGAATTTCATGCTCTTTATTCAGCTCATATTCATCAAGGAGAAGAAGAGAAGACGAATGGCTCTTTTCCCAAAACCATCTGCTTATATACATTATTTACACAATGGGCCTTGCGTGATTGGCTACTTCAGGGCTACACCTGTGGGCCAATTATATTGTGGATTGACTTCTGCCTGCAGCCTGATTGGCTGCTCCTACAGGCCAATCAGGTAGCAGATTCACTTCTGCCAGCCGCCTGATTGGCTGCTCCAGCAGGCCAATCAGGTTGCGGATTCACTTCCACCTGGAGTTGGATTGGGTAGCTCCCGCTGATTCTGAATCCTATTGTTCTAGGATTCAGCTCAGTACATAACACCGTGGCCATCACTGCCATTGGAGAGACAACATGCTACACAAAATTGGGAAGTTCAAGATGTCTTCCTCTGCTTCACTTAAATCAGAACTGATGGCATATCTGATGGTGTTAGAAAGAGAAGGTTTTCTGCAAGTCAGTGGCTGCTATTCTGACATGGCAGGAGGAGTATAGATTAAAAGGCAGGTGCTATAGATTATTCTCATTGCCACAGTCTATTCTGAGAAAAGCATATCGGATTTGGTCCGGAGGGATTTCTTCTGTGTCACTGATTGTAATTCACTGGAATTTAACAAATGTTGAATATCGTACATCATTATTAAAACTTACTTTTTCCTTGCCAGGATGCAAATGTGCTCCCACCTTGTACAATTCAAAATCTATTTATAGATCCAGTTTTACTTTCAAACCTACTCTGCAAGATGGAAACAGCAAAGGAAAGTAACTGGCAAACTCTGAGTGGCACTTCAGTTTAAAATCGCTTTATGCACGCCTCTGTTTGTTGTTTGAGGAATCTCTGCATATATTCATGGCAATTCCGTGTGTGAAGTGAGGCGTGAAAGGGAACAGACTGCAAATTCTATTTCGTGAAGACTTGGTTTGACCCTAATAGGAAAACCACTGTTAGAATTAAAATTAGTTTAAAACTGCCTCCGGTTGTAATAATGATGTTGTGCTACATCGTTCAGAGAATTTCTGTTGTATTTTCCTTTATGAAGATGCTCTTAAAATAACTGAATAGGATGTTGCAGGTTATACGTAGCTTCACTAGTTGTGTAGGAGGTGTCAACAACAGTGCTGTCTGAAATTTGATATTAATTTTGGATAATGTGAATCATCAACTAGTACAATCTCTTTATAACAACTATATTTAGGCTAAAGTTTCCAATAGACTTGCCACATCTGTATGTGTGTGTGTAGGAGATAAGAAAGCCACCCACAGTTTTACCTAGATTTAATCCCACCACAAAAAATATTTTGAATGGTTAATAGTTTGATGATGAACCTGACTTTCATTGGCTGTGATGCCCGAGATCTGGCCAGCCTGACATTGTGGCTTTCATTTCTAAAAGGCCCAAACTCCATTTTGAGATTCATAAATGTGGTGCCTCACTTCAGGGGTAGCCAAGCCCTCTAGATATTAATGGACTCAAACTCCCATCAGCCTCAGCAAGCACAGCCAATGATCAGAGATAATGGGAAGTGTAGTCCAGAAATATCTGGAGGAAGGAACCATGTTGGCCTGCCTGCCTTGGCTTCTCTACCCAGACCTTTCAAATGCAACTGATACTTGTCTGATTCTAATGTTGCTGTTTTGTTTATATGTTTGGGTTTGATGTGATGTTTTAACAGTATTTCATTGCTCTTTGCGATTGTGATACTTTGTGTTGTTAGCTACTGTATGCTTGCTCCCATTGAGGGGAAGGGTCAGACGTAAGTTCTGGGAAATAAATACATAATAAATATAAACATCTACTTGCCCTCCTAGAAGTACCGTACCAATTCAAGTGTACATCAGTTTGTTACTAGGCAGAAGTGTGCTATGTAGCTCAGGTGTGGTGTCATTTATAGTCTGCCTGGCTTAATCGGATCTGGAGGTTGAAGTGTGATCCTGCTGGAGACTGAGAAGGTTTTAAGAGGCACCACTGGAATCTCTTTTTTGTTCTTGTTCTACCCGTTGGCTTTATAAGATAGAGGATGAGTGAACAAACATGGAGAAGTGATATTATAATGGCAGGTCTCCCCCCCAAAAGAAGAATCTACATGCATTTTTATTCAATGTTTCCCTAGAATCCACAACATGTACATCTGCAAATGCATAGGGTTTTCTCCAGGCAACTGGGAACCTAGAGAAAGAGTACCCAACTGTAGAGAGAAACACCTGCGTACATACTGTTGTACATGTGTGGACTGTATCTATCTATCTATCTATCTATCTATCTATCTATCATCTATCTATCTATCTATCTATCTGTTTAGTTATTTAAAACAGGGATAAGGAACCTGTGACCCTCCAGATGTTGTTGTACTGCAAATCCTATGACTGTTGCTTACCATGGCCAGTGGTCAAGGGTGTTGGGAGCTGCAGTTCAGCAACATCTGGAGAGCCACAGGTTTCCCATCCCCGATTTAAGAGATTTATGGTAGATATCACCCTGCAAAACCTCCAGGTCAGTTTGCAAGAACAGAACAAAGCACAAAAATCAAAATACAGGGTTTGTGGGTTTTTTTTAAAAAAAATATTAAAGATTTCTTAGTATACAAAAATACGTGCTTTGTCTCTTTTTTCAAGTTGTGTTTTCTACAGATCAGTTTGATTTGTTGTGAGACTTTAGTATAACATACAATGTTAGGTTAGGAAGAAAAGAGGGAGGGAAAAAAAAGTATACCGTATATTCCGGCGTATAAGACGACTGGGTGTATAAGACGACTCCCAAATTTTCCAGTTAAAATATAGAGTTTGGGATATACTCGACGTATAAGAGATACGACCCGGCGTATAAGACGACCCCCGACTTTTGAGAATATTTTCCTGGGTTAAAAAGTAGTCTTATACGCAGGAATATACTGTAGTTATAACATTCAGCTGAGTGCACTTACTTCACTCCTCTCTTGTCCCTGGCATGCAGTTATGGTTTCTCCAGCTGGAGGAAGAGGAAGCAGTAGCAGCCAGGTAAGAAAGTAGGGAGGCGGGTGGCGCTGTGGTCTAAACCACTGAGCCCGGGCTTGCTGATCAAAAGGTCAGCAGTTTGAATCCCTGAGACAGGGTGAGCTCCTGTTGCTTTGTCCCAGCTCCTGAGTTTGAAAGCACCCCAAAAAGTGCAAGTAGATTAATAAGTACCACTCCGGTGGGAGGGTAAACAGCGTTTCCGTGTGCTGCTCTGGTTTCGGTGTTCCGTTGCGCCAGAAGCGGTTTAGTCATGCTGGCCACATGACCCGGAAAAACTGTCTGTGGACAAACACCATCTCCCTCGGCCTGTAAAGTGAGATGAGCGCTGCAACCCCAGAGTTGTTCGCGACTGGACTTAACTGTCCTTTTACCTTTACCTTTTTAAGTAAATAAGGACAGGCAATACTGATTTCCTACTATTTGATTCACTGGTATGCAATTGGATTTTTGGTTCTAAAACCAGACACAAGCTGCTCTGTATAAGAACTTCAAATGAGCCCTGCCGAATTAGACTCCAGTCCCATCCAGTCCAGCATACTGCTCCCAGAGAGGTCAACCATGGAAAGCCTGAAGAAGGACATAAGCACTCTTCCCACCTGTGATTTCCAACAATTGGTATTGAGACAGGCACCTAACCTCTGATACTGGTGATAATATATAGCCATCATGCAGCCATCAATAGTCATATTATCCCTCAATCTGTTAAACCCTCTTATAAAGCCATCCAAGCTGGTGGTCATAACCACGTCTTGTGTTACCAGATTCCCTAGTTTAACTATGCACTGAGTGATGAAGTACTTCCTTTTGTCAATCCTGAAACTGCCCCATTCCATTTTCTTGGATGAATATATCTCTTCTGCCCGTTATATGTTTACAGAGATACAATTCAAGCTGAATTACTTGGAATTTTTTTTTTTTGCTTAGTCTTACCTTTGTTGTCATCCTGGTTATTTAGTTTGCTATCGATTGATGTGTGCATGTTAAAGAAAAGGAACCAAATTTATATCCCATTTGTTCAGTGAAATGGAAATCTGTCTCCAGTTCTCAAGACTTAATTAGGACTGGACAGAGTGGGTGGATATAAATATTACTTACAGGTCACATCATCATTTGAAAGCTTCTGAGGCTTTTTCTATCTGAAGCACCTTCTGTCATTGCTTTCTACATTCACATCAGGAGTTTTCAACACTTGGCCACAATTTCTCAGGATGGATTAAAGCAGGGGTGGAAACCTGTGGGAATGCCAATGTTGTTGGCCTCCAACCACCATCAGCCCCAACAAGCATGGCCCACAATCAGTCATTACAGTCCAGCAACATCTGAAGGGTCCCAGGGTCTCCATCCTTTACAATCTCAATGGGTCTTCAAATGAGTAGCAGGAGCTGTTCACCCTCTGTGCCCTGGCCCTGTCTGGCACCCCAGACACTGGCAAACAAAGCAGTTTCTGTGCCAAAACTGGGCCTAACCCCCAATTGAAATGCATCTAGAAAATCAGTTTCCTCCAAGAGCACCTAGATCTGGTCCATAACCATCCACTCAGGAACTTTGCCCAAGAAGGGGAGATTCACAACTGGCCAGTAGTTATTTATATTTTCTGAGTCCAGGGAGGGTTTCTTAAGGAGTGGTTTTATCACCGCCTCCCTCAAACAGGCAGTAACCACCCCCTCTTGTAAGGAGGCATTGATCATCTCTCTGACCCAGTCAGGTGTCTACTCCCTGCTAGTTTTTATCCCCCACAAGGGGCAAGGATCCAAAGTGCAAGTGGTCGCTCTGACTGGTCCAAACACCTTGTTTGCATCCTTGAGCCTACTACCCCTCCCCTAGCACCCCATACACCCCAAGAGTGGATATAGATATCTTTATCTTAGGTGTGGATAACAAAAACGAAACAAAGCCTGTCTTGAGATTTTTCTTCAAATCCCTCTTGTGGGGAGAGTGCTCTTTCCCTCAGGTCCCAGTTGCAGCTTTCCCACAGGTATCTGGTTGGCCACTGTGAGAACAGGATACCGTACTGGACTAGCTGGGCCACTGGCCTGATCCAGCAGCCTCTTCTTATGTCTATGTGAATTAACTACTTTAAAAGCAACTTTTTAGGTCTTGCCTTCAAGAAATTGGGAATCCCACCTCTGTTGCCAGATGGAACAGTATAAAGGTTTCAATACAAAACATCCAATACTCACTTAGAATGATAGAATTGTAGAGTTGGAAGAGACCATGAGGATCATCTAATCCAGGCATGTCCAACAAGTATATCGTGATCTACCGGTAGATCCTGGTTGACCTCTGGCTCCTCAGCAATCTCCTTACAAAAAAGCAAAAGCAAAAAACAAAAACAAAACCCAATTTTGGCTTCCTAAAAAAAGCTTCACAACTTTGGGTAGATCACTGCCAGTCTTTTTACGACAATGGGTAAATCACTGCCAGTTTTTTTTATACTGTGAATAGATCACAGTCCATCAGGAGTTGGGTGTCCCTTCTAATCCAACCCTCTGCAATGTAGGAATCCTGCCCATAGCTGTCCCGGCGTGGGCTTGAACAACCAACATTCTGGTTAACGGCCAGATACATTGACCCATTGTGTCACAGGAGAGCTCGCCCACCTGTGTTATAATCTGGTGCCTTAATTCAAATCCTCACTGGGCCTTCTATTCAGCAGCTAGAATTTCCGGCTGGGATTTTAGTTATTTTTCTGTGTTTCATTGCCCGCCTTTAAAATAAAGTAAGAAATAAGAAGCATTAGCAAAATATTTACAAGTTAATGAGGAATGATCATGCTAATAGCTGCTATTGAAATAATTATGTGGATGCATTTCAGTTAAAACTCACAGAAATCCCTGGGGTTATTTTAAACTGTAGACTTGTATGAATTACAACAAAGATATGCATGAGCAGCCTCTGTATTTCTTCTACCCATGTGTCACTTCAGCTGCTTTGATGCTTGTTCCACCAGGAGGAACCAAACCTAAATGAACATCCCTAATAGCTAACAAACCCTTCCCGTAAAACCAAGCTTTATCCAAGCCTACACTGTGAAATTCACCCTGGTGCACAGAGAGAGAGGTTAGCTGATTGAAATGCAAGAAACGCCAAAGCAAAGAGATGGTGAAGAATGGTCTCCATTCCCTCTTTATCAATACAAGACAACACGGTGGAGTTGCCTTTTTTTTTTAACAACAACAAAATCAAAAGAACATGATTTATTCATTAGCTCCATTTATCAATATGAGCAAAGATTAGCAGAGAATGTAAAATAATTTCTTATTGATTTACCTTTTTTTATTATCAGAGGGTGATACCGTTTTGAGCGCAAGCAGCAAAAAAAAAAAATCAAAAGTAGAAGGGCACCATTTCCAAGTGAGGTCATTCTTCAAGTGTGGATTCTTATGTAGCCAAAAATAGCACCGTCCATGCACAAAAGGGAGACACCAGCAGGGTTGGGCTCCCGAAAGTACCAAAATCATGGCATCTGTGTATACAGTGCCCACACAGAGGCACCAATTTGCACAAATGGCACATGCCATTGTGATGTGAACTACTTAATGTTTGGTTTGCTATGTTAAGTTAAAATCTGCCATTGATAAATGATAAGATGATGGTGCTTCTACCTTATGCAGCCATGGAGATCTGGGACGAAAGGATTTCCCATTATCTTTGAGCTCAACATGTGCCTGCATTTCCCATTGAACACTCAGAACTTTCTTCGACATGAAGAAGATGGGGAAGCTCCCTGCTGGGCAGAGTTCTGCATACGTCGCATTGCTCCACTGTGTACTACACAAAAGCTGCTGGATTGCAACAGCACCTAACCTAAGTAATGAGCTTTCAGTTCTAGACATCTAGAGATATTGGTTCTGGCACACAGATGGGATGGTTTGATTTGCTGCAGCACAACTGACTGGGCAATAGCTGTAGGTCCATTCTTTTCTTTTGGCATATTAAGCCATAATCAATAGCTCCCCCTTTGTTTGCACAACATTTGAAGTCCCTGGAGGCTCATGCAAAGCTCATTTGCTTTTCCCCTTTCGTTGCTAAATCATATTTCAAAATGCTCCCAGAGATTCAGATGACAGTTCTGAAATTGCCCTGCTGGGTTTTCAAAAATCCACCCACTTGTTGAAAGTGACAAACTGCCTTGTGAGGTGCCTGAAGGAAGACCTTGTAACCCTCAGGTTTTATTGTGGCTAAATCATCTACATAATTGCTGACCATTATAGAGTCTCTTGGAAATAAATGTCAACTAATTGGACAGTAAATATCATCTGGCATTGATTATTGCAATGTACGCAAATGGCTTGCTTGGATGAGACCCTTTATGAAGAAATGGTAGGAGGCCGCTTGAGATTTTGCAGGTTATTGTTTTCACTCGGGTCATAATGAAATCAAGACTATACCCACCCAAATGCAAGTATACAGAAGGAGTTAAATAGGTCAGAACCCTAAAATTCACAAATTTGTAACAAAAAACAAAGCATTAAATATCTATCATATAATGTCTTGATTTCTCTGCTGTTGATACAAATGAAGCTCCATTTTCTATTACCGACTTAGACAACTTTGGTTTTCTGCTGGCTAGTCCCAAGATCTTCCAAAAAAACCTCTTTCAAAGTGCTGGGCAAGAGGATGTCTTCAGAAGCTCTCCCTCAAAGTACTAGTATGTGCTGTGCTTTGAAATGGGATCAGCAAACAATCTTTTGGCCGAGCTAGGTTTTTACCTGCCACACACCTGACATCATATGTGACATCAGGCATGGGGCAGGTTGGCGTGACTTCAGCAAAATGACTTTGAGATTCAAATGGGGAGGTCTGGTGGGCTTAATAAGGTGCACAGGCTGAAGGTTCCCACCTGTGGTTTAAAGCTGAAGAGCTTTACTTTGTCTTCTCCAAGATTTGCTTTGTGATGACAAATATAATCTGGCAAAAATCATTAGCTATCCACTTCACACAGAGTGGCAACGTGCTATTGTTATATCATAATGACCCGGCTCAAAGGTATGGGACCATCCCCTTGAATGCTGCTTGTACAGTGTCACCCTCCAAGGGGGATGTCACTAAATGTGTGGAACCGCTCTAAATTCCATCACTTGTTTTGACTGTGAGCCTTTCAGACAAATATCTAGAATACACAGCTCTTCCTAATTAATTTCCTTATATTTATACCCCCTCTTTCTTCCGTCATGGAATCTGAGTCAGTGTGCATGTGTTCATCCAGCCACTGACCAAACTCAGACTTGTTTAGCTTTAGCAAAGTGGTAGTTTCATGTGACTTCAAATCACACCTGGGGCCCATAGGAAGCCATATAATCATTAGGAAGACACCCATCACTCACTTGTGTTAATTATAGCCCCAGCAGGCGCTTGGAGGAACCATTTGGTTTGTTAAGAGAAATGACTGGATTTTATGTTCATGCACTAATGTTGCCTTACCAATATTGGCTGTGTTCCTTATTGTTCACTCTGTACAGTAAGTTCGTTAATCAATTGGGTTCTTACAAAGGCAACATGAATCTTGAGAGTTCTCTGTTAATAAATGTATTGTATAAAGGCTACCCCAAACATTTCACTGTTCCAAAAACTGGGGAACAGAAGAATACTGAAATGGCTGCTGACAGACTGTCAAGCTGGTGGTTGCTAATTAACAGAGAAAGTCCTTCAGTAGGAGTTAAGGGTCAGAGAATAATCGCTTGAGAAGGTACCGGTAATTCACCTGCTTGGGTGGCATCTAAAGTTGGAGGGAGAGAGATTGAACTTGAAAGGCTGTGAATCGATTGAAGCTGAAGCAGCTCTCTTTTATTTGGGGACCAGAGGCAGGTTCAGCAGCTGCACTGTATGCTTTAAGGAATATATCCATTTCCACTATGTTCTGCTTAGTGCTCACTGGAAGGACAGATCGTGAAGCTGAGGCTCCAATACTTTGGCCACCTCATGAGAAGAGAAGACTCCCTGGAAAAGACCCTGATGTTGGGAAAGATTGAGGTCACTAAGAGAAGGGGACGACAGAGGATGAGATGGTTGGACAGTGTTCTCGAAGCTACGAACATGAGTTTGACCAAACTGCGGGAGGCAGTGGAAGACAGGAGTGCCTGGCGTGCTCTGGTCCATGGGGTCACGAAGAGTCGGACACGACTAAACGACTAAACAACAACACAACAAATCTTACAAAGGTTCCTTAAATATCTTGCATTCTCTCTCTCATGCAAGGGAATTCGTACCCTGTTACACCAGCCCTAGATCTTCTGAGCTAGGCATCCCCAAATTTTGGCCCTCCAGATGTTTTGGACTACAATTCCCCATCTTCCCCGACCACTGGTCCTGTGGGAGTTGTAGGCCATGCCTGTTCTAAGCTTATATTGACAGAGCATGATGGTTAGGGAGCACAGGATCATTCTATAAGAAATGGCTTCTGAAGTAGAAGTAATAAAAACAGTAACTCATAGGGCATGATTTCCTTTGGGGGTCATCCAGAAGACCTGTTTATTCAGCATTCATCCTGATTTGCTTGCGCAAAGCTTACATAGTGATTAGATTATGTCCACCCTTTCTTTTGTTCTGATTTGTTTACAGGACAGTTGTATAGCAATGAGCATTCATTCGGCATTCATTTTGATTTACTTGCAAGGTGTTTGTATGTCATCCCATTAATCATTCGTTTATCCCACAAATTTCAATGCATTTCTCTGTGACTTTTAAAGTCTTTCATTTTTTTTAATGGTGGGTTTTTTGTTTTGCAGTAGGATGACAGACCTTTAATCCACTTTTAATTGTCCAAACCTTTAACTGGTATGCACTTGAATCCATCCCACAAAATACCGATGGTGGTCTGGAGCAGGGCGGGCACATCCATGAGGCAAGGTGGAGAGACTGCCTCAGATGGCAGGCTCCACTGGGGCAGCAGACCCTGATGTTGACCTTTCTTCCCTCCTTGCAACTGATGTAGATCTTCTCTCACCCCTTCTTCCCTGGCAGGGAGGTGGCATCATCATTTAGGGTCTACCTCAGGGCCCAAAATGTCCTCAGGGCCCTGATTTGAAGAGCACCCTGATACTGTGAACTTGTGTGTGTGTGTGTGTGTGCGCACACTTGTTGTTAATAAGACTTACTGTAGTAAAATGCTGTTTGCCTCACCTACATGCTTCCATGGGCATGTCATTAGGATGTGGGGGGAGGCAGAGGAAAGGGGATGCCTCCAGTTTCCTTATCCAGCTCTCCTTCTCTGTGCTTTAAAACTTCACTTGTTATCTGAGCCCTGCTAACATCCTTTGGCAGAGAAAATTTTCTAGATGCAGGGAGTGTTTTTGCCAGGCGAGTGGATCATACAGTTGGTGTGAAGATTTTGCAGCAGTCATCGTTACCAAATACATTTCTAAAGACTAATATTTCATAATTTAATTTATATAATCTTCATGACCATAATCATGATAATCAATCAATCAATCAATCAATCATGATAATCAAACACACTACCAGAGCAAAATAGGACTGTGATATATATTCCATCTCTGGCTGTCATTGCCAACTGTGGGCAGGGAAATATCAAGTGTTCTGATTACATATAGCCCCGTACATAATAATCTGAAGCTTCTCTTTCATAAAATGGGCCTGCAGCATAACAAAAACAGATGTGAAAAGTATTGACATTTAAATATTTAGTCAATTGTAGGAGAGATTTTTTAAAGAAAAACAGCAACAGTTCACTTCCCATCATGGATCGTATTGTGAATTTGTGTAATTATTAAGGTCTTATCAGAACAAAGTAAGGAAAAAATAGTAAGCAGTCACCTTTCCTTAGGAACAGAGACTACAGATAATGTTAATTTAGCAGAATTCCTACCCAAATATTTTTTCTTTTTCTTTTTCCCCTGCATCATGGCAAAATCAAGTGGAGAGATTTGAATGCTCATAGGATTTAATTCCAAGCCTATTGGATTCATTGACTTCAATTACTTGTAAATAAACCTTGTGATGGAGGATGGCAGTATTTTATTGCTTCAGTGTCTAAAGAGAAATACTGGGTGACATTTTCAAACTGTATATATTATGAGTGTCAGTGTGCCTGCCTGTGCATTTGAAAATACAATTTCAAAAAAATCAAATGAATATATTTTTTTAAAAAAAAGAGTGGAGAGGAAGACTCAATCCTTAGTTTGCTTTGCTTGACTTTGCCTCCTGGAGGGTAGCCAGCTTATTATACCTTGAGAAATTCAGATTCACACATGTCTACCTTCACAATTCAATGTCAAAACAATAGTGGGTTTTAGCTGTCAACAAAGTTGGGAATTTTCCAGCTTTAAATAAATGAAAATTATTAGTACTCAGATCTCAGATCCAGAGGTTCTGATGTGCACACATGTGCTCAGATGGAGTAACATGTGACATGGTGCTGCTCATCCATCCACCAAGAACTGGAGAATTCTCTTTCCTGCGGATCCCCATGCCTTGTGTGGAGCTACACGTACATTGGAGCCTTAGGAAACTTTACATCACACAGCAAGCTGAAATACAGATGTTGAAAGTCTTCATATCCAACTTAAGTAGGTAGGAAAGTGAAAAACTCTCACACACAAAGCTCATCTGGTCATTGGAAGGTGTTATGGTTCTGTTTAAGCTAAAGGTCAACTGATTTTCTTTCTTTTTTGTTTAGTAACAAATGCTTTCTCACCCAGAAACATGGTACCTTCTAATGTCAGAAGATGCAGTACTTTTTCTTGTAATGAACCTAAAAGTAGTATAGTAACTGACTTTACTTTTATTCTTCCATTTATAAACACATTTCTCTGGTGCACTGGTGGAGGAAGAGGGGGATGGGGGGGGAGCGCACTGCCCCGTCACCATGATCCCGGTGGGGTGCCATTGTGGCTGCCCCCCCCCACGCTGGGCGCCACACCCCCAGGACACGCACCACACCCCTGCGGGTGGCATGCTACGCCCCCGGGACGCACACCATCCACACCCCCGCCTGCTCTTCGCCACTGCTCTGGTGCACTATGTTAGAATTAAAAATGCTGGCCAGTGCAGCAGATATTATGCTGCCTATGAAACAGGATGGTGCTGCCTCTCACAGTTCAGAAACTGACCGGACCTGAAGCCAAATTTTACTTCGAGACAAGAGATGGGGCAATGTCTTCCACTGCACCCGAGGGCAGCAGGTGGACTGAGAGGGGCAGATTGTGAGGTGTATGCACAGCTCTGTCCTACAACAACAACTTCTTGCTGCTCCCTTCCCCATATCAACAGCTGCCTAAGACAGCTGCTTCACTCTGCCCAAGAGGGGGGGGGGGCAGGCCCTAATGGGGTGTGATTGTCCTTTGTTAAGTTGATCACTCACTACTGGTTAAAAATACTTAGCTGATGATACCTCCCTTGGTGAATAGTCCCAGAATTAACTTAAGAGCCTTAATTGTCTTTAATCACTGAGTGGGCAGGGGATGTTTTTTTCTTATAGGCGATAGAGTTAGTAAGAGGGGTTAGAGCAGGGGTGCCCAAACTTTTTTCAAAGAGGCCCGGATTTGATGAAGTGAACAGGGCCAACTAAAGTTGTTGAGCTTTTTTTTATAGGATTTTTGGATTGAAGTTGCTGAGCTTTCCCCCCAGATTTTACACCAGGACATATACTGCCAGGGCCATCTTAAGCATATCTGGTGCCCTGGTGCGAAGATCCCTCCGGCGCCCCCCCGCCCCGTTTCCCAGTGCGGCTGTCTGGTGGGCGCTGCGCACAGCGCGGCTGCTACAAGTGCAGCAGCGCGGCACCCCCCCTGGCGACCTGGCGGCCTGGCGCCCTGTGCCACCCAGCCTTGCCATAGGGCCAGCCCTGTATACTGCCACGAGATTAAATTGACCGCCGGGCTGAATTAGGCCCCCCAAATGGACTTTGGACATGCCTGGGTTAGAGTGACAGTTTTGAGGACAGACAGAAGCAGAGGTTGAGAGAGGGGGGAGGCAGGGAAGGGGGAACTGAGGGTCTTTAGGTAGAGTTGATGAAATGAGGGGGTGCAGCCTTAACTATCAAAGTAGGTCTTTGGGGACCAGCTATCTGCTTTTGTATTGACTGTTTGTGTTCCGTTTGGATGTATGTAAATAACAGGAGTATTAAAGAAAGCCCCTAAACCTCCAGTGCTTTCACCTGAAGGCAACTAAACTCAGAAGTACTGCTGTGGGAGCTTCACTGCTCAGAAATAGGGAGCACATAACAAAATGTATGTTGGATTCTTTCACCCCTTTTTTTGCATGCAATGTTCTTAGACCACAACAGCTTTAAAATGAGAAACGATAACTGATCACATGCCCCCGGTCTAGTGTCTTCAGATGACAAACTGATTAAACGATCTTTCTGGTTTGACGCAAGCACCACAGCTATGCAGATATTCATCATCGCCAGCATGTGCCAAATGTGTGATCTGTCTTCTTAGACAAACAGGATTGCAATCCTGAGCACACTTACCCAGGAGTAAGTCCCACTGAAGTCAGTGCAGACCTTCTGAATAAACATGGATAGGAATTTGCTACAAGGCAGAGTATCATCCAACAGGTGACCAGATCCTGAATAAAACAGGACAGAATGATGAAATGTTTCCTTAGTATATTCTAGGTATTTGTGAAATGTATACATTTCCTTGGTTACCCAGTGACCTTGCTGACATTTCCATTAACGAGAAACCTACAGGCTGCTTGTGGGTCAAGTGGACAGACAGGTGAGTTGAGTTTGAAGCCATCTGGGAGTTCAAGGACTTCTTACATACAGCAATACAAGTATGAAAAGGTTTGGTGGCCGATTTGTGAATTCTCTGGTAAGCATTGAGATTGCCGCTCCTGAATTCATCCTGGATAACTCACTGACAAGATTTGTTGCCAGTGCCACACCCAAAATGCCACCCATTCAGTGCATGAAGTAGACAATCACCTTAGATTAGAATCATAGAATTGTAGAGTTGAAAGGGATCCCGAGGGTAATCTAGTCCAACCCTCCGCAATGCAGGAATCCTGCCCACACCCATCCCTTGGTGGGCTCAAACCACCAACCTTCCGGTTAGCAGCCAGATGCACTGATCTATCCCCTTGGACTATCCCTCTTTTTATTCAATTAAGACGATCCCTTGACCATCCCAGCAGAAGTTTTCTTGGCCATTGTACAAAAATCTAATGTGCTCATTATTTCATCCTCTCTGGTTGTGGCTGCGTGGTTTCTCAGAAGAAGGAAGAAAACCTTTCTTGTGTTACAAAAACACAACTATTGTATATTCCAGTGGGCCACCACCTAGGCACCAGATCACAACACACATAAGAAGAAGTGCTCTTGGAAAAGGCACCAAACTACAGAACCAATTGAGGCCAAAAACTATATTTTGAAAGCCTGCAGGCAATTCATCTATGGTTTAATTTAGCAATAATTGCTCATGGCTCCATGCTAGAAAATGTTAAAATAGTTTTCATAAATCAATCCAAGTCATATTCAAACCAATAAGGGTTTTTGCTCTCATGGGGGTTTCTTACACATATGGGTTTTGGTTTTTTGGGGGGTGGGGGGAGTCTTCTGAGCTGCAGTCTAAATTTATTAATTGACTTTTCCTAGCCTTTTGTTCTTATATCTACATATCCAAATGCAGCCAGGGCAATCCACACATGGATTGCCTGCTGGGTCAGGAGCCATGTGGGTGGTTCCTAGGACTGCATCCCTACATGAATTGCAACTATGCTCCAAAACTGGAACTGTGCATGCAACACTGAACAGATGGCTGGCACTCTCAGCCTCGACAGTAACAATCACCTATTGGGGGATTAAAAAAGAAGAAGTAGAGCTACAAAAAGAAAGGTCAACCAAGCTGCTAGGAAAAATTAAATATTCTTCTTCTTCCCTGGCTAATCCACCTCACATACGGGGGAAAAAAGTTTCTAAAACTCTTCTGAAGAGCAAAAGGGATGTGTGGTCTTGTTTCAATTCAACTAACAAAACTAAGGCTGTTTGTGTGTGCAATACTGTTTATTCTAACTCTACTGCACTCCCAACACTATCATTTGAAGCCATGTACACAGGACATTAACCACAATCCACATATATCCTATAGTTTCTTGAGAATTACTGCTCTTTGACGTGTTTCCCCTCAAACCAGCTTCCATCCAATCTGAAAATGTAAACCATGTTCACTTCTCAGGTAAGTTGAGGTGCATACATTTGAGAGCTGCTGTGCATGCGCAGATGACAGCTCCATGAATAGGCTTTTTTTTCTTTCTTCAGGCATGGGGAAACGAAACAGGTAATACACACCAGGTGAAGACATCTCTGCCACCTCTCTGAGGTGCACAGCAATGTGCAAATGCAACTTGAAATGCAGTGGGTGGAAACAACCTCGCTGTACAGTAGAACCTCTGTTTACAAACACTTCTGGTTACAAATGCTTCAGGTTACGAGCTCCGCTAACCCAGAAGTAGCTGCTCCTGGTTGTGAACTTTGCCCCAGGAGGTGAACAGAAATCGCACATGCAGCGGGAAACACCATTAGCGAAAGCACGCCTCAGGATAAGAACGGTTTCAGCTTAAGAACGGACCTCAGGAACGAATTAAGTTCATAACCAGAGGTACGGTACCACTGTATTTTAAACTGTTAATATGTTCATGACCTAAGGATGACAAGATCTTTTGGGAACTAGTTAACAGTGGTTGCCAGAGTTATCAGGATCTGCTCTTATCACAGATGCCCAATTCCATCTGGAAACATTGTTAACACTATTATAGTCCAATCCCATACATGTCTGTTCAGAAGTATGTCCCTCTGGTGTTTTTTTAAAAAAATCTTATGTATTGATTTTCCACCAAAAAAACTATGCAAATTTTAACACAGACTGCAACCTCCCCTTCTGCAACCTCCCCTTCCATAGTTTCCATATTTACCCTTGAATGTTCATATTTCACCTATGCTATTCAATAAATCCATTTTAACCTATTTGTCTTAATAATTTACACTGTTGCTCATATTTCAAATCCTGCTCACGTTTTCATCTCCCACTGGTTTCAAGGAGGCTTACTTCTAGGTAAGGATTGCAGCCAAGTATTCATTGAATGTAATCTTAAAAGGTAAAGGGACCCCTGACCATTAGGTTCAGTTGTGACCGACTCTGGGGTTGCGGCGCTCATCTCGCATTATTGGCTGAGGGAACTGGCGTATAGCTTCCAGGTCATGTGGCCAGCATGACAAAGACGCTTCTGGCGAACCAGAGCAGCACACGGAAATGCCGTTTACGTTCCCGCTGTAGCGGTACCTATTTATCTACTTGCACTTTGAGGTGCTTTCGAGCTGCTGGGTTGGCAGGAGCTGGGACCGAGCAATGGGAGCTCACCCCGTCACAGGGATTCGAACTGACCTTGTGATTCGCTTACCTTGTGATCGGCAAGCCCTAGGCTCAGTGGTTTAACCCACAGCGCCACCCGCGTAATCTTAGTGATGATTTATTTTGTCTTGAACCATGACATCAAACCACAAGTGAAACACTGGAGGAATTGACTGCACCTCTTGTAATTATTATGACCCAAGGAGATGGTGATATTCCAGCTTAGTTTCTTAAAACCAACCTTGCTTGGTAGGTCCAAGCTCTGCATTGATTGCGGTTTTCTTCTGATTAAATGTTATACAAGTTTCAATGTTTTGTACTATGAAGGTGGTAAGCTTTTGTAGGATGCACACTTTCTTATAATTATGTAAAATAAAAAAAATTCCTTCAGTAGCACCTTAAAGACCAACTAAGTTTTTATTTTGGTATGAGCTTTCGTGTGCATGCTCATACCAAAATAAAAACTTAGTTGGTCTTTAAGGTGCTACTGAAGGAATTTTTTTTATTTTACTTCGATCCAGACCAACACGGCTACCTACCTGTAACCATTATAATTATGCGTGTTTCTTAATGTTGTTGTGCTTGACCTATTCGGCAAGAACAGGAAACAGACACTCCAGTCCCGTCTCAACATGGGATCAATAATGTCAAATGTGAGAGTGTTAATCACATGCTGACATGGGCGTAGCCAGGATTTTTGTTGGGGGGGGGGGAGAACCTCAGATTTGTATTGATTTTGACGGCTGCTCCCCTGCCCCTCCTTGGCTACACTCATGCATGCCGAATTTGTAGGTATGCACAAATCATTTCAAATACCTCTGGATCAGGACCACAGCCTTTCTAAATCTAAGCTAACATAAGTAATTCAATTCATTCCATTAAGTAGTGGAGCTGAGTGTAGTGTTGTTGAGTGAAGGCTGAAGTGGCTGAAGTGTGGGAAACCTTCACTTGTGGCTTAAGAAGTTGATAGCTTCCTGGAGTAGCACAGCTAATTTTTCTTTCTGAATGCTACCTTTGTCTTGAAGATGATGGATGCTGGCTTAATAAAGCCAATCGATTAGATTTTTTGTGTCATCCATAGAATGAACACAGTTTAGTTAATGGCATCCGATGACTAATAGATCCCACTTCAAATGTCAAGGGGGTGGAGTTAAAATCTACAACAAGTACTTCCAACTTGGAACTTCCTGAAAAGCTCACTTCTAGAGATATCTTCTATCTATATACACATCTCTCAACAAAGTTATTATTTGATGTAACTGGCCACATATAAAATAGAAAAATTCCTTCCAGTAGCACCTTAGAGACCAACTAAGTTTGTCATTAGTATGAGCTTTCGTGTGCATGCACACTTCTTCAGATACGAACATATGTATTTATTCAGCTAAGCCATTAACACTCCTTCCCTTCAGTTTCACAACTGCTAGGGGGACTACGATCAAATATTTAAAAATGAGAAAAGGTTATTAAAAAACAACAATTGTGGGGTTATTAATTAAATTTGTATACTGCCCTTCATCTGAAGATCCCAGGGCAGTTACCAACACATCAATCATGGTGGCCAAACTATCTCTGTCCAGGAATGGGGAATACATACCTGTATTTGGTGTACCAACTTAGGTTGATAATAGACACTCCTTAGCATAAAAATTAATTGGATCTGCAGTGAGAAAGACTGATCCAGGAGCACCCTCAAACTATTTACCTGTTCCTTCAGAAGGAACTAGTAAGCTTCCCAGATCAGGGAAGTGTTCACCTACAGAGTTGTTGTCTAACCAGGGTTCAGTTTCAGCAGAACTATTTAATTTTATTTCATAAAATTTATACCCTTCTTGACTGTAGAAAACTACTGCCTCCTTCAAGGCACAAGGCACCACTCCCTTGCACAAAGATATGCTAACCACTCCCTGGACCCACCCTCAGCCACCCCACCCCTGCTAGCTCGAATAAACCATGGGCAAGGTCAAGAGAGCATGTTGTGTGCCAAACCACTGTAAACACCTTGCCCACATCTTCAGGTCTCATGAGCTGAAACTGATGAAATGTGAAAAATAAGCATGATGTTGGTACTTTTCACAAGGGACTTACAGTAAGGATTCTATCGGACTCAAATATGGTAGTTGCTCTTGTCTAAGTCAGGACCGTGCCGGTGCAATACACAAAAGAAAATTGACTAATTAAAAACTGACCTTTTCCACTTCCAAAGTCAGAATAGAGATGCAACAAGTGTCCAGACAGGTAACAAAACCTTTATATGATGAAAAAGGACCTTGGGTAATAACATTGTAAGTTCTCCTCCTGGGTATAGGTAACATAGCTCACAGCCAATGAGATTCAGCTATTTCCAACTCCAAGGGCAGAATTATTTCCTGTGCATTTCATAAAGATTGCATATTTCCCCTTACTCAAAATGTGGAAAAGTTTTTAGAGGGTTTACCAACAAAAGCATCTTGAAAAGATACATCCTGCTTCTTCCTTTCCATTCATTTAAATCCTGAAGAGACTTCGGATAGAGAGCTGCTGCTATTACACAAGGGGGAAATGGAGGAAGAAACTATCATTTTCAAGAGGTAATGTTTTCAAATGTTAGCTTTCTAGTCTAAAAACCTCCAGGTTTTTTTAATCAAAGAGACTGGACAAAGTGACTCCTTAAATATCTTGGCCAATACATCATGTGGTGACTCACAATGCTCGGCTTATGAAGCCACATTGAATGCATTCTTATAAGGCAATATGATGTCAGGAATGCAACCCACGCAGTATATACCACAAACAGCACATATAGTAAGTACATCCACATCTTGTCATTTGATAGGCTGATTCTAAATGTGGTGCTAATAATCCCAAGAGGATGAAAGAAAATGCAAGCAATTCTTAGCATCCATCCATTATTATTGAGCAAATAATTCTGCTTCTCGGCTCCAAAATTGGAACCAAAGACCCCCATTTCACAGAGCGCTCATAGAATCATAGAATTGTAGAGTTCGAAGGGACTGCAAGGGTCATGTAGTCCAACCCCCATGGAATGTAGGAAGCTTTTGCTCAACATAGGGCTCAAACCTACGAGTGCCTCATGTTGTGTGAAGGAGCATGTACAACACTTTCTGCATTAAGGCTACATTTCTCAATGCACACATTAAGTCGTGCTGAATAAGGTGGAACTTCTTAGTAAACATGCTTAGGTAAAATTGTTCTATGAATCATTAATAAAAGCTATGGAAATAAAATCCCAGTTATCTATAGAGCAGATTTTTGCATTCGTGCAGCACCTTTCCTCTTGAGTGATCTCTTCCTAATGATCTCTGCTCTCCATAAATTACATACACAAAAAGCACTATTACTCATCCTTCGCCAAAATGTTAACAGCTTCAGAGATGAAACACAGCAACCATACTATCCCAGTAATGTTAATCTTCACCTTCCATTTTTCTTTCACTCTTTTCTTTCATTCTTAATAGGAAAGGAAGTTAAATATAATTTCACTAATTAAAACAGCAGGAGGAATTGTAAGGAGCCAAGCTTTAACTTTAATTACCTAATCTGGAATCTGACCAGTACTTGGGACTTAAAGCACTTGTGCAGAGTGCTCTAAGATGTTATAATAACCTCACAGTTATTGCATGTATCAATGTGTCATCCAAAAGATTTCCCATGAAGCAGTGCTATGGGCACTGCATTGGGGCATTGGAATAAACTGTGGAATGAGTTTACTTCAGAGATGGTCCCAACGAACCCCTAGTACTTTCCAGGCCACACTTCTACACAGCCTGTGAAATGGGAGCAAAATTATTCAAGCACCATTAACAGCTTTGCAGCAGCGTAAATAACAAAATTATTGTGGCAGAAGCTTTGTGGACTACAGTAGTTCACGTTATCAGATGAAGCAGAATTGTTTTTTCCTGTACTACAGATAAGCACTCTGAAATCCTAATCAATGACAGCCTTCTCCATCTGGGAGTCTAGCAATAATCTCATTCAACTATTAAAGTTAACATAATGTTTAATTAGCAACACTAAAGGCATGTTGGGTTTACCTGGGAAATAGTTCACATAAGTATGTGTATCACTTGATTTCTCACCAACTTGGTTTTTTTTAACCCAGGGGTCAGCAACCTTTTTCAGCCGTGGGCCGGTCCACCGTCCCTCAGACCATGTGGTGGGCTGGACTATATTTTTTGGGGGGAAATGAACAAATTCCTATGCCCCACAAATAACCCAGAGATGCATTTTAAATAAAAGCACACATTCTACTCATGTCAAACACGCTGATTCCTGGACCGTCCACAAGCCGGATTGAGAAGGCAATTGGGCCGCATCCAGCCCCCAGGCCTTAGGTTGCCTACCCCTGGGCTTAACCTAATGACTCTCAGCCAAATGCATTAAGTGTTGCTCCTGAAAGGTCTAGTATTTGAGCAGTGGTGCACAGGGCAGTCTCGAGCAGGTCGTGTGCACTGGCGCTGAGGGGCAGAGATCGCTCCGGTGCCCCCGCCCTCGCAGGGCACAGCATGGCTTCGTCGCGCAGCGCCCTGCCTACCGGCCTGGTGCCCTAGCACCCTGCGCCACCAGGACTCTACCTAGAGCCGGCCCTGGTGGTGCATTCAGGTAATTTTAGATGCTCAACTTAATGGTCAAATAAGGGCTGTCTTTAGACAATGACGTGTTTTAGTTCGCTTACTTGCAATGGTCTTACAGGGGAGAGGTCTTGAGTTGGACATGTATGTTCTCACTTATTTCAAAAGGTGTTTAAATCAGCCCAACTTCTAGAAATGGCTGAGTGTGACAAATTGACGCAGTTTTGAAATGTTTATTCCTACCTGGCTGGCAAAGAGTTAAGCCACCTCCAGCCTGACTGACATAGAATTCTGATGGGGGCGGGACTGTGCCCGGTTCAAAAAGGAGGGAGTGTCGGTTTGGTCAGTTAGGGAGAGGGAGGAGGGTGTGATGTGATGGGATTTGGTGTGGTGGATATATGAAGAAAGTGGAGAGGTCAGGAGACCGGGAATTTAGATAAGATTTAGAAAAACTTGAAGTTAAATGTTTGACTGAGTTTTTTTTGTACAACTGAAACAAGGCAGATAAATACATACATAACATGTTAAAGAAACACTTATGCTTTTAAGACAATAAAACTTCATCTCTGTTTTGCCAAAAAGGTTCGTCTTTATTATTCCAGCGAGGTACCAGGACTCACAGCCGTGGTGGCTCAAGAGAGGGCAAAACTCACCTCAGGCAGGGAGGTGGCAGTTTGTGTCCTGGAGTTAAACGGAGGAGGCTTAGTAGGGTAACCTGAGGTGCCAAGAAGTTGCCAGAGTGAAAAGGGCAAACTTTTACAGTGGGGAATCAAACTGAGGGAGACCCTTTACTGTAGGCAAGAGGTTATTCCATCGGACAGCCTAGAGTTTCTTAAGGTACCAGGCCACGTACCTCTCCTTACTGAGAAACCCATAAGTAAAAGGGGTTTATTTTTGAGGCGGCAGGAGAAGAGGGTGGGTATTTTCCCCTCTGAATTCCTGTGTCACATTGATAGTAACGGAGAGTGGGACACATCGTCACACTGAGAAATTCATTCAGTTCATGTTTTAAGGTGAACCGACCAAATCCTCACTTCACTAAGCCAATATACAAACAAAGACTGTGCTGCTTCAAAATTCACATTTTACAAATTTTGAAATGCAGTCCTTCAATTAAAAAGATGTGTATGAAAATGCATATATCAGTGAAAAGTGCATGCAGAAAATATACAAAAATGTATTCTGATTTGAGAGGACTGCTTTATTAAAAAAATATGCTCAGCAAAATTACACTACAATGTTTAAATTAGAAGAAATAGATGGGAAATGTATCTGAATATTTCAAATATATTCAAACATATGCAGAAATGGAGCAAACCTAAGACTGGAAAAATAAGGAAACGGATTTGTCCCTATTTCTGCATTTGGGTCCCTCCAGTTCATTCTTCTGAGTGCGTTACTGGACTTCTGCCCCAAAGTCTTCCCTTGAGTACATGGCTGTATTTGAGTTGATGTTGGGAGATGCTGAAATTCAGTTCTTGGCAATTGAGTTGTGATTGTTCATTCACACCTGTTAGCCATCATTTAATGAATTGGTCCACAAATGAAGAACATACTACATGGCCAGTCTAGCCCACAATTGTGTGCCCACTTTTAATAAACTAACACCGTAGTAGAAAAATGCATGGAATTGCCTCTTTGGATTAGGGGCAGCTAACCTGCAGCCCTTCAGATTGCAACACTCATTAGCTCCAGCTGCCACAGACAATTGTCAGGGATGATGGGAGTTGTAGTACAACATCTGGAGGACACCAAGTTCCCCATCCCTGCTTTAGATTGTAGAATAAAAAAATGGAACCTCTGTGGACTTTGGTGGAGGCATACTCATGCAGGTGAGATGAATCATGCTGCTTACACAGACTATATCTAGCAGAGCTGCAAGCTGTATTTTAGCAACTTTTGTGTCTCCTTGGATCCACTTGGGTCTATTTAGGACTAAGTGATGTCAAGGCAAGTAGTTAATGAACTTGTTTACGATATATATGTAAATGCCGAGAAAAATTCAAACAGAGGAAATCTCACACCCCAGTGCTTCTTAGCATCTTGGAGTCTTTTGCAGACATTTAATAGTCCTTCAATACTAAATATATTAATTACAATATTCAGTATCAGTTGTTTGGCATGTCAATGACGAAGGTGGGCCAAAATCCTTCAGCTGAATCACACCAATTAAACCTGCAGTTCTAAACATCTGCTGCTCACTCTTATCCATTGACTTAAGCTGTGGCATTTCAGGTAATGACCTTGTTCACCTTCCCAGAGAAATCAAATCAATGACCCTCACCCTCACCCCCCTGCTCTAAAGTGCCTTCAGAGTTCCCTGTTCACTGGAAATGTGCTTGGATCAAAGTTCTTACATCAGCTCTGGGTGATACCCAGTATTTTACTTGGAAATGGAAATCCAGGGTGGCAGGTCCAGAGATGGGGAATGGATCACAGGACAGAGACCGATAGAAAGGATTTAGGACAGTGGAAAGGCTCTTAAATGCTAGAGAAGAGTTGCAAGTGAAGGAGGTTCTTCCATGCAATTGGGAGGTCTAGGACAATTAATTCACTGAGTTCACTGGGCCGTTTGATCCCGTAGCTTGGTCTGTCTATCTTCCGCCAACACAAAACCCTTTCTTGCGTTAGCTAGCTCTTTCCAAATCAGTGAGCACTGGGGAAACAGCACCACATCAATATGCTTGAGACAATATCAGAAAACAAGCAAGAAACCCTCCTTGCAGTTATATATATATCACACACACACACACACACACACACCTTCCTGGACTCTTCAAAATACTTTCCCGCCAAGTCTTGGGAAATTCTAAATTTGACTCTTTATCCACCTCTAGCTTGCCTCCCTCAAAACTGAAAAACATTCTTATTATATGGGGGGGAGGGGGCAGGAAGAGCAAATGCTTTATTGTTACAGCTCAGATGAAAAATTCTCAGCCGAATGACAAACAAATTAACAATTTATTCTAAACCAGCAGGTATCCTGTTAACAAGGGCAGTTTGAGGTTCCCGTGTTATTATACAGCCACTGAAGTGATTCAATTTCTCTAATTGTTATGAATTAACTGTGTAAATGGTCCAAGAGCTACACGTTGGAAATGTTACTTGCATTGCACACGATTTAAATTATTTTTTGAGAACAGGACATCTGATGTGTCATCTTAAAGGACATTATGAAGGAGCCTGTGTCATAGAACTTGTTTCAGAAAAATTAGCTGGTTTTCAGTAGACATTACCCAGAACAGTGGCTGCTAAATCTTTCTCCTCATGGACTACCGGTACTTGAAAATTGCTGAGGGTCTTGGTGGACCACAATTATTTTCTGCCTGTTGTACTCATAATTCCATAGAATTCAAGCTGTAATACAATAAGATACAATATAAGAAATAAAAGCAATACCATAAAAATCAATATGAATATTTAATGTGCTGGATGGGCTGTCTCCCATCTTCAACCACATATACACTGCCACAGTACACCTGAATGAAGCTTGCAGACCACTGGTGGGCCCACTGACCACAGTTTGGGAACTCCTGGCCCAAGTACAGGAGACATTGCTAAGCATGGTTCCCGTTGGGAAAGAAAGAAATATACAAACACAAAGTTATTTCCTGATTAAACTGTTTGCTCCAGAAATATGGAGCATAGTTAAACTCTGGAATTCACTCCCACAAGAAGTAGTGACGGCCACCAACTTGGATGGCTTTAACAGAAAATTAGACAAATTCATGGAGGATAAGGCTACCAATATGCCCACCTGGCAGCAAGTCAGTATGCCACGCAAAGTCCATCCAAGGTCAATCCAAGCAGCCAAGTCCAGCTGTCAGGATACAGTCCAGGGTCAAACCCAAAGCACAGTCCCATGGAGGTCCAGGAGCATCCAAGACAAGGTTAATCAACCTGGGCATTTGAGCAGACACAGCACCTCAGCTCTGCTTCCCTTTTGAACTTTGTCTGCTGATTGCAACATCTGGGCTTGATGAAGCATGTGACCCTCACCTGTTCCAAGCCTCCTCCAGCTGAGGAATCACACACCTCCTTCCAGAGCTAGAGAGACCCACCTGGCTAGCTAGGGATGCACATGACGTTGCATTGTTGGGAGGAGGCCGAGCGCAGAGCCCAGCATGGAGCGGCTTCCTCTCACACTCAGGAGGAGCCAGGCACTGAACCACACCATGCTTGGCCTCTTCTGCCACCTCAACTTCGAAGGGACCTGGTCCCCCTGCCAGCAGATATTGAGGGGGCTGAAGACACCTCTGCCCCTAGGAGTTGGTGCCCCTGCCCATGACCATCTATGAGCCCTTGTTTTATGGTGTTGAACCCTTGTCGCTGACATGTACTGGATCTAATCCAATTGTGTTTATGTTACTGATTGTTGAGGAGAGTAGACTTGATTGTCAGGAAGGCCAGGGAGGTCTCTGTGCATCCTTGAGAATATATCTGTACAGTATGTTGCCCTTCTGGTGCCGATTATTGTTACAATGCATGCATGAGCAGGCAAAAATTATACAAGTGCATTTCCCAGTGGCTCGTTTCAGGACTAAAGGGAGAAGTTACATTTGCATTCCTTAAAGAACTGATTGAGATTCCAAAAACAGATTGGAAAGTTGATGGTAAGAAATGCACAGCTTGAAAGTCTTTACTTCTTGGCAAGAAAGAGTAGATCAGATTGGCATAATCTGTGACGTAGTTTCTAATGAAGTATTTGTAATATGACATTTAAGCACAAGAGGCCTCTTCATCTCATTGGGAGGGATACACAAGAGGCACATGGTCAAAATCTGATCAGCCTTGGACAGACACCCTTCTTGAGTTGAGTTTAGAATTGTAAGTGTGGGCAGTGGAGAGAAAGTACTTGAAGTGATAATAAAAGAAACCAGTGAATTAGGAGCTACAAGTGTTGCAAAAACAAACAAACAAACTCTTGGGGAAATGAACAGAAGAGAAATGACTGTTGCATTGACATACAACTCAGTGTGTTTGTAGGTGATTCCAAAAGAGTATGGTAATGTAGTTAGAAACAGTAAAAGTCTCATGCAAATGAGAAGAGCAGAAATAGGAGTACTTGTTGCAGCAAGTATTCAAAGATTGAGTAAAATAAAAGAGGACAAAAAACATTTTGAGACTAATTGTTAAATTAAAAATATTAACAGGTAACTGGGTTTGAATGGCAACATTTTTAAAGAAAAAATATGCAATATTGCTAAACTTGTTAACCTTACCTGTGGATTGAAAAGTAGCCAATATAATGGCAATTGTATAAAAATGGATCTGGGGCAAGCTGGGAAATTACAAGCCAGTTTGCCTAATGTTCACATAAATGTGTAGAATGCATTATTGGAGGTAAAGGTAAAACTATTAAACAAATACAGTAGAAGAACGAGCCCTGCTGAGGAAGAATCAGCATGGCTTCTTCAAAAGGAAGTCTCCCTCACTAACCTTTGGGAGTTCTTTGAAACTGGCAACATGGGGATGGGGATGACCTAGCAGTCATTATATATATATGGATTTCCAAAAAGCTTATGGCAAAGGACCCTGAGTAACCTTAGCAGTCATTAATCCAGAGCCCAGGGGCTCTGATGGAATTGTAATTGATTAAGAACAGTAAGAAGAGGGCAGGAGTAAAGAAACTTCTCTCACAATGGAAGGAAGCATTTAGTGGAGTCCCACAAGGATTTGTGTTGGGACCAGTGCTATTCAATTTGTTCAAACATAATTTGAAGGAGTGAACAGTGAAATGGTCTTATTTTTTCAGATTGCTCAAGATGGTGGAAATCCAAGGCAATGGAATCTCTCCAAAAGGGCTGTCGAAGCTGGGTGACTGGGTAACAAAAAAGCAAATGTGGTTCATTGTAAGTGAATGTGATGCATAACTGGGCAAAAAAAACCAACAACCCCAGACTTACTGAACATTATTGAACATTAAAGCAGCCAGCACAGATAAAACATCAGCAGTGGTCCTAGGGAAATAAACATAATTTTATGCCACCCAAAAGATAGCAGTGTAGGCACTAGAAAGGATAGGTTGGCTTGAACTCTTTACAGTTTATATTCTGGAGGGCATGACAGTCTAGAACAGGCATAGGCAACCTTGGCTCCCCAGATGTTTTGGAACTACAACTCCCATGATCCCTGACCACTGGCCCTGTTAGCTAGGGATCATGGGAGTTGTAGTTCCAAAACATCTGGGGAGCCAAGGTTGCCTATGCCTGGTCTAGAACTCTGACCAAGAATCCTCCTGTTATGGGACCATGTTATACTGCAACATTTTGTTGCAGGCCCTAATTGTAGTATATAGTTTTAAAAATAAATGGATTAAGGGGAATCTCTTAGACCTGATTCAAACATCATCTTTGCATTAGTCTTTGCAGAGACTAATTCCATGTGGCCTGAAGCCATACCTCTTCCCCCACAAACCAGCACATTTACATCCTGCAGCTTGGGGGCATACATGGACCATCTCTGAATTATTATGTAATGTGATAATATATATTATGTCCCATCATTCTGGTAGGAGAGAAGGATAACACTTTCAGAGTTTACACAATCAAGGAAGGAGTTGGGAAGCCCTGTCTGTAGCATTTTCAAATAATTGCTTCAGGTGCTAGGCAGAATCAGCTTCTTAAATACTACTTGATCCTTTGACCTTTTTTTTTTTAAAAAAAAACACCTTGAGAAATAGTAAAACTTTAAAAATTCTTAATAGACAGAAATGGATCCTTCGCCAGCAACCACATCGAAACTGAATGAGTGAAAGTCAAGGAAGAACATGAACACTTAATCAATTTCAATGTTAGCATTAATGTATGCTAACAATTCAAGGCAATCAGGAGCTTCAATGGGGAATCAGATGGCAGCTTCTACTGTACTTGCAATGTCGGTGCTGTGCCAATTACAGTAAACAAGATCATGATGTAAAACATAAATTACAATAATATTAACTGTTTGGGATGTTGAGTCCCATATGAACAATTAGCTCTGTGAAGATAGCATAGCCATGCTAAACAAGAAGCACTTGGTTATGTGCAGAGAGCCATCTGTGAGATTAGTAACCATGAGGGATACAACCCACAGGCAAATTCTCCTGTGAAGGTTCCTTGGGAACTAAAAGTGCTACTGTGCCCAGAGCGTGAAATCCATAGTTCTCAACACTGGGAAACTGAGGACCAAACAAGACTTGACCTCGGTTGCATCCTTGCATATAACTCACAGATTCTTTTTTTAATGCAAGGAGAGAAACCCCTAGTTATGTAACTGTTCATAATCTATGCAGACTCAAATACTTACAGGTTGTATAGTACACAGCCCTTGCATATACACCGTGCGTATAAACCTAAGAGGGAGAAAGTATAAATGTTGTGTGCAAATTGTGAACAACCATTCTGCTGTTTAAGGATGTTTCTGTGTGGATGTGTAAAACAACTCCTCATGTTCATTTACATGAACAATTATAGTGTGTAAGCCTAGATCTCAGCTGTCACAATTGATGGCCTCATCTGTTCCTATAAGGTGGCCAGATGGGATCTGGTCTTAGACAATATTCTGCAAATGCAACTTGGTGCTTCAGATGCTAATTCATTACTGTATTCAATTAAAGAACAATTTATGTGATATACCTGCAGCAAAGCCTACAGAATGTGAGATCCATCAAGGAAAACACAGTCCACAATTGGCCACGTAACATGGCTGACCAGGGAAATGATAAAGCTCCTGGTTTGGGTACCGGTAATACTACAAAAATGGGGAAAGGCAACAGACCAAGTATTTGACACTTTGTAATAAGGTGTATAAACTAAGAAATCTTTAATAAAAATAAAATGATAATGATAATAATAATAATAATGGTGTATACAAAACAAGTGTGGCACAAAATAAGATAAATGGTTGAAGGTTTCAATTTGTGTGTATGTGTGTGTAAAGCATATGTTTGTTTTATCTAAAGATAGACATTGGTGCCTGGGAAACTGGAAATAAAAGACGCCTGCTTCTTGGGAGAAAAGAAATGACAAACCTAGACAGCATCTTAAAAAGCAGAGACATCACCTTGCGGACAAAGATCCGTATAGTTAAAGCTATGGTTTTCCCAGTAGTGATGTATGGAAGTGAGAGCTGGACCATAAAGAAGGCTGATTGCCGAAGAACTGATGCTTTTGAATTATGGTGCTGGAGGAGACTCTTGAGAGTCCCATGGACTGCAAGAAGATCAAACCTATCCATTCTGAAGGAAATCAGCCCTGAGTGCTCACTGGAAGGACAGATCCTGAAGCTGAGGCTCCAATACTTTGGTCACCTCATGAGAAGAGAAGACTCCCTGGAAAAGACCCTGATGTTGGGAAAGATTGAGGGCACAAGGCAAAGGGGACGACAGAGGATGAGATGGTTGGACAGTGTTCTTGAAGCTACCAACATGAGTTTGACCAAACTGTGGGAGGCAGTGGAAGACACGAGTGCCTGGCGTGCTCTGGTCCATGGGGTCCAAAGAGTCGGACACGACTAAACAACAACAACAAACTTTTATGGAGAATATCTACATTCCTGGGGAAATGTCGTGCTGGAAGCATCCCCAAGGTAGTTTCTAGATAATGGGAATTGCACTCTAGATAACAGCATGGAATTTCAATGGGAAAATGTGGGTATGCCTCTTCATCCCTCTCTGAACACTTGTCATTAAGGAGAACCTGACCTTGCGATGTTATAGATTTAATATGGTAATAGCTCAGAAAGGAGACACTTTCTGATTTACCCAGCTGTTTGTTTCTGGCCTAGTGTTTCCCAATTACTTCACCTGTCCTCCCTCTTAGATGTTGAACATGCTCTGAATAAATGCTGCCTCACCTAGCTGCTTTTTCAGTGTTCAAGAATCGATCCAACAGAACAACACTGTGGTGGTGCTGAAAAGAAATGCAGGGCTAATTCACATGCCTACAATTTGGGGGCTAATTGCTTTGTGACTTAAACCCCATAATTTGGAAGCCCTTTCTTGTTACAAAACACACCAGCCATAAAACAGCCAATGAATACAAATTGCTCCAGTGCTATCATGAGATGTTTGTGTGATGGATCCCTTGGCAATCACCAATACCGGTAAGATTACTGATCCAACTGGAATTATCCATTATCTGAATGTACAAGAATAACTGTTCCTTCTCAGGTATAAGTTATACCTTAACTTTAACTAATCCTTCTAAGGTAAATATAAAGGTCAGTTATTGTCTCTTCATCCATGGGTTGTCAGGAAGGAAAAGGCACTGTCCTAATTATTCAACCCCCCCCCTTTTGGTATTGCCTAGTGGAACCTGATAAACAATGTCTATGATATGGGTAACCAATGTGGGGCCTTTCAGATGTTATGGATTGTAATTCCCATCATCCTTGACCACTGTTCCTGTTATCTAGGGATGATGGGAATTGTAGTCTCAAAACACCTGGAGGGCCAAGTAGACAATGTGCATAGCTGCCAAGTTATCCCTTATTTTAAGGGATTTTCCCTTATGCTGAATAGGCTTCCTCGCGAGAAAAGGGAAAACTTGGCAGCTATGATTGTGGCATCCACTGTCTTTGAAAAATAGGTTAACTCTCTCATGGGCTTCTTCATATGATAGCAACAAGCTAAAGCACAGCCTTTATGTCCAATGGAAGCCCACCTCTGACTGCTAGATATGGGGTGGGTTCAGAACAAGAGACGGTTATGGCCATTATCACCATCTTGTGAACCTGTCTGTAGACCAGGGGTCAGCAAACTCTTTCGGCAGGGGGCCGGTCAACTGTCCCTCAGAACTTGTGGGGGGGCAGAGTATATTTGGGGGGGGGAATGAATTCCTATGCCCCACTAATAACCCAGAGATGCATTTTAAAGAAAAGCACACATTCTACTCATGTAAAAACACGCTGATTCCCAGACTGTCCGCGGGCCGGATTTAGAAGGCGATTGGGCCAGATCCAGCCCCCGGGCCTTAGTTTGCCTACCCATGCTGTAGACCAGGCATGTCAAACCTGCGGCCCTCCAGATGTTTTGGACTACAATTCCCATCTTCCCCAACCACTGGTCCTGCTAGCTAGGGATCATGGGAGTTGTAGGCCAAAACATCTGGAGGGCCGCAGGTTTGACATGCCTGCTGTAGACAATAGGCAGGATGCTAATCAGCACTGACCATTGGCCTGACCATCATTGGCAATTCTCATATATTTCTTGAGATACTTGTTGATTTAATGGTGTCACACTGAGTATCAGGCCCACAGGTCTTGAGAACCATGATGGAAGAAAGGCAGGATGTGAATGTAGTTTTGTTTTAAGATAATCTGAAAAGGAAGGATTGATATGTATCTGGTCCATTCTGCTTATTGCAGGGCTGAATGCTTCCCGTGTGAACATTTTCAGCATGAAAAATGCCCCCAGCTCCCCCCCAAACCCTCCTGTTGTTCACCTGGAAGTTATTTTGGCACCATTTAAAAACAAAAATAAATAAAGGATAACTAGTCCATATGATGACGGCACATTGCCAAACTGTGATAATGGGATATTATAAACACTATGAGATGCCTTGAAATATGTAGATCAGAGGTACAACACACACTTTGCATGCAAAAGGTCTTAGGTTCAATCTCCACCCTATCCAGGTACTAGAACTGGGGGGAACCCCTGTCAGAAACCCCTGCCACTGAGCTAGATGGGCCAGCTTCTTAAGTTCCTGGTCTGGAATCAACTAATTGTGTGTTTAGCATGTTTCTCCCATTTAACCGAGGAAGCTAATGTCAACAATTTGCCAGTATATATTTTAATCTGCTTGAATTCTTCCACCTTTTAAAAACTGCTGGGGTCAAATCCACCTTTGGTGGAATCTTCAATCAGCTTCAAAAGTGTTGCAGTATTAATGGAGTTGGTACAAATATATGCAAGTCCGTGTCTATTTTTATGGTAACCTATCATGTTTGTGCTTATGGCAAGACGGCACTGACAAGGAGAGGAACTAAAATTAGAGAATGCAATAAGTCGCCCCCCCCCCCATGTTTACACGTGTTGTTCTTCTGAGTCACAGCCCTGGAAATATTGTGTGGTTGACCTCCCTTTCCCCAACAAAGTTTGGAAAATGCCTTCTCTCCCCTCCTCCCCCCAAAAAACTCCTAAAATAGATCATGTTCCAATACAAAATTACTTGATACAATACAATGACATTATTTGAGTCTTACATTACAATTGATTCAGACTTAATATTTGTTGTCATTGGCTAATTTACCCCAAGGTGCCAAATTCCAGATCACAGTCAAGTTCATGGTCAAAAGATCCCACAAAGGATATCAGGCTACATGCAGCAGTAAAACTGCATGCCCACAGCACCCTTCAGAACATGGTGCATTTGAAAATGGAGGGACTTTGGGTGAATTTCCATGAAAAGGAATCAATGCGTGGACGTTTCACAAACTATACGCTAACAATGGTAGGCTTAGAAGAGTTTAAAATTAAGAAAAGTATTAAAACTACGCATATAAGCAATCAATTCTAAAAGCATGCATAGAAATACGTAGCAAAGCTAGGATGCAATAATCCTTCTTAGGACGATAGATGAGGTGGTATGTATGTAGGACAGACGATGGCTAAAACTAAACAGAGAATTGGATTGTGTTAAGTAAAATAGATTTAATTCACACAGAAATGAAAAATGCATGTGCATTAAGAAAAGTTTAAAATGAGAATGTCTAAATGTTTATTGGTGAAAAAGTTTTTCCATGGGGCTATATTAAAGCCAAGGAGAGCACTTTGAGCTCTTGCCAAGCTAACAATTAACTAACTCATTGTTGTTCTTTGGTAACTAACATGTGAGTGTTGTAACCTTAGATTATGTGAGAGACATTGGGTTGCAAAATCTCCATTTTGAAGGGAGTTGCCTTTGAGTCTTTCCCCCCCAAACTCAGTGGAGTGAAGATGTAAAATGATGCTCTTCTGAAGGGAGAGTAAACTGCCTGGAGGCTGGAACGCAGGCTGCGGCAAAAGAGAGACCTTTGCTTATAGGTCTGTTTGGATTATTTCATATTTTGTAAGATGCTGAGCCTGTGCTGGACAGCACAAGACATTGTATGGATATTTTGGAAATATAATTTAATGTACTCCGTTTTATTTTAAAGAATAATGCCAGTAAAAGTTTGAACAAAAGCAATTGAACAATATTTTTATGGGTCTGGACAATGGTCTACAACATCACATCCACTCTGTGGGAACAAAACACATACAGTCATATGATGCACAACAATCCTATGACTGCAGGTGGGGAATGAATCTCCCAACAACGGAGCCAGTTCTTATGCTCCCCAGTGGTGGAGCTTCATGCTCCGGCACCGGGGGCGGGGCGTGCCTCCCGGAGGGGCGGGGTGCGCATTCTGGGGGCGGGGCGTGAGTTTTGGGCCCGCCCTCACCGCCCCTATCTTCCTACGCCCCCGATGCTCCCATTCACATCAAACTGCACAATATTAATATCTGCAACAGGTTGAAGAAGGAGTGAAGTTGGCATCAGAAGGAGAGGCCTTCGAAGCCTATTGCAAGTGTGTTGCTTCTGAAAGTCTATGGATGTGTTTTAACCTGGTTTTTAGTTCATTGTTGGTTGTAATAGTTCTTTGAATGTTTTAAAAGTTGTTTTTAACTGTCTTTTTTACTGACAAGTTTCCTGTTGGGTTTTTGTATGCAAATTGCTTTGAGGTGTTACTACAATCGAGTACCGTAGCATATACCATATACATTTTGTGAAATTAATTAATTAATTAATTAAAAAGCGGAGGGTGTTTTTTTTGGGGGGGGGGTTCTTTTTGCAAAATGAATGGAAGAATGGAAGAAGAATGGAGCATGGGTAGTAGTGTGTGTTTTTTTCCGTGAGGCTTTGTGGAAGTTTCTACTCCGTGTAGTGCTGAGAGTAAAAGTTCAGTTTCTGCAGAAGGGCAACAGCAGGTGGTTGTGGGCAGTGAAGGAAGGCAAATATGTGATTATTTTGGGATAAAACAGCCAAATGAAGAGGGCAAAAAAAAAACAGAGCAAGAGGGAGAAAGGGAGCAGATCACCCCAAGAAAGAGGTGATCAGGCTCAAAGTGACTTAAGGAGGATGGGGAAAGTTTGGACTGGGTGGTGGAAAAAAGTAGTTTGAAGAAAAATAAGGGGGTTGGTTTTGGTTAAGGGAATCCAGTTAATAAAAAGGTTTGGAAAGAAATAGAAAATGTGGTGGAAAGGAAATTAGATTTGGATTATACATGGAGTGACATCCATATTCCTCCCCCTTTAGTGGGTCAACTGATAAATGCATACATCCAAAAAGAAAAAATACCTTGTGGCATGAAGAGAGATAAGTAAGAAATATGCTACTCATCAGCAGTATCCGATAGATGCCTGGCAGCCCTGTTGCAGCAGGGCTGATCCTGTTGCTCGGAGCTTGTTTCATCTTTTCCTACGTTAGCCTTGCAAAACCAGTTGAATCAGAGGCCATGGTAAGTCAGAAGAAAATGAACATATGCCGTGTGGGCACTGGTAGCTCCACAATGTCCTCAACCTCTGAAAAAATAAAATCTGTGCCCAGAACCAAGATGACGCTTTCCACATTCAGTAAGTCAGTTCTGGACATGCCTTTGTGATGTACTGCAGAAACCCCCAAGACAAGAGAGTGACCTCAGCCTGTAAGGACTGGAGGTAAGAAGGGATGAGTAGAATAGAAAATCAGTCACTGGGGCTGTTGAAACATTGACATTTTATGCATTAGGGTTAGTTACAACTCTTTATAGCGAGGATTCTAAAAGGGACTCACTGTCTTAAAAGAAAGGTTGTCAAAGATTGCATATATTTTAAGAAAGAAATATGCTAAGGAATAGTACTCTAGAGGAAGAACCATGGAGTACTGAGTAAATTTCAAATGATTTTTTCCACTAGTTTAGACCACTGGATGTTTTCCTCCATGTGTGTATGCATGTGTGCATGGACCTTAGAAGCAGGCAGATTAAAAAATGGTGTCCTGCTACAAAATGACCTTAAATTTCTGGTTGGACTTACGTTACTTGACTGCTGATGGCTCTCTCTCTCTCTACTTATTTTTATTTTTAACAATTGTACATAATGTTCATCACACAAGTGATCAGACCCCCTCAAAATAGCCTAATAACATTATGACACCTAGGTATCATAATAAAATCATAGATTCATAGAGTTGGAAGGGACCCCAAGAGTCATCCAGTCAGACCCCCTGCAATGCAGGAATCTTTCCCCCCAACATGGGGCTCAAACCCACAACCCTGAGATCAAGAGTCTCATGCTCTACCAACTTCGCTATCCCTGGGATAGACAGCAATGCTTTTGCTGGGTGCATAAAGAGCAGTAGTTATTCCAAAGTTGGGGTAGGTACCACAGCTGAAAAAGCCCTCACCCTTGTTGACATCAGCCTCATGTCAGATGTGAAGAGGGGTTTCAGCAAAATGTTGGTTTATGTTGGCAATGATCCTAAAGTATTATGGGAGTGCTTAGTGGCATTTCTTTCGCGACTGGAGACAGACATTTCTTTTTTTCAGAGTGTTGCAAGGCATCAATACCTATGGATACAAGAATATGGAGAGTAGCAGATACACTCTCTGAATCCCACCTGAAGATGTAAACTGCTTCTTTTGAGCATATGGTGTTTTGATCATGCTTAGAATGACTCATTGAAATCAAGGGACTTAAACTCACTAGGACTTGAAATCAAAGGGCTGTATCCAATTCCTCAGCTATGCTGCTGTGACGGACTTCTGGGCATGCAAGAGAACCTCCTCTCCTCCAGACCTTTGTGCATCCTCAAAATCAGCTCCAGAGAGTTGGGGGGACCCTCTGGAGCAGATTTTTGGGGCACACAAAGAGAGGAAACATTTTTAAAAGCTGCTGCTATCATGATGCTTTCACAGTGATTTAGAAGTTTCCGTAGAGACCAGGGGACTTCCATTACATCGAGATCCTTAACACAACAACTTGAAAGCTACATCCCAGTCAACACCATCAAACTGATCACGGTGCCACAAAGGTAGGAAGGAGAAACCCACCCACCAATGACCCACAATAACCAGATTCCTAGCTTCTTCTTTTTAAGTTTCTAGCATTTGTAAAAATCTGAGTTATGAGACAAAACATGAAGGAACTATTTTTTTCATTCGTTTTGTTAACTAAGCTCAGCCTGCCTTTTGGCATTCTTAGCTAATGGAATGAAGTCAAAGCGATGACGGACATTTAGGAAAGCAGGTCTAGCCAATTAGACAAATATATGGCTAGTGTGAAACAGCCATTGCCTAGCCCAGGGGTCAGCAAACTTTTTCAGCAGGGGGCCGGTCCACTGTCCCTTAGACCTTGTGGGGGACCAGACTATATGTTGGAAAAAAAAAAGAATGAACGAATTCATATGCCCCACAAAGAACCCAGAGATGCATTTTAAATAAAAGCACACATTCTACTCATGTAAAAACACGCTGATTCCTGGACCGTCCATGGGCCGGATTTAGAAGGTGATTGGGCCGGATCCGGTCCCCGGGCCTTAGTTTGCCTACCCATGGCCTAGCCAATGCCCTTCAGATGTTGTTTGACTGCATCTCCCATCAGCCCTAGCCAGCATAGCGAATGGTCAGGCATGATGCGAGTTGTGGTTCAGAAACTTGAGATTGGAATTTTTTTTGCCCATGTCTCACTTATTGCAGCAGTTAAAATTCAGCGTTGCCTGTCCTTTGAGCAAAGATTTCAGAAGACTTCCGCAGTTCCCCCACCCTTGTTTTGTCCTTCTGCTGGCCATGTCTGTAGTATGGAGATGAAGGCGCTTCCAGCCAGCCTCCTCTAAGGGCTCTGGGGGACTGGAGAATGGAGGGCTAAAGAGCGCTTTTGATTACGGCGCCGTCCTCGCTATGGAGAAAACAACGGGATCATCAAGCACAATGTTGCCGCTCTTCAACGAGACAACGACGCCAGAATTGCGACTGAATGGGGTTTAACAACAGCCATTCATCTCCCTTGCGCTTTGCATCGCTGGGTGGCAAGAGCCAAGTGCCTCCAGCTTAACCGAGCCCTCCTCTCCCTTGGAATCAACATGCCGTTTGAGACACTCACACAGGCGGGGGCTGCGAGAAGGGAAGTGGAGCTGATGAGACATCTCTGGCAAAGGCTCTTGTGTCACTCACCAAGGAAGACGAAACCAGCTGCGCGAAGTTTCCAATCTCTTTCCTGCTCCGGATCCGGAAAGGTTAAGGGCATCGTGCATTGTGGCGCTGGCAGACGCACACGCACACACACACACAATCCACATTTTAAGCAAGCAAGCAAACATCCAGAAACGACGAATTCCATAGCTGCCAAGTTTTCCCTTTTCTCACGAGGAAGCCTATTCAGCATAAGGGAAAATCCCTTAAAAAATATGAATAACTTGGCAGCTATGGAATTCGTATTAACTCGCATCCAGGTTCTAGAAACCTGCCATGTATATTTTGGGTCCCTGCTACAGACACAAGCAAACCAAGCAGGGGAAATCCCTCTACATTTGTATCCCACGGGATATTTGGCTGATGTGTGGGTTAAAGTTTGAGCATTAATCTGCACTAAGGGAACCTGAGGCATAATAAAGGCAGTCAATGATCCTCAGCTTTATTAAACTCCTTACCTGCTAGAGAGCGATGATAGGACCTAGTTTCATTTCAAATGTCGTTTGAGAATCAGGGGGCAAGAAAATGGCAGAAAGAACAGCGCTACTACAACAGGATAAAGGGTGGGGTCGTGTATTTGTTAGGGAGAGACACTAGATTTTGGAAGAGACCAAAGATTATGAAGTCCGTCCAACCCAACTCTGACACATGGCCTCATATTCACTCATGCTTAAAGTGGTACCATGCTCCCCATATACTGAAACCACAACATTCAGATCACAAAGCAGCCAAGTGAAAATTGGAAGTATCTGTCTGTCTGTCTGTCTGTCTGTCTGTCTATCTATCTATCTATCTATCTATCTATCTATCTATCTATCTATCTATCTATCTATCTATCTATCTATCTATCTCGAAAATTCGTACCGGTATGTCCAGCAGATACTCTGCTTCCTCCACTCCTTGTGTGTCTCCAGATAACAGAATATATGCTGGGCACCCCTGCCACAAGTAGCCTTTTGAATCATTTCTATGGGAATTATTTCGAAGCACCTTCTAATGTAGTTAATGGGACCCACAAATAAATGTGGTTGACCGAGAAGTCTGCCAGGTTCACCTCTCAGCTCGAAGAGAACTCCTTGCCAGGTTTTGTTAGAATGTTACCGATACCCACATGCCCTCTTCTAAGACTGGTGATAGAGAGAACTCTCATTTTTAAAAGGCAGTTTTTGTCACTAGATTGTCTTTCTGAGAGGTGCTTCCCCAATGGTTAAGTATTGGATGGTTGGTTTCCCTTTCCTGCAGATCAGGAGAGGTGGTTGTCCGCTAGACCAGCTTTTATTTTGGAGGGGGGCGCATTTGCTTCTCATGCAGAAGGTTCAATCCCCGCATATCCAGGTAGAACCTGGGGGAAACTCCAGTCTGAAATCCTGGATAGCTGCTACCGGTCTGTGTAGGCAGTTCTGAGCTAGATAGACCAGTGATTTGACACAGCATAAGGTAGTTTATGTTCCATGTTTGCTTCTTCCTATAACTTTCCATCGGAAGGAATTTAAGCGAGGCATTCTGCCTTTTCTAGGTATGCATTCGACAAGCTGGATTCAGTTACCTTGTTTTCTCCTCTGAGGCCAGAGTGGAAAGTTTTTGGCCACCTTGACCTGTGATCGTAAAAGGTGGCGCTCGCTGTTGTACCCCACCCCCCACGCGTTTTGGGAACTCTTCATTCAAGGGTTTTTGTCAATGGGAAGTGTGTCCTGCTGATCTCCCCTCCCCGGTCGCGGGCTTTGCTGACGTCACTAACGAGGCGATAAATATCTGTTGATATAATTGGATGTGAGATTCTGGGTTGTGATAGCAGGACGTTGCCCATTGCTGCTCTGAAACGGCCCCCATGATTTATTCAGCAGTGGATCGGGGCACGCAAGCGAGCTGTCAAGAAAGCGTCAGCTTATTAGGCAAGGGCTGCGTGATTCCAGAAGAGGGTCTAACCTATAAAAATCCCGCACCCGGGCTCTGATTAGGAAGCAAACTGATCACAAGGACGGCAGAAGACGGCTCCAATAGATACGCATCCTGAGAGGGAGAGGAAAGGGGGCACCCAACTGCTGAGCGACTCCACCTGTCCGGCTTAAACCTCACCAGCATCTCCAAGGTATGAAAATATCCAGGTTAGCCTCACATGCACAAAAGGCAAACTTCTCTTGAGAAGATACTGCTGCTGGGTAGTTTGGATAAGTGTGTGTTATTAAAGCGCAGGTGTGTGTGTGTGTGTGTGTGTGTGTAGTCTAAAGAAAAAGTCATTCTGGGATCATGATAGCAAGGGCTATTTAAGGGCAACAGAAGGTTTTCTGGAAGCAGTCAAACAGCTTTTAAAAGAAATGAAAGAAGGTGTTACTTCACTTGCTCTGAATGATTTAGACACTTGGGTTTCCTATACTAAGGTTTTGATTAAAGTACCACCTGTACTTTAAGTACTTTAAGACCTATAAGTAGCCTACCCCATAAATTGCTATCCTGCGCGCTAAAGCATCGTGTTCTTTCCATTCGATGCATTTAATAAAGACGGGTTTCGAGGCAGCCCTTGACCCAAAGAGGGGGGATGCAAACTTTTCCCTTGTGAGCGGACTTGACTGGGTTGACTGGGCCATGGTGCAGATGAATTCACAGTTGCTATAGGGCAGGGGACAGTTATGGAAGACCTTCAGCACCGCGGACAGCGACCGTCGCTGCAGCTGCCGGCGGGATACCTCCCCCTCCCCCTCCCTGGGGTTTGTCGACCCAAGGGCGGGAGTCCGTCTGACAGCAAACTATGCCCATTCCCTTCCCCTCTTGTGACTTTTCCAGATCTGGCCGCCGAATCATGAAGATCCAGCTGCTGGTCTCTACAGGGATCCTGCTGGTCGCTCTGCTGCCCTGCAATGAGTGCCGAGCCTTCAGCAAGAGCGTCCCAGCCGACTCCGCTCTGCAGCAGCCGGATCTCCTCCAAGAGCAGCCGCAGGCGCTGCCCATCTTGCTCCGCGTGGGAGAAGAGTATTTCGTGCGCTTGGGCAACCTGCACAAGAACCCCTCTCCCGCCGCCTTCTCTTTCTCCTCCTCCTCCGCCTCGGGCGGCAGCCACCTAGCCGCGTCCGCTTCGGCCGGCAACTTTTTCCGAGCGGCCGTCCAGCAGCTGCAGAACGTGCGGGAGCGCTCGCTAGAGGGCGCCGCCGAGCCCTGGCCAAGCGACAACGACGGCGGCGCTCCCCTCGACGCCGCCCCGAAGGAGAAGCGCACGTCCAAGGACTCGCCGATCTCCATAGACCTGACTTTCCACCTTCTCCGGCAACTCTTGGAAATGGCCCGAGCGGACCAGATGTCGCAGCAGATCGAGAGTAACAGGAAAATGCTGGAGACCATCGGGAAATGAAGCGCTTTCTGCCCTCCGCCCGCCCCCTACCAAAGAGATCCTTCAGTTCGCACACGATATTTACACAGATTCCCTCGTGCTGTTCTCCTCCTCTTCTTTTCACCGAGAGCTTGATCGACGTAGAGAGTGTCCAGTCGACACGCAGCCTAACCTAGCGCGTCAGTAGCATGTCCAGCGTTGTACCCAAGTGTCGTTTGTGACTTGCTGTCCTAACTCTTTGTCCCCCCCTTCCCTCGTTGTTACGATTAATGCAACTCTTTGAGGGTGGGGTCCAGCGGCTCAGCCACTGGAAGCTGGGCGAATGAGAGAGAGCCTTGTCTTTTTGGGGTGGTGGGCGGGGTAGAGGGTTGGGGCGTCCTCCTCTGTATTGAGCTTTATTTATTTTGTTTTGTTTTTTATTTGGAAGCCACTCTCCTTTCTTTCTTTCTCTCTCTCTCTTTCTCTCTTCTTTGTAAACATTTCCACAAATAAAACATCTTTTCAGCGCTCGGTCGATTTGGTCGTGTAAGAGAACGTTTAATATTTATATTTTTAATAAAAGCTGCAAAGGAACAACGGCTTCCTACACTTCCTTGCCTCGGAGACGTGTCAGTGGCGAATGCATTGATCGTGGCATATAGAGAAGTAGACGTTGAGTGGGGCTAAGGCGGAACAGGATCCGATCATAGACCAACCTATCTACGTATAGGAAAGAGGTGAAGGGAGGCTAGGAAATAGTATAAGCAAACGGGGCGGGGAGGGGCGGGACACTGTTTTTGGAAGTTCAGCAGTTCCAGTGCTACATTTGACTCGGAATTTACTAGGAAATCAGCTCCAGATCTTAGTTACCCCTGAGAGAGTGCCTCTGGGCGTACACAGAATGCTAACGAATTTATCCTCACACATCTAGGATTAAAGGGCAAGGCTTCCAGCCGGGAGAAAGAGACCCCTTGCCAAGGCTGAGACCCTGGGGCTCCTCTCATTTTAGGACACTCCCAGTCTGCATGGACAGGGAGTTGTAGTTCTACGACGCCTAGAGGGCCACAGATCCCCCACCCTTGTTTTCCAGAGTAAACTCTGCAGGGTGCTCATGTTAGCCCGGGTGGGGTGAGGGTGAGTCCTTGCTCTTCTTTGCAAGGAATAGGAGCCTTTCTTAACACTCCAGTTGAGCGCACCTTTACACGGAAGTAAGATCCACTGGTTTCAATAGGGCTCACTCTCAGGGGACTGCCCTTGGCCCGCTTTGTCACAAAGTTTAAAAATCCACCCGTGGAGTAGATGAAGTGGATGTTTCACTCACTGACCAGTCGACTTTTCCCTTAGAAACCCAGCATCGTTAGTTCAGAGAAAACGATTTCCAGCTGAAATCTGTTCTTCAGACCTCTACTCCTCATCCTTCCTCCCCTTCCTAAATCCTTTCAGTAACGCAAGTGGTATTGACATCGCTTCGTTTATACCCAGATCTGACGCTATGCACCTACAATACTTTATTCCTTCCACGCACAAAAATCCGTTCCGATTTAACACACAACTTCTTTCCACATTTGCTTTGCGTCTTCGAACCTGATGCGAAAACTGGTTTCATTTCACTGAAATTTAGCTTACTACATTTTGGGTGGGTTTTTTTGGGGGGGGGGCAGGGGCGGAGAAAGAGTGCATGACAAAGTTATTTTAAAGAAACAAGCTGTGGCTGCAAAAGTTGAAACTGAGCCAACTTGGACGGGAATCTGTTGCTGACAAATCTTTCAGTGGAGATCGATGAATAAGACGCACGTTTCTGAACGAGCTGTTAGGTATTTTTCAAGTTAGACTTTCCCCAACGTCATCTCACAATTTAGGCAATTGAGAGGCCGGTCAACTTTTCCACTCATAGCCTAGGAGCCTGAAGGGGATAGAGAGTACAGCACGATAAAAGCAGAGAGCTGACTTCCCCATTTTTGCAGATCTCCAGCCTCTGTTTTGTGATCTTATGAGCTAACCCTGAAATAATGGATGTAACGCTCCCTGAGACAGTACTTATGCATCTTTGATGGTCTCACAATGGGATAATGTTATTCCAGCCCACCTCACCCTACCCTTCCACTCCTTCGTTCATTTGAGCCAGCGTGGTGGAGCAGTTAAAAGGAGTGGACCAGGGCTAGGATAGGAAGGGAGACCCTGGTTCAGATTGCCACCCAGCCACGAAGCTCCCTGGATGACTTTGAAGCTGGCCACTATTCCTCAGCTTAACCTACCTCACAGGGATGTTGTGAGGATCAAATGGTAGTGGTGGTGGGAAACCTATATACTGTCACTTAATTTTAACCATTCGAAAGCACGTCAAAGTGCAAGTAGATAAATAGGTACCGCTCTGGCAGGAAGGTAAATGGCATTTCTGTGCGCTGCTCTAGTTTCACCAGAAGCGGCTTAGTCATGCTGGCCACATGACCCAGAAAAACAGTCTGTGGACAAACGCCGGCTCCCTCAGCCAGTAAAGCGAGATGAGTGCCGCAACCCCAGAGTCGTTCGCGACGACTTAACTGTCAGGGGTCCTTTACCTTTACCTTTTAATAGTGGGTATGTCAGTACATGAAGAGTGTGCTGCTGTTGTTGAGTACAAAATGTGAATGATGTCACTCTGTACACATTCATAATGATCAACAGGATGTCAGCATTTAGACCACAATGCAGGGCATTTCATTAAACACACCCAAGTGTTCTACTACCACTGGGTTTCAGACATAATTTGTTTGGATAGCAACTCCTCCATCTGGCACATTACAAACTGCTTAAGAACCTTGTTCCAGATTTCAGATGTGGTTTTGCCATGCAGTGTCGGGGACCACTATTAAACTGTTTCCAAATCCTCATTAGGCAGAGCTTGATTGTGTGGCTTGGTGGAGATTGTGGCTGCCTTATAATGTGTGGCTTTTGCCAATGCACATCCATTGAAAAGCTTACTGGTAAGGTAAAGAGTCAACCTGTGTAATGTGAAGTTTATTAACATTGCCTTTAGTGAGGAAACAGCTATGGAACAATATTGGTAAATCACTCCTGTAAAACTGCGTATAGAAGTCCCCAATTTACAGATGTGTCTTGTGTGCCTTTAGCACTTTACTTGTAGAAACAGTATTGTGCTGCTTTCTTTTCTTCACATAAAATTCTGACATTAATTTTGCTGCAGCAGACGTAGGATCAATTGCAATAATCATGCAATAGCTTGTTATATCGCATATCACCTTTCTTAGATAAAGCCTTATCACATAAACTCAGTACCTAGCCAATGAGGTGACCTTGACAAGTAATAAGGTCACCACTTGATACCTGCCATTACCTCCAAAGCTGGTAGGAACTTGATCCTATATTGGTTCATGATTAGCTATTAGCTTACATTCCTTCTTCCCTCCCACCCCTTTCCCAAATTGTACAGCTGCTTCCACAAATATTACAGAGTCAAATCCAAAGAGAAAATTTTCAAACAAAATCTTTTGGATAAAATGTGATCCACCATTCCTTTTAATGCAGTGTTTGTTATCACTTTGAGCCAAGTCACATGCTTCCTATGAATCCCTCCAGAAGCCAGCTGGATGGAGAGTCATCATTCATTCAATGAGTTCAACCAGGAGAAAGAGAAGACATGACGAGCCGGCTCATCAACTCTCTCATTGCTCCCAGGACGTCCTTCCATGTGTCCTTGAGGGGATGGTTCAGACCCAGTCTAGGGGTGGAGGAATAAAGATTTACAATGGGAAAATCTGAAAACTCATCTTGCACCTATCACATATTGACTATTTAGTTCCATCAAAAATAATTATTTAGAAATATTTGATGGCTGTGGAAAATAAATACATAAACACCACAAAGTTTTTGGAGCAACCTTCCTCAGCCTAGTACCCTCCAGGTGTTTGGAAATACAACTCCCATCAGCCCTGATCAGTTTGGCCAATGAGCAGGGAAGATGGGAGTTGCAATTCAACATCTGAGGCAGGGTTTCAGAAACTTGGGTCTCTAGCTGTTGTTGGACTACAATTCCCATCATCCCCAGCTAGCAGGACCAGTGGTTAGGGATGGTGGAAATTGTAGTCCAAAAACAGTCTGGAAAACCCTGATCTGGAGGATACATGGTTGAGGAAGGTTGTTTTAAACATAACCCAGCAGAAAATGTCATTGCACAAACCCCATTGAGATGAATGAGAGCAGTATGTAATCTTACACAGCTCCTATTCATTTCAACAGGGTTTGATGAGGAGAATTCTGCCAGACCCATGTGTTCATTAAAAGATTAAGAAATGACTATCCAAAGTTATTTGCAACCTTTTGAACATTGTTGTAGAATAATATTAAAAGCTTATATCAATTGCTTTGGACGTCTGGAAGTAAACCCGAAATCCCCTGAAATCAACAGATCTTATGATTTTATGCTTCTTAAGTTGGTCATAGAAAGTCTTCAGATAGTGCTTGTACTCTAGCGTGATGGTTAATAGAGATGCCAACCATGACATCCTTTTTTATCTTAAGAAAAATTCAACAGAAGCATCTTCCAAATTTTCACTAAGCCCAGAGCATACAAAGATGTTCATTACACAGGGCACTTCCCTCCTTACTCTTAAAAGAGTATTCTGCACCTCACCATGGCTCTATATCTCTAAGATGTAGAGAACCTTGAAATAGCTCATCAGAAAACACAAACTGATGCAGCAGGTCTGGGGAACTTTTGGTCCTCCAGGTGTTGCTGAACTACTGTTCCCATCAGTCCCAGCAAGCATGGCCAACAACCAGGAATGTTGCAACTCAGCAACATCTGGAGACCCATAGGTCCCCTATACCTGAAATACTGTTTCTATCACAGATGCTTATGATGAACTGCTGTATGGGATAAAGATGACAATGTCCCAAGCATATTTTGTAAATACACAGTGTTAAATTTTAAACCAAGTTAATGAGGAATGATGACTTGTTAGGTATTAGTTGGCTTAGAGTCATGCTGTTTGCAAAACAAGACCTGTTGCCTAGTGGGTGTGAAAAAAAGTAGTTTGCTTCTTTCTATCTAATAACAGTTTTGCATTTTCTTTCAAGGACCAGATCCTTAGTTGCAAACAAGGAGCATCATAAATGGATTTTGCACCAAGCAGATTCATTCTATAGGGACCCAACTCTAAAATACCATTCTAATATGGATGATGCTTTTGAAGTAATACTGTTCCAAGTACAATATGTGGGCACATAATTCTGTACACTTATTAGCACAGGTTTTTAAATGGGCAAATCTTAATTTCATTATTGCTACAGTTCAGCCTTGTACCCTCTGTTTCAGTGGCATAGCTGAACAAGACTAAGCAAATACAAGTGTTAATTATTGCGAATGGAACTAATGGGACATCAAGGGTTTAAAAATTATGTCCCTTGATTGTTGGGAAATATCTGTTTGGAAGATGATAGCCTTTGGCTAATGCGCGGGGAACCTTTGGCCCTCCAGGTATTGCTGAACTACAGTAGTAGTTCGGCAACACCTGGAGCACCAAAGGTTTGCACTCCTGCCTTAGCTAATGTCCTTATTTGAAGGGCCATAACTCAGTGGTACTGCATCTGCTTTGCATGCAGAAGGTCCAAGGTTGAATCCCGGCATCTCCAGGTAAGACTGGGAGAGAAACCTGTCTGAAATCCTGGAGAGCTACTGCAAGTCGACGTAGAAAATACCAAGCAAGATGGACCAATGGTCTGATAGTGTAAGGCAACTTCCTATGTAAGAAACAGAGAACAGAGTTGGTCCCATAGTGCTAAAATCCCTGCCCCTTTTACCACCATTCACTTGGAGGGGTGTCATTTGGGTGACTTTCACATTCAGAGGAATGAAAGCTGGCTGAATGTACAAGTGTGGGATTTGCACTCCTCCTAACAGCAGCCAACCACCACCACGCCCCCTGCCAAAATACCCTAAGACTGACACACTATGTGACATTTTTGTGTCATTCTGATGAGGAGATGTGGTTGCCAGCTGTTGGGAAGACTGCCACTGCACCAAAGGAAGACTGGTACTGCAAAACAGGTAGCAGTGAAAAAAGTTATCTGGGGAAACTGCTTCTCTATCTGGTTTTGTATTCTTTAAATGCAGTTCCCTAGTCACTGCTCATTCTGCCATGTGCATTCCACTATAAAAGCTTTATTGCTAGAGGGCATAGCACCGAGGGCATAGCACCCAGGAACAATCTGAGTTTGTGTGGCAGAATGGCACTGGATCCCAGTCTCGAATACAGAATAGGTCCCAGGAATGCAGAAGTTGTTGACAATTCCTGCACTAGTTTAAGTTGGTTTCCATAGTGCAGGCATTTGGCACCTCTGAGTATGAGGCTTTTACTATGCAGGAGATACAAACATTCACTCCACATTGATAACATTAGCAATTAGCATTAGCAATGTTATCAATGGGCTATTCTGGTTTTATGCATCATCCCCTTCCACTCTTTCCCTTTTTAGTAAATTCTGAGTGGCAGGCAATCCTTAAGCAACCATCAAGAAAACATTGCTGATCTTTCCTTAAAACCACCCATCATATCCTCCATTTCTACACTTTCCATCTTATTCACATTTAACAAAATTAAAAAACCACTTTCTTTTGTTTAAGTTTCCTACTTAAAATGACAATGTTTGGTAATCACTCCACCACTCAGCAGACATGATCCAGAAACATCATACACACTTGCACTTGGAATTTTTGTTTAAGAGTTTCCCTCTCAGAACCTATTGCACCAATGTTCTAGCTATTTTTTTCACATAAAGGGTCTTCTTTATACGCAAGCCCATAAAAAAATGCAATTCCTCACCTCGTCTGAAGTTATATAGTCCAGCAAGAGCTTTATGGCATGAATCCTGCACCCTAACTCTTCCACAAGGCAAATTGATTTGTATTTGTCTAGTATAAGAACACACATGTCTGTTCAGAAATAAGTCTCCCACTCAATTCAGTGGGGCTTAATCTCAGGTAAATAGGGGACAGAATTGCAGCCTAAATGTCCTTTGACTTTGCTGCTATATAATATCAACACTGCTTGTTTTTGGAAATCACATAGTCCATTATATGATTTTTGAAATCATACATGATTTTAGAAAACAAGCAGTGTTTTTTGAATGTAGGCAATTTAATTTATGTGTTTTGTGTTAATAGTAAAGGAGAAAAAGAAAGCCCAGTCTTAAACTCTTGCTGAAATGGCACTTTGCATATATCAAAAATGTTATAATTTCACTTAATAAAAGTTACATTCTAGAAAAAGAATGTCATGGATGAAAGGTGGTTCAGATTTTGCCACTGAAACCTGGGCTCCATCCATTTGCCTGCCTGCACCCAAAAATTCACAACCTGAATCTGAATTTGACTTCAATTAATTTTAAAAGTATCATCTTAAAAACTCATTATTTGCAAAAAAAGAAAAAATCACATCAGGGCTGTACTGATTTGAATTCAACCGATGTCTGTCAAATTTATGTTCCCACCACTACAATATGCATTGTCTGCTAATAATGTTTTACTTACAACATAGGCTGTTCTCCATGGTCAGAAACTATCTTTTGTCCACTGAAAATTTAAATAGAATGGAAGACGTAACTATAGGTTATTTTAAAATAATTTCAACTTTCTCTAAAGAGTTTCTGTTTACATGGTAATGTAATATAATCCCTTCAGCAGAACTTCCTACACCTGTCAACTTTTATCATAACAATACAGCTATAAGCTCAAAGACTTCTTTTCTTATGCCTATTTTTAATTCTCTGGGAGCCAAGTGAAACTCTTTTCTTATAAAATAAATTGTTCAACTACATAACTGTAGGCAGGTAAAATATGCACCAGCAAACTCCATCCATCATGAGACTAGCTGTTCAATTCTCAGAAAGGTGGTTGGCCGTGAACTTTTCGCGCCCATGGGGACTGAATGTCTCACCAAAATAGATTTTCATTCTGTTACAATTAGAGCTATGTGGCAAAAGGATAATGTAATGCTGTTTATTTCACACAACCTTAACGATTCCAAAAATAGTCCTGAGAAATGAATGCAGTGTTCCTCTTTGTGTGTAGGCTGGGTAAGTTCCCTGAAGGATGTAATGGCAAGCATACTTTAGGGAGCTTAAACTAATGGTGAAACCTTTTCAGGGGAAGGAGACCCTTAAGTATTGTAAGCCCTGTTCCATAAAGTGTGAATGTTCCAGTGGACTCAGCTGAAAATGCCGTACTTCATTACACTCCTAATTTATCTCAATGGCTCTGTACAAAGCTATCAATACAAATTCAAGCCTGAAACATCTTACTCTACCTATCATCTTACTCTGTAGTGTATGATTCTCAGGGTGGTTTTTATCATAGCAGGAGCAATCTCTCTCACAGGCATCTTATCCCACAGGGATGCCTTCCACCCAGGTGAGGGAACTGGGCAAGCATCAGCAGAGGGCTCAAGATGGATTCCATAAGCATCTTGCATGTTGCAACTGAACAGTGCACCAAGCCAGCTGTCTGATGCTTTTCAAGCTCAAGGGGAAACAGGGAGGAGACACTTGGTCTAGCAGTTGTCTAGTGTGTTCTCTGATCACTTTCTGATAGGAGAAACATTACCACCTGCTGTTAGGGAATTATCACCATTCATATCTAACAAAAATAAGTTGTGGGCCACTGGACTGACTGCAGCAGATGAAAAAGAGGCAGTGAAAGCATAATTTTGTCATTATTTCTTGCCTTTCTTGAGAGGGTCCAGTGAAGCTTCTATCAGAAAACTCTAGTGGTCCATTAAATTAGATGACTGTTTCCATAATTCTTTAAACATATGCTGACAAGTGGTTTTTTTAATAGCAATAATCTAAATCTATCATACTCAATAAAAACAATTGTCTGTCTCCCTTTCATGTAAAAAACAGAAAACTTAATCTATCGTATTGTATCATCCAAATCAAGTTGTGGTTTATCGACTGTGATCAAACCATCTTTCTGACAACTTTTTGTTTAGCTGCTTAACTAGAGATAGCATAATGCTTGCATACAAGTTTGCCCTGAAAAATAATGTAGAGTAACTTGTGGGTGTTAATGTTAGGAAGCTAACTTTATACTCTCATCCCCATCTTGTTTCCTTGTTTAATGCTCTTTAAGAAAACTGTGAAGAGACATCATGAAGTCAAGATCTTGCAAGCTGTGTGTTACAAGAGGTAGACCTCAAAAACTGCCAAAAGAAACATTCTCTCCTTGTGGAAGAGAAGGGCAGCTATTCTAGCAGTGACGCAGAGCATTGTCTAAGGATGCCACTTAAGAAGCAGACGGCACTTTAAAATATAGATTGTTCTTTGAAATGACCTGATGAATGAGACCCATTTAAGATTATGACTCATGGCAGAGATTGCACCATGGATTCGTTGGATCAGGTAACAAAGCCTGAATAATTTGTAAGGTTTGGATACACATATCGCTTGATCATGAATGAATGACTAAGCTGAGATACTGCAAATATGCCAGGAGGGGCATGTAAGAACAGCTATGGGCATACTGCACATGCTATGGAGGCCAGCTCCATTCAGTAAGAGCTCCATAAATAGACCATCTTGGTGATGCATCAAGACCATCAACACATTCTAGTTCCTCGAAGTTCCTCAGTCGTTGGACAGAGTCCATAGTATAATGTCAACATCTTTCTTTACTCTGATTTCTGGTTATTTCTAGAATGTTTTCATCTTTAAATCTTATTTGGTTGGATCTGTGGTGTGTTTTCTTCTCACTCTTAGAGTCATACTGAATACTAATGGATGGGGTAGGCAAGAAATGTAACTTCGTTCACCTCATATGACCAGGGCAGATGAAGCAGGGTCCCACCATGCTCAGTATTGAGATGGATTTTTAAAAAGTTGCTCATAAAGGACCTGCAGGTGAACGAGGAAGAGTCAGGACCGAGAAAGGAGAGGACTTCCTCACACAGTGCATAGTTACACCAAGGACTTGGTTACTACTAAATGTACTAATTACCAGGAAGCCGATGACTTTTAAAGAGGTTTAGACAAATCCACATATATAAGGCAATGAAAGCCCACTAGTCATTATGGCTGCATACGAATTGCAGGTGGCATGACTTTTTAATGCCAGTTTCTGGGGAACACTAGTGGGGAGAGTGCTGTTGCGTTCAGGTTTTGCTTGCGGGCATTTGGCTGGCCAATGTGTGAAAAGGATGGCCCTGTTCCAGCAGTGTTATTCTAGTGTAATGAAGAAAGAGCAGAAGGGTGGTAACTTAATGAACCCAATAAAATATCCATCTATGGGTTATGGGTGATGGCTACTTTTTAAGTGAATTGAAAAGTAATAATGCTCTAGCCATTCCTTCATACCATGGGTATGGTTCTACAGATGCTACCATCATTCCTGCCCATTGGCTCTGCTGACTGGGGTGATGGGAATTGTAATCCAAAAGAATTAAGAAGGCCACAGGTTCTCCGCTATTGCCAGGAAGTGCAATGGCCTTAATCTCATTTTCCCACTCTGATACTGTTACAACTTTTAAGAGGAAAATTATGAGTGGGTGCCCTATGATGCTTCCCGAGCACTTCCAAAATTTGGCAAAATCTGCCCTGCTCTTGAACTGTTTTGAGCAAGAACAGTTTTAGAGCATATGTAGGACGTTAATGGTATGGGCAGGAAAAGATACATTAGTATACCAGTGAGTCCATTAGCCTATGAATTAGTCTGTGAATGATGAGATTCCCCTATACAGATCAGTTCTGCTGTTATAAAGAATTGGATACAATATACCGGTAGGAATTTCAGGATCACGGAAAGATTGCCACAAGTACATATATATTGGCCATTGTGCAATATTCCTGTGCAGGTGACCTTTTAGTGACAATGGGTATAATAAATGTAACCTTTCCATATAATGTTGTTGTTGTTTAGTCGTTTAGTCGTGTCCGACTCTTCGTGACCCCATGGACCATAGCACGCCAGGCACTCCTGTCTTGCACTGCCTCCCGCAGTTTGGTCAAACTCATGTTCGTAGCTTCGAGAACACTGTCCAACCATCTTGTCCTCTGACGTCCCCTTCTCCTAGTGCCCTCAATCTTTCCCAACATCAGGGTCTTTTCCAAGGATTCTTCTCTTCTCATGAGGTGGCCAAAGTATTGGAGCCTCAGCTTCACGATCTGTCCTTCCAGGGAGCACTCAGGGCTGATTTCCTTAAGAATGGATAGGTTTGATCTTCTTGCAGTCCATGGGACTCTCAAGAGTCTCCTCCAGCACCATAATTCAAAAGCATCAATTCTTCGGCGATCAGCCTTCTTTATGTTCCAGCTCTCACTTCCATACATCACTACTGGGAAAACCATAGCTTTAACTATACGGACCTTTGTCGGCAAGGTGATGTCTCTGCTTTTTAAGATGCTGTCTAGGTTTGTCATTGCTTTTCTCCCAAGAAGCAGGCGTCTTTTAATTTCGTGACTGCTGTCACCATCTGCAGTGATCAAGGAGCCCAAGAAGGTAAAATCTCTCACTGCCTCCATTTCTTCCCCTTCTATTTGCCAGGAGGTGATGGGACCAGTGGCCATGATCTTGGTTTTTTTGATGTTGAGCTTCAGACCATATTTTGCGCTCTCCTCTTTCACCCTCATTAAAAGGTTCTTTAATTCCTCCTCGCTTTCTGCCATCAATAGATGGCATATATAATATAATAGATGTGATAATACTTTTAATTACTTTTAATAACTTTTTAATTACTTTTAATACTAATAATTCCATATAATAGATGTGATAATACTTTTGCCACGAAGGGGAATAGTTGTTAAGCCTCTTTTAAAAACAAAGGAGTCTAACTAGATGCATGCTTCCATACAAGAATTGTACAGTGAGCGTAGCACAGTCTCCAAAGAATTGATAAAATAGCAAAACTAACCAAAATTAATATTCATGAAAAGAGGCAACCGAGGAAAGGGAGAGGTTTTTGTTCCGCTTGCCACTAGTGATGCAATATCCAATAGGTGCTCTTGAATCACGATATGTGCAAAGGCACATTTCACAGGGCAAATGTGACAGCAACACATGTGCTAGCACTGCATTTCCCAGGTCTAAACCCCTGTGCTGTGAGCGTTTGAATGCAATGGCTCCATGATATCAGCATTGACTGTTTATACCAAATGGGAAAACAGGCATTTCCTGTACAAGAATGTTGATTGTGGAGGGTCTGGCAGCCACTCTTATTTTGAAAAAATACTTTTATTTCCCCCTAGTTATTAGGTAAAGGTAAAGGGACCCCTGGGGACGCGGGTGGCACTGTGGGTTAAACCACAGAGCCTAGAGCTTGCAGATCAGAAAGTTGGCGGTTTGAATCCCTGCGACGGGGTGAGCTCCCGTTGCTCGGTCCCAGCTCCTGCCAACCTAGCAGTTCAAAAGCATGTCAAAGTGCCAGTAGTCAGGGTTTACATTTACCCCATAGACTTGCACACTGCTTGTTCTCCCATGAACATTTCATCTTCCATCCTGGCCCAGGAAAGGTGGATGTGGTTTGCCCAAAAGAACTAGGCAGGCCTAATTACACCCATGTGCCAGAGGTTCCCCACAATTGAGCTAGAGCTAATTATGGTTAACATTAGGGTAAATGTAACCTTAAAGGTAAAGGTAAAGGGACCCCTGACCATTAGGTCCAGTCATGACTGACTCTGGGGTTGCGGCGCTCATCTCGCGTTATTGGCCGAGGGAGCCGGCATACAGCTTCCAGGTCATGTGGCCAGCATGACAAAGCCGCTTCTGGCAAACCAGAGCAGCACACGGAAACGCCGTTTACCTTCCTGCTGTATTTAACTACTTGCACTTTGACGTGCTTTCGAACTGCTAGGTTGACCCCTAGTCATTGGCCAGTACTAAAGAGAACACCCTTTCAACACAAGGATTTATCTTTGCATGACAGAATGTTAACCCCTATGCCCACTCCTAAATCTGTTTTGGGGTTCTCCTGTTCTCCAGAACAGATCTGGAGGCTCACAAGGTGCAGACGGGGGAAAGACAAAATTCCATTGCACCAGCACTCCTCCTTGCACTTGTGCAACTATTTCGTTGAACCCCACCTCTAATGTCACAGAACAGTGACCAGTGTAACCCTTCACCAGACTGAAGGTGAAGCAAAGGAGGCAGGGGAGGGTTAAGAATAAAGCTGCCTTGGCGCTGAAGCCACACTTCATTTTTGCTGGATCTATTAGTATATAGAGGGGATGTGGCTGTGGGAGATTGCTATGAATTAACCACTACACCACCAGGGGGCAAGGACAGCTCAAAAAGCTGACTTTGGGTCATGCAATCCCTCCTTTCCTCCCACCTACCCATAGCTAGAAGAAGGGATCCTGTGCTAAAGGTACAGCTAGAATATTTTAGCTATGATTCCAGCATTACAGGGGGTTGGACTAGATGACCCTTGGGTATCTTTTCCAGCTGTACGGTTCCTATTCTATGGTTCTATGTGACAGGACCTAGAAGATAAAATTTCCATGATATTTTGAAAGAAACAGCAATTGTTTCCTTACATTAAAAACAGCAACAACAATGCCTTTAAATTAACAATGCCTTTAAATTAATGTAGAGGTGACAATGCAAGTATTATTCAGTTTTCAATGAAGCAAAGTGTATAGGCCAGTTCAGCCTGGTTGCGCTGTTGTCTAAATAGAGAAAATATCCGTACCCACGATCATTCTGAGGCAAGATTGTTGGAAAAGGTCTAAATTCAGAAACCAGAAGGTATCCCATGACTCACAATGTAGTTTGTAGATGTGACTATTAAATGCTAGGGGAAGGCATCACTGGCAAAACTAATTATAGCAAAAGCATTGCCTGGGAACCTTACAAAAACGTTTTGTCATTACAACAGCTCCACACTGGTGTGATTGAATCACAAGAGCAATTTCCAGAAACTACAAAAGAAAGGAAGATTAAAAAGAAGAAATCAAGGGTGAGCTACTTGATTTCAAATATACAATTAATTGTGTTTAAAATTATGTTTGTTAGGGCCAAACACATGTAATTGTAGCCCACTGGCTATTTTATTATAGGAAAAGCCATGTTTGGAGGGGCAATCAGAATTGAAGAAGGAAGGATGTGTTGGTGAATCCTTTTTCTATAATCCTTTCCCTCTTCCAAATTGCCCCCACATGGATTCACCCCACTTCTGCAAAGTTGCAAATGATGCATAACAATATGTAATTGTTATTGTAATTTCCATTGCATTGAAATGAATGGCTTGGAATAACATAATGATGATGTAAAGTAATTACATAGTTAATTAATTGCATAACTTTTTACTACAGTGGGCATCAAGACATACCGGTAGCATTTGTTGGAAGCTGAACTGCAGCAGAATGGAAACAGCACTACATGTGACAAATATGGGGTGAATGGAAATAGAGGCCTTCTTACTAAGGCTGTGTAAGAGGGCCTCATAGATCCAATTCATAATGACCCCGATCTGACCAGGATCCAGACCCCAAATCAAAATCAGGGTCCTTGCGCAGTGTTTAATTAAGGATTTAAAGTTTGCTTAAACATATGGTCATTGGAGCAGGGGAGAACCTCAACTCCTCAACTCTCCTCACTGCCTGACCACACCCCTTTGGACAGCCCTAGATTGCTCTGGGTGGACCTGATCTACCCAGGGCTGCCTCAACATACTCCAGTCAAATCCTGAGTAGACCCAAATCGGTCCAATTTGGTTTGGGATCTGGGTAGAGCAGTTGCACAGCCCTATTTCTTACATCCCTACTCTTCTCAGGCTTATGTGATGGATTGGGGAATCTCCAGGGAAGTTTAGGTGTGTTGGCCATTTGAGACCTGGAGCCATGATGGTCCTGAAAGAGAGAATATTTAATGTGGGGTCCCCCCCCCCCGAATCTGACAATAGGACAGGACACTCAGAGTTGTTATGCTCAAGATTCTATAAAACCTATAGCTTAGTCTGAAAATGATGCAACATGGAATCATTGCTGCTGTTTCTTTTGAAAGACTTCCCTATGTGATTTATTAGCTAGTAGCCCTGATTCATCCAACTCTTAAAAGGAGTAAGGCTTGAAAAACAAGGGTTCTTGGTTGAACAGAAAAAAACTGGTTTTTTCTCTCCCTATCCACTGTAGGTAAAACACTTTGGAAATCTTTGAATAAGCAAGCATTCAAAGCAGATCATAAAACTAGAAACTCTTATCATAATACTGAGGGTCAGTGTACCTGGCAATCAGCAGGTTAGAATAGCAGTATTATCCTATTGGCCAAGCCAGCATCGACTGCAGAATTTTGCTTGTGATGCAGAAGATTTCAAGAGCAGTACTGGCTTGGGGGAACAAGAATATATGTCTATGTGTGAATGCTGGTAAAGGACAAGCCATAATCTACTGATCAGGAACATATTCATCCCTGGGATATGATTCAATATTAAGGCCTCTATGATATTAAAATCTAGTCTTGACTTCAGTAAATTTCTAGCGCTAAGTATATGAGTAATCCCATCTGACTCACTGATATTCATGCGTTAAAAAATTTTTAGCACAGCAAATGATTAACATTCTTGTTTTTTTGGTGGACTGAGTTTGGAAAGGTTAACATCTTAAAAGCTATTTTCCAGAAATGAATCCTGAAATTTTCCTTAAAGGGCTGAAATAATTCCAGATCATTCCAAAAGTGAAATACCGCACTTTAGACAGCAATTTAAATATAATCTCAGTTTATCACTCGAGATTCAAATGAGGCATGACATTAATTCACAGTCTGATCTTTCAGTCCCATCTCTTTAATGGTCTTATTAGCTACTATTTGCTTTAAGTACATCTGCATAACTAGCAATTGTCTGAGATTTAGCAAAATGCAGACTTCCCTGAAGTCTGATGTATGCCATTTCTTAGGCACGTATTTTTAAATGTTAATTCCAAATACTTTGGGCATTGAGGCAGATACATTATATTATGGTATGTGACTGACTCTAGAAATCCCATGAATAAAGTTACAGCCAGATACTGGGGGTGAGGGGGGGCAGCTGCAATAACATTACTTTTTTCATGACTATCATTTCATTCACCAGTAGTTTAGGCAAACTTCATCTACCTTCCAGTTTCAAATGATGGATTAGATTTCAGTTGTAGAGTTCTCTACAGTGAGTGTCTCCAAAATATCTTACACACTAATTTGATCTGTGCCAACATCTGACAATGCAGGAGCCTCGCAAACATCCTTTGGGATGAAGGATGGGATAAAAATTTAATAAATACACAAGCAACTCAGTGCTTGCATATGATAATGTTACCTTCTGGACAGTTGCACAAAATGTCTATCAGTTATGCACCTTACATTTCTTGTACCTAGGACCTCCGGGTATAGGACAGTACTGTATATAAATTCAATAAATAATAAAAATAAAAATAATTCCTCACATTAATTGTTCAGTCAGAGGCCACATGCTGGTCAATTTATACAGCTAAACAAGACACAGCATGGTTAGTATTTAAATGGGAGGATGTTTGGAAACCCTATGTAAGCTGCTCTGAGATTTTTAATGAAGGACCAAGAAATATAACGAATATAATATTTGTTTCATGCATACCATAGCATAAGCTGATGGAAAAAGCTGATGGTAAACATATGGAATTTGCAGAATGTAGGGCAGGGGATTGCAAGTCTGAATATTCCCCACTGAATATAAAACTCCCTACATAATTAATAGCTAAGGATAGGGTAGGCTAAAACTCGTAAGTAAATAATTTTTGACATGGCAGAGATTCAATCATGCAATCTCTGATTTGCATTCTGAAATGGCACTATTCCATGGGAGTTGTCCCACATGCTTTACGCCTGGCATCCCCAAACTGCTGCCCTCCAGATGTTTTGGCCTACAACTCCCATGATCCCTAGCTAACAGGACCAGTGGTCGGGGAAGATGGGAGTTGTAGTCCAAAACATCTGGAGGGCCGAAGTTTAGGGATGCCTGCTTTAAGCTGTGCCAAAATCTGTTCTCTAATTTCTCAAAAGTCTTCTTTCTCTGGAAAAGGGGCTTTTCTTTTTCAGGCTTCAGAAAGGTGGTGAGTGTTTGGTTGAACACACTCTCTCTCTCTCTCTCTCTCTGTGTGTGTGTGTGTGTGTGTGTGTGTGTGTGTGTGTGTGTGTGTCCCATTAAATATCTGTGTAGCACTCTAGAGTTTCTCCAGTTGTCTGCACTTCTTGATCTTAAAAGCCCACATAGGAGGTTGTTTCCTAACATCTTCCCTGGGCTTTAATTGAAGCATGAGAAGTTGAGATAGCTGGATACCAAGTGCTTGAGGCAGTTTTTAAGGGAACTGCTCTCTTTCCTTTTAAGAAAAATAAACCTATCTGTACTGATTTCTTTAAATGCAAAAGGCCACAATCTTCAGGTTAAAAAAGGGAGCAACTTTTTTTGTACACCCAGGTAATCTCCACTTTTATTTATTTATTTATTTGTACTTAGAGCCAAGGATGTAAAGGGGTTTTCAGGAAGCATGGGTTCTTTGGAAGGTTGCAGAGTGCAGACCACTAGAGAATAGACTTGCAGAATGATAGGAAGGACACCTTTTGGCTACCTTGAAAGTAAGCAAATCAAAAGCCCTGCAGCCCACCTCTGACAATTTCACTGAAGTTTTTCCCCCCTTGGATTATTTTTAATGTAATTTCTTTTCTATTAACTTGACAATGGTTTTTTTTTAAAAAAAAACAACAACCCACACAGAAGAATCTTTTAGCACAGCACTATACAAAAGCACAAACAGTACTCCTCCCTCACCGCCTTTCCCTCAGACTCAAAGTGATATACATACACATCTTTGGGATGAACCCCCAAGGTCCCCATTGTCCTGGCTACTTATGTGTACAGCAAAAGAAACCACGGCTTGTTACATCTACAGTTTTCAACTATGTCAGGAATATCTGAAAGACATCATCCACAGGATTAATTGGGGAATTCCTATCTATCTCTTCTTCTGAAAAGGTCTCGTATTTCACCATGCACGATGACACTCCAGGGTAACATTTCAGAGGGAGGGGAGATAAAGAGGAAAAGCTTTAGGCAGCATGTATGGCATGACAGCATGGTCCTTTTAGGATGAAAAGAATGGGACGGTTGGTTCTAACCACCTCGCAGGCATGACTACAGAAATGACTTGTGCTGTTAGTTAAGGGTAAAACAAAACAGTTCCTACCCCTCAAAGTAAAAAGCATGTATTGAATCTGACTCCAGAGATGGTGCAGTAAGATAAGAAAAGCCAAAACTGAGAGGCAGAATGCTAATCCCTGTGAGGAAATAAGAAGAATACTTCACTAACGTCATCAGAGAAAATTGCTCATTTGGTGAAGCTTGGTGAAGAAGAAGGCATTCAATTTTCTGTCCCCCGCCCGCAGTTGTCTCTCTGTGTTTCTTTTTTTTTCAAAAAAAGGGTGGTTATGACGAGAACACCCAGGGTAGGTTCAAAATTCACATAAACTCATCTTTGTGCTAGATTGGTCCTCATAAGAAGCACATGCACCAGTAAAATATCAGGCAGGCATAATTCACAACTAATGCACTTGCTAGACACTTTCCTCCTATGGTGCCTGAACTACCCCTTTGAGAGGAAAGCTGGGAGAATTTATTTAATTAACAATTAAACAAAATAATGCAGGGCATCATAAATGTGTATTATTCTATACCAGCTTAATCATCATGGCTTCCCCAAAAGCATCCTGGGAATTACAGTTTGGTGAAGGTTGGGAGAATTCCCTGCTCCTTTGAACTACAGATCTCAAGGCAGGTCCGGCATCAGCTTTGGAAAAGCTGCTGCTGGGGCCCCCGTGCCCTGGCAGACCCACCACTGCGCTGGTGCTAATATTGGGCTCCCTATGCTGTGTGGTTAAACAGCATACACGGGTACACAACTGAATGGCCATTACTGACACTATATCTAGGCATTTTGAGAAATTAAAAAGGTAGCTCAGACACAGCTGCCTGGCAGTGACTGCATTCACAGGAGTGAGTCCAGCAAAGGACTCACTGAACCTTGGAACCAAGTCTGTCTCATGAGTGCTTGAAGAGAAGGAATAGTAATCAAATCAGTTTATACCTGTGGCGTAGATATGTCTTCTGTTACTGCTGTACTTCTGTTACTGTAACTTCTGTCAGACACTTCCCTTCAATTCTTTCCTGGCCCCACCCTGTATTCTTTCTCCCAACTAGCCCTATCGTCATGCCAGGTCTTCTTCCATATTCTCTTCTGGTATGTTTTTCTTTTGTTTAGTGTTAAAACTGAGCACTGCTGTTGCTCCTGACTGTCTGTTCTTATTCCTTCCCCTATTCCTTTACACGTTCCTATTGTTATTGCTCTTTAAAAACAGTTGTTTTAAGGCATCCATCTGTCAGAAGTTGTTGCCATGGCTAGAACCAGGAGCCTTCAGTTCTGGTATGTCCATCCCATATGATGTTCTATCAGAGCTACAGCTTGGAGCATCATTCTGGCAGTGCCTCAAAGTATGGACAATTTAGCAGCACCCAATCATTGCTGCTCTGCTTTAAGTGGGACGTGAAATAGCAATCTTGCTTCTAACACCCTGTAGCTAAGTGGGTTAAATACTCTCTCCCACTTTGCTTCATGAACCCCTTGCCTGCTGCAATTTGGAGGGGCAGGGGAAGAAGATAAAAGGCTATAAAGGCAAAACCATCTGGGAAGGATAGGGTTGAAATGTTATCAATTCCTAGAGAAGTATAACCATAGAGAATGAAGTGCGTAGAGGAGTCTAGAAAATATGTATATAGCCCATGACCAGCCAGAATAGCAGAGGGATAGGGGAGATTGTGCAAATATTGCATTGAATTAAAAAGAGCAGAATTTTCTGAGGAAAGGGGTTAGGGGAGAAATTGTTTATTTCATGACCACAGGAACCACAGGAAGATGTCCTGCAGAAGATGAGTTAAAGTGTGACTATTCCCCATAATATAAAAAAGTAAATGGACCCCTGACCATTAGGTCCAGTCGTGACCCCCATAATATACCCAGTGCATAAATAGGCACATTCTTAGGCTCTGCGCTGAACCCACCCACTTAAGTTGGTCATGGGTCATATTGGACAGGAAGGGAATAAAAATCTTCCTGTCTGGGCTGGCTCTGCCATGTTTTTGGGTGGCCCTCAGCTCTAAACACCTCACTGAACTCATGGTTCTCAGCTCCTGGCTCACCTCTGACAGCTGCTTACACAGCTCAGTCATAACACAATCCACAACACACAAATACATGGGATTCAGAGAAAGGAATATTATGCACTTTTCTGCAATGTGTTTATAATGGATAAAATCACAAAAGGTATTCTGAAATGCTTAGGTTAAAAGTTAGTGGATATTTTAAAACTGTAGGTTTCAAGACATTCACACATGCAAGGATGAGTTCATATACATTAGGCATACGGTTTGTGTGTGTTGCATTCATACCATTTTCTTGAGCCTTTCATCAAAGAACATGATAGATTTTCAGAAGCAAATTTGAGGGGGTGGGGGAGATCTTAACACAACAGTGGATGAAATCTTGGTTTTGTAGCATAATTTCCAATTATTTTAATAAACAAGGATATAAACACATCATAAGTGTAAAAGATATCAGACATCAACCCTGCAATTTTACTGAAATTGCAACAGTGGTGATTTACAGGGCAATCCTATTCAAGTCTATTCAGGTGCAAGCCATGCTGAGTTCAATGCGACTTACTCCCAGGTAGGCATGTATATAGGATTGCAGCCTCTATGGAAGTATCTTTATTGTATTGCACTGTGTTCTGACCATAGCACAGACACAATAGGAAAAATACATGGGAGAAGTTATTGACAATGCAAAATTAATTTTAAACATGCCATGCTTTTCATGACAGTGATCAAAACAGAAACCTGATGTGGTTGCAGATCAAACAGTGTACATACAGAAGAGGTTATACTATGACAATATATTCCAGATGTGTGATTGATGTGGTTGTAACTAGAAGCAAACGCTGTATATCCAGCAGCTGCAAAATTACATTATCAGCCTGATGTGTACAAAGAGGGACAAAGACCAACAGAGTTGTCTGTTGCTATTTTGGAATTTGCATGCATGAAATTCTGGTCAATTAAATGCTTTCAGCTCTTAATTGACCTTGTACATGACCAACTAAGAACTGTTTCCAAAACTATTTTTGTTGACATGAGGCACCTGAGGCAGGATCCAAAGCATTACTTTGTTCAAGAGCTTGTGTGCAGTGCACCCCATGTCATATCCCAAATTGCTTTTGAAACTCTTCTGCATTTTCAAACTTATTTTCTGTGCAGCATTTTTTTTCTTTTACAGGGAGAGGGCTGGCTGAGAGGTTGATGTTAGAGAAATCCAAGTCCAGAGCCCTGTTGAGCACACAGAACTACTTGCACATTCTTTGGATTGCAGTCATGTATCTTAATATCCACGTGCTAACATCTCTTCCAAGGTCACTTTCGAGTAATTATATGCACACCTGTTTCAAGTTGGCTGCAACTACGGTAGCAGGGCCACTTTCAGGGTTCAGCACCATGGGGCACATGCCAAGGCCAAGAACCCAGCAGGAGGCCCATTGCTGAGCCAAAGGCCTTTGGCCTTGCTCCATCTTCTTGCTGCTGCTGCTTGCTCACATGTCCTCTACAAGTATGCAAGCAGTGACAAGAACCGAGAGTAGCAGCCTCCATTGGGTTTGCTCTTAACCTCTGGGCAGCTCAGGCCCATAGGGATGGCAGACACATGGGCAGTCATGATAGCAGCAAGAAGGCAAACACAGGATAGAAACTGCCAAGAGCCTCCCAAAATCTGGAGCAGATTGTTAGACAGGTGTTTGGTGGGTGTTTATATTTATGTTTCTGTGATGTGAATCACCTTGTGAGAGCAAAATTCAGAAGAAAATTACAACTTGTCTGCTGAAAGTGTATCTTGGGGGAGGAAACTAACATGCATCAAACCATTCCATAGTGACTGATTAGGTCAGGGGCAGGCAACCAGGTGTCTTCCAGACATCATTGGACTCATCAGCTCCATCCAGCATTGGGAGTTGTCCAACAATATCGGAAGGAAACTGTGTTGGCTACCACTAAACCAGGTCTCAAAGCCAGTACACAGTGCACAAAATAAACATTGTATTCTGTGTCATTTCCACTCTCCCCCCCCCCCACCAAATGTATGGTGCACTAATTTACAATATTACTTGTGCCTAAGTGTGGGTTTCATTTAGTGATTTATTGAGAAATCCACTTTCCTACGAATTTCCCCCATCTCCTGCGAATTATGTTGCATGTAAAATCCTAACTGAACGCAACATTTTCTGAGACTATATACTAACCTGTGAAGTATCAGTGGGTGTGTTAGCTTCCTTACTACTTGCAGCAGAACTTCCATTTGCCATAGCTAGTTCTGGAGCTTCTGCCTTCTTCACATTCACCTCTGCGGGAACTGAAGGCCCTACCTGCCTAATTTCAGTCACTGGGACTGCATTTGAATTGGTTGTTTGCCGTGGCTGAGTTTTATACCAGCTAGGATAAAACAAGGGATCAGTTGGCTCTCCACTTGATTGTGGTTCAGCTTCTATTAGTCCTCCGGACTGTTGGGTAGTTGTCAGCACAACGCCACCCTTAGCAAGGCAGATTTAAAGAAAATAAAGTTAAAATAAAGAACGCAACTTTACATAATCTCTCTTTCACTCACTCACTCACTCACAAATGGGTGCTGCATGCCTAATCAAGCTTTCCTTGGAATGGCATTAAAATACCGGTAAGTCTTTTGATTTGTTGCATTTGTGATTAAGTGTTGGGCTTGCCAGTTGCATACAAACAACCCTTTATAATTTCATCCCCATAAAAAGTGGTAACATGAGCAACAAGTGATGCCATTGCTTTCCATATGTAACTATATTTGAATGTACTTCCGATGACCTGATTAAGTGGTTGCATTTATCCAATACTTGAGTTGTGGAGGGAAAGCTTCGGGCGGGGCTCTTAATGAAATCCACAACCCCCCTGTCCCTGACTTCTCCCACCTATAGTGAAATCATGCCCCCATAGTCTTCTAAATACAGTAGCTGTCAGCAAAGGTACTGGGGCCTGACTCTCTCAGTCCTCTGTAATTTGAGCACTTAGCTAATCGCACCCACATCACACTGTCAGGAGTATGCCAATAATCGTCTTGATTTGTACTAATAGCTTTATAAAACTGAAAACCACAGAACCATTTCTGTGCAGAAATAACTATGTGGAATGCCCAGAAGAAGGAGATCATATAGGTATGTACTTGGGATATCTAGGGGTGTCTTTCTATGACTTGCAATCTCAAGGTTCCATGGCTATAGATTAGATTTGTGTTAGGATTGCTATATTCTCATAAGAAGACATTAATGCGCATTGCAAAACATATTCAGATAGGTGGAATTTTCATTCATTTAAATTGCATATTTGCTGCCAATACTAGTTTCAAGAGTTTATTCTGCTGCACCAGCCTTCGACCTGGTGCCCTTCAAATGTTTTGGACTACAACTCCCAGCGTCCTTGACCATCGGCCATGCAGGCTGGGGCTGATGGAAATTGTAATCCAGAACACCTGGATGAACATCTGGAGGGCACCATGTTGGGGAAGGAAGTACTACACATATAGTTTAAAGAGCACCAATCTCCATTGTTTCTAAATCTGACTAAATTGCATTTGCTTCTTTGTAGGGGCACATGGGGAGGGGGACAGAACCCTTTTCAACCTGCCACATCCCCGCCCTCGACAGTTCCTTCTTCTAGCTATGCTTGCTTTCAGTATCAGAACTGGTAGGGGGAAAGTGGGCCATATGAGGCTTTACTATTGCTTTTCATTTATTTATGACAATTTAAATTGTCTGCAACTAAGAAACTACAGGTTGCATTCAATGGCAGCTCTATGCTAGGAGAAAGCATTTCCGCTTACACAAGGTGAAGCATCCAATCTTTGCTGATTCCCTTCCCACAACCTACTGCACACCTCTGTGCCATATCACATTCTGTTCCTGGGGTCCCTCGGGACTCAGGAACAGATTTTCATGGGGCACGGGAGGCTGCAATGAATGGAGTGCTAGAATAAGTTCTTTCTACTAGTGAAAACCATAAAGCCACCATTGGAAACATCCCAACGACTTCTTCACACTTTGATCAGTAGCAGGCTGGGACTAGAATAGGGAGAAAACATCTAACAAACAGTTGATAGGACAAGAATTCTTCCAAATAGTTACCTGATTAACAGCAGGGGCAGCAGTAACTGTTGGTGGAAGTGGCAATGATGGTGCTGCATTAGTCTGAGAGACAGTGAGTGTATCCTTTGGCATCTCAGTGGCCTGCTGAGGTTGCTGAGATACTTGCTCAGACACTTCTTCCTCACCAGAGGATTCTGTCTGGGCTTCATCCAATTCTTCTGCTTCGGCCACATCCTCTTCCTCATTGTCCTCCTCCTCCTCCTCTAATGTAACACAAAGAGGATGTAACAATGGGTGGTAGTCTGGGGTTTTTACATGATTTATTTTCTGTATTATGACCAGTGCAAATGGCATAAGGTCTGGTATAAAAGGTACCCTTCATAAACTATCTGTGACCCTGGTACAACTCCTGGTTGTTACGGGACCTGGGAAGAACAGCTAACATCCTAACAGCAGCAGCTCTCAAGCAAACTATGATTATGAAGCCTGGTTGAAAGCTTGATTTCAAATTGTGGTTTGTTTGGAGAAAAACAATCCATGAACAATGGTTTGGATGCCACAGTAAACCAAGGTTCCCAGTCTGTTGCTTGCAGTAGGGGAGGAGCGCAGTCAGAGCAATTCTGCAGTGTTGTGCTATCGCATTGCTCATTCACTGCATATTTTCTGACATAACTTGTCATCCAAACACAGACATAGCATTCAACTTCATATTTCCGGTAATCATCCCAGTAAAAGCACAAAAGGTGCTGAATGCTTATTTCAAGATCACAGTTTATAAAGAAACATCTAAGGAAATGTATGAGGCTAGAAATATTCCAAGATGACAACGAAGAAGCTATGAATTCTAGGGATGTAAGAAGGCAGTGTTATCCATCTTGGCCTGTGTTTGTCGCATGCAAGGCTGCTTCCATTCTGATGCACCCCCCAAAACTACATTATTCATCTCAATGTCCACCTTGGCAAAGTTACATAACGTATGTAATATATGTAATTAATTGCATAAATTGCTTTAACATTATATTATTCCACCCCATTCATTTTGATGTAAAGGAAACACAATACAAATGGGGAGGGGGACAGGGCGTAATCAATTATGTATCATTTGCAGACTGAAAGCAACAACAAGAGCAAGTACTGGTATCGATTAGTGACAAGAGGTGTATAATAGGGTCTTCCAGCCTTAGGAATACAAACACATGCCATAAGTACTGGTATATTTCCTTGGCTACAGTCATGGAAACACACATTAATTTTTCCTGCATTTAAACAATTACCCTGGTGAGTTAATATTACTGGCAGAATAACATTGTGGACAATTAAGTCCTTCTGGCATGTGAACGTACATACCAATAAGCCACCATTCTCTTGTCACATTATATGAGCACCGTTATTCAAGGAAATGTTCTCCCATGCATCACTATTTGGTAAGCTGTGGTTCTGCCTAGTCATATAAACAGGCCAGACAGAGGTTAATAACATTACTGGCAGAAAGGATGTTTGACTCTAAAAAAAATAAATGGTTATGTACATCACGAAGGGCCAAAGCTCCGGATTCTATTAAAGAAAAATTATATTTTCAGTATGCTGTGTTAGTCTCCATGAGAGTTTACTTTTGATTATGAGGCATGGAAAAAGGCCTTGTTACATTTGTGAAATGTCAAACAGGCCTCACTGCCATATTTCTGACAGGATGTCTTCACAAAAATTGTGCACCTTCATGGTTAAAAACAAAGCAAATGGGTTCAAAGAAAAGAAAGCATTTACGGTACCTCTGTAAAAGTCAATTTCTCTTATTATCTTTTCTTCTCTGTTGAGATTGACAGTGAAGTGGCTCATAATTTCATAGCCATTCTCTATTTTTTCCATCTGAAATGCTCTAGAAGCTTCAGTAATTCTAAAACAGAAATATTGTGTCATTTGCATTAGAGATTGCAAAGGAACATTTTTTAAATTGGTGTCTTGCGATATTTGTGAAAAATACACAGGTTTGTTCAAAAGGGAAGAACTTACTTTTGTAGCAATGCTTTGGAATTCTGTGAAAAACAAGATAAAACCAATGGAATGAGTTACTTCTTAAATTCTTCTTACTTTAAGGTACATTTATTATTATATCTTCATTTATTAATTGCCTCAAACCAAAACGGCCTCAAGGCGAATATAACAAGGAAATACAAAACAATCTGAAATGCAATCTGAATTTCATAGGAAACAAACAGTGAGGATCAATAGCTTAAAACTGCAATGCACTAAATTCGCAACAATTTAAAAGCTGCCCCCCCCCCGCATCTTCAACATGATCACCATACACATTAGCTGCACCATACACATTACAAGTTAATTTTTATAGGTTGTTCTAGAACAGGAGCTAGCAAACATTTTCAGCAGGGGGCTGGTCTACTGTCCCTCAGACCTTGTGGGGGCCGGACTATATTTTGGAAAAAAATATGAATGAATTCCTATGCCCCATAAATAACCCAGAGATACATTTTAAATAAATGTACACATTCTACTCATGTAAAAACACGCTGATTCCCGGAACTGTCCGCAGGCCAGATTGAGAAGGCGATTGGGCCAGATCCGGCCCCCGGGCCTTAGTTTGCCTACCCATGTTCTAGAATGAATGCTTAACAAATGCAGGAGTCGGACTTTTCACCATGATTAGGAATTTCACGGGCCTTGACAAAAGAGGAGCTTCCCACCCCTAGGGTTGCCAGACTCAATGGAGGACAGGGCTGCTGTGCCTTTAATTGCCCTGCTCTCTTTTGAATCTGGAAACCTTAAAGAGAAACCAGCAGACCCTTTGCTTGAAATTAAACAAAGGGTCTGCTGGTTTCTCTTTAAGGTTTCCAGACTCAAAAGAGAGCAGGGCAATTAAAGGCACAGAAGTCCTGTCCTCTACTGAGTCTGGCAACCCTACTCCCCCAAATGTTTTGACCCATAAGGTAAATCTTTACAACTACTTGTGCACAGGCAGATAGCTATCTATGGACTTACACAGGCAGACACATGGAGGCAATGGGCTGCTGTATCTGTCTGCTACATGCCATACTGGACATTTTCCTCAATACAGAAAGCATCGTCATTCTGTTCCTCAGGCTAAGGAGCAGCAGACTACTAATGTTCTCAATTTCCCTGCAGCTGTGAATATTGCCACTGCTTCACTGTCAAGTAATGAGTGAGATAATCATCAGTTATAAGCTGATAAGGGGGATATTATAAAGGAACAGGACAGGTACACTTTTCACACTGGGGAACTCCAAGATAATTATACCACATAAACTGACTCAATTTACCCAGGGCTCTGAGCTTTAAGCGGAACTTAACATAACGGTTAACCCAGCCCTGACTTAATCTATGAGATCTATGAATAGAATAGTGTAGGTGGAAGTTCCCAGCTCAAAACCGCAAACATATGAAACAGTGTACTTGCATCTCTTTGCAGAGCTGTCATCTTCTGAAATAAGGCAGTCATTATTATCTTCTGATGTAGGAGCCGTGATTTTTCTCTTTAAAAAAAAGGGGGGGTGTCCATTGGACCTCACCCTGTGATTTAGGCCAGAACTTCCATTAATAATATGTGGGGCTATCAAAATATTTTTAAAGGTGCAAATTACATAGACTCACCGTGATGTCACAGTGCCCAAAACACGTTGCTGCTTTCTGGAGACTTTATCAAGATTATTCCCTATACCCTGCCTTATGTTACATTTCATAATAGCTTCTGATTTCCTGCATGCATTGTGTGCCAGAGATACTAAAACAACTGTTTCTTGTCAATGGTAAGATGTGTACGAACAGTCGTTAGAATTGCACAAATAACAACACAGCACAAATAACAACATAGGAAAGGGTTTTTTTGAACCTCCATACCTGTAAGAAAACGGCCATTTCTGGCTCTTCCATAAACTGGATGCCTGATTCCACTAGTTTTGACACTGTCTCCAAATGGTCGGCATACTTTTTTATCAGAGACCGGACATGTTCCAGTTTCTCTTCTTGGCTCCTCGTGATTATTTGTGTCATCTCGCTTTTTCTTTCTTCCAGTATTGAGTACAGATAATCAAATTTTTCACATAGTTGCTCCTTCTGCCTTTTGCAGCAATCCTGTGAATAATTGTCTTCACGTTAAAAAGTGTTATGTGACGTCACCTGCATTTTATTGCATTACTATTCTGGAAATGGCTTTTATCAAATAAATATTTCTGAACAAAGAATTTTTGTGAAAATAAATAATCCTGAACAATGGCTATTAAAGGCCAAGGGGCTTCTCTGATTCTCTGAATGAAATTTGTTTGAACAAAAATGTACCACATTAGACAACTGAAGAGAGAATCTCTAGTTTTTAGTATTCCAAAATAATGAGGGAGGCATAGAATTTCTTCATAATGTGCACTAATCCTAAACCTGTCTTGAAAAATACATCAGAACTATGAATGTTGCAAATTATGTTGAATATGGCAAATATTTTTAAAAGACGAGACTAGTAAATAAAAATATTCTACATAATTATGTAGCACATTCCAAAAATATGAAAGATATCAGCTTTTAAAGTATTTTCTCCCAGTAGGTAGACTTTTATACACATTATTACTCTCAAACACTTCAAAATTATTTATATTAGTCTGAAACATGTTTTTCCTTAACATAACTTGAAAACTCAAAAACTTTGGGCAGATTACAAAAGCTAAATATAGCTCAGCAGGATCTGCCTTTGCATTTGAAACTAAAAGTAAATATTCTATTTTAGAAGCCTAGCCTTATTCAAAGCTTTCAGTGAGCTAATTTAAGCAGAGGTCAGAAAAGAGTTTATCGTAATAAAGAATCAGGAACCCCAGTTGCAGGTTGCTTAAATCATTTTGATTCCAGCTGTGCAATGTATTGGAATCCACATTTTAAACCAGAACAGGAAGAGGAGTGTTTGTCTCTCTTAGCTCTAGGCGATTTTCTTAGCTTGATAAATTTCAAGGACAAACTGATGCCCATCAGAGAGGGAGATAATGTGAAATGAAGAAGAATCATTGGGTTATGGAAGCACTCCTCACAGAAAACATCTTAACAGCTTATTTTTATTATTATTTATGGATGCAAAGCCTATTAAACATTATGAAGGTGAAAGGCTGTACGAGTAATCGCAATCTCTCCAATTTGGAAAATAGTTGAAAAAAGAGAGCATTGCATGTGAGTGAGTCATTTCTGGAAAGACACAGCATTGGTCTTGGAGATTGCTTCTGTTTCTTAAATGTATCGTTCTCTATAAACCTTTGAGGTCTTGGTTTTTGTTTAAGTTTGCTAAAACTTCAGTGTTAAGGAGCCTCTGCTTTGGTGTGATTCTAATTTCTACAGTTAACTTACTTGAAAGGCGTGTTTCGGTCTGCAAATCCCTGATAGCAACCAATTTCATCCTCGCAGTGTAAAGCCTCCCTGACAACAAAGTTTTAACTTAACTGCTTATATTTTCCTTTCCTTCCTTGGCTCGGTGTTTTTTAGAGACTTTGAACCACCTTTGGTATATTATTTCTACTTCTTTGCTTTGGTTACATAAAGAACTACAATGGATTTTCCTGCTAATTAAAGCCACAATATCTTGAATTTAAACATTATTGCCCTGTGTATTTTTTATTTACAACCTTTCACTTGGTGATGGAGGTTCAATCATTTTAGCTGTTTTCTTCTTTTGGTGTATATGCCTGAGAGATTGGGGTTCTTTTGACAAGACTTATAGTGAGGGCAGAGCTAGATGTGACATGGGAGATAGTGATCAAGATCTCCTGTAGTAGCTAGGAGCATTCTAAATTGGATGAGGCCCACAGTGCAGGGAGGCTTAACCCTTCCCTTCCTCTGACTTTCCTTATTAAAACTCCCCAAAGAAACTGGTGGAAGAAACTTGGGGAGACGTCTAGTATTCAGTTTCATATTGCATTAAGGATGGACAAATCTGTCAGCGTTGGCTATCTCAGTTTCTCATTTTTCCATGCTTAAATTCAGTTCTCCACATTTCCAGAGCACTTTGCGAATTTAAATTAAATTAATCCTCATGAAAATTCATGAACATTTCAGTGCGAATTGCTCTGAAGAAACACATTTTTGTATGTCGTTTTGGTTAACGGGAGAGGGTGGCTCTACAGCAAACGTCCCAGTTGACCCCATCCACTTCCATCTGTCCCTTCCCCAATTTCCCCTTCTCTCCAACTTTATTCACCTGTCACCAAAACTCTAAACCTGTTCCACACTTACCTATCTCCCACATTCCTCCACATGCCACCTTAACCCCACCCAATTCCACCAGCCCCTTCTCCAATTCTTACTTTCTCCCCATCCCCTCAATCATCAGAGGACTAAAACTCTCACACAGATAACAACCCTTGTTTCTCCAACCAAGGCCTTCCCTTAATTTCCCCTCCCAACCAACTAATTTATTCTTCTTCCTGCCTATCCTCCTCCCCCAACCCCCACCCCAGCCCTGCCTTTAGAATCTTGGAAAACAGCAAATGATAACACCGCGACGACAAACCAGTGCTAATATAGCATAGAGATATCCATTTCTGCAAGCAATTTCCCGTGATATAATGCATTCTCTGTGTTATTTTCAGTAATGTATGCATTTATGTGCACACTTTCCACTAGTACTGTACTGTATATGCATTATTGTATACCTAACTTGGCTTGATGAGTGCACTGCAAAATTCAGAGAAATGTAAATTTTGAAGGATGGCTGTGCGTGGACTTGCTTCTTGTTTTGGAAAGTACAAAACAGGGAGGTTCACCTTTAAATGTGAACTGAATTGGATTGTTCCTCCACTCCTGTATCATGTGCCCCTGCCTTTCCTGTCCTAGATGGTGGGGACTGGATAACTTTCAGGAGGAATGCTGAATATGATGAGTCCTCCTGAACACTATATGGAGATCAACAGATTTCATATGTTTCCCATTGTGGGACAGATGGCAGCTTTGGGAAGGGTATTTTAAATGCAAAGAAAGTAGGGGAGGAAAGGATTTACCTCCTCTCCCAATGGTATGGTCCTGATCCCATTCAGGCCTCATGTGGCCTTCATTTTTTTTTAATGAAGCAAATTATGTTCTGAGATGTTCTGCATCACACCTCAATCTAAGATGGGTTTCTCTCCAAGCACCAATTGCCCATCATGTGTTTTTATTTGTCGGTTTGTTAACATTAGTGATGCAAATATTTTGCAAGAACTTCATGAAAGGCGCTTGTGCTTTCAAGACAAATTCACAGCATTATTTGTGGCCTAAGTCCTACTACTCCTGTCTAATGCCTCCTGTGGAAAGAGTTGCTGGGCTACAACCCAGAGAACTGTTCTCTATCTTTCACTTCCCTGAGACAGCTGCAGTTTCTCCTGTCCCTTTCTCCTGTGGTTTTATTTAATCATATTATATATACAAAAATACTATGCTCAAAGGACGAATCTTTCTGAATATCAGGTGCTGGGTACAACAATACAAGAGGTTGGTTGCCTTCAGTCCCTGTCTGTGCACGTCCAGGAACATTTTAAAAGAAATTATATTTATTATTCATTTGATTTGTTGTGAGCCATTCTGGGCACATAACAAATGGCAGAAAAATAAATGAATGAGAATGATGATGATATTGTGAGCCTACATGGAGGCAAGCTGAGGGCAGACTGGTGGGGCAGTGCCCCATAGGCGCTAATTGGCCAACCTCCACTGGGTTTGTCCATGAGAAAATGTAGTCCTACACACCCACAACCCTAGTATAGACAATACACAGTCTGTGTGGGACTTAAACCCCACCCCCCACTTATATCCAGTCCAGGAGAATGGCTCTTGACCAGGGATCCCCAAACTGTGGCCCTCCAGATGTTTTGGCCTACAACTCCCATGATCCCTAGCTAACAGAACCAGTGGTCAGGGATGATGGGAATTGTAGTCCAAAACATCTGCAGGGCCGAAGTTTGGGGATGCATGCTCTTGACTGTCAGCTTCCTCTACTCTAGTCTCATTGTTGGCCTCAGCAGGGAGGAGGATGGGGACAAAATTAGTTGGCTCTACTTGTTATTGGCTCTGGCTCACTGCCTTCCACACCATCAGCCCCAATGGGCACCAGCTGATGGTGGGGCCAGAGGCAAGACAAGTGGGTAACAAGTAACAAGTGTGCATCTTAGCCTTATATAGTATGCTACACAGAAAAGCAGAGGTTTACACACACACACACACACACACACACACACACACACACACACACACACACTTTTCTCTCCCTCCAGGCAAGCAAGAGGCATTATGACAATTAAAAAATGCATTCCAGTCCGACAAAGGCACTTGAGGATGGCATGGAGGGGTTTCCAGAGGGGGCATGGCCTTGCAGAAGGTCCTGAAGACCAGATAATAGGCTGGGGGGCACTTTTTGCACCTGGGCTGAGGTTCCCCATCCCTGGTCTACATGCTTCACACTCTTAACTATCAGTATCCATTCCTTGCATTCCTGCTATCTTTAGCCTTCTATACTTGTCACAAGTCAACTCCTTATAGCTAAAGATAGCAGGACTTGCTGGTCCAGGCTACTTTCACAGGCAGAAGTTCCATGGTCTAGAACAGAGTTTTCCAAACTTTTCATGTTGGTGACACACTTTTTAGACATGCATCATTTTGTGACACAGTAATTCAGTTTTGCTAGGAAACTGGAGCTCAAATAACCCCTTATAAGAGATACAGACACATATTGCACGACACACCTGTACACTGCAGCCGACACATGTTGCAACACACAGTTTGGAAAGCTCTGGTCTAGAACATGGTCAGCAGCATTGCTTTCTGAGGTTCATGATGGACTGATGGGGGCAGGGAAAGGAGCAACTTCAGTCTTCTCCCCTATCTTCTCACTACAAATTGCTCCCCCAAGTAACTTTAGGTGCTTTGCTCATAAGACAACAATCATCTGAAGGATAGCTGATTTAGAGGTGGGATTCCAAAGGAGAAAAAAGAAGTTAAAACACACCCTCCCTCTTTCCAATCTCCTGCTGGAGACTGCAGCCTGTACCATTTTTATATGGGGTGGGGAAGAAAATGAGGAGGGGAGGGCCTACATTTGATCTTAAGATTGTATCTTGAAAGAGAAATGCCTCTTCTTGTGTCTGAAAAATGTCATGAGAGGAGTGGCAGGTTTCAGGTGCCCTTTCTGACCTATTCGGAATAAGTATGCAGAGTCAGCGAACCACGTGGTGTTCCAATCATGCACTGACACTCTCTAATTGACCCTCATGGGAGTTAAGGATCCTGAAGTAAAATGGCGGCAAGCGGCAGGTCATTAACCAAGGTCATGTAGGTCTGGCAACAGCAGGAAAGTAACCCTTTAAGAAAGGCTTCATTCTGTAATGGGAAAGCATACGCACATTTTCATTATGTCGTTCAATTTCAAATTGGAAATTGGACTTGAGAATTTGCTTTTGTTTGCCTGTTAGTTTATTTTTAGCAAGCACTCAGCCATCTCTAGTAAACCTCTGCAGCCTTAGGAGCCCTGACAAACCCACTAGTGAATTGAAGCCTGTCTGCCCATTAGCCTCAACGGCACAGTCTCCTCAGGTGAAAGGCTGGAGACAGCTGGGTGGGTGGCAGGCCCAGGCCCCCGAGGAGTGTGCCACTTACCTCCTCCTGCACTTCTCATCTGTGACCACTGCCTGGACCTGGGAATAATGGGGCCGCTGCTGCTGCCACCTGCTCCTCTCTGGCCTCCTTTATTCTCCTCTGCATAGCTGCCAAGTTATCCCTTTTTAAAAGGGATTTTCCCTTATGCTGAATAGGCTTCCTCGCGAGAAAAGGGAAAACTTGGCAGCTATGCTCCTCTGTCACCCTCCATGTGCCAGGGCTTCCCTCAGCTGCCTCTGGTCACCTTAGGTGGCAGCAGGGAGACCTATTTTTTGTTTTGCCTCAAATGACAAAATGTATTAGGCTAGTCTTGAGCATAGCTGCCAGGTTTTCCCTTTTCTCGCGAGGAAGCCTATTCAGCATAAGGGAAAATCCCTTTAAAAAAGGGATAACTTGGCAGCTATGGTCTTGAGTGTGCTGATGATCGTTCCTTCAAACCTGGAGTCAGCCCTCATTGGGGCCACCCTTATACAGTAATTTCTCACAATGTCCCAAGCGGACACCACATTAGCAGCATTGTAGGAAATACAGTTAGTGGCTCCAAACCACCTGGGACTGAGTGCAAGGTTGCTGTTGCTCACCTCATACATGGAAGTTAAAACTACTTCCATGTAAATATTGTTACCACATGGGTGAGAATGGTGATGTAAGTCTTTCCTACCTGGTCAACACATTCTCTCCCAGTGGATGTCAACGGTTGACAGGAGGAGCTGACCCTGTAACTTATCTACTTGTAGAAAGCTATTAGTGACTATGAATTGGCTCTTTACCCTGGCCTTTCACACCTGAAATGTATATTCCCATGTCCCGCCCTATTCCTGTGCCTGTAATTTGCTTTAAGGGGTGCATGGGGTGTTAGGGAAGGGGTAGTAACTTTGGTGGTGGACACGTCATGTTTATTCTGGGTAGTTTGTCCACCGACGGTCCCCACCCTGCACTCAGCTCTCACCTGTGCCTCCTAAAAGCTGTCAGCAAGCAACAACAGCTACAGCATAGGGAATGGTCTCAGCTGGCTGGCTAAACCAATGAGTGTAGCCAATGGGTCTCAAATCCTTGGTGGGTTAGGAACTTCCCCGCCATGTGAGGACAGGCTCCAATGGATTGACTATACAAGACCCATAGTGGGTCCAACAGTTATGAAGGTGGTTTCTGCACGTGCTGTAGAGGGAACTGAGGGGCAGATGGGGCCCATCAACTTGGGAATGCAGCCCATCTAGGAGAAGGAAAACTCTGAACCTAAACCTCCACTGCCTTGCAGGATCTGTTTGGGAGAAGAAAAGACCGAGGTGTAAACCCTACACAAATCTGGAGTGGAGTCCCTAAGACAGTTGGATGACACCAGAAATTCCTGCAACCAAGCTGGTGCCAAACCTTTGCACTTTCCTTTGCACCACATCAAGGAAGCTGAGGGAGCGGACCTCCGTACACACGATTCAGACTTGCGCCCCAGGGAGGTCTCGTCAGTGCTGCTAATGCAATGGTTTGACTTCACCCCCGGAGGCGCATTCCATTGCCTCTTGAGACAGACAGGTGCCAACCATTTGTTTCAAACTGCTTTTAATACTGAATTTTAAATTGTTGCAACCTGCCCTGCAACCTTACGGTGGGCTAGAAATTTAACAAGTGAGTGGATTGAAAGTTTCAGTGCATTAGCTAGTGGCTGCACTTTTCATCCCCTTCACAGTGGGTGTGGCTCAGTGCACTTGCTTGAGTCATCTGGGTTTGTTTACTAAACATATCCATTGCCTACGCTGTAAGGTTGACAGACTCTTCTGTCATGGGACACCTTTGTTATTCCTGGCTTCTGCTGGTAGCATAATCTGGACGAAGCATTTACCATGTTGGCCCCAAGAGAGGACATGATACGTTTAAAAATGGTTAAGACTGTGCTCCTTATTGTATAGATTGTGCTAGTGTATAACATGCCATGCTTTTGAGCTCTGTGTAACTTGAAAACTGTGTGTTTTTCCAGTCACACCTCTTTGAGTAAATTAGATTAAAAGTCTCAAATGAGACATTTAAAACCGTACCATCATCGAAGTTGTTTGCTCTTACCACAGACTATAACAATGTAAGTATGCAATAATTAGAATTCTAAAGCAGAATTTAGTTTGGTAGAATCTAAACTGTGTTTCTTACCTCAACTGTCCTGCAGGTTTCTTCCAACTGAGTTACAATTCCTTGCACCCTGTCATTACTTCCCACTAAAACAGCAATGCCATCGCTGAGTTCAGACTATAATGTAAAAATAAACATAACTTAAAGAGAGCATAAAACTCTGTGGCCTTATTGCTTGCATTTTTAGAACGGCATCTGCCCCTCCCTCCCAAACAAAGAATTTTTTTGGGAAATGTACATACTTTAGTATAGGAACATACAATAAATTCTACTTTTGAAAACCCCAAAGAGATGGAAATACTCCAAAATATACTTTTGCAGTAGATGAGCTGACCTGCACTACAACTTATTTCATTAAAGGATCTTGTTCCTGTGGGAATAGGATTAAAATTTGATTGGCAGGATTTTATTTTATCCTTCTGAAATTATTTTTAGACTGGTTCTTGAAAGGTTATTCCAGCCTATCTGAATTGCTCAGTTTTGCAGGGATTTTTGCTTTGAATACAAAGTATTTGAACAACCGCCTAAATTTTGCAATTTGGGAGGAGACGCATATATAGGTTTTACGTTATCTCTAACATATAATCATCGATATGCATATTCACGGATTTCACAAATATCTTTGTTAAACATCATTTCTTTCTAATTATCTCAGAAAGGAGGAAGCCATGGACATCTTCCAGTGTATTCAACTGGATGCCCCCCCCCCCAAATGCATCTACTCAGCCATAGTGTTCACAAATAAATATAATTATGGGCTCCATTCAAATGCTGTACTTGTAAACTGGCTCTGTCTAGTGGCAGCCACACTAGGACTCTCAAGAAATTGAGCTGCATTTCTCCAGAGGATAGTCCAAATAAACAGCTGTTTAGTGAATGCCGGGTTAAAAATAAAGAGATATTGTACAGATGGCAGCAAAGGATTCCAGGAGCATAGCCCAGCCTTTCTGTTCCATACTCAAGAAATTACTTGCAAAACAAAACATTTCCTTATTAATTGAAAAGTACGCATGAATATACTGATTTGTAAAAAGTAGTATGTTCTCTTTCTCGCCTCTAGGATAATGGGTCTTTGGTCAAATATGATGCTTATTTGGTCACTATATTTTAAAGAAAACTACAAACTGGTAAGGTTTGAGAGGCGAACAACAATGAAAATCATAAAGCTAATAATCGGGGCTGGTGTTAGCACACAGCTATGTCAGGCTGCTGCTAGGGTAGTAAGACACTACCATTTAAAATTGTCACTTTCCACAGTGGGAATCAGGAATCGATCAGTTAAATTTCCTCCAATGCACCATTGTTGGAAATTAAAATGACAGTTTCATGGGAAAACTGCTACCTGCCACGACCATGAATAAAAGCCTATGTCACCAAGAAAACCCATTGAGGTAGAAGGGGGCTCACTAAAGAACATTTTGCCGGGGAACCCCTAAAGCCTAGAGCTAGGTCTGAAAACAAGTAGTTTCATTTGGCAGAACAAATGAGAAAAAGAAAGAAGGCATGTTTATTTCATACATTATGTGAAAGTGTATGAAATAAACATGTGCATGCACACGAAAGCTCATACCTATGACAAACTTAGTAAGGTGCTACTGGAATGAATTTTATTTTTATTTTTTTCCGACCACGTCAGACCAACATGGCTACCTACCTGTAACTCATACATTATGACAGCTATGGGGGGAACGCTGAGAAATTCTTCCACATAGCCGCATGGCCATGGTGTATGAAAGCTGCCCAAGTCACCATTTGGACTGGTCAGTGCCTCACATTCCTGGTTGTGTTATCAATTTGCATTGGTAAGGAAGGTTTCCATGTCACAGGCTAATCAACATGTTAGTTGTAATGTATGTACCAGCATTAACAGAAGGCTGGGTAGATTTAGAAAAGTCAAAAAGACCCTGTCAGGCCACAGGACCTCAACAAGACAAGCTTGGTAGGGCCCTTCCATTTTGAGTTTCACATCACACATAATCAATAGTACACACTTCTGACTGGGTTTTTCAACTGGGACAATCAAACTGCAATCCCGCTACATTGGTGGAGGACCTCACCAGGGAGAGAATTTTATTTTGGTTCTTTGTTTTCAAAAACCATTAGAATTCTACTGATAAAAATGCATTTAAGAGGAAGCCTTTTTAAAATAATAATAAAAATTACCTTCTGTCTTTGGTAAACATTCATGAGGGGAGCAACCTCACAATCTTTATGAGCACCAAAAACTTTGCACATTGAGCATGTCGGCACTTCACAATTCAGGCAATAAATATTAATTTTCTCATCTTCATGTTCTTCACACATTGGCTGTTCAGTTTTTCTTTCAGGCCTGTGAATGCAGTACAGCAAGAAGAAGAAGAAAACCAAACCCCAATCAGCACCACTTTTAAAAAAATTAAATGATTGAATAAAATAGGCAAAATGCCAGCTCATCTAGCCTGATACTGTCTACTCGGACTTATGTTAGCTCTCCCTGCTACCTCATCCTTTTAAGTCAAGTACTGAATCTGGGACTTTTTATCTGCAAGTAATACACTTTACTACAAACTATTGTCTTTCCCCAACAGAAGAATATGACACAAAAGAGTGACACGGGGAACAGAGAAGGGAAATCTGAAAACAGGCTGGGTTCACACTTCCATTTACCGTGCACTTACTGTGTTTCCATTGCTGGGTTTGTAAACCATGTTTACACAACATTATTCAAAATTCATATCCAAGATTCCCGAACTTTCTTGGAGTCATTCCTCATTCATATCTAGCCAGGGTGTGAACATCAGCGTAATGCTGGTGGTCAACAAAAGAGGTTTAAAGACTCTCTCAAGGCAAATCTGAAAAAATGTAGTATTAACACTGACAATTGGGAAACACTGGCCTGTGAGCGCTCCAATTGGAGAACAGCCTTTACCAAAGGTCATGGACTTTGAAGACACTCGAACTCAGGACGAAAGGGAGAAATGAGCTCAGAGGAAGGCATGCTTGGCAAACCCTCACCATGAGCAACTCTTGCCTCAAACCCATGTCCCCACTGTGGAAGGACCTGTGGAGCCAGAATTGGCCCATGGGCACACCACTAAGACCATGTTCATGGAAGACAATCTTACTCGGCTACGAGTGACTGCCAAAGAAGAAGAGGAATACCTTTGCCCAGGGCAGAAACATCCCCAACCCAACCAATGCCCCTTGGTGTTGCACTAATCAGAGATCCAGTATGTATAATCCTCTCCACAATATGCCCATTTTTACTCTATATTGGTCTTCAACCCATGTACACAATAATAGGTTCCTCTTAGACTGCACTGATCCTGCACTCAGGGAGAGAAGTTCCCATGTTCTGGTTTCTAGCACTTAAAGGTGAAACGGAACTGGAGGAAATGAATGAGACCTGCACAGTAATAATGGCTCCATATATGTACTGTAATCAAATTAGGTATGAAAAATTTAAGGGGGCAATTTAAGAGTTCTGCACGTAAACTTGATAGCTGTTCTAAATTACCAAGCAAAATAGCAGGGTGTGTTGCAAGAGGGAGGGGGAGATGCAGAAATGGCAGAGGGAGCCGATAGGTACTTAACCCTTTCCATGGCTTCTCTGTTCAAAATTGACTTCCAAGCCAAACATCAGTGTTGAACAGTATTGAACTCATGGACTCTCTTAGATTATAATAGCCCAGCTGTCAAGCTGGAGAAGGACCCAGGAACATCCAAACAAAGGGCGAAAAGAAAGACAAAGTTCCTTCCTGCACTTTTAATAGTAATAGTTGTGTAGAAGATGGAAATTTCCTTCTCTACACAACTATTAAAGGTTCAAGAGTGAGACCTGTTCTCTCTCTCTCTCTCTCTCTCTCTCTCTCTCTCTCTCTCTCTCTCTCTCTCTCTCTCTCTCTCTCTCTCTCTCGTCTTGCCATCCTAGAAGGAACAGGCTCCATTATATGAAATAACATAGCTCTTCAGTTTCTGGCATACAGCCTTTTCCCAAGGGAAGACTTTTGCACAATAATATCTGGGAACCTATTCAGATTTCAATTACAGTGCTACAGAGCCAGAGAAGCATCACTGAAGAGATGCTCTGTAGTCTTCAAAACAGCATCCTTTCTTCTGCAACGCTCCATGAAGGGGCAGCCAGAAAATATTCGCGTCGTTAAAGCTATAGTCCTGTGCAGTTAGCAGGGACTAGCTTACTTCCAAGTAGACATGTATAAAATTGTGCTGCTAGGTTTGGTTTTGGCATAATATGCACACAAAATGGATAACATGTCAATGAAAGAAATTATGAAAACAGAGAGAGAGAGAGAGAGAGAGAGAGAGAGAGAGAGAGAGAGAGAGAGAGAGAGAGAGAGAGGATTTGGCAAGGCCAGCATCTAGAGCAGGCATCCCCAAACTGCGGCCCTCCAGATTTTTGGACTACAATTCCCATCATCCCTGACCACTGGTCCTGTTAGCTAGGGATCATGGGAGTTGTAGGCCAAAACATCTGGAGGGCCGCAGTTTGGGGATGCCTGATCTAGAGCTTAGAGAGAGATGCTGTGCAAGCAGGTGGACAAGTGCTTTAAGTGATTCGAATGTCTCCTTGCAGTAAAAATCATCAACAGAAAACTGTTGGTTTCAGTGCATGTATGGGAAGTGATTTGATGCCAGATTTTGGTCTTTCTACATATGCTGAAAAAAACCTCTTCGAACAGGCCTTCCCAGGTTAGTGTTAGTATGGCTGTGTGGGAAGCAATGAGATCACATGGATCTTGTTTTATATTAGTTTTGATGATAATGATATTACATTGCTTTCATATGATGTGTTTTTCTTTTCTATTTCTCTACTCAGCTTTGCTCTTTGAAGGTTGAATTGTCTTTTTTTAAGCTAAACAAACAAACAAACAAACAAACCATTTCCTCCAGCTATGGGTGCATTTATGCATGCCACTATGATGACTACCATACTTGATTGCCCAAGTCCTTTCAGAGCTCCTGTAGACTGACTCAGAGAGGAGCTGTTAAGCTCTTCTCCCCTGCATCTAAGGTGGCCTGGTGAAAAAAAGGGCAGAGCTTCCGCACTTTCAGTGGCTGCATAAGTAGAAGAGCAAAATCAGCAAGTATACCTTGTCAAACAAGTGGCACTTGTTCAAATGCCTTCTGAGTAAAGGTGCATTTCACCTCTTTTCCACCTGGAGAGGAGAAGAAGCTGAGCTGCTCTCTGGGCCAGTCTACAGAAGGACTCTGGCAACTAAGTAGTCATGTGGAAAAACACACATAACCAGGGAAAATATTTAAGGATTTTATTCAGCAATTCATTGCAGTAGATTTTGATGTTTTATTTTTAAAAGTGCTGGAATGTTGTAACATATGGTGGATATATGGAAGAAACTGAAACAGACGCAGGAATTTGGTGGGATTCGCAAGGGTGAGCCATAGCATGCGCCATCGTTGGGTTCTGTGGCTGCAGACCCACAGACTTTCTTGAGTGTGTACATGAGCAAAGACTGCTGACATGATGAATTAATTATAGGCTCATTTCTCAGATGCAAGGAGTAAACCCCTTTGTACATATTGGTTTATGACAAGAAATCCCATTAAGCAACAGATTGGAGCTGCCAGCATTATATAATAAGAATAGAAGCTTGTGTGGAATCCAATACTGGATGAAGCTCCCAATCAAAGGGTAAAGTGAGCAAACCTTTCTTCTTATACAAAGCAAATCCTAACCAGTATCAACAGCTGAGCAACCACCAGAGGTGTGGGGGCCTCACAACCTTTAGCCGATGCTGATGGTGCTCATTGTGAGTGCTTTCCCCCCCTAAACTCACCATGAAGTTGTTACAGTAAGTGCCACACTTTTTAACAACAACAAAAGAAGTCCCAGTACATCATACTATTGAGTACTCCCTGAAAAAGAGCACTGCTCATTGCTATTGCTTTCTCTTTCTATAGCTAGCTGGAGATAAAAGCTCCAGGTTGACTTGAGGAATTAAAATAAGAATGGGGTAGGGGGAAGGAGCTTCTAACAGGGAATGGCAGCAATAGCTCAGTTGTATGATAGAAGTGTCTATTTGGGGCTTGGGGAATCCAATCCACGTGTTTCTGTGGCAAACACAACCAAGTCAGGAACCTGCATCTATAGGCAATCCTTCAAGGACAAAAATCGGTCCATTACCTGGTAGATTCCTGCTTGTAAATATCAATTATATTTTCCACCAACAGGTTCCTTTGAAGACCATACACTCCATGCCTGTCCAGAACTACTTCATGTCTACACGACGGACAGCGGAATCGACCTCCTGATGCCACAGTGGTGCCTCCCCTGGTTGGCAGGTAAGGGTTCGAGGCCTGTTCTTGCCAAGCAATAAACAAAGTTGTAAAGCCAAGCATGCATTATTTCACAGTTATTTCTGACAACTGCTCTCACTTCCACATCACAAGGTCCATCTCACACTATCTGCTTAAGATATGATCTAATACCTGGATGCAGCCACCCTGATGACTTCAGGGGACCTGGATCAAGTCATCAAAGCCAAACTACCAGGAAAAATACTGCCCAAAAAGTACACAGAAAGAGAAATAGCTGCAAATATAATGTTGCTCAAGCCTGGAAGCTAATAATATAATGACAACTTATGCTAGAGAGAAATTTGCCATTTTTAGAGGTGTTGTGGAACAACAGGAATGGGTATGTGTGTTAATATCCCTAAATACTTGAAATAACATTTCAGCCTATATAAATAAAAGGGACATTTACAAATGTAACAGATTCAAAATCACACATAAAATAAATAACAAAGAACTCAGGTGCCTAATTAATTCTCTCATTTTTTGCTTTTAAAGAGAATCTTATTTATTAAATGATACCACCCCCCTTTGTAACATGAAAGTATCATAAACATTCATTGGAATTTTAAAAAGTTTAATAGATCTACCTGGAAGATATCGTTGGCACATTTTCTGCAGAGGTTGTGCTGACAGGGGAGGATAACCACTGGCTTAGTAAACATCTCTAAACATATGGGACAAATAAGCTGCTTCTCCAAGTTATCCATAGTTTGCTGCTCTTTGGAAAAAGACTTGTAATGAAGAGAGGTGCTCATCTCCTAGCGATTCCAAGGAGCATAGGCTCAGAGTTAGGGTGCTGCTGAGCGGTTTCCGGGTTAGGTCCCTTAAAAGAATTCCAAAGCTTGTGAGATCAAATGTCCTTTGAGGATCTTTCCCTGGAGGACATTGTTTTAACTGAGTGAAGAGAGCTGGGTCTATTTTAGAAGCAGAACGTCATTGGTTGCCATACTCACTTTCTCCATATATGCATCTGACACAAGGACAGATTTAGACAGGTGACGGCTCACAGGGGTGAGAGATCAACATTCTTGCGTTTAAGAAGGAAGGGGGAGAAACGGACAGTTGCCACCAACACATGCGGCACTTACCCTTCTGGAAAAAAACTAAAATGTTAAGCTGACTGGAGAATGCAGCCTGGTTCTTCAAGGCTTCACTGCAGCAGCGGAAAGCAAGGTGACAGAAGAAAAGAAAGTGGCAGGAAACTTTTGGCATGGTGGAAAGAATTGCCACCACCACACTTTTGGTGCATAGGATAATATATTCAAAATCCTCAATCAAGTGACATTAGCACAATAAATAATATGTGTGTGTATGTTTGTACATACGGAGATGGCCATCTCTACAACAACAGAAATGCAACATCAGAGAAAGAGACCTGGGCAATGGAAGCAACTCATAAACAATGTGCAGTTATTATATAGTGCTGTGAGCACATTTCAAGAGAAAATGAAGGCACAACTAGGATTCCTGGATTTTCAAATAAAAAGGGCTCCAGTGGGTTTCTTGGTTATTCCGTGGGCACACAGCCAACAAAGTCTGTCCCGTGAACTAAAAAAAGGGCAGAGTACTCAGGTAATACAGCTGTACCACCATCAGATCAACCCCCTCCCACCATCTTGGGCCTGAAAGAGTATTAGCTGTCTCGCAGATTGAATTCACCATCATCATCTTATTCTTTGTCTCATTATTTCTTACAAATTAAGATACCTAACACAAAGATCCATCATTAACATAGCTGCCAAGTTATCCCTTATTTTAAGGGATTTTCCCTTATGCTGAATAGGCTTCCTCGCGAGAAAAGGGAAAACTTCGCAGCTATGATCATTAACAAAAATAAATTCCTATCAAGCCTTACATTTCCACAACTTACATTATGGTATGTGTTCTTTGCCTCCCGAAATCATAGGCCATCTGACACTTCCACCACGTGGTTCGTTTCAACACCTCGCTGACCGTTTAATTTGCTTGATATTTTGCACATTATATAGGCACATGTCATTCTTAAGCAACAATGCCCTTACCTGTACATGTGAGCAGAGGCAGATTTAGGGCAGGGCGTCCGGTTCCGCCCCACTGGGTGCTGAACCTAGGGGTTGCTGCAGCGGAATTGCAACTTTGATGTAGTGAGCTGAGTAGAACAGAAGGCAAGAGACGGGGGGGGGGGCGGAATTCGGCCCTCACATACGGTGCCACTGAAATTTGAAAGACCAAAGTCCACCCCTGGTTTGAGACTCTTTCAAGTGGCAGTGGCAGGGAATGGTCGGAACAGGAAGACTGGGAAGTGTGCACTCAGTCTGATCAGATTCCCTCTGAAGAGGAGGAGGAGGGGGAAGCTTCGGGGCCCCCTTGTCTACAGCAGTTTCAGGAGGAGGAGGAGAGAGAGAGATGCTATACTGTTCGAGGAAGAATTGCCTAGTTACGAGATAATGGAGGAGGCAGGGGAGGTGAGGGTGCAGCCGGCAGAAACCTCCATGGAGAGTACGGGGGGGGGGGTCCTCCATCTCCATGGGCCCTTGGGTACCTCTGAATTCTAGAATAAAAAAGGAAGAGGAGTGGGACTCCTGGGACTTCCCGTTGGCACTCAGGATGTTGTTGGGGACGGAAGAGGTGGGGCTCAGAGTAGCCAACGTCTCTCTTTGTGTGGAGACATGAATTCTTGTCTTGCAACCAAATGGCAGAATAAAAAGGACTATAAAATACGAACTGCTTGTTGTTCTTGCCTTTGATGCCACCGGAGGAGGAAAGGACTCTTCAGTACCACTGTCCACCTCACCCATTGCTTGGGGTGAGGGGAGACATAATTTATTATATTCTGTGTAGACAAGCTCTGACTGTGGCTATTTTGGAAGAGGATTTTTAAGTACTTACTGGTATTCCCCCCCCCAAACCTAAACTCATTCCCCCTGATTAAAGTACTCAGGAAAACGGTGAAGGTGCATGCCATTTTTATTGGCTGAGCCGAGGTGATAATTCTTGCTGGGTTCCATGACCATAGGATAATCTCAATAACTAAGTTCCAGCATTGGGCCATGCTGCGTTTCTGTTTATTAGACACATGGATCTCTCAAATCTTGGCACTCACTCTGAAGTTATTTTTAAAATGACAGTTTCCCAGATCACGTCTGGCATGTGGGGCCTAATCTTAGGGCAAAGCCATCTGTGCTGCTATTTGCCAATACTTCATCACACAACTGTACAAGCGGTATGTATCATGTCTACAAGTTTAAGCCAAATATCCATCACACTTACTGTAGCAAACTGTAGTGCCTGCCTTCATACTGTGCACACTGCTAGTAGGTTATGTTATTGTCAGATAAAATGGAGCTAATCAAAACTCTTTAGATAACTCTGCTGGTAAAGTACGTTTTGCAAGAATCTCATATTTACTGTGCTCAGCCTATATAAAGCATGCTGAAAAGGAAATCTCATTGCAGTACCTACAGATGTCTGTTATTGTTGGCATCCACCTGCCATTGGGGGACAATGGAGGTGTGTGCCTTTGCGGGTGAGGTCAACCTATATGCAGGTGTAATCGGTGCTTTCTTCTTCTGGGGGTACGTAGGGGGTACGTAGGGGTATGCATACCCCTAAAAATTTCATGAATCTTTGCATGCTTTTATCCATTTACTGTATTTATTTCCCCCCGATTTGAACTATAAAATGGTGGTTTTCTTGAGTCAAAATGATAGTACCCCTAAACACGTTTTTTAAGGGGGGGGAAGCACTGGATGTAATATATTACTATCTGCATACTCAAGAGACAAATAAGGTTTATTTGGCGTCATCCCTAGTAAACATGCTCCTAAAAAAAACTAACCAATTAATAAAAGCATGCTTGGGGTGTGGATAAGAAGGAGCTGGAAAAGGTGAGAAGTATCCTTTGCTTGAAAAACCTGAGCGGGTACCACAAAAAGATTCCAGAGTGTCACCCATGAAAAATCGGTGGTGTGGTAAAAACAGCTGCTTAAAGGGCTGATTCTATATTTGGAAGCAAAGCAACTATACATCAAGAATTCTATTTTTTTATTATTTGCTTGACTGGAAAGTAGTCTCCAACCCATCTTTTCCCCCTTCCTTCATCTTTTTTTTAAAAAGCAAAATAATGATGTTCTTTCCAAAGGAATGATAGCGGCACATTTATTCTGCAATATGAAAATATGGTATTTTATGCTTCAGAATGACCATTGCCACGTGTAGGATCCTATAACAATCAGACACACAATTTCTAAACCATTTTGTGGGGGAGGTGGATGGACCACGTCTTCTGATATACTGTACACCACACTCTTGAATTATAAAGGGGGGATGGCCAGGCCAATCACAAAAAACACACCTCCTTCGAGCCGGAATCGAACCAGCGACCTAAGGATTACTTTAGAAGCAGTTCCTCTACAGTCCTCCGCTCTACCAGCTGAGCTATCGAAGGGACATACACACGCCTTTCCCGAGAGATACACAACCGCCAGCAGCAGGAAGGAACTTTGCATGTGAGCATGCGCAAAACACATCAACGAACTCCACACATACATGCACGGAAACTAGGGTATCCCAGTTCTCAGCTTTCCAAGATAACATGATGATCCCAAATGTAGTCTGGAGACGAGTGCATTTTTGAACAATGGGTAATAACAAATGTAACTTGGCACTTTCCAAACAGCTGCACAGAGTAATTTTAGAGGAGCTGTGCTTTGCGAATTCCTCCTCGTGCACTGATCCTTCGTTCTCCCTGCAGAGAAATGCAAGGAGTACAGTCTCATCCTCAGATCCAGTTTTATTATTTGCTCGTCCTAAACGAGCTTTAGCTAAACAGAGCGCTGTCCGCACCACATTTTTTTGTTGCATATCGCCTGCTCCTGAAGTTGCTGTTGTTGTACCTGTCAGAATGAGTAAGTGCATATGCATTGCAAAGTAATCACCCTTGCTTGTTCATGATTTCCAAAACGCTGTTATCCAACTAACATTCTCTAAATTCTGGTTTATGTTTTTGCAAACAGCCCACCCGAGTAAGGGGCCAGTGGCGCAATGGATAACGCGTCTGACTACGGATCAGAAGATTGTAGGTTCGACTCCTGCCTGGCTCGCAGTGGTCCATTTTAATGTTGTTTTCTAAATTTAACATTGAAATCTTTAAACCTTGTTAAATACTCTTAGGTTATTGAGTTTAATCGGGGTTCAGAAATCCCGCGTCTTTGTCATAGATGTGATATGCTCCTTTACAGGTGTGCAACTTTAGATAGTGGAAGACTGAATATCATAAGCACACGTTTTAGGCTTCAATCTTAAACACGTTTATCTGGGAATAAAATGCACTGAATTCAACGGGCCATACTTCTCATCACTTCTGTTCCTTAAACAGAACTTACTGCTCAGGCTCTGTTATAAATAATTGCCTACATTTTGATGTGTGCTAAAATAATATACCCATTGTCCTGTATACCTTACATTTCTGGAATCCCCTGGCTTTTCTTGTATGAATTAAAGTCAGGGTTGAAGCTGTTAATATGCACTTTTTGCAACCATGTTGCCCTTATAGTAATTTCGAAATTGTATTAGCGAACATTTTATTATAATTCATTATTTACATCTTCTTTGGCTTCTTAAAGAGCATCATGTACTGAGTTACTATCTTGTGGTCTTCTAGCTTCAGATCCACGTTTAAGATTGTGCAGGGGATGGAGTACAGGTTTTGGCAAGTCAGCCTATCAAACTCTGGCTTTCCCCTTCCTATACACTGTACTGTGTTTTATAACATCTTAAAATACAGTACATTCAATGTTGCCGCAAAAGTGAACCACCACCGAGCCAGGCAGGAGTCGAACCTACAATCTTCTGATCCGTAGTCAGACGCGTTATCCATTGCGCCACTGGCCCAGCTCGTAATAAAAGTTTTGTAAACAACGCCAAGCATATAAACTTAAACGTGATATATTCCTCTATTTTGCATCCACGGTCTGGTACTCAGCACATTCCGGCCCACGTTTCATCCCCAGTTTGTTAGCTCCCTGTGTACACCCAGGGTAATAATAGGCTAGTTCCTCTGTCCCCCTATCCGCAGAAGGATCCACCCCTCTCCACACCAGTTGGTAGCATTTAAGAGTTTCAAGTGCACGATGCAAGGTGGCGCTGGAAGACGCAGGCGTGCACGAGTTGCAAAGGCTGGCGTTGCTCGCGGGCTTTGAATGCACTTGAACTCGTGCACGCCTGCGTCTTCCAGCGCCACCTTGCGCTTCCTGCATGCTGTCGTAACTTCGGCTTACAGCGAGCCACTTTAGCATGCATTCTTTAGCTTCTCTGACAACCTGCTTGCCAAGTCCCTTCGATAGCTCAGCTGGTAGAGCGGAGGACTGTAGGAGTGCTCGGCTACTGAAATCCTTAGGTCGCTGGTTCGATTCCGGCTCGAAGGAGGCGCTTTTTTCCTCCCTCTCCTCCTCGCACTTTTAAAATATTTTTATAACAGAATGCAATGGCTCCTCCATTTCGGAAAATGTCAATCACGAAACCGGATTTACGGGTAAGTTCCAGGGAAGGAAAATAGCGTTAGCGGCAGCAATGGTCGCAGTGTTGTTTCAGTGCGTTGGGTGTTAAATTGATCTCGCTTGCCAACGACGTTTAAATTGAAGCAAAGCTAGGCCCCGGAGTATGGGGAACAGTGGTGAGCAATGGCGCCTCTGAGCCTGTGCAGAAAGCAGATTTCCTCAGTGCTGAGCTTACAGGTGGCAGGTGGCAGCAAACATTTCCACCTCTGGACTCCAGGTTCGTCCCAGCACGCACGCACCCTCTCCCAATTAACCACGTGGTGTAAATGAAAACACCAATCCAAAACAATTTATTTAAATAAAAGCTCAAGTAGGTGGCTTGCGGGATTTTATTTTATTTTATTGCGCCTCCCGCCCCATCGCTAAGGTTCATTGTTTGGCTTTTTACTTTTTCCGTCGTGGAAGTACAGTACTGGGCTGATCTCCACTTGCCCTGCCTATGATTAATACTAACATGATCTGAGCTTCTGCTGCAGAGGCTCAAATTTCTGGTCAAGCTGGTTTATCTTTAGGACAGAGTTATAAAACAAGCACAAGGGGGCTTGGGGTCAGAAAGGTTTTCATTTTACCAAATAAAGTTGAATCAGGGTTTTTCGTTGCATACTTTTACAGGCACTGGGGGGGAAATGTATTTTGCTGCTTCCTTAAAAATGATTTTAAAAGGACATTTTTCATTTTATATGGTTCACGAGTCTTTTAACAAACTTCATGTGACCATGCACGTGGGTGGAAAGGAAATGGAGGAGAGGTGTGCCCCAATTGCTTGCACGGGTGATGGCAGAGTTAAAAAGCTCTTCTGAGTTTTAGGCCATGCCTTAAGGTCAGCCTGGTGTCCAGAGATTTTGGACTACAGCTCTCATCATCCTTGACAATGTTGGCTGGGGCTGGTGGGAAGTGTAGTCCAGAATTGTCTAGAAGTTCCTGGGTTCAAAAAGGTTGCCTTGGGACTAGACTAGGCATGGTGTGGCCACCCTTGAGTAGTGTTTCTCCCTTTGTGAATAGCAGGTGTGGTGTGTGCATCCAGTTCCAACTAGAGCTGTGGCAGGGGCAAAGGGTTCCCATCTGGTCTGATCCTCATGCACACTAGCCATTTATTTTAAAAACCAGCTATGTAAAGGGAACAACTTGTCTAGTTTGGCCCTTGGGAAAAAGCAGCTAAGGTGCACCGTAAACAAAAGTTCCATAGGAGAGAATACAGCTTGAGCCAGATGTGAAATCCCTGGGGCTCGGCTAAGCTCTGAAGTTGTCCATTGCTTTCCCCAATAATACAGAAGTTCATTGTTACAGGCAAGTGATTTTTCGCTGCCCCTTAAACAACAACACTAGTTCACTGTCTACTCACCAGCCATAATTTGCACAGGGTTGAGTCTGTTTGTAAACTGGGAGCTATTTTGAGCAATTCATTGCTGCACATGGTTACCTCATTTTACAAGTTGCTCTGGCAACTACCTTCTAAAAACTGGCAGTTTGGATATTTTAAGCAGTTATTCCTCTTTTCAAATCGGTATCTTATGTAAAGCACCAAATATATGCTTGGCTCTATAGAGTCTGGGGGGAGGGGGACATCTCCCACGCATCCTTGCCTGCAGACTTAAAATTGACTTAAATTAAAAATAAGATTTGCACCAGAGGTCTTGACTGGCTCCAACATAGGAACAAAAATAACGTAAGGGAAAAGACAACTAAGGCTGAGAAGCAGCAGAACAAAGAAAATGAAATTAAATGATGCCATATGAGTCTACATGAGAAAGGGCATAACAAGAGGCAGGAGTAGACATCAGAGATTGTGAGAGAAGGGATGCAAAAGGCAGCAGAGAACTGAACAGAGTCTAAAGCATGAAGAACTCAAAAACGCTTTGAAACTCAAGGAGAAATAGTGTCATTTACATGAACAAGATAATGTTCTGAAATAGAGGAAGAGACTCGTTTATAAGTATATTTAATATGTTTCCTAGCAGGGGGAAAGAACAGTTGGTGCATGTGTAACACTTACAATCTTTATTGTTCATGTTATATATTGGACAGCAAGTCAACATTAGTGTACATAGTACATTCTGAAATGAGTACAGCAACAAATTCAGAAGTATAGAGTAATGTAATGGAGACAACTTGTTTTATATTTCCAGTTATGCAAGGTTCATTTGTTACCAGTCACTTGATGTGCTTCTGAAATAGTGAACACATCAACACAGATGATTAACAAACAAGCCAAGCTATGTGATGAATGATAAATGATGTTGCTAAATAACTACTAACATATCAAATACTGAGTTTAGAATATCTAAAATGCATCCTATTCTTGACCTCTTACAAACGATAAGACTGCAACTGTAACAACTGATTGGTTCCACACTTATCACTATATTTGTTCTCAAGGTAGTATTCTGGCCTTTTTCCTGTTCTGGTTTCCTTCCATTCTTCAGATGAATAACAAAGTTTCCAGTCTAATCCTGTGCACATTTTACTTGGATGCCAGTCTCACCAAATTCACAAGTAAATTCTTAGTTTTAAGTGTGCATAAGGTTGTAGCCATGATTGTGTCTGCATTCATCAACTGAAACACTTGCTTCTATGCTCTTCTTCCATGCATGCACAGTCCAGCTCTCAACTGACACATCTGTATGTACACTGAACTACATATTCTTCTATTGCAAAATAAAACTCAGCTATCAGGTCACAATTAAACAGTGCTTGTTTGCATTCTTACATATAGGTTATAGAAGCAGGGCTGGTTCAACCCCATTCCCTAAGGAGTAGGATGCTCCAGGAATGGCCTCTTTACCAGGTTTCTCACTATCTCCAGGCAACATGGGTTTTGTTTTGCTTTTTTGTCCTTTTCGCTATCTGAAGGTTATGACATGGCTAGAGAATTTCAGTCTTTAAGGAACATGAAGCCCTTAATCACCTATTAGGTCCTAGGGTAAAACAAAACCATTAACGACAGGGACTGCTCACATACATAAGATAAATGGAAATTGATAGATTATGCAGAATAGGGGGATCAGGCTGTGTACTTATGAACACTTATCTGGGAGTAACTACAATTCAACTTCTAAGTAAACACACTTCAGATCGGGCTGCATGGATGTTTTTGTGAGCACAGCTGTGTATGTGTAAGTTATGTTACCGTACTTCCCATTTGCCATGCATGCATCAAGTGTGAATACAGGGTTGAAAACTATGGATTGCTAGTTGCAATTTATTTTGCAATAAAGATGGCTTGTGCTGAAAGGTAGCCTGCTGATCCATCGATGGACGATGCATGGATATGGAGCAGGCTTTTCAACTGGTGAAGAGAAATACAACAATCTTTGAACTATTTACAGTTGCCAGTGTCTACTGGGAGTCTCTAACTGGATAGTAAATAAAGTCAATTCTTGCTTGGAACTGAACCCCAGCAGACCTGAAAGCAGTTTTATGTATTACTTGAATTGGTGCCTAGTTCTTCTTCTAAGGAGCTGATAGAATCAAACAATGATCTTCCATGGATGAGAAGATCATTTAAGCCTTGCATCTCGCTTTACACATACATATATTCACCAAATGGAACAATGGTTCCTCTTCCCAGTAACTAAAAGGATGGAGGGAAATGTACCATGGCTCTGAAAAGATTTTAGGGTTCTGTTTTTTTGAGGGGGGGGTACACTAAGGCTCATAAGTCCTGTACTACAGAAAGAATCTGACAGGTCTACCAAGGGCTCACCACACTTTTGTTTGTTTTCTCAGGGGAAGCAGCAGGGCAAATGGAAGTCTGGATGAGCCGTAAATTCTAACACTCCTAGGATTAAATAAGAAACTATGTCCTCTGTTTAAAGTACAAATCAGGTGCAATTATGCAGAAGACTAGGGACATTTTCACACATGACACTAGAACAGCTTTCTATATGTCTGATATCTCTAGCACGCATCTTCATTTTAAAAAATGGTTCTTTCCCACTTTATATTCCTTGCATTTATGTACAGAAACACACCTGATTTGCTCAGATACGCTCTTACTGTGTTATCCTATGCGTGTTCTCTCAGAAGCTGGTCTCAACTGACTTCAGTGGGATTTATTTCCACCAAAGTATGCATAGGAGTGCAGCAGTCCTAGTGCCATATATGAAAATGTTGTAACAGTACTTTACAATCCATAACTTCTTTGGTGACCACCAGACTCCAATGGCTTCTAGTTTATGAATCGGTGTGGTAGCTGCGACGACTGTCTCCAATAAGCTGGGTTTTCTCAGTTGCATTTGTCGGCTGAAGCAGAATTGGAGTTTCCCCATCTAAAACAAAGGAGAAATAAAGCATTAGCAGTCTCTCTGATCTGTTGTGCAAGGTATGGAAAATTGACCTTCAGCCAGGAATGGCTACCTGCCCACCTATGACAGCTATCATATATAGGCACAAGTCAACCAAGGTTAGTCGTTTTAAAGTCCCATTGGGAGAGGAGTAAGCAGTTGCTTAAATTCTTACATTAAGTGAGGGGACAACAATAAAGTTCATTTCAGAAAGGCTAGAGTTTAGATGAATGAAGCCACTGAGCCTGGAAACTTACTGATATTTAGGATCTGGAAGATCCACTCCTTCCCGGCTCTCAGTTAAGCCCTAATCCCTGCAGATGTTTCCATGTACTCCCCCTTCTCCCAGATAGTCCCACAGACAGCTAGCCAGCATGTAATTTACAGCAATAATTTAGTAGCATGAGGAGCCCCATGTCTGAAAGCACTCCAAGAACATTTGTCCAGATTCAGTTTCCATTTATTTGCCCACAAGCAACCTGCACCACTGCTTTCAAGCAACAATTCAGAACCTCCACAGCTTTTCCCAACCAAGACAGTAAGGAGATGGTACTGTACTCTATCTGCATATCGGTGACAGGCATGACCCAGATGATCCCTCCCTGAATTTTAATGTAAATGAAAATTAGCATAGAGGATAAAATGAAACATTGAGGGACACCATATAGGTGAAAGGCCAGACAGGTGTCCACCAGCACTACTCTCCATGACGGACCAACCATACTATAAAATCTTGTACCAAGTAAGATGAGCCAGGAGGATACCATGGTTGATAGTACCAAAAGTTACTTAGAGGTCCACTAGAACCATCAGGGATTCAGTCATCACCTCTAGGGGCCCCTGCAGGCATCCTTTTAATTGTACATTCATGAAGCTTTGTGCTCATGATGTTATTAGGGCGGTCACACAGGGCCTCATTTTCAAGGCTATTTGCACCTGCAAAGGTTTTGGCACAATCACACTGCTTCATTTTCATTCAGTGCAAGTTCCACAACTTCCTGCTGAAATCCTGTTGTTTTTAATATTACAAATGTTCTGGTTTGTTTTTGTCCTGCTTTTCTTGAGCTATGGTCCCTCTGGACAGCAATGATGCCGTAGCATTGGGGAAGCATCGTAGAACAAACTGAAGCAGAACAAACCCACTGTTAATGCAGTAATGTGTCAATAACATATTACAGTATACACATGCAATAAAACACCAGTTTGGAAGTGCCCTACTTCATGGCATAGATTGAATATCCACTAGGGAAATCAAAGGTTATTCCACTGTCAAAACCAGGACAGAAGCTAGACTGAAATGGTTCAAGACAATCATTTTTATGCAGGAAATCTTGGAGTTGTGTCATACAACACACATTCAAGCGCTTTTCTCCAAACTGGAAAATTGGATACTGGCTGGTAATTGTACAATAAAGTAAGGTCTCAAGGAGGCTTCTTTAGCTTAAGATGAAGGACTGCAGTTTTCAAACTATAGTGTACAATTCCCACTCTCAAGGAAGCATTAATCAGCTTCTCTGCCCATTTGGCCAGTCCCCCTCTAGTTGTCTTGCCAGGATGGGCAAGGTTTGACCACACATATGTCACAGCTGTCTTCTGAATCTCATGGTAGAGAACATACCTATCCTAAAGGAATTCATCCTTGATATTTCAGAAAGATTTGGACTTGAATTCTAAGGACATTCAAGTTTGAATTTCTCACAAATTAAAATTGCCACCTGGTCTACATTTGTTTTATCTCAGCTTCAGTGTTAGGCAATTGAAATTTTGCATAAATGAATAAAACATAGATGCAAATTGGCAATGGCCAGTCCTCACACCCAGGAATAAATCCCATGGTAAAGAGATAGATCTCTTAGCATCCTGCAAAGGGTTCACCATTTTCAATCAAGTACATTGTTTCTGCCATCATCAGCCTGTATTGGTTAAAATTCATTTTCTTTCTACTCCCGTTTCAGTTGAAATGACACCTCCTTCCTTACAGCAGAATAATTTGCTATTACATGTTCAGATGTAGACAAGAGTGGACAAATCTGATTTCCTGGAATAAGAAACACTATAATTTCCATCATGTTTATGTAAATAGCCTGAGATCTGAATATGTTTGCGTTTGGGTCTTCCCCCTCCTCTCCAAATTTATTATCTCAGAATCAATGCTGTGAAAGTTCTGGTGGTCATTTAATTCCGCCTTCTGTTAATGTTTCCACTTCTTCTTTTCTTGAAAAAGTCTCTGTGCTTTTAACTGCTGCTTGAAATGCAGAAAGGGCAGCCCCCATATAGTTGTGAAGCTGCAGCAAATATATTTCAATATTATCAGAAGAAATGAAAGGCTCTGAGTCTCCTTGGGAATCTTTGTCACACAGCCCCATTCTTTCTTTTTTACTCTGCCTGGTTCTTTCAGCCTGTTCTTCCTGTAATATGTAATACCCCAGGCAGGTGCTAGATTTTAAGTTGCTTTGCATTTTTTTCAGTTCAAAAGAGACAGCTTTAGGATAGCTATCTAGAAGAGTTCTCACTCCCCTCAGCAACATGACTGCCGAGTCACAATGGAATAATGGTGAAAACAGAAACATGACGCTGGCTTAGTGAAAATGTAGTCCCAACATGTTTGTTGAAATAATGGGGAATCCAGGAGGGATGTACGGCAGGGGACAGGCAGCAGTGTTGTGTAACATTTGCTGCAAGCTCTCCTGCAAATGGCCTTCTCTGCCCTAGCTAGGTTCATGTCTGTTCTTAGAGCCTGTCTTAAAACTGCACAGGAGACACCTGCGAGGGAAGCATATGGTCAACATCCAACATTGCAGCTCCACTGGCACAACAGTTTCTTCTCTCCTGTCCACTTCAGCACCTCCAGCGTAACCCCAAAATAAGCTCCAGGTGATTGGGGGACCCTCCAGCACAGTATTGAGGGCACATAGGGGGAAGAGAGGAAACAGAGGTCCTGTTTCATCAGCAGAACTATGTGTGTACAACATTAAATACAATCCTATATACCTGTGGAGTTTCCTTCACACATGACCTTTTCTCAGCATGCATATTAGTATTATAAGGGAAATAATTATTTGAGAACTCACCCCCCCATACACATGTTTTCCTTATAATATCCAATTTGCCTCTTAGCTAGCAAAAGCAATTCTTAAAAAAAAATATTCCATGAACTTTAGAATCTAACAGATTCTTTGGCATTCGTTTTATGGCACTCTTATTGGTAAGACAAAGGCACTGAAAATGAGCAGTGTTAAATGTCATCTCAAACTGGGGAGGGTGAGTGTTTCCCTTCTAATTCAGCAGCCTCCCCACAGCAATACATTACAGCAAAGCTCCTTGCTTCCAAACATTGAGAAAATCAGTCTGTATTCAGCTTTTTGCCTGTCAGAAACATCATGTGTTTTGTAAGTGCATGAGAAGGATAAATTCCACAGGTACAGCTTTTCGAGCATGAGTAGGGGGGCTGCACCTGCTGAACTTTTGCTTCTTACCATCCAAGGCACAGTGACTCTCTTAAGAAAAAAAGGTCATGCCAGGTTGCAGCGAAAAAGTCCCCAAAGCAGTCCTGCAACCCATGCCCTGTAGAAATTAACATCCTAAAGATATTTAGTTTGAAAAGAGGGACAAACACCCACAGAGAAATTAACAGTGACATTAACAAGCAGCCACACGCCACTGAGCACTTAAAGTAACCTGTACAGCAGGTTGAGAAGAATTCAATTAACACTTCCTTCAAGTTAGTATCCTTTCTCAAATTAACACCACGCAAAGCTAAACAGCTGGAGTGAAACCCCAGGGTATGTATTTGAGAAAATAACAGTGTTTTTGTTGTTGTTGTTGTTGTTAAATAATGTATCTACATCCCCACAATAATAAGCACCTCTTTCCATGTCTGTCTTAATTTGCTCTTCTAGATCCTCTGGAGACAAGCAGAATTCTTGATCTTCTTCTGGTGCCTTAGGCTTGCACTTTCCACAGCAGCAGTTGAAACAGCAGCACAAGCAACAGCAAAAGTAACAGCCGGTCAAAAGGCCACAGATTGCAAACAGGCCCTTAGAGGAAGCGGAAAAGAGGAAGGGAAATGTGTTCAGACATAGGAATGGGAGCCTAATGCCCACAATTTCACATGGTTGTTCACCTGTCTTGTGCAAATGCCTGGTGTTTGGTCTAGAGTAGCCTTGTAAATAAGTCCACAAAAGGTACTAATGGCTAGGCCCTAGGCCGATGAAGCCCTTGACCATGCCCTCCACCCATATTTATGTGAGTAATTTGTGAGGTATTTGAATATAGAGTTAGTAGATCATTTTTTTTAAAAAAATTTTTTTTGGCCAATTGAATTGATTTTGGCCAATTGAATAAGACAAGCGCATATGTCCCAAACGAGGATAAAACAAGACAAGATATACTGGACTCTAACCTAGGCATGTAAACTGATGACTCACTTGGATACTTATGTTATTTGAAAGCTTCTTTTTATGCTTCTTTTTGGCTAAACACCTGTCTTTACTGTAGAAAACAAAATGCTAGACTAATTTTAGCCCCGCATGGCTGGATCTCATGGAGCTATGGAGAAAACAACCGCAATGGTTTATTATTGCTTTATTATTTATGTACAAGTTTTTTTATTTATAAAAAACACATTTATGAATAAAGATACAAAGTGGAATTCAACGTAGTGTTAAGGAGATTGTTCTATCAGTGCAAGCATTTCTGCTTGCTTGATGGAACAATCTCTCCTCTCCTCCCATGTGCTGTTCTGCAGGTTATCCCAATACTTCAGAGTGAATTGGGGGGTAGGGGTGAGGGGGAGCCATGTTTTGCTAGCAGGAATCCCTCTGCTGGCTCATGCTAGCAGATCAGGGTAGCTGAATCTGGCACATTAAGGTATTATTCAACTTAGGTTTACTCAGAGAAGACCCACTGAAATTAATGCACATGGCTACGTTCTGTCCATTAATTTCAATGGGACCCAGGTGGCGCTGTGGTTAAACCACTGAGCCTAGGACTTGCTGATCAGAAGTTTGGCGGTTCGAATCCCTGTGACGGGGTGAGCTCCCGTTGCTTGGTCCCAGCTCCTGCCAACCTAGCAGTTCGAAAGCACGTCCAAATGCAAGTAGATAAATAGGAACTGCTACAGCGGGAAGGTAAACGGCATTTCCATGTGCTGCTCTGGTTTGCCAGAAGCGGCTTTGTCATGCTGGCCACATGACCTGGAAGCTATACGCCGGCTCCCTCGGCCAATAATGCGAGATGAGCGCGCAACCCCAGAGTCGGTCACGACTGGACCTAATGGTCAGGGGTCCCTTTACCTTTTTACTCTCCTTAGTCGAATACTACCCATATTAAACAACAAATACGGTACCCAGAATGGAAATAGGGAGACGTGAATCCCTTTGTGCTAACAGAAAGAAGTGTCAGTTGTGACAGTTCTGAAACTGATTATACAGTATTTAGAACTGATGCCTTTTAAAGGCTTTATATTTTTAATAGCTGAATAGTAGGCAGAAATTCAGCAACTCTCCCTATGACCACTTCTCAATGGTGGGGAAAGTTGCATATGCAAATAGCTACCAATCATGTGGCTATAAAAGATTGGGAGACCCATAAGGTGGAATCCCCTCATGAGAGTAATCTGGTAAAACCAAAGTGTGAGGATACCTCGTGGAGAAGTAAAAATAAAGGTATGACATAATATTTATTCGAAAACTCATTCTTCTGCAAAATGGCAAGTCTCATGTGTCTTATGTTCTATTTAAATTAACAATTTCCTCTGGCCCAAATACTTTGTAACTAGAAATAGCTGCAAGAATAACACATTAGGTGTGAGATCTAGCACATTTTTTAATGCCTTAGGCCTAATGCGTTTGGTCATACCCTAATTCAAATGCTAATGTTTGTGATATGTACACCCACAAATGCCAAATTCTTACAATTACATAACAAACCAAATGAGTAAGGCCTTTGATGTCATCCAAGATGCAAGATTCATTTCCCTTAGTTCAGCTTGTACTGTTCTCTTCCTCTTGCTCCCCACATCTTCAACTTCCTATTTCCAGGCCCTTCACAAGGCACCCAAGGTGTGCCATAATCATACATGGTGTTATGTATTACTATTGCTTCCACATAATCTATGCCATATATAGCCTAGAATATGGCTAAGTTTGTACTGCAATAACTTATTAGCTGGTTGTCACACCAAGAGGGCTTTTCACTTTGAGCTATGAGTCATTTTCATTTAGTCATTACTGAAAAGAAAGTCAAAATTAACCTGGAGCTCCAGCTTCAGATATAATTAATTTCTTGAGGCGATAAAAGTGGCATGTAGCATATTTAATTAGTAAACGAAAGGGACAGGGAAACATCCTTTAATAAGCACTTTCCTGACAGCGTGCTTCATTATACTTTTATAATACTTGTTGAAACACTTGAAATGCACCAGCCATTTCAACAAAGTCCGATACTGAAACCCGTTTTAGACTGACTTACCTACTAGAACTCTGAAAAGCTTGTCAGGTCCTGTGAACGTTGCAACAGAAAGAATAGACCAAACAAAAGCAAAGGTTCTGTGTCTCTGAGTCAATACTCTGAGCAAACCTTTGCATTCAAGTACTAACCTTTGCCCACCAACTCGAAAGCATGAAGTATGTATTGACGTTTTCTTCACCAAACTGTTCAGCGATGTAAAGCCCTAGTGATCCATATTGGTCATATATGTTTCTTTTGGAGCCATCAGTTAGTATAGCATGAGCGTTATTGATTTCTTTAAACTTTTCTGCAGCCTCTGGGTTATCGGGGTTCTTGTCAGGATGATATTTCAGGGCCAACTTCCTTAAATTGGCAAGAAATGATAAAGAAAACGTTGATGAACAGCAAGAAAAAGATGAAGATAAAAAGATTACATTAGAAACTTGGAAGCAAATTTCTTTCCTGAACAGGACATGCAGACTTAATCTATTCTAGATTAAGGGCTCGTCCACAATTCTGCTTCTCTGGTGCCAGAAAGCATGGGTCCAAGCGCTTTGCCGCTTGACCCACACTTTTTAGGCACGGATCCAGGCAGCTCGACTATGTCAAAACTGTTATTCACATACGAACGGATAATGGTAGATTGCTAGTCTAAATGAAGTCTAAAAATCCTTAGTGGATAAGTGGCACATGTTAAGAAAGAGATTTCAGTAATATGAGTGAAGAATTGACCAGAAGACATTGTGAGTATCTGCAAAATGCACGTATTGGTAATGTTGGAATGCATGCATGCATTTGACTGTTCCAAAGGCATTTGGACATTTCTGACAACTCGTGCCAGAATTCAATGAGAAAGAAAGTTCCTGCATGTGGCACCAGGATATAGAGATCATTGGAGCCCATTATGAACAAACAAAAAAGGCTTCATATATAAGATTTGTTGTACTGTTGACATTTAAAAAAAGATTTTGGAAGGCTAATAATCTACCTTTTGACTTCTTGTAAACAAGTACTGTAATTAGAAGGTGCCCTCTAGTGGCAGTAGAAGTGATTGACTTCTCAGATCCCTGTTCTTGTGAGACACCCACACCCCAACTCACCCAAAATCCAGAATGTAGTTTGTTTTTAAGCATGAAGTACACAAAGACCTGCCAGGAAACCAGACAGATCAGCCACATACACACTTTCAGGAACTTCATCCTCTCAGAACACATCTGCCAAGTAAGCCCTTGGATGGAAGAAAATATGAGCAGGGCTTGTATGTTCAGGCACCCTCAGCCCTGCAGAGGGTCCAGAACTGACCCGAGACACTGGCCTGATCTCTCCCCCCCCCCCTTTTCTTCCTGTGCTTAGTTTATTAATTAGGGTTTTCTTTGAGAAATGCTTATTTATTTGGCATGTAGAAGACTGGCAAATAGTCCCCAAGAAGATGACATCATCATCCCACCTGCGAAATAAGTGATGCAGAAAAGACCATAAATATGGTGCCAAGTGAACCTCTGAAGAGGTTGTCCCATAATCAGGACACCAACACCTAGGAAGCCCTTTCCCTACCTGCCCCCCACCTCACATGATTGGAGAAGTGTATATAGGAGAAGGTGATCTTGCAGATGCATCAATGTGCCCCAGCTATCTACAGTAACCTATTAAAGTTTGGCGCTGAAAAATAATGCTAACTCTTCCTTTGGAAGAGCACCACGGTTTTGACATTTAAATAAAATAGGTGGCTTTGTTCTGGCAAGAACCAAGCTAACTAATAACAGTAGGAAATTTGAAGTCAGGTATTATAGAATTATTATAGTGCATTGCCAACTGGTTAGTTCAGCAGCAGGTTTTTAGATTCATGAATCCAATTAGCATAAGTTAAAGGATCAATTAAATGAAATCCAAGTGTCTGACTCATCATTTTGTCTTGCAAGTATTTACAACTATTCCATTAAGTGTGAATCCCTTTGATATTTCCACTTTATTCAGAGGCAGTCTTTGTTTTTAACCTGTAATTGCTAATAAAGATGGATAAAACACCACTGTCAGTTTTACCATAGATTGCTATGTAAATCATCACTATTCATGTACAACACAAAATAAAATTCAGTTCACTTTGCATTCTTCCATGACAACTCTCTCCTTTAGGGATTAGAGAAACTTTGTGCCCCTCCAATGTGAAAACAACACCAAGACTAAAAAGCAGGAGTCCACAAATATGGTTACCCATGTGGTTACCTATATATGCAACTGTAGAGACCAGCAAGGAAAGCCTTCAGGATATTTTACTACCAGAGAAGTTTTTACAAATCTGCTCAAAGGAACAAGAGAGTGCAGCTATTCACAGAAGAAGCAGAAAGAAAGCACACCTCCTGCAGTTTTACTTAAAAAGGTCAGCCATAGTGACAGGCTATGTCTTATGTGTCAAAGGTTGGAAGGGTTGCAACGCTGTACACCGGGAGTAGCCAACATGCACGTTAATTCTGTGTCCAGGGCAGAGGTCTACCAGCTCCATCTGGTACGCTGGCTGAGACCCTACTTGCCCGCAGATTGTCTCACCGGCGTGGTGGTACATGCTCTCGTTATCTCCTGCTTGGATTACTGCAATGCGCTCTACGTGGGCTACCTTTGAAGATGACCTGGAAACTGCAACTAATCCAGAATGCAGCAGCTAGATTGGTGACTGGGAGTGTCCACCGAGACCATATAACACCTACATTGAAATACCTACATTGGCTCCCAGTATGTTTCTGAGCACAATTCAAAGTGTTGGTGCTGACCTTTAAAGCTCTAAACGGCCTCAGCCCAATATACCTGAAGGAAAGTGTCTCCACCCCCATCGTCCAGCCTGGACACTGAGGTCCAGCTCTGATGGCCTTCTGGCAGTTGCCTCACTGTGAGAAGTGAAGCTACAGGCAGAGGGCCTTCTCAGTAGTGGCGCTCACCCTGTGGAACACCCTCCCTTCCAATATCAAAGAAATAAAGAACTATCTGACTTTTAGAAGACATCTGAAGGCAGCTCTGTTTAGGGAAGTTTTTTTGTTTGATGTTGTTGCTTTTTTATTATTGTTATTGGTGTTCAGTTGGGAGCCGCCCAGAGTGGCTGGGGAAACCCAGCCAGATGGGTGGAGTATTAATAATAATAATAATAATAATAATAATAATAATAATAATTTTCTAACACAGTGCCTTCCAGATGTTTTCGACTGCAACTGTCATCTGCCTTGACCAGCATAGTCAATAGTGATGGGAACCATAAGTCAAAATAACTCAAAAAAACTGAAGGGCACATTAGCTACCCCTGCTACACACATAAGGAGCCATGTTCACGTGCCACTATAATCTTGCTGACCTAACATGGTTTATTTGTACACTGCCCAATTGCTTTTGATTCACTTCTCCCTTGTTTGAGTGGAAGTAACAAATCCAGAAGCTGCAATTAAGCTTGGCTTATATACGTGTTAGGAAACTATTATTTTTAAGCAATTGTGTTGATGCTGCGCCTTTACTTCATTTATATGTTTTATTGCAGTGGTGCCATTAAGCAACCTAGAAAATGTTACCAATAATCACCCTTCTCTTAACAGTGGTAAGTTAATTGTTCACCTTGTTTGCAAGATTTGTGGGTGTGTGAAAGAGTTGTAGAGGTCACAGTGAATATCTGTTGTGGGTTGGGGCTGGAAAATGCTCAGCTGCTTTTACAGTGTAGAAGTTTCATCAGAGGTAGAGAAAAAAACCTAATTTAAGCATGTGCAGGCTTCAAAGCTGAATATCCTAAGATCCCACAAAACTATAGACGGAATAGTTTGAAAACTTTGTGTTCATGAAAGGGTTCAAAAGGAAGCTATTTATGGAAATTAACTGTGATGTTAAGGATGGTTGATATTAATGTATGTGAATATGTGTGTGTTGAGGGGGGGAGGTGGTGAAATGACTATCACATAGGTTATGCTAGAAGTTTTATAAATACCTGTAACATTTCTTGATTTCTTCATGGGATGCCCCCTTCTCAAGACCCAGAAGTTCGTAGAGCGCTTGTCCTGATGTAGATAAAGCACGCTGCCTTTGTTCAGCCATCTTATTAAAGCATTTCCAAGAAATCTAATGTACAATAAAGAATGCCCACAGGGATAATGTTTCTCAAGAGAAATATGAAAATAAAAAATGCGCCAATACCCTGCGTATGCTTTTTCACACTCCACAGTGAATGAATATAGCCAACCAATTCACCATGTGTGGAGCTGCCCATTTTCTAAATGTGTACTAAAGTGCTTTAATACAGAGGATTTTGCCTGGTACTGAACTATTATGTGGTTGCTGCTGCTCCACACCCAGTTTGTGACTATTTCTGTTGCTGTGCAATGAAGATGCTAGTCCTACCTATCCCTCCATGCAATACTTCAATGTTTTAGCACTACTTCCTGGTTCCTTGTTTAGGGAAGTGGATTGTTATCCTGTTCTCATTTCTAGTGTTTTTATTAACCATTGAATACAAGCCTGCAAAGTCCCCTAATGATTTTGAGATGTAAAGTGAACATTTTTATTTTGTTTTATTGCTTTAGTTACCTACATTGTGATTGTGATCTATGTACTTATCACATCACATTACACTTTAAAGATTGACAATTTATACACATGCTCGGCCCAGCCACCTTATCGCCTATTGTTTCTCACTAAGACACACACCATCAAGCACACTAAAATTTCATCTAATATTTTAAAATACCTCATAAAAGCTTCAGATATTTGAATGTTTCAAAATGCACAAACAAAACTTGAACATGAAATCTGAAGATCAGAAAACCATGGTGGAAAAAAGGGAAGACCAGCCATTTCTTAAAAGGCCACTCTAGCCATGAAACTCTGTGGCTTTGGGGGGGGGGAATACCTTCCCCATGCAACATCACATTCCACAGATTACTATTAATTACAGGCAACAAATTTATCAGTTAGTAGCATGATTGAACCCTTACCAGATTGGTCATGTGAGGGAACTTGTGACAGAAAACATACTCACCATGTTTGCATTAATACTGATTAGCAAGCAACCATGTGGTATTAAACTTTATCGTGTGCATGGGCATCCACAGAATTTATTTCTTGGGGAGGGCAAAGCAATACACTGTAAGGAGGGAGCAGGTTTGTTTCGCACCAGAAATTTGAAGAATAATACCTGTGTATTTAATTTCACGTTGCACAAATGCTAGAAGCTGGGAGGGGTGGCAGATCAACCTCCCTCCTTCTGCCAAGGAGCACATTGCTTGCTGCCTCCTGTGCTTGTTGCCTGGCACTGCCTCCACTGCCTCTTCCTCCTTCGCTGACCCTGGCTTCCCCAGGCTGCCTCCAGTCACCTCAAGGCAGTGGGGGCGCCAATTTCTGTGTTAGGGGATATGGACACGAGAGAGCAGGTCCTTCTCTCACCTGGGTTGTTCATCAGTATGCGGATGATACCCAGCTCTACCTCTCTTTCAAATCAGAACCAGTGAAGGCAGTGAAGGTCCTGTGTGAGTGCCTGGAGGCGGTTGGAGGATGGATGGTGGCTAACAGATTGAGGATGAATCCTGACAAGACAGAAGTACTGTTCATGGGGGACAGGCGGTGGGCAGGTGTGGAGGATTCCCTGGTTCTGAATGGCCCCTGAAGGACCAGGTGCGCAGCCTGGGAGTCATTTTGGACTCACAGCTGTCCATGGAGGTGCAGGTCAGTTCTGTGTCCAGGGCAGCTGTCTATCAGCTCCATCTGGTACGCAGGCTGAGACCCTACCTGCCTGCAGACTGTCTAGCAAGAGTGGTGCATGCTCTAGTTATCTCCCACTTGGACTACTGCAATGCGCTCCACGTGGGGCTACCTTTGAAGGTGACTCAGAAACTACAACTAATCCAGAATGCGGCAGCTAGACTGGTGACTGGGAGCTGCCGCCAAGACCACATCTTGAAAGACCTACATTGGCTCCCGGTACGTTTCCGAGCACAATTCAAAGTGTTGGTGCTGACCTTTAAAGCCCTAAATGGCCTCGGTCCAGTATACCTGAAGGAGCGTCTCCACCTCCATCATTCTGCCCGGACACTGAGGTCCAGCACCGAGGGCCTTCTGGCGGTTCCCTCGTTGCGAGAAGCCAAGTTGCAGGGAACTAGGCAGAGGGCCTTCTCAGTGGTGGCGCCTGCCCTGTGGAACGCCCTTCCAACAGATGTCAAAGAGGAGAACAACTACCAGACTTTTAGAAGACATCTGAAGGCAGCCCTGTTCAGGGAGGCTTTTAATGTTTAATAGATTACTGTGTTTTATTTTTCTGTTGGAAGCCGCCCAGAGTGGCTGGGGAAACCCAGCCAGATGGGTGGGGTATAAATAATAAATTATTATTATTATTATTATTATTATTATTATTATTATTATTATTATTATTATCACCTGAACCTCCAAACTGTTAAAATGTACCTCAGGGTCAACCCATACTGAACCAGCTATGCACAGCGGTGGGAACAGGGCCTTCCTCTGCTACTGCTAAATTTGCATTCTGTAAGGGAGGCAGATGTATGTGATTTTCCCTGTCTGAAAGGGAAGCCTCATTAGAAGACTTGCTGCTACCTGACACGGCCAGTGTCAAGGCTCAACCTACCAGCACTGCCTCCATACCTCACACCTCCACTGGCAGAGAAGTGGCACCCACATTGGCACCGATTTCTGGTGAGATTTTGCTGGAAATCGGCACAGGTGCCCGCACAACTTCTCTACGGGCAGTGGAGGAGATGAGGGCACCTACAGGGGCACTTCCCTGGGGGCTTCTGTCACCTGAGGCGGCTCCTTCAACTCGTTTCATGGGTGGGTTGGTCTTGTAAGGCTGAAACCCAGCAGGAAGCCCACTAACAAGAGACCCCCAAGACCTGCCTCTCCTCTTCAACATTGTGGCCTGTTTCTTTACTTGTCTCTCACTCTGACCCAGAGGGGATGAGCAAGCAAGAAACATCTATGGTGAGAAGTAGGAGGAGAAGCCTACTGAGGACATGTTGGCCAAAGGCTGCCAGAAGCTGGAGATGGTACTGACAGAGTGCCAGTCAATTCAGATGCAGTTGTATTAGCCTCCTCACAGAGTAAGAGCGGACCATACCCCTTTCCTGCATCTCAGCGCCTACCAGTGTAGCACAAAGGCTCCCACATTGGCTGGTGGGAGCAAAAGCTAGCACAGCAGTGGTAGACACTGCAACCTGCTTATGGCGCCAGTGCAAGGCCATTCATTGTAGCATCAAAGCTGGTTTGGAATCCTAGGATGCAATCTTAAGAAAAACTGCTACAGAGCCTGGGATTGACTCATTAGTTTCATTTGATTCTGTTTGGACTAACACAATAAATTATCATATTCTACTTTCTTTTCCACATGGAAATCAACCTGTGCTAAGCACTGTACTCCATTTCAAATAAAACTGGTGCTTAGCCTTTTTCTTCTTCTTAACTGCTCATCTAGAAATAGTATCCTGTACCAATTCATACATTATTTACTTGGCCCTGTTTTGCTAGAGATTCAGATTGTGATGATGACATTTCCTTATTGCATACAGATAATAAACCATGGTCATATGCTATCTGCCTTCTCCACAAACCAACAAATTTTACACATGGATCACACTAAACTAATAATTTTAAGAACAACAATTTCATTTCTACTAGGAAATATATTGTTATTTTATAATTCATCACACATCTTTCTGCATTATTGGAATAAACATATTAATGGACAACACTTGTGGCTTATTGATATATTATTTACCCAAAGGAAATAACTTTCACAAGAGATTGTGCCTATTAAATTAAAAGAATGTCAGTAGCATTTTTCTGTAGGGCCTGAGGGGGTCATTCCAGGTCTCTTAATAATTAAGTTGCTGGGTGCGTTGCATGTTATTAAGTAAGAATTATATGTCTGCAACTTGTTTAACATGATAGTTTCAAGGGGATTAGTGTTGCACCCAACAAAACAGACGAGAACAGCATCTGCAATAAGACAAGAGACCAATAAAAAGTGACACAGAACAGCTTTTGTGAACTTCGCAATGCTGTCTGCATGAAATTCCTATATTTGTATTTAAAATGCATTTCTACAGTATATGCTCTTACATAATGCTAATTTTACTATCTTTAAAGTAGAATTCAAATTTCTGAAGCTAGTAGGAAATGACATGCTACTTATAAGCATGATAGGCAGGTAATTACAGCTGCAATCCTAAACACAACTACCAGGGATACAATAGGATTTGCTTCTGAGTATAAACAGTCAGAGGATTGTGTTGCATGGCACTAAAGCTACAATCTTATACACACTTTTTGTCAAGCACCAGGTACACAATAATTAAAGGTTGGTGGAGTCCGCTTTCCTTGGTAGGTCACCCATTTTGCGGACTTGCTGTATGTTCTCCTAAAGGCTGCACCATCTACAGTACAATTCTATGCATCAGATGTAAATTGTATTTTAGCTATTTAGACTTATTCCCAGATAAGTATGCAATGAATTGCTTGCTTTAGAGGAAGCATCATTAAACTCAATGATATTTATATTTGAGTAAGCATGCATAGGTTCATGCTGTAATGCTGCGCACTACTGTACAGTAATGTGGTTAAAGGTTTATTGAATACAGTGGAACTTATGTATGATGAAATTTATATAGGATTGAGCTTCACAGCACCAATCTTACACAATTTTATTTTGCTTTAAGTAACCTATGTGCAGGATTGGTTAACCCATTTACCTACTTACAGAAATATTGTTTAGCTATCTACACTAATGCAAATTATTCAGAGGAGTAAAAGCAAGAATTTGAGGTCACAATCCAACCAAAATAAATATTGAAATCTCAAGTTCAAATTTCAGCAGGAACTAAACATATAGTTAAAGGTTCTTGGCTTTAGGTTGACTAGATCCAGTGTTATATACTCACGTAGTCTGATCCTTTGCACATTTCTCAGAAGCAAATCACATTAAGTTCAGTGACGCTTATCTCCAAGTAAATGTGTGTTGGATCTCAGTTTTAAAACAGTTGCAAGAGAAATTCCCAGCACAGTAAATGGCCACATCCATTATTCTACATTTTAATACAGATAAGGATCAAACCTAAATAATATTAGGCCCTATTCGTACAGATTAAAAACATAAGCATCCTATTCTGATCATTTTTTGTTGAGTATACTCTGCACAAATAATTTAAAAAGAAACACAAAGGTAACATCTACCTGACCAGTTACACACATCACTGTCACTTTAGTCCATTTTTTTTACATTTTTAATTCAGGGCTAGAAGTACAAAAAACATACCTGTTTCTAAAATAGAGTCCAGTATACGTATGGATGCTTCACCAGAACTTGCTACATTACCTTAGCAAGTTAATGCCGTTATACAAACCTTCTTATTCATACAAATAACAAGAAGGAAAGAAAAGCAAGACAAGAGCAAAGGGGAAAATACTTCTCTAGCTGAACCACTTTTATCTAGAAAGGGTGCTGTTTTTCTCCCTTCCTTCCTTCCTTCACATATGGGGTTAAACAGGTCAGTGGGGTCTGGTTACTTTTTGTTACTCTAGGAGCCCATTGGCTATCCCTTCTGAAGGCCCATGAAATAATGAATAAAACATTAATGAGTATAAAGGTTGCTATAGCATGATAGCCAATGACGCCAAAAAGTGCAGCACATCCCAGTTTGATTAGGTTTCATCCTTCACTCTGTTTTGTCTGCCTCTAATACACTTGCTGAGCTTATTTACAAGTAAACTTGCTTCTGGTAGCATGTTCACTGCTTCAAAAGGCACTAGAGACCTCTTTTTTTAAGATGACCAAAAAGCTTGAGAAAATTAATTGGAATTTGGAATTTCTTCCCAGAAGACCAGGGAGATACTGAGTTAAATTAACAGTCGTTTCTGTTCCACAAACAACAGGAGATGTGTTTCATGTCTGCTGCAATGAAATAGAATGTGAATCATTACTGGAGCATAATCTGAGTAATGGTCTCCCCAAAAAACTCATTCCTGGAACCTATGAATTTGTAATATGAAGGAAACACTTCTATTGATAACACATACAATGCCTTTCCCTCTCTACTAGATAACATGATTGCCAAGTAGATTTCAACAGTAGCACTTTAACCGCTGGCCATTGTTAGTTCTCTCCTTGGGGACGAGGAACCTGTTCGACTCCAGTTCCCATCAACGGTGGACGTTCATGCTCCGGCACCAGGGACGGAGAGCAGGTGGGGGCGGGGCTGGCACGCGTCCCGGGGCGGAGTGCGCTGCCTGCACTCTATGTCATGGGTAGGCAAACTAAGGCCGGGGGGCTGGATCCGGCCCAATCGCCTTCTAAATCCAGCCCGTGGATGGTCCGGGAATCAGCGTGTTTTTACATGAGTAGAATGTGTGCTTTAATTTAAAATGTATCTCTGGGTTGTATGTGGGGCATAGGAATTCATTCATCCCCCCCCCCTAAAAATATAGTCTGGCCCCCCACAAGGTCTGAGGGACAGTGGACCAGCCCCTGGCTGAAAAAGTTTGCTGACCCCTGCCGTAACATATATGCTCTATGATCGGTAATGAAATGTTGTGCAATGTCACAAATGGTGCTTACACTCACCCTATATCCAGCTTTCTTTGGTCTTTTCAGACCCAAATCTAGTTGGAGAGGATAAACCAGCAAAGATGCCCCATGTTGTTATACTGTAGTTCTGTGCTGCCTTATGAAACATGATAGTCTAAGGTTTGCTTATTGACCACCTATCAAGTACATTCTGTAGGCCTACAGCTCCCTCTGGTGTTGTACAGTAGCAAATTATTTATGTCTGATGTACATCCTCAGGCAGGGTTAATATTTCTTTGCAACGTAATGTCCAGTGTGTGTCAAAAGAAGAGAATTGTGAATGTTAACATACTACAAATGTTAACTCCTTATTATTTAGAAAGATGTTGGATCCAAGGATGGAGGGGGACAAGACATGGGTTTTGATACACTATAGTCTGTGCAAACACCATACATTAAAAGCACATTTAAAGCACACACACACACGGATAATCTACAGAACTGTAGTTTCTTAAGAGTGCTGTGAATTGAAGCTCGGTGGGAGCAGACTAAAGTTCTCAGAATTCTTTTTGGATGGGATGTGTTTTAAATGTGACACTCATTTTATTTATAGACAAATCAGAGTCTATTTTGTATTGCCTTTGCGTTGTTTTAAATATGGATTTATCCGCACTGGAGTTTCCTGCATTGTTGCAGCTATTTGTGTTCTTATTTAAATTGCTAAGCTCACATGACATTGCCGTCAACACCAATCTCAGTGCTTTACCCCTGTAAATGTAGGTTTACCTAATACAGGGACAATATAAGAAGTTTGAGAAAATCAGGCTCCAAACCACTCCGCTTAGGGTCACACATGATTTGATTTCTGTGGTTTTGCATGGGTGGTTCAATTATTCCTTTCTGTTACTCCCCGTTCCATGCTTGCTACTTCCTCAATGCTTTTATTTCTTTTCCAGCTGTTCCTGTATTACCAGTGTACTCCTGAACTGAGGAATATTTTTTTTCCTGTTGATCCTTCATATTTCCACAAAACCAGAAAACTGCAGAAGTGTGTGCTGAGAATTTACCATTGCCCCTGTGTGCTTTTGCACACAGGGCAGGGATTTTTAAAAAACAAAACAAAAGGGGCTTATCTACATTTGATAAATTGGTCAATCGCCTATCCTGGGTTACTTCATAACTGGATTACTGCAGTGTGCTTTATGTGGGGTTTTCCTCTCATCTGCTTGCAGTTATTGTGGAATATTGCAGTATGATTGCTGACAGGAGTGAGACCTTGTCAGCATATAACATCTGTTCTCATAGATCTGCACTGGTTGCCAATTCACTACTGGGCCAGGTTCAAACTGTTGCTTTTAGTATATAAAACTTTGGACCACTTTACCTACGAGATCACCATGCCCTACATCCACCCACTTGACTGCTTCGATCTGCAGAACTGGCACTGTTCCAGATGCCACATAATGCCCCTCAGTGCTTTTTTCTGGGGGGATGCAGGGGTACACATACCCCTAAACATTTTGTGAATCTTTGTACTTTTGAACATTTACTGTATTTATTTTTCCTGATTTGACCTATAAAATGGTGATTTTCTTGAGTCAAAATGAGAGTACCCCTAAACATTGTTTAAGGGGGGGGGAGCACTGATGCCCCTTCTGCATTTGTAAAAAAATCAATATTCTAGTGTGGCAGCACCTACACTCTGTAACTCCCTGCCTATTGATATCAGACAGGTGCTTCCACTATATCCTCTTTGGCACCTGCTAAAAACATTTTTGGTTAGACAAGCCTACTAAGACATGCAGAATGTTCATGTATGTTTTACCAGTAATTTGTTTTTGGGTTTTTGCTGATTTTGTTTTTTGACTGTTTAAAGAATTATTTTTACTGCCAATTTTATTGTTTTATTGTCTTTGTACTGTAAATGTATTTAGAACTGCTGTTTAAATTTGCCTTGAATACCTGCTGCTCCTTTTAAAGCACACAAACAATAGAAGAGCCTGCTGGATCAGGCCAATGGCCCATCTCATCCAGATCCAGCATCCAGCAGCCAACTAGATGTCGATTGGAAGCCAGAAACCATATATTCAGAAGCATTCTGCTTCTGACAGCAGGGGTGCAACATAGCCATCATGGTTTGTAGTCACTGATAACATTATCCATGAATTTGTCTAATCCTCTTTGAAAGTAATCCAAAATACATACAACTGGGGTTATTTTTTAAATGCTTGGTAGATGCAATCATAGATCTCCCTCATAATGCTGACTGAATGCCAGACGGAGACCAGACGTTAGCTCTGCATGATGCCTTAACTTAGTGTCTTAAATATATATATATGAAAATATTGTAGTTTATTCACAGCACAACCCTTATGCAGGTTTACATAGAAGTCCCATTTAGTTCAATGAAATGAACTCTCAGGTAGTTGCTTTAAACACCATCTCCAACTCCTTGAAAGATTCCAGCAATGGTGTCTCTGAAAATTTTTACACATCACTTGGGAAGACAGGTAAACTAATGCCAATGTACTGGAAGAAGCAAAGATTACCACTGTCAAGGCAATGACTTTTCAACATCTTCGTTGGACTGGTCATGTTGTGTAGATGCCTGATTATTGTCTTCCAAAGCAAACTTAAAAATGGAAAGCGTAATGCTGGTGGTCAACAAAAGAGTTTTAAATATTCTCTCTCAAGTCAAATCTAAAAAAAAGTAGTATAAACACAGACAACTAGGAAACACTGGCCTGCAAGCGCTCCAGTTGGAGAACAGCCTTTACCAAAGGTGTCATGGACTTTGAAGACACCCAAACTCAGCATGAAAGGGAGAAACGTGCTTAGGCACATTTGGCAAACCCTCACCTTGATCAACTCCTGCCCGAAAACCTATGTCCCCACTGTGGAAGGACCTGTAGATCCAGAATTGGCCTCCACAGTCACTTACGGACTCACTGTTAAGGCCGTGTTCATGGAAAACAATCTTACTCGGCTACGAGTGATCACCAAAGAAGACTCTCAGGTAAGTGTATGTAGGATGGCAAACCCAGTGCTGAGAAGACCCAGCTTCCTTACTTATATGTGAAGCATTTTTACCTTGGGAAAAGCTGGTGTTTCTATGAAGAATAGTGAGAATTAATTATACTTTGCTGTTGTCTGTGATACTGTCTTCATACTGTGTTTGCTTTTCCTGTGTTTTTGCATAAGCTTTCGGATCCCATTTGTTGTTTTCCATAGTGGTAGCAAATATTTGCATTTGTGGGTTTGGAAACATATTATTTCACTCAGCTGTCTAATCCTGTGTTCCTGAAGAATTCTCTTTAGCTGTTAAATAAAGAAGTACTTAAAAGAAGAGGTTGCTTTGCTTGGTGGTGCACCATATTTCTTTACAATACCAGGTCGCTCTTGGCTATCTCTTTCTCTTCTGTGTTTTTATACCAGAAATGTTCTGGTTTATTTTTGTCCCACTTTTATTCCTCTATAGCTCCTCCGGAAAGCAATAATGTGGTAACACTGGGGAAGCATAACAAAATGAAATAAAGCAGCACAAATCTACCACCAGTACACCATGATTGTGTCAAGAATATGTTGCTGAAAACAATAACATTTGTCCGGAGGGGCCCTTAGTCTAACCAGCAGTGTTAAAAGGTATGAAGAGATCCTAGATCCACAGAAAAACTCACTGAGGAAATTATAATGACGCAGGCATCTCCTCAGCATTCAAGTTATCTTTTATTGCAAGGTATTTCTTGTTATGGACTCCATTAACCAATAAAGCTAATCTAGGCATTGGCCTATTTCCAAGGAAAATAGCTTATCCATGACAGATAAATACAATGCAGTTACAGAATCATAAAGATACAGATGTCTAATATTTAGTCCATGGTTTGGCATATTATGTGGTATTGAATTTCTTATTTAATCACTATAAGCAAAGACAATGATTCAGGTACACGTACTGAAAAACTTCAGCAATGAAGTGCTGGAATCAGCGGTGCCAACTTGAATAAAATATTGGGGGGGCAGGCCCACACAATCAATAATATGACGCGGTGCACACACACCCATTTGAATGGCAATGCCCATCAACTCGCGAGGGAGGGGAGTGAAGACCCCATAGCCCCTAGAAGTTGGCTCCTATTCCTGGAATGCCTGTGTTTATAGGTAGAGTTTTACTATGGAAGTAACCCTGTTCGGCAGTGGAATTTGCTACCAAGGAGTGTGGTGGAGTCTCCTTCTTTGGAGGTCTTTAAGCAGAGGCTTGACAGGCATATGTCAAGAATGCTTTGACGGTGTTTCCTGCTCGGCAGGGGGTTGGACTGGATGGCCCTTGTGGTCTCTTCCAACTCTATGATTCTATGATTCTAACCCCCTTCTCCAAAACAGGCTTGTAGACAGAAATGTTGTTTTTAATATTAATTATTATTATTGTGAAAAGGGAACCTTAAGGAGGTAGTGCCATATTGCAGAGCAGCCAGAACATAAATACAAGCAGCCTTGTAAGCTTGAAGTTAAGTCTTCCTGGATCAGACAAAAGGCTTGTTCAGTCCAGCATCCTATTCTCATAGTGGCCAATGGGATGCCTATGGAAAGCACTCAAAGAGCAGATTCACTTCAGTGCTCCACACAGTGGTCTAAATCACCCTTAAAATTGATTTATGCCAGCAAAAGGGAGCTCATTTATAGATGGTATTTAACACCAATAAAATTAGCACAAATACACCCAGGAACTTCACCAGCTGGTGAGGCTGGTGAGGTACATATATTCATATATGGTGGGAGTGTGACAAAATTGTGGTTGTCAGTTTTATGTAAGATTAGCAAAATTACTAAGCAGCAAATAGAAATGACACCATAACTAGCTTTATTGAATATATTTCAAGGTAATAACTCAAATCTGCATGATAAAGAACTCATTAGTCATCTGCTATCAGTACCTAGAAATACTATAGCTAGAAAAATCTCTCAGGGGTTTAACTTTACTATGTATGTAAGTCTTCCAGATAATAATGAATCTTCGCCAACAGCATATAACTATAACTATATATGGCTAGAGTGACCCCACAAAAGAAAAAGGATTTGGGTTTCTATTTCCCCCCTCTCACATTCTCATTCACACAAACACATCCTGCTCTTCATCTATATATATAAAGGGGAAGGTAGGGGATTGTAAATCGAAGGGGGGGGATTGAAACCTAGGTTAAAAGGGGCACGACTGCCCTTACTTAAAATGGCCACCGAAGCCTCGCATGTGACACAACGCCCACTAAATTATAAAGCGAAAACCCCTCGCTGTGCCCCCAAGTGCGTGTTAGGAGAAATGATGCTGCCAGGCGTTTATTAATGCAGCTGCCGGGAGAGGCTTTGGGCTTTGGCTTTGGGGGTGGAATGGCTGTTTTGGTGGTTGTTGGACAGTTGCTCCCCCCACCCTACGTCAGCCCATGACCTATTTGGGCTCCTCCTCCCCCCACCTCCCACCCAGGGCTCTATTCGGGATAGTATTTAAAGGGCTGTAGAGCTGAGGCCTGGTCTGTAAAATGGAGCCGAGGCCTAGTCTTTAGGCTATAAAGTAGAGGCGAGGCCTTGGCTTGGGCTAGTATTTAAATGTGACCCGAGGCCTCCGCCCTGTATCTCTATTCCTTGGCCCTGGCCCCCTTCAGATCCCCCTGAGCCTCAGAGTCTTGTTTTACAGGATCTCGTGGCGGAGGCGGGGTTTGTGGGTGTGGCCCGTTGTGGTGTGGCCCGTTGGCTAATCCCTGTGACTGCCCCCACATGTCCCGATCCATGATCTATTCTGTTTCTCTCCCCCCCCCCATGACCGGTGTATCTCATGACATTTTGAAGGATGGTATTTATTTTTGTCTTGTGGTTATTTGGTGGGGGATTTTTTTGGGGGGTAGTGGTGCTAAATTTTAAATTAAAAACCCCTTGCCGTGCCCCCAAGTGCGTTCCTGTGGGTTATCCCCCCCTGGCCTAGTGGGGGCCTGGCAGGGGGCTACACAAAACAAAGGCAATGCTGCGGCCTGTGATCCATGCGCTTGTCCTCCCCCCCCCGGTGCCTAGTGGGGGCCTAGCAGCCTGACAGGAGCCTAGGGGTCTGATAATGGCCGCCTTGGTGGTTTCAGTTGCTTGGTTGATGATGTCATTTGGTTTGTGGGTGTGGCTTAGATTTAACAGGAAGGGAGGGGTGGAGGAGGGTATAACGCCACTTGAGGGCGCTGTTTGACTTGGTGGAAAACCAGGTTTCTACCCGCCCAGATGCGAAATTTGAGGGATTTTTGTCCCCAACGGCGCTTGGGGAGTGGCCTGGATCGTTGTGTCAAAATTTCAGGACGATCGGTCAAGCGGTTACGGAGAAAAGTGAGACCGACACTTTGAAGATTTTTACATTTATATATATATATAGATTATTATTATTATTATATTTTAACCAGTAATGCTCAAAGTTTGAGCAGCAACCACCTGATTACTATAATGAGTTATGCATGGAGCTACCCTTGAAGATAGTTTGAACGTTCCAACTAGTGAAGAACTGTGCTCCGAGAGTTCCAACTGGTTTATCTAAGTGGGTCTAAAGCAGGCATGTCAAACCTGCGGCCCTCCAGATGTTTTGGACTACAATTCCCATCTTCCCCAACCACTGGTCCTGCTAGCTAGGGATCATGGGAGTTGTAGGCAAAAACATCTGGAGGGCCGCAGGTTTGGCATGCCTGGTCTAAAGGTAAAAGTAAAGGTAAAGGGACCCCTGACCGTTGGATGACTCTGGGGTTGCGGCACTCATCTCACTTTACTGGCCGAGGGAGCCGACATTTGTCCGCAGACAGTTTTCCCGGGTCATGACTAAGCCGCTTCTGACGAACCAGAGCAGCGCACGGAAACGCTGTTTACCTTCCTGCTGGAGTGGTACCTATTTATCTACTTGCACTTTGACGTGCTTTCAAACTGCTAGGTTGGCAGGAGCAGGGATTTGAACTGCCGTCCGCCAACCTTCTGATCGGCAAGCCCCTAGGCTCTGTGGTTTAGACCACAGTGCCACCCAAGAACACCCAAGACCACAAAGCTATATTACCGTTATTCAGAAGGAGTTATATTTACAGCATATTATATTAATTTCTGAGCCCAGCTCAAGGTGTTGTTGTTTGCCTTAAAAGCCTAAATGGTTGAGAATCTAAACATCTGATGGACCTCCTTCTTCCATACCAACCTGTGCATGCATCTTCAGCTGAGACTTCCATCTGTCGGACAGGTGCATCTGTAGAACATGGAGGAGAGGGGTCTTTCCATTAGCAACTTTCTATTTTGGGAATGCTCTCCCAGAGGAGTTAGTGGTCCATCTGCACTATAAACAGTACATTATAACTGAAAACAGTCATAGCTTTTCCCAAAGAATATTGGGAACTATGGTTTGTTGAGGGTGCTGAGAGTTAGGAGACACCTATTGCCCTTACAAAGCTATAATCAGCCATAGCTGCCAAGTTATCCCTTTTTTTAAGGGATTTTCCCTTATGCTGAATAGGCTTCCTCGCGAGAAAAGGGAAAACTTGGCAGCTATGTAATCAGCTTAATAATCAATCCCTCTTCCCAGAGAATTGTGTTGCAGTCCAACAAAATATAGAGGGTCACAGGTTCCTTATCGCTGACCTAGCTGATGCAGACTGAAATCTGGCTGTAAACCTGAATTGGCCTCTATACCTCATCTCCAGTGCCTAGCACTCCTCTGGTGTCAAATAAATGCTAAGTACCGACAGTAAATGGAAGCATGCTGTTGCCCCAATTAACTGTATCTCTTCCCTTCCAACTTACAAATGATCTGATTCAGTCTTTAAGATATCTATTATTTCTAATAGGGTTACAATTCAAATGGTTTATTAGAGTGCAGATCAAGAAAAATGAACAGCAGTGAAAACTGCTCATGTAGAAAATAAGGAGGTTTTAGAACAAGGCTATAACAAAGAGGGCGCTTTAAAAAATTGTTATCTGTCAGCTTTTGAGTAAGAGTTAAAAGCTTGGTAAGCAACCTTTCTTGACAGGCATTACTATATAACCCACGTTTAAGTTGCCTTTAAAACACTGTTTCAAAGCAAATTGAAAGTAGACACCTTGTTTGCAGTGACAACATTGCTTTCATATAAAAGCTGCGGGGTTGGAATTTGAGTCATACATTTCTACCATTCAGATTTTATGTATTTTCTAAACATGGTTGCTAGTCAAACATTAGGCGAAACAAATTTTCTGACCAATCTTAAAGAGGTTTTTTTTAAAAAAAACAAAAACAAAACAATTTGCAGAAGATAATTCCTAAGATACATATTTAGAAGAAAAGGACATTAAAAATATGACACAGATTTAACAGAGCAATCATTCAGGCTGGATCTAGACACATCAAAGAAGTGTTTCAGTTAAATGCGTTGCGAACTTTGTATGAGAAATCAGGTTAGGAAAAATGGAACTCCATAGCGCCATCTGGTGCCACAGGGTCATAATGCATATACAACACATATAAAGCGCTTTTTGCAGCCTCTTGCCTGACACATTTCCCATAGCTGTCAACTTTCGGATTTGAAAATAAGGGATCAGCAGCCTCACCTGTCCTGGGGACAGTCTACGGTATATCTAACAATCCAGGATAGCAGCAGGAAACGGCGCTGGAATAAGGGAATTTCCAGCAAAAAAAAGGGAGGGGTGACAGCTATGCATTTCCTGTGCTGCTAGGCTGGTGTGGTAGAATGGGAAGTATTTGATTCTGTGGGATGTGAAACACAAGAGCAGTCAAGTACAACATCCCTATAGTGGACATAAAAGGGGATGTCTGCACCAGCCAGTCGGAACTTCCTGCTTCTCCTAGGCTGGGGCAGACTTCCTCTGCATGTGACTAGAGGTGGCCATGACCCAGGTAACAAAAGAGCAGGACTGGTCAGCCATCTCTCTCTCTCTCTCTGACCACATTCGTCGAAGATGCAACATCTGCTTAGCCTCAGATGCTCTCTTGGCTTGCAGCCAAGAGAGGACAATGGAGCTGTCTCCTTATGGGATAGTTTCCAGACGTATATTACTTTTCTAACTTAAGTCTACCTTCTGGGATCCAATTGTGAACAGAATGTGTGAGTAAACTCTTTTTTATACTTTAATAGAAGACTCTGTCGTGTCTATCTTTTTATGAGTGACTAAATGGGGAATTACCAAAAGGAAAACGTATTTTAGAGGCTTTAGCGAGCCTGAGCAAACGCATCTGCTGTGCAAGTTTAAAAAAGGGGAATGTTCCTCTGCTAAATTGTAGAATTTGTTAACACAAGTTGGAAAGGATATAATCAAACAATATATCCTCTCCTGCATCCCTGAACACGGATTCCTCTAAGTCAAACTTGGGGGTGGCATGTGTGAGGGTCCTGGATTAGGCTCTTGAGGTCCCAGACTGTTAGCCTCAGGTTCTGTGGGCTCCAAACCATCAGTCCTTGGGCTCTGATGACTCAGAAATACCAGTGGCAAGAGCCGGACCTGATTCTCCAGTTGGTGGTACAGTCACCTCAGACTTGTCTGGCTTATTCTCTTTTGACTCTGAGCTCAATACCATGATACAAATGCTCCTCAGTTGGTAAACCTCTAAGTATGGGTTTGCACTATTAGTCAAATAGTAAATTCCTGTATCAGGGGAAACACCTCTTATTTGCACTCTGCTTGCAGTTTCTGTAAAATTAATTGACTGAAAATAAGAGTTCTAATTGCACTTTTAAAAGGTTGCTAATTAATTTTAGTAAAGAACAAGATTTCATTTCATTTAAATGATCCATTGTGAAATGTGAACCACATTCTAAAATGTTTTGAACCAATATTGTAATAGCCACTCACAATTAGCATGTTATTTAAATATTAGACTTGCACATAGTGAGATGTCATTCCCACCCCACAGTTGTACGAGTTGCATGGATTCTGCACTCATGTGCAAATTAAACTCATCCAATAGACACTACAAGCATTGTATTTAATTAAAACAAATATTATTCTTTGAAAATAAGAAACTTTGAAATATATTCAGCTTCTGATTTTTCTAGGCTTGTATCATAATGTAGTGTAGATGTTGGCAATGTGCTCACACAGGCTGTCTGTACAGCTGCATGTGAAGTAATGGATAGAATAATGTAAGCTGGCACAAACTGGCATGGGACATCAGGGAAAGAGCCTGCCTTACACTTTAGGTATTGTAAGTTTACCTGTGGGCTCTCAGCATCCTCAACAAACCATAGTTTACTGTGTGTTTGCCTATATTTGCATTCCCATTTAGTGTCTTGGGCCCAGACAGAAAAACAACTGCTTTCTCTATCAGGCATAGGCAACCTTGGCTCTCCAGATGTTTTGGAACCACAATTCCCATGATCCCTAGCTAACAGGCCCAGTGGTCAGGGATCATGGGAGTTGTAGTACCAAAACATCTGGAGAGCCAAGGTTGCCTATGCCTGTTCTACATTGTTCTTTGCTGAACTAAACAAATTCCATGGCTTTCAGTATCACCCATATGGCAATGATTTTGAGATGATGTAGAGATATCAGACAGAGAGATATAGCAAAGGGTCAAATGTCAAAATTGCATAATCATTAACCATACTGTTGACCAGGTACATGTAGATGACTTTATTTTTATTCCTCCATCTCCTTTGCTTTTAATCCTTTACCAGATAATATTGCTTTGCTCTACACAATATCCTTGGTGAAAAATGTTGTTCATTCTCTGGTAATCATCTCCTTGATACCTTCCTAACCTCATGAGGCTCTGGTAACAGGTGTACCCCAGCCTGGAGAATTCATATCATAAATCACAATTATTACCTGATTGTATCAATACTGTGGCCTATCAGTTCACCCGTCCATTTTTGCTACAGGGCTAGAGTTCTGTATGCCATAGCAAGTGTAAGGTGACAAGCAGAGACAAGCTGAGAAGAGGAAACAAAAGACGGTGGAGAAGAGGCGTGGTAAGCTAAGGAAATATTTTCCTTTATCACAGTTCTCTCAAATTTCAAAGAAAATTATTCAGGAACTCTGTTTTCTCTCTCCTTCTCATACTTTGACACCTTCCATTGTGCAATCTTGGATCTTGCATTATACTCCACTTGCATATTTGTTTTGGCACCAGGAGCAGGAAGTGGCTAGAGTTCCATGGGATTGGTGCTGTTGGTGTTTTCAATTGTTTATGTTTCTTCTGGGAATTCTCCCCCTCCTTTTACATATATAATGTTATAGTCTGGCACGTGGGGTTTGTTTGGAGGGATGTTGTTACATCAGTTCAGTTGCCCTTTAAACACACTTATATGTAACAGTATGGGAGTGATTTCAGCATGATGCAATCTATGTGGTCAGGGTTGTTTTTGAGGGTCTTTTCTGCATAATTGTCATCCAGAATTGCCAGCAGGGAAGCTTTCAATTCAGTGTGAAAGGCCCATGTGATTGGCCTCTTGGTCATACTATTGACATGTTTATCCCTGTAGAGCAGGAGTAAACAATTTTGGAAAATGTCCCACACTACTGGATGTTTGTGTGGAAAGCACTGTGCCTTAAAAAAGTAAAAATAAAATCAATTATAAACAACCTGATAGCATGTCCAGACATACAATCTTGTTCTTGCTAATTCTTAAGATGCTTTATGAAGGAACATGCATTCTAGGCATTTATAATGTGTCAGTGATTTAGCATTATGTCTCAGTCTGATTAAAAGCCTGGAAATTAATTGGTGGTACCCTTGGATTTAGTAATTCCTCTATATAAATAAAAAACCATGAACAGCACTACATCATTTGTAGAAGAATTATGGTTCCTCAACTATTGGAAAAGGAACGTACCTTCTTATATGAAACACAATTCCCCTTTAGTAAGAATGTTGCTTTTTTGATAGTTTTCAAGCGATGCCAAAATTGCGTATCTCCAATAAGTTGCATTCTGGCTTCCACTCTTTTAAACTTTTATATAAATGATTTGCTGCCATAATTAGGCAATGAAAAAACCCCTTCTCTGGTAATTAGGAAAAAAGAGATCTCAGTCTTGATGTATGCAGATGATTTAGTGCTCCTCTCTCTTTCCCAATTGGGCCTCAAAATCTATTTGAGGTATTCAGCACATACTGTAATCATGTCTATCTATAAATTACTCTCAAGGCCAATATTATGATTTGGAGCAAACATAGTCCTAGGTATAAATGGTGTTCAAATCAGCAAGCTAGAACAAACTTACTTGTTTAGATACCTGGTGTACTCTTTAGTAAAACCCTCTCTTGGAAGTGTCATATGTGTATACACTGCTGGAGTCCATAGCTGCCAAGTTTTCCCTTTTCTCGCGAGGAAGCCTATTCAGCATAAGGGAAAATCCCTTAAAAAAGGGATAACTTGGCAGCTATGCTGGAGTCTAAGAAGGTAACTGGGCGGAATGAGTGAGTTCTTAGGTATTAGGGATGTCTGAAGTGTACCAGTGATTAAGGGTCAACAGCACGCCAGGAGTGCTGGAGTTTCTTCCCAGAAGACTTACATTATACTATACAAAGCTGTATACAGTACAAGACTAATTATTTACTTATTTTTATATCCAGATTTTCTTCTTTCATGGAACCCATGGTGGCATTCATGTGGTTCTCAAGGCAGTCCCAGAGTAGACCCAGCCCTGCTTAGCTTCAGCAAGGCTGTGGTTTCCTGTGCTTTCTTCACACATACCCTGCAACCTATCATTTTTGTGAGCTGAAGCAGTATGATAAGAGCCATTGTTTTCCATAGCTTACAACACAATTCTTTTCTCATGCTAATCCTTTTTGGGCGAACAGGTTTTGTAGGTAATTGAAGCACTACAAAACCATGCAAACAAAGGCGAGAATGCAATGAAAGTGAGCAATTGTCAACAATGACTCTTATCATGTCACCTTGAGTCCTTCATCTCCTGCCATCTCGCAGAGAACAGGCTAGAAATTGACAAGGCAGTTGTAGGATGGGTTGAGGGGAGAGGAAAGAAGGAACTGGAGACACACAAAGCGAGGCTGAGCCTGAGAAGTGTGTTTTTGAGTGCAGCAGCAGCTGCAAACAAAAGAGCCGAGTGCAACTTGAGTCCCTTCAAAATGTAACTCAATTTATGTGAGATTCTTTAGGTAAGATAATTAAAGCAGGGGCGAGGAGGGGGAGGAAAAGTCGGTTGGATGTTGCGGCCATGAAGTCTGCATTCAGTCAGAACATAAGTAGAGATTTTCTCCTCACGAGGTGCTGGAGAATGAAGAAGATCGAAGCTTTCTAGGGAAAGAAAAAGAAGATCCTATATACTGAGCAGGGAGACAGAAACGATTGTGAAGAAAGCACCCGCCCTCCCTTTACTCTCCCTTAGCAAAGCAACGGGGGGTAAGCCAGGCGGGTGGAATGACGTCACGACGCACAAGCTCCGTCGGCGGCCCAGCTGCGCATAGGCGCGCCGACACACAGCCTGCCCGTCCGCTCGCCCGCCCTGGCTGGTGCTTCCCTGGGCGCGTGCGCTCGCCTTCGCTTGAGGCTTGCGCCTGACTGCGGGCGCGGGAGAGGCAAAGGCGGCCTCTCTCTCCTGCACGCGCAGCTGCTCTCCCCCCACTGACGCTTCCGTCGCCTCCACCACAGCTGCGGCATCACCAACCGCCACTACCTAGCCCCTCCCCTCGCGCGGGGCCGCGCCTCGTGCCGGACAATAGCGGCGCTGCCGCAGCCGAGTTGTGTCTCATCCTAATCAGCCCGCCGTCGCAGCTCTCGCAGCGACCCGGGCCCGCTCGCCGGCACCCATGAGCGGCGGCACGCGGCCGTCCCGGCTGCGGAGCTGACCGGGGGACTCGAGACGGGACTTGCCGCCGCTGCCGTGGCTGCTGCTTCTTCTCGTCCTTTTCCTTCCTCCTCGGCGCTTGCTTCCCCCTCAGCCTTCCCTAGGGCTGCGTCGGCGATCGCGGAGCGGGGTGGGCCGGGGTGCGGGGAAAGCCCCCTCAGCGCCGCTTCTCTTTCGACTGACCCGTTCCCGGCGCGTGTTCCCTGGGGCAGGTGAGGGCGGCGGGCCTGGCCTCGCTTCGCTCCGGGAGCCTGGCCTGGCTTTTGTGGGCGCTCCAGAAGACGAGGCGGCGGCGGCGGCGGCGGCGCCTCCGTTTCAATGGAAGTATGTTACCAGCTGCCGGTGCTGCCTCTGGACAGGCCGGTCCCGCAGCATGTCCTCAGCCGCAGAGGAGCCATCAGCTTCAGCTCCAGCTCCGCTCTCTTCGGCTGTCCCAACCCCAGGCAGCTCTCTCAGGTGAGGCGGCCCCGAACCCCCCCCCTCGCGCTTCTCCCTCCCCTGCAGAAATGGGGTGGTGGAGGAGTCCGTGGAATTGGGGAGTTTGCAAAACGCACGAGATCAGCAGCAAATATGCCGAAGAGGCGCTTGCCTCTGCGGAATACGCTCTTTGCTCTCTGTCAAGTTTTGTCATTTGTAGTGCTGGGTAGAAATGCACTCCAAAGTACATAGGGATGGATGCCTTTGAGGTGCTTCACTGTACAGTACATTTATACAGTACAGTATTGTCCTGCTTTTGTTGACACGTTTCGCCAAGGAAAGCTACGGTAGCTTCTGCTTTTATGGTTGTCTTCTACTAAATGTTCCTCGGCTAAATAATACTGCTGAGAATCTGGAGGGGGAGCTACCAGCTGGCTATTGCCAATACACTTGTGTTTTTATTTTGTAAGACAGCTGTAGTGACATCTTTTAAAGACTTTTTTTTACCCTTCATGTCAGAGTAGTTATAAAAAATTACACAGGGTGTGATTCAGTCAAGGTTTTAGATGGAGAATTAGTTGTTTACATTTGACTGGATTGCGGCCAGTCTCTTAAATGTTTTGTGAAATATTGGATTCCTTCCCTAGCACCATATGGACTAATGTACAGTATAATGTTCTTCCCTTATCAACCACTGAAAGCTTTTAGATAGAACTCTCCTAGATTTGCAGTGGTTTCTAAAAAAACATGTTGTCTATGTAGTTCACATTGAAGTATCCCATTGTGATTAACACATTTAACCATAATAAATGTAGGTAGGCGGTGGAGTGTGGAAAAATAGATTTTGTTGCCATTTTTGGCTCTCTTCTCTTCATATGTTTTCAGGAATCATTTGCCAATCTGTTGTTGCCCCGATGCAGTCTGCTGAGATTTCCCTGCAAATGATAACAAATCTCTGAACTTTAAAGCATCTGCCCAGAATAAGATATAATGTGCTTGTTTTATTGTCTGATTTGTGGGTATTCTCAAATAGCATAACCCTTGTGTAAGTTTGTACGCCGGCTCCCTCGGCTAATAATGCGAGATGAGCGCCGCAACCCCAGAGTCGGTCACGACTGGACCTAATGGTCAGGGGTACCTTTACCTTTACCTTTGTAAGTTGACTCAGAAGTAATCTGATTTTATTTCTTTATTTGTAAAACTATATACTGCAATAGAATATTGTACAACAGCTACAAAGGCCTGTGGGTACAAACAGTAAGTGGGGCTTACTTCAAAGAGGTGTGTATACGATTGAGGTCTAAATTGAGTATTTTCTAAACTTATTTAGGCTTCAGTTTTATACCCACTACCCTGGAAATAGGCCCCATTGAACTCATGCTGAGGTGATATGTATAAGATTGAACTGTTGGGTATCTAATACTAAGAGAAGAGTAAATCCAAGGTTTTGCCTCTTCCTCTGGTGCATAATAATAGCACGTCAGAGTTTGTTATAGAATATGTTTGTTAGGGAATATTCATTTTGATAGAACATACATAGTTGGCCCAATGTTTAAAGTGCTAGCAGATAGGGCTACTTTTATGAACATTGCCTTAAGAGTGGAATGAAAAGTATGTAAAATATAGTTATTTAGAAGAAGTACAGATTTTGTTTGGTGGAGATTCTCTTATTGGGAACTACATACAGGTAGGTAGCCGTGTTGGTCTGCTGTAGTCGAAACAAAATTAAAAAATTCCTTCTAGTAGCACCTTAGAGACCAACTAAGTTTGTTATTGGTATGAGTTTTCATGGATCTGAAGAAGTATGCATGCACACGAAAACTCATACCAATGACAAACTTAGTTGGTCTCTAAGGTGCTACTGGAGGGATTTTTTTTTATTTTGTGTGAACTACCAGTACATGTTATGCATTAACTGTCCTGAGGTCTTTGTAAAGAAAATTAACTTTAAGGTTTAACGTTGAAACTGCGTGGGAAGAGGGTGGTTACTTCTTTTCCTCTCTGTCATTTTTCTTTGCTAATCCCCCCCCCACAACAGGATGCAGGTAGTCATGCAAATAGTGTGGTGTTGGTGCTTCAGTGACAACATTAAAATGTCCTGTTCTAGCTCTAGTCTAAAATAATTCATACACTGTGTTTTGCTCCTAAAAAGGGTTCATGTAAGAATTCAGGAAAAATTAAATCAAAAATCTGCAGTTCCTGCCCCAGGAAGTGATATGCTCATGGATCTCCTTGTCTGGATTGTGGGGTGTGTGTGTGTTGGCACTAGTACATGAGCCCTAAGTGCTTTTACGCTTTGAACATGTTTGCATGTACAGGCATATCTTAGAGATACTGCAGGTACAGTTCCTGACCACTGCAATAAAGCAAACATTGCAATAAAGGAGATCACTATTATTTTGCGTTTCTCCCTGTGTATAAAAGTTATTTTAAGCTAAGGTTACCAGATTTTTTTCAAACAATCTGGGGACACTTTTAAAAAAAATGTTATTTAATTTTTTTTTTAAAAAGAAGTAATATCTTCTCTTCTGTGGTCGCCTCTGTTGTGCGGCCTTCATCTGGGCTCTGGCCTGCTCTCTTGCAGCGCTATCCGCTGTGGAGTAGGCTCGGGTCGGGTTGGGCCTGGGCTCGGGCACATGTCTTTGCCCTCCCGGTGCTCTCCTACCTCTCCTCCTCAGTGGCGGCGGTAACTCAGCAAGGTCGGGGCTCCCCTCTTTTTTCTCCTTCCTCTTTCTCTCTCTCTCTTCCTTTGCCTTCTCCTCTCCTTCTTATCCCTGCATCGGCTGCAGGGTTTCCCTGGCCCCGGAGCGCCGCTGGGCAGTCGATTTGGGTTGTGGGGTGGGTCATCAGTTTCCCCAGTTGACGTGCCAGACATCCCTGGTACCCCCGCGGCAGTCTCAGCAGCCCGGAGCCAGCCTAGTAATGCAGTTGGCTCTGGGTGGCTTCAGGAGCTGCTCGCTGCCATCGCGCCCACCATTTTGCCTCGCCGGAAATCCCCATATGATGTGTCTTGTGCCATTGAACAAATCACGCAACATTCATTCCGTACTAATAAATATACAACATTTAAAATATAAATCCGGGGACATTAAATGAAATCTGGGACATTCCAGGGACGGATTTTGTCCAGGGACAGATTTGTAAATCTGGGGACTTTCCCCGGGAAACGGGGACATCTGGTACCATATTTTAAGCTATACTGTAGTCTGTTAAGCCAGGCCCTCCTGGCTTCAGGGGTGGGAAGGGAAAACTTGGTTCTAGCCCTAGCCAGCTTTGCTCCTGTGGTAGAGCTGTAAGGTGTGTGTGTGTGTGGGAGACGGGCTAGCCAGGTTTTTTGCCCTGAGTGAAACCTCTGGAGGGGGCACCATTTAAACTCCCAGCCTGTGTGTGTGTGTGTATGCAAATGCATGTGGGGTGTGTGTGCCAAACTGGATCTTTGATCCAGGTGAAATGAAGCCTAGTTGTGCTCCTGCCCGTGGCCAGAAGAGGGGCAGTGGTGGCAGGGTGTGTGCGTGTGTGTGCGTGTGCTTTCTTCCCTTGAGAACGGCCAGGCTGCCTGCAGCTGCACCCACATCCTAGCACAGAGCAATATCTGAGAAGCACAATAAAATGAGGTATGCCTGTATACACATTTTTCTGAAGGTTAGTGAAACTTACTTTGAAGTTTAGGCCTGAGGATCATAGCATTTCTTGACTGATGGCTTTAGCTGAAGCTGCTACCCCTATTAGCTTTTAATATATATATGTCTGTTTAGCTTTGGGGTATTTAACACAAGCAAGTTGGCTGACATCAGCTAACTTTGTTACATGTTAGTCAATTTTCTGTGTAAAAGGTAAAGGTAAAGTGACCCCTGACCATTAGGTCCAGTCGTGACCGACTCTGGGGTTGTGGCGCTCATCTCGCGTTATTGGGCGAGGGAGCCGGCGTACAGCTTCCAGGTCATGACAAAGCTGCTTCTGGTGAACTAGAGCAGCACACGGAAACGCCGTTTACCTTCCCGCTGTAGCGGTACCTATTTATCTACTTGCATTTTGACGTGCTTTCGAACTGCTAGGTTGGCAGGAGCTGGGACCGAGCAACGGGAGCTCACCCCGTCGCAGGGATTCAAATCGCCGACTTTCTGATCGGCAAGCCCTAGGCTCAGTGGTTTAACCCACAGCGCCACCCGCGTCCTGACCAATTTTCTGTGTACTAAACGTTATTTCTGCCTTGGTCCAGGTATCTATTACATAAGAGCAAAGGTTCTTCAAATGTCTTTTGTTTAACAGTTTTAACTATTGTAGTGTGAATCAAATGCCTGGTTATTACCAGTGAAAACCTTAACCTGAAATGCTGAGTTGGAATTCCCCTGAATAACTTCACTGAAGGAGTAGGGTGAGATCTTTTCTTTTACAGGTCAGGCAAACCTCTTTACCACATAATTTTTATTGTCATGAAGTCCCCTTCTCAGTTTAAACTTTAAAGACTGTAGGGTTTGTCATTTGCATCACAAGAAGTGTTCTCCATAAGCAGCCAGTTTGAGAGCCTGGGATAGAGATAAGTATTGCATTCAGAATCTTTTTCCATTTATGCTACCCAAAACAAAAGAACGTACTAATTGATTCTGATGAACCTTTTGTAACTTGTTACAGGTAGGTAGCCGTGTTGGTCTGAGTCGAAGCAAAATAAAAAAAATCCTTCAGTAGCACCTTAAAGACCAACTAAGTTTTTATTTTGGCATGAGCTTTCGTGTGCATGCACACTTCTTCAGATAAGTGTGTATCTGAAGAAGTGTGCATGCACACGAAAGCTCATACCAAAATAAAAACTTAGTTGGTCTTTAAGGTGCTACTGAAGGGATTTTTTTCTTTTGTAACTTGTTTTACAATTGACAAATCAGTTTTAGTAACCAATCAGGTTTAAACAACATGCAATATTCAGGAGGGTTCATAAATCGTTCTAGTATTGTGTTTATTGTACATATGCTGGTCTTGGATGGTGTAGCAGGGCAAGGCCTTGTCTTTAAAAGAAAGCATACTTTTAGACACATTTTGCTAGTGTGGTTAAAATCTTCTTCAAGAGCACTTTCAGCCCCCTCACAGCTGTATCAAAACAGAAGTGAAATACCGTATTTTTCCATGTATAACACACCCCGTGTATAAGACACCCCCTATTTTTTGGGACTCAAAATTAAGAAAATGGGGGGAGATTGCCCCTTTGTATAGGACTACCCCCCTTTAACACTTTTTTAAAGTAAAAAACAACAACCCTAGTCTTGGAAAAGTATGGTAATATTAGCAAACAAAAAAGGCAGAGCTTTCCCCTACAGTCACTCTGTTTTTAAAGTCAGAGTTCCTTTGATAGGCAATATACAAACACAGGGTAGATGGATTTCTTTGAACTCAAGCAGGCAATGAGATTGGATCAGTTGAAATAACTGATAATATCTTGGTTCCTTGACTGTACTGTTGTGTTCTTTTGTCAGCTAACCTGCACGTCTTAACTGTTTATGTTTCATGGGGGTAATGTCATCTTTGGGTTCCTTTCCTTCTGTGTTTCAGAAGTAACCTGTGCTTTCACATGTTCCTTGGTAATGGATAAAAGTAGCTTTTTCTTGAATGATAAATTGTGGCAGGTTTGGTAGTGGTGCTTTGTTAAAGGCAACAATAAGGAGACAGTGGGTTAATTAGTGTGTTTAAGTTAGCAGTGGATTAGTGTTGAAATATTTTGTATATTCTTAATGTTGAGGAGCATTCTAAGGTCAGATAGTAGAGAAAATAAGCAGACCTAACCTTCATCCTTGTTTGATCTGATTTCATAGTCTGATTTTGTGTTAGTGAAACATTAGACCACCTAGTTTTAGAAGGAGTGCAAGCTTTTAAATTGCATGTTCTTAATCAAGCTCAGGGTATTTAGAGAGGGAATGAATCTTGTATGTGGAAGCTGATAAGTGATTAGGTTTTCTAAATTCTTGATTAGAATGTAGAATGAAGTTGATGAGAGTAGGCTGTATCAAATGATGTTTGTCTTGTGCAGTAGTAGTATTTTTCTGAAACTTTTAGTAGCTACCCCATAGACTTGCACACTGGTTGTTCTCCCATGAACATTTCATCTTCCATCCTGGCCCAGGAAAGGTGGATGTGGTTTGCCCAAAAGAGCTAGGCAGGCCTAATTATACCCATGTGCCAGAGGTTCCCCACAATTGAGCTAAAGCTAATTATGGTTAACATTAGGGTAAATGTAACCTTATATCATGGTTAATATAGGGAATGTAGGATGGAATTTGTGTGGAAACGAGGAAGATGGGAGAGAAGTTTGTGTGGCTCTACATTTCTGATCTTCAAAGAATGAAAGCTGAAGAAAGGTTGGTCTCAGCTGTAGCTCCTCATTTGCTTCAAACATGCAACCTGTGTCCACAACACTTTTGAAAACTGCTCCCAAAATAATTTGCTCTATACAAGTACAGTAGTACCTCTGGTTAGGTAACCCTCTGGTTATGTAAACTTCAGGATGCGAAAGTGGCAAACCCGGAAGTATTTGATTGGGTTTTGCCGCGTGTGCATGCTCAGAAGCTGTCCTCAGGTTGCGGAAACCTTGGGATCTGACCAGACCTCTGGAGCAGATCCTGTCCGCAACTGGAGATATCACGGTAATGAGGCATTCCCAATGTCACTAAATTTTTGATACAGTCTTTGCAAATAATAAATGGAATTCTGATACTGAGTTGCTAGTGAATTGCAACTAATTGACTAGAATAGTCTGTACTTCCTGGGTTGCACAATTTTACTGCTGCCCTGTGCACAATACTTAACTTGTACACACAGTCCTTTGGTAGTTATTACTGATTAGTTTCCAAAACCATCAACACTTCTATCAGTGCAGATGAGCTAGGTTTAATTTGGACATGTCATGAACTTGCTATTTCTGAACATAGCTGCTGACAGCATGGAAGGTGTCCTGTGAACTGTAAGCGCACTGTAAATGTTTTGGTTTATTTTACAAAATTTATATATTGCTTGATCATAGTAAAATCTCTAAGCAGTTTGCAAGAAATTTTGAAATTATCATTTTTTTATTCTCAGCAGTGAAAAAGATTAAAATGTGTCAAGAATTATGTGTCTGGATAGGCTTGCCTAAATAAAAACGTTTTAAGCGAACGGGGAAGACTCCTGCCTGATGCCAATAAGCAGGGAGTTCCAAAGTGTAGGTGCTGCCACACTAAAATAACTGTTTCTCACAACCGTGAAGTATTACATGGCCCTTGTAACAGTGTCGGCTCTGCAGATCAAAGAGGTTGAGTGGGTACTTATGAATAAGGCAATTGTGCAGATAATTGGCCCTAAATTGTTGTTAACACCTTGAACTTGGCATTGTAACAGATTGGCAAACAGTGCAGATCCCTGAGTAGAGGTGCTATATGCTGACAGGGTCATACTTACTGTGCCAGCACTATTGCAGCAGTGTTCTGCACTAACTAGAGTTTCCATGTCAAGTGCAAGAGATGATCTACACAGAGTGCATTGTATTAATGCAGTCTTGAGTCCCCAGTGCCTGAACTGCTGTGGTAAAGCTCTCCTAGCTCAGGGATGTTTGAAGTTGTTGTACCTTGTAACAACTTGTAAATGGCACTTCTAGCCATGGAGGCTACCTGGGCCTCCAGAAATGGGTAATATTATTGAAAATTATATTATTATTTCATAATATTTGTTGTTGTTTACTCATGTCCAACTCTTCGTGACCCCATGGACCATAGCATGCCAGGCACTCCTGCCTTCCACTGCCTCCCGCAGTTTGGTCAGACTCATGTTGGTAGCTTCGAGAACACTGTCCAACCATCTCATCTTCTGTTGTCCCCTTCGCCTTGTGCCCTCCATCTTTCCCAATATCAGGGTCTTTTCCAGGGAGTCTTCTCTTCTTATGAGGTGGCCAAGGTATTGGAACCTCAGCTTCAGGATCTGTGCTTCCATTGAGCACTCAGGGCTGATTTCCTTAAGAATGGATAGGTTTGATTTACTTGCAGTCCATGGGACTCTCAAGAGTCTCCTCTAGCACCATAATTAATAATATTTAGCATGCTTTAAAAATATTGTTGATAGTTTGAAAAAACAGTTTGACTCCACATTTAGGTGATCAGCTCAGTTTGTATTATGGCAATATAACAGCATTGATAAACAATGGGTACAAAATTATTAACTTGAAGTAGTCCTTATTGGCTTCCTTGATAATCTATAAATGGTTATTTATATTTTTACACATTTCTTCTGAGAAAGTATTTCAGTTCTTAGCATAAACATTTAGCTGCTTGAATAACTAGGAACCCATAATTTTTTCAGACATGTTACAAAGAGAGGTTACTTTCTCTATCTCTCCCATACCGTGCAGCAAGAGTAAAACTTGGAGCAATCAATAGGAAGATCATATGTCTCTTGTTGATCCAAACCAATCACATGCCTGTAAGCTTTCCATCAATATCCTCTGATATTCTTAGTAGAACCAGCACCCCCTCCTTTGCCATTACTGTAATTATCCAGTATCAGTTATCTCCTTAAGAGTCCCTCACAAAGTTCTGTAGATGCAGACCTCAGTAGGCAGTTGTACCTCATGTAGATATTGCCTGTGAAAGCCATTTTCATTTTAGGGGATATGTAATTTTTTGAGGTAGTGACATAGTGTATTCATTAGAACACTAGACTTCTGGGAAATATTATAACAATTACAGAGCATTATTTTTCTCATTAGAGATAACTTCTTAATGAACCAGTACTGTACTTTGATAGGATTGGAATTTGTGCCTTCTTTCCCAAATGATTCAAAACATGAATTTTTAAAGCAGATTTTTTAGTTGGCTTTTACAGGCATCTCTTACATTTGTTTAAAAGGAAACTTAGCGGATATTTCCTGTTAATGTATAAAAACAGCAGGTAGCTTTTAAAATTATATGGCATTAGAATAGTATTAAAATGTGATATTCTAATCTAACCTAAAATTCTTTTAATATTAATATAAAAATATTACACTATAAATAACAGCTTGAATCCAAAGATCCTGCTGAGCATGGATCATACAGATTTTGTCTTTGTGTGCTTGTGTTGCTAATCTCCTCCCTCCAGCCTCTGCTCTTGAAGTTCTTCGATCTACAGGAGCTTGTTGTGTGGGTGGGGTGCAGACAGGAAAATTTGGTGACTTCCCATTGTGAATAGATGTACCACTTCAGTAGTTAGATTCTACTTGTTTTCTGAAGTATTGGGATATTGTGCTGAAATATGTATAATAATAATAATAATAATAATAAATTATTATTATTTATTTATTTCTACCCCACCCATTTGGCTGGGTTTCTTAGCCACTCTGGGCGGCTTTCAACAGAACATTAAAAACAGAATAAAACTTCAAACATTAAAAGCTTCCCTAAACAGGGCTGCCTTCAGATGTCTTTTAAAAGTCGGATAGTTGTTTATTTCCTTCACATCCCTTGACATCTGATGGGAGGGCATTCTACAGGGCAGGCGCCACTACTGAAAAGGCCCTCTGCCTGGTTCCCTGTAACTTCACTTCTTGCAGAGAGGAAACCGCCAGAAGGCCCTCGGTGCTGGACCTCAGTGTCTGGACTGAATGATGGGGAGACACTCCTTCAGGTATACTGGGCCGAGGCAGTTTAATAAAAACAGTGGAAGCTGGAACATTTGTGCTTTCATTTTGCACTAGTGCAGATAGCACTCTGTTTGAAGCAATTTAGTTTAAACTAATTAAAAACTAGATATAAGTTGCTTGTAATCAAAGCTGGGTCTTCAAAAAAAAAAAAAAAGCCCAGTATTGCAAATACTTATGTCTGTATTTTCTAAGCTAGAGTTGAGTAATCTGTGGGCCTATTATTACTATACCCTACTTTTCACATAACCTGGGTCTCAAAGTGGCCTAATTGTCTAGTTGTTGGACTAGAACTGCCATTCCTGACTCTTGGTCATGCTTTGGTTATATTAAGTAGGTATGAATCTTATACTGTATTAATATTTGTACATATTACTTTCACGGTTGCATGGTTTTAGTTTTTATTGTGAAAAATGTAGTGATTCGTATTTGTTCCCTGTCATTTGTCATTCAACAAATTTCATAGTTTTATAGAGAAATCCCTGCTAGGATACTACTATGATATCTGATATTTAGGAAAAGAGAGTTAGGGTTTATGTGTCCCTAAGTATGATGAAGTAGTATGTTAACAGAAACTAAGTCATAGTTCATATTCTGAATAGTTTGTGTGTGTGTAAGTGTAAGTATGTATCTATATGCTATTTATATTGGGGGTGGTAGAGAGAGAATATAATTATTATGCTTGCGATGATTTGCAAAAGGAAAAAGTTGTGACAAAATTTGAAGTGCCATGATTTCCAAGGTAACATTTGGTAGGTAATAAGTTGGCATGTTTCATTTATATAGGTAACTCCCCATTTACACACATTCAATATGTGTGCGACCACACATACACACATTGCGCCGAACTTGGAAGTGACCCAAAAATGTCACAAAAAGGGGCGTGGCAGGACTGAACGGGGTGTTTGCTGGCTTTTTCAATGGTGTTTCAAATATATGCAGTTTCACTGATGTGTACAGTACCTTGGAACATAACCCCACATAAAGTGGAGTTGCCTGTATATCCAATAATTAATGGGTGATCATACTCAAATGGACATCCATTAAAAACAGTGGACTTAATTTAGTCCCACTTGGGCTTTCTGAATCTGCACAGAGCTACTTTAGGAACTTTCTAGAGCAAGGCAAGTATTTTGGTGAGAAGCCTGCCGTCTTGAGTGCATGATCAAGGGGTGTGACTTGCTTGGACTGCCATAGCCATGTGGATCCTGGTGCATTTTCACTTGCTCAGTTCTCCTTAGAGCATGAGCTAGGCCTCTCCCCTTCTTTCTCTTCTGTTTACTTTTCTTTCTAGTATTTACTTTTTTATTTCTTGTTTTAGTTGTTTCCTTCAGTTTCTCTGTGCTGTTGCCACCCTCATGACTAAGCCTATTGCTCAGAGGACATCATTTTGGAAGTGTTTGGGCTTGCAGCAGCAAGTACCCCACCACACTGATGAGTGCTGCCTGTATCCCCTGTTTGATTGACATGTGCATACCTTCCTTAATAATTAGTAGTAGTTTCCTCAGGGTTTTTCATCAACTTGGGGTCAAAATTCCCCATAGGAATTTTTTGGCTCGTTTTTGGATAGCAAGACCTGTGTGTATTACTTTTTCCGTGTTTGAGAAGTCTCTCTTTTGATAATATTAGTCATTATACCAATCCCCATCTTATCATTCTCCTGTTTGCTTGCCTTAGCAACCAACATACCTCACACTAAGCGAAAGGAGTAAAGAGGACTTGGAACCAAACAGACATGGAAACAAAATTTTCAAGAATTAATGTAGACATACAGAAGTGAGCAAAGACAGTAGTGCTGCTGTCTAGAACAGGGATAGCTAACCTAAAAAAAGGTAAAGGTAAAGGGACCCCTGACCATTAGGTCCAGTCGTGACCGACTCTGGGGTTGCGCGCTCATCTCGCATTATTGGCTGAGGGAGCCGGCATATAGCTTCCCGGTCATGTGGCCAGCATGACAAAGCCGCTTCTGGCAAACCAGAGCAGCACATGGAAACGCCGTTTACCTTCCCGCTGTAGCGGTTCCTATTTATCTACTTGCATTTTGACATGCTTTTGAACTGCTAGGTTGGCAGGAGCTGGGACCAAGCAACGGGAGCTCACCCCGTCACAGGGATTCGAACCGCCGACCTTCTGATCAGCAAGCCCTAGGCTCAGTGGTTTAACTAAATGTTGTTGGATTCCATGTTCCATCAGTTTCAACCAGCAAGGCCAATAGTTGGAAATGGTTGGAGTTGTACTTCAGCAACATCTAGAGGGCACTAGGTTGGCTTCTTCAAATCTAGAAACACAACTATGCCACAGTTTAAGTTTTGGGAAGTTGGGACACAAATCTTGGCGAATGTGGCCAGCATCTTACTAATATAGTCAAAGAGATGGACTGAAGCCAAATTGTGGGGTGTGGTGGGGAAATACGGAAAACAGTTAAAGAGATGTAGCTGTAGCCATAGACATAGACAAAGACATGTATACAGTAATGGTCCCAAGGAATGGGGAGAAGGAAGTAGGAGCCAAGGGAAAGAGAGAGGATAGAAAGCAGTCGGCTTAGAAAAATGCCAGATTACTAGTATATTTTAAAGATGCTTGTTTGTGATTGGTTCTTAGTTAAGAATGGGTCTTTCCTATCACATGGAGTTTGATTCCATATTTGTGGCATCATTGCTGGAAAGCTCTGGTACATATGCCTACTTCAGCACTGCAATGGGAATTTAGACACAGGTGTTCAGGTATAGGCAGATTCAAATCCAGGAGGTCCTTTAGGTAACCTGCTTTAGGTAAGGGCTTTAATGGTAATCACAAGCACTTTAAATTGGCACAGTTTAGTGGCATATTACAGTGATAAGTGGGTTGCGTATAGAACAGGTTAACAGTGCTCTACTAATTAACAACCTCTTTATACAGTTGTTCACAGTGTTTCATCTCTGTTAGTCATGAGCCCATCCTGTATATGCTGGATGGACTTCGCTATTGCTGGCTTGGGAGGAAGAAAGCTTCCTATACACATTTGGAGGTCACTCTTCCATAGCTACCAGTAGCAGACTTGAATGTACATAGCACTCTGGTTTTTAAAGAAAGGCTTTAAAGTAAACCTTTAATTAAAATCTAGACTCAAGCTTTAGTTCTGTCATGCCAGCATTCTTTTTATATAAGCTCACTGGAAAAAAAATGACTAAAAGGAATACATTCTTTATATGTGGAAAATGGTTACCAAGAGAACAGGTGAGAATGGATGATGATTGTCATTCAGCTAATTCTATGCATGTAAAATGCATATTAATGTCTTGCATTCACTACATGAATAACTGTAGTAGGATTACATTCCTAGTGTTTGAAGGTCTATTTGGGTGCTGTAGACTTTAATTTTCTCCAATCATTAACTGTAGTTAAGAGATTATTATTACTTATATTCTACTTTCCCATGCAAAATAGTTCAAAGCAGTTCAGAAGGACAGGGATTGTAAAGATTGGGCTTCAGCACTGTGTGAACTTGCACAATTGAACACTGACCTCTCCCTCTTGCTGTAGCCATGATTAACAGCTACATCAGTGCTGACATTAACTGTAATTGACTAACAAGTGTATGGGTAACCATGTTAATTTCCTATAGATGGGAGGTACGTTGGGAGAAGTATGCTTCAAGTATCTAGCACGGATAACTGACTAGCTCTGGTAAAAAGCACTCCTAGTTAGCACTGCCACTGGAACCTCTGCAAACAGTGCCAGTCAAAAGTAACCCTATACAGTGGTACCTCAGGTTACAGACACCTCGGGTTACAGACACTTCAGGTTACAAACTCCGCTAACCCGGACGTAGTACCTCGGATTGAGAAATTTGCCCCAGGATGAGAACAGAAATCGCGCGGCAGCAGCAGGAGGCCCCATTAGCGAAAGCGTGCCTCAGGTTAAGAATGGTTTCAGGTTAAGAACGGGCCTCCAGAACGAATTAAGTTTGTAACCGAGGTACCACTGTACTACAGTGGTTCCCAGTTAGCTAAGTACTGCAGACCCCCTGTTTTTAAAAAGCCAAGCCATGGACCCCCTACTTTTGAAAATTTTGCTATCTCTTTGGTAGTTTTCTTTAGGTGAATGGTGCAACGGACCTCCTGGGGTCCGCGGATTACCAATCTGGAACTACTGCCATACTGCAAACTTGATCAAAGAGAGTTGACTCTGTCCAAAGCAGGGTAAACCTCAATTTCTTATAATACCAGTATAGTCCTACCTTGTTACTTGAACGGAATCCATTCTGGAAGTCCGTTTAACTTCTGAAAAGTTTGAAAACCAAGGCGTGGCTTCTGATTGGCTGCAGGAGCTTCCTGCATTCGGTTGGAAGCTGCATAAGGCACATCAGACTTTCAGGTTCCAAATAATGTTCGCAAACTGGAACACACACTTCCGGCGTTCTGGAGTCAAAACGTTCAAGTCGCAAGTCGTTTGAGAACCAAGGTACAACTGTAGTTATATAGATAGTAATGAAAGCATCAAACAGCACTTCAGATAGGTTTGTTTGGGATCCTGGTAGTGTGCTGCTAATCACTGAAACCATATATTTATTAAAGTGACTATAACTAATTTTAAATTCTTATAGCAAAATACTTGGTCTTCCATCTTCATCAGTTGCTCTGATAAAGCAAATAGTGAGTGAGATATACATACAGTAAATATCTCACTATCACAATCTCACATCTTTAGAGCATAACAACTATGTGGTTGCATTCTAGAAACATATCAGTGGTTAAAAACATAAGAATCCAGAAGCATAAGTAAGCACTAAGTCTCAAGAACCAGCAGTCTAAAAACATTCTTAAAGAAAGGCAGATTGGAGCAAATAAGCCTCTAACCATGGTTAAGGTGCGGGGGCTGGGGGTGGAGGTGGGAACGTGTAGTCCGGTGACCCACTCCTTTAAACATGATTAATGGAGCTAAGCCATCCAAAGCCTAATTTCAGAAATAATTATTTTTCTGTATTTTTTTGTTTCCAGAGACGTGGGGCAATATCCTATGACAGTTCTGATCAAACTGCATTGTACATTCGCATGCTAGGTAAGTGTGGTTGTTTGTTTCAACATCCAGATGTATGTATATACGTGTAGCTGTCTGCTGTTAATTAGATGGTGTACACTACTGCATTTAAAAACCTTTCTGGTTTTTATTCCTCCCTCTTCAGCTTTTCACAACCTGTGTTGCTGTTGCTTGCTGTTTGGCTCTAAGTATTTCAATATTGTTTAGCACAAATTTCACACACCCAGGCACTGAACAAATGCATAAGGTAAAGGTTATCACAAAATAGGAGATCACAAGCTCCCCAGCAATGCAGATTTGACAGAGAAGAGATGGAGGCATTGGGGTGGGTGCAAATATTAGAGAAAATATTATATTTCAACATTATTCATATTGCACATTTTATGTATTAAGGCTGATATATTTGAGTAGTAACAACCTTTGCTTGCTTTAAAGGTTAGCTCTTGTAGCTGTGTTTCTTACTTCAAATGCACAAGGAGACTAGCAGAAACTTGGTACATAGGAGATTAAGAATTTGTTTTCTTAAAGTTGAACTTGAGTGACTAATATCCAAGCAAATATTTGTATAGGAAAGTTTCAGCTTAAACTGTAAACTGAATACTGTATTGTTATGTGATGGCAATCGTGAAATAGCACAATGGTGACTGATGGGAAATGGATGAGTGGGAGGAGTTTCAAATAAAATCATTTAAATTGCTTGCTATAAATATTAAGTAAATGTTGGAGAAAATTCCAGCATAATATGTAATCAGTGTTCTGTGCCCCTAAAAAAACAAACAAAAAAGCAAAAAAAATTGCTTAGGTTGTTGGCTTATTTATGTTTGGCAGGGACTTGTTAATAGGATTTTAGCTTTGAGATCATTGGATCATGAAGTTGCTGTTGCTGAACTGTTAAATTTCCTACCAGTAGTAGAAATTGATGGCTGTCAGTAAGTTGCACATTTGTTACCTGTACATTCTTGTAGCCTTTCTGAGCATCTCTCATTTTAATCATTCTCACAAGTAGAATAATATGTCCATTTGTGTCCATGCATTTATCTTTGTCACTCTTTGCTCTCTACAGTCCAGCCTTAGAGAATTAGCTGCTCTTTCCAGGACTCCATATAGGATACTTTCATCAGACAGAGCTAGTTTTCAGCTGCACTGCAGCCATTGGTGTTTCTGCTCATTCTCTTTTTAAAAGGAATGTCATTGTTGGTGCCTATCCTTCCATGGATCTCCTGGTGTTTACATTTGTGGAGTCAGCTTTTCCTTAGCATTCAATGTAAACCATTTAGTTTCTACTTGGATTGTTATATACCGTACTCTTTCACAGGGTTCTTTTGAGCTATTTGGATAAAATTCAGTAGCCTTATGTACTATTAATTAAATATGTACATGTAATATCAATGAGTATCAGATCATTAGCACTAATAGTCATTTACTATCTTTTAATTTTGCAGTTAAAGTTTATGGAGATAAGTCATTATATGATACAAGGGGAAATTATGGATTTTCTTAGGCAGAGACTAACATAAAATCCAGTTATTTTATTAATAGAATTACATATCATTAAATGATATTTTATTGGGTCTACACTATGAATTACACAAAAGTTTGAAGGGGCAGCAACATTGGTTTTGCTTGCTGATAACCCCCTTGTGTATTGCGATGTAAGCAAAGGGATCTTTACCCCACCAACTTCCTTCAGTGTGAGCTGAAGTGTGGTCCTTAAGTCAGAGTAGATTCACTGAAAGCAAGTCTTCTCTGAGTATGACTTGGTTGGATGTCCCTATTAAGAGTTCTCTCCCAGAACTTCTGTTTTGCGTCTGAGTTTAGATATAGTCAAATAGAGGTTTAAACACATATACAGAAGAGCTCTGCCAAAGCCTCTGTTGCTGCTCACAGTGGCAAAGAGGCTGTTTAAATAACCCCACAGGAGTAAGTTTTTGAGTGCTTAATAAGTGGGGGCCTTGGGATTTGGGGCTGGGCTGGGCTCATATAGCTTCAAAGCTTCAAGGGAATGAGTTTGTGGGTCACCAGTTGCCTACTCCTATTATAATTGACTTAGGTGTTCTATTTTGTGATGGTACTAATGTTTGAAAGTCATTAAAAAAACTTTTCCTTTCCATCCAGACTACATAGCCCATGAGGGGATTGTTAATTGTGTAGCAAAAGCAACTTTGCTTGTTCTACTTATCTCTAGTGACTGTGGAGGTATATTTGCACAGTAACCTATTTAATTTATATGTGTCAGGAGATAACATAGAAAGTTTTAAACTGTATTGTGGAATTGTTTCTACCCTGCCCTGGAGCTTATGATAAAGGGTGGGTAATAAATTGCAACTAAATAAATAGCGATAGTTTATATACTCCAGTTTAACTAAGGATTTGTTCAGTCAGAATTCTTTCTCTCAGTTATACTAACAGTGAAATCAGAAATGGGTCACAGGGCTTGCCTGACTCTTCCACTTCTGTGTTAACTGGGAGAGCCTGTATCATTTGGACTATGGAGTCTCTAATTAAGAGAAACAGAAGTTAATCTGAAACCAGTGTATAATAGAGAATCTGTTGGTCCAAAATGCCGATGAAATTTTGATAAATAACTTGGGGGCAACTGTAGATTTTTAAAAATGCAGACTAAAATAACACATGCAAATGCTATTCTATGAAATACTGTACTTAGATAACTCTTGTAAAAACATTGGCCTTCAAAGCAGGTAGAATGAGGAAAGAGCATTATGCAATGCATAACTGCTATAAATGCATAACTGCATAACTGTCTATAACCTTGGAGAATTATTGGGCAACAGGTGAGGTCCCTGCAGATTGGAGGTAGGCAAATTTGTCCCCATCTTTTTAAATATAATTTTTATTAACAATTTCTTAGTTTACAAAAATATGTGCATTGTCTCTTTGGGTGGCAGGGGGTGGGGTGGGGAGACCCAACCAGTGGTGAACTTGACATTGATACCAGGAAAGTTCATGGAACAGATAATGAAACAGTTGGTCTGTGAGCACTTAGAAAAGGATGTTGTGATTACCAAGACCCAGCATGGGTTTCTCAAAAACAAGTCATGTCATTTCTTGTTTTGATAGCATTACAAGCTGGGTGGATCAGGGGAATGCTGTGGACATAGTGTATCTTGATTTCAGTTAGGCATTTGACAAAGCTCCTCATGATATTCTAGTGGAGAAGCTGGTAAAATGTGGATTGGACAAGGTAACTGTTAGGTGGATTTGTAGCTGGTTGATAGACTGAAACCAAAGAGTGATCACTAACAGTTCCTTGTCATCCTGGGAAAAAAGGGACAACTGGGGTGCTATTCAACTGTGGAAGAAATTCCCATGAGAGGTGGTGGACTCTCCTTCCTTGGAGGTTTGATGGCCATGTGTCATGTATGATGTAGTTGAGATTCATGCTTTGCAGGGGGTTGGACTAGCTGACCCTCTGGGTCCCTTCCAACTCTAAAATTCTATGATAATATATTGTTATATTGATCAGTTATAGAAGATAAGTGCAAGTTAATGGTCTTCAATCTATCCATTTGAATGCTGACTCATTTTTAAAAAAAGCTAACATATCATAGAATGGCATTGTTAAATACTGATTTTATTCTGCATTTGTTGATCAGTCTCTTACACATTTATTGCACCATTGGATAATATATATAGATCCTTCTTTGGAGTCCAGTTTGCTTCCATTCTCTTTCAGTTTTTGATGCTGCTGTCCTTTTGTTTTTTGGATCTATAGTATAGCCATTATGATTAAATCTTATTTATCACTACATGTGCAAGTTGAGTGAGTATTGTCTGAAGAAGTCCTAAGTAAGCCCTTTTGTCTAAATTTTATTTAGTCAATCTGTTGTGGAATAAATGTAATTTGTGAATGCTATTAAAAGAAATACATACCTTACTTTATATCTAACAGTTGACAACTACTCAGTTGCAGTTTAATTATTTTTCACAGGACACAATCCCTGGTATAAGTAAACAAATGGACACATGCTACTTTAAGTGGTCTACTAACAGTTTTGCTGAGATCATTAGTTAGCTTATTAAATACCCTCTCTTCTGTTTGATAGCATGGTATTTTGCAGAATCTTGTACAACCTTTTAAAATGTAATAAAATTATTTAAAGAAGTAACCACTCTCCCAATTTATTCAATTGATATTCCAAGAGGAAAACTGTATACTGTAATAGACATCCTGAGTTGTCCTTTCCTTACTTGAGGTTGCATCTGTTACCAAGGAAAGTGCCCTTTCTCTCTCTACTGCTTGGTATTTCAGTTATTTCTGGTTTTTATAAAAAACATTTATTCTGTTCCTTCTGTGCTAGATATATAGGGTGATATCAAGTCCTAGTTATACTCAGTCTATTCATTGAATCAAATGAATTTAGGTTACTTAACAGGTTTCAGTGGATCTACTCTGAATATGATTTAGTTGACTATAATCCATTCCCTCCCCCTCAATTATCTGAGCTACTTAGGTACAACTTGTGCAAAATTATATCCTGGATAGGATATAAACAGGGCAAAAGTATATGCAAATCCTCCTAGCTCGCTGGTGTTCCAACAAGTACTACTATGCAGCTCAGTCGTCTGGCCTGGAACTGACTGTTGAAGCAGCTGGATTAGTCTGTCATAGGCCAATATTTCTTCACTTGGGTGGTGGCATTTGCTACTGTATTTCACAGGAGGCAAATTCCCTTCCAGTCATCAAGTACACTAACTCTCAAACTTTAGAGAGCTAACAATTAAAAAAGAAGGATAACACTTCTAAACTTAAAGAGTAACAGAAAGAAACACAGATGCCAACAGCAGCACTACTGCTGCCAATTCAGAAATATATGCAAATATATGCAAAACTTTTTAAAAGCAAGGTAAACTTTTTTTCTGGTAAACTTTGTATCTTGGGGCAGTGACTTTTAAAGGCCCCCACTTCCTACTCATAGATATCCTTAACTTCAGTGAGGGAACTCTCAGCAGGGCCTGCTCAGAATATCTTATCTTATCCAAGAACTGAGGTAAAAGACATGTAGCTTGTTTTAAAACAGGCATCCCCAAACTGCGGCCCTCCAGATGTTTTGGCCTACAACTCCCATGATCCCTAGCTAACAAGACCAGTGGTTGGGGAAGATGGGAATTGTAGTCCAAAACATCTGGAGGGCCGAAGTTTGGGGATGCCTGTTTTAAAACAATAAAAGGAAAAATTAGATGACCTGGCTATGTCTAGACATAAACATTGGTGGTGTAGTATATTTTACTGTAGCATATTTTACTGCTACTTAAAAATGCACCACGTAATTTGCTCTAATTACTGATACCAATTGCTGAGGGCGATGCTAACAGAGTGCGTGATTTGTCCTGGGACAGTGAGTCTTACTAGGCAGTAGTAGTACACTGATCAGCTTTAGCTAAGTAAATGGAAGTGGTCCTTGAACTTGAGAAAGCGTATCTTTTGTGAAGCACTGCTTTTTGAAGAGCTCAAACATAGGGAGAAAAAGAACATTCTGACTTTTGAAACCAAGCAGTGAAATAAGCAAATAATCAGTGGTAAAAGCAAAATATTTAAATCAATGACTGTGAAATTCAGACCTTTTAAAAATCCCAAGTAAGTTTTTGTAGGAACATCTTATTTGTAATTGAGTTCATTATCTGTTTGGGGTCAACTTAGATGCAACTCTGTGGTGCACAGTTAGTGCACAAACACTCTGGCATTCTTTCCTTATATCTGATACTAAAATGCTTGATCAGGGCTTCCCTGGTCCCGTTCTCATTTGAATTTCCAAAATTTTGGTAACAGGCTTAGATGCCATGGTTGAAATTATTAATATTAACACAACATTTAAAGCACTTTGTATGTTAAGATAATAAAAGTATAAGACTCCTGTCTACTGGCTCACAATCACAAGAGGCGCAAGGCAGAGGGGAAAAGGAAGGGGGAGCATTGGAACAGCTGTTGTTTCACTAGTTAGTAGAAGGGACCAAGTTGGTTACTCACTTTCCGTGATGATCTCCTTGGAATAGGGTTGGCCCATGACATTTTGTGTGAATGAAGATCTACACCAGGAACAAGCAGGGAATAAAGATGTACATTGGGAGTAAGGCAGGGAAATCAAATTAACATTACTTGACAGTTGAAGTGGGAATCAAAGGCTGTTGTAGGAGGACAGGGCTCCTCCTCTGAACCACACTGGATCCCAGGAGGGCAGTGCCTTTCATTTCCTCCCAAGTGTGTGAAGAGACCAGAATCACCTATTTGCCAAGAGTCCTCTGTATAGGCGGTATGGGGTGGGGGTGTGGCTTGTCAAGGACGCAGCAGATCTGGCCTCCAAGGAGTGTGTCGCAGCAGCAGCAAACAATGTATTTGTTGGAGGCCAGATCATCTGCCCCTTGTGGATCCTGCCACCTGAGGCAGTTGTCTCACCTTACCTTAAGGGTGGGCAGGGCTGACCGAGCCTTGGAAGACAGGATATACAGTCCATGGTCTGCTGGTTGGTGAAAGAGGTCAGAGTTACTCTTGTTACTTTGCTATATATCTATTACTGTGAAATTGTGACAACATTCTCCTGAGGATGTGTTTTTATAATTGGTGCTTGCAAAACTTGGGGTGCTTAAATTTGATGCAGTGTTATATAAAATGCTACATTTGAGGTTGCCTTTTGTCTTTGAACATGTCTTCTGTGTAAAGCAGAACAAAACTTCTAAGATAACAAAGTAACGAAAACATTTTATTGAGTTGGAAAAGGTTGAATCCAAAATAGTCTATGCTTGTAAGAAGGAACAATTTTCACTTCCAGCTGCATCATCATTGAATGTGAGTTGTAGGGGAAGGCAAGGAGGTAGCACAGTGGGCTGAAGTAGTTGGTGGCTCCTGAAAGCCCATGTACATGCACAAACCTTTTGATTCTAGCCATCAGATGCAAATGCAATGTGGAATCCACAATTCAGTATTGTAGCCATTTGTAGTAATAGATTACTATCAATGTTACAATTAATTTTTTTTGTTCTCAATACAGATTGTATCTTGTCTGTATTGTAATCTGAAATCTAGGTTTAATTCTATTTCTAGGAAAGTTTAATAAAACTCAGCTTAAACATGTTCAGTAGCCAAAGTTTGATTTCTCACTGCACATTTGCCAATTTCCATGCTGAGCATAATGGTGTGCTCTTTAATGTTGCAGTAAATGGTAATAAATCTGACAGATGATTGTATATTGTGGCTACAGTGGCTACAGTAAAACATACAAAATTGAATCAGTGCTTATGATTGAAATATGCTATATTTAGCAACATTAAATTTTGTTACAATAGAACAAAGGTGGAAAAACTCATGCATGGGGGCCAAATGCAGCCTTCCAAACCTCTCTATCTGGTCCTTGGCACTCTTCCCATGACACACCCCTCAACAGCCTTTTTTCACACTCTCTTTGAGTGTTTCGCTTAACTGGAATGTGTGCTTGAACTTTTAATAATGCCTCTTCTGGATTGAGCACGTGTGTTTGTGTAGAACCTAGCCAACTGTACAAAGGTACAATTTTCTTGGTCATCCTGATAGATGATGTTTATTGGGAAAAGGACAGGGGAATGTGACCCTGTTATTCTTCCTAGGTCTCTCGGTTGCTTTTGATACCATTGATTATAGCATCCTTCTGAGCCAACAGTGGTATTGGAGGCAATGTGTTACAGTGGTGATGATCTTTTGGCACCCTGGTAGTTGTGATGTGGGGTGCTGCAGGGTATAATCTTATCCCCAATGCTGTTTAACATCTATATAAAGCCATTGGGAGTGGTCAGTAGGAAATGAGGATTGAGGTATGCTGATGATACCCAGCTTTACTTCTCTGTAGCATCTGAACCAGGAGATGCTAGGCAAGCCTGGATTCAGTGGTGGGATGGATGAGGGCCAATAATCCAATAAACTCTGAATCCTGGCGAGACAAAGGCACTGTGAGTGACTCCCAAGTCCAGATAATTGGTCAATTGCCTGTTGTAGAGGAGGTCATAGGTCCCTTGAAAGAGCAGCCTAGTAGTCTGGGGGTGCTCCTGGATCCATCTTTGTTGCCAGAGGTCCAGGTGACCTCAGTGGCAAGGTGTGCTGCTTCTTAGCTTTGACCGATAAGACCGCTAGCTGCAGCTGGTGCAAAATACTCTATGGTTACTGGGACAGGATGTAGCCAACACACCCCACTGTTGAAAGAATTGCATTGGCTACCAAGTAGCTGCAGAGCTACATTCAAGGTTTTAGTTTTGGTGCATAAAGCCCTATACAGCTTAGGTCCAGAATACCTGGAAAAATAATCTTATCCTAATATTCCTAATCAGTCACTGCACTATGCAGGTGAGGGCCTCCAACAGGTACCATCTCATCAGGATATCTGTTCTGCACAGCGTAACAACTGAGCCTTTAATGTTGTGGCACCCACCATTTAAAATCTCTCCTTTTTGACAGCTGCTGTCTGTTTTATTTTTGTCACTCCTTTCTTAAGGAAGCATTTTAAGTTGAGATCCTTCCCAGTCTTCAACTGTATTTGAATTGTTTTAAATATCACTCGGTTCAACACACGTTTGCTGCCCTGGGCTCCTTTGGGAGGAAGGGTGGGATATCAATTTAATAAATAAGTAAATATTTTGTTTAGATTTTACCAATGTCATTTAATGCATGAATAGAGTTTGGCATAACATGAGCAAGTAGATGGGGTCAAATGCACAGTGCTAAAAGTTCATAAAATGTTTATGTAAATGACTCACAACTCTGTACCAGATATTCCTTGGCCATTATGACATTTTGATTTCCATGTAGTGTTTCAGTGCCCCCATACCTTGAATCAAGTGAAATACAGATTTTTTTATTATAAAAGTATGTGGGGTCAGTTTTACCATTACAGTGGTACCCCAGGTTACAAACACCTCGGGTTACAAACACTTCAGGTTACAGACTCCGCTAACCCGGAAGTAGTACCTCGGGTTAAGAACTTTGCCCCAGGATGAGAACAGAAAACGTGCGGCGGCAGCGGCGGCGCGGCAGCAGCGGGAGGCCCCATTAGAGAAAGTGATACCTCAGGTTAAGAACGGTTTCAGGATAAGAACAGACCTCTGGAACAAATTAAGTTCATAACCAGAGGTACCACTGTACTGTGGTGACTGACAGAACTTAAAAATACATACACATAAAATCCTAGGGATTGAAGTGTCCCTGCAAAATGCTGCTCAGTTTATTAATTTCTTTTCATGGATGTTGTGTTATGCCTGCTCACACCATGGGACTACTACTACTCCTTCCCCTGTAGCTCCTCTCATCTGCTGCAGTGATTTAGGAAACCTGTTGGAGCAGATTTTGAGGGCTTGCGGGGTGCTGGAATATGGGGATAAGAGAAACCAGAAGACCTGCTGTGCAAGCAGATTTCTGTAGTGGATGCAGTGCAGACAAACATAACTACAGATGCTTAGCCCAGAATTTGCTTGTTTCATACGTATTTTGTAAGAAAAGAGAAAATGGGTTATTTGAAAACAATATTTTCATAATCATAATCAATGAACTTTAGGTGATCCTTTTACTCCTATAGGAAGAAATTTGCAAAATATGTTGTATTTTTATAACCAGCCAGCTCTAGCAGCTAAAAACATACACCAGGCAGTGGCTAAGAAATGAACATATTTGTGGAGAATGGAATGTAACAACTGCTGACTTTGTCATTAATGTGCCACTAGCCAGTTGATAAACTAAGGAAAACTGTGGCCCGTTGCAGGGAGGCAGACTGACATGAAATTCCCTCAAGATTCTTTACTGACAAATTCTGGAATATCAGTACCAACCAGCATTTTTGTTCTTAAGGATATTTGATACTGGTAAGTTCATAGCTGCCAAGTTATCCCTTTTTTAAAGGGATTTTCCCTTATGCTGAATAGGCTTCCTTGCGAGAAAAGGGAAAACTTGGCAGCTATGGGTAAGTTACATGTCAGAGAAAGAAGATGATTCTCCTTTTTTTTTTAAAAATAAAAAAAAGCAGTAGTGAAGTTTTGGCTCATAGGCCTAAATAGGTCTGCGAGGGTCAAAGCGTAAGCAGCATTTCTCTTACCCTAAACCTTAGCACTAAGATTAAAGATAAGCTTTTTTCTGCTCCGACTAGTTGAATTTTGAATCAGCTGACATACAATGTCAGGTAATTGACAGCTGAGCAATCCTGCCCACCAGACAAAAAAGCCTGTAGAGCAGGCATCCCCAAACTTTGGCCCTCCAGATGTTTTGGACTACAATTCCTATCATCCCTGACCACTGGTCCTGTTAGCTAGGGATCATGGGAGTTGTAGGCCAAAACATCTGGAGGGCCGCAGTTTGGGGATGCCTGCTGTAGAGTGTTGGCCAGTTCTGAATTTGACCCTCTGCACAGATCAGATTATTCACCCTTGCTTTAATGCAGAATGTTGAAGCAATCTTAGGCCACAAGTTCAAGCCTGAAATCACCATTATAACAAAAACACTTGAGATCATTTCTTTCATTATAATGAAAGTAAAGGTGGTATGGATACTTGTGAAGTGATGAGTCTCTATACCACATTAAAACACTTAATGAAATGGGGGCTAATAATGTATTTTTCAAATGTAGTAGACATTACCTGTTTAAATGCCAGTACTGATTAGAAGCTAATAGCCACAATGGAGTGAGTTTGGAGTTGGTTATACTGTACTCTGAGATGAATGCAGAAACATAGTCATATTATCTGAGGTGTCAAGAGAGGAAGCTTCAGAATTGGTAGGGCCTTCCATCAGGACAGCATAAAAGAGGAAGCTATTGCCTCTGTTGTTAATGTAGAAATAGAAAATTGCAGCAACAATGTGCTTCATGTAACCATTTTGTCTGTTCTACTCGCGCAGTTGTGAAATGTGCTGCTTGAGTAATGTGTGCTATGGTTGCAAGGTCTGTAAGATTTGTTGTTGCAGGTAATTCACAACTCATGATTATTGCACAGTTATACTTGTGTAACTGTTATAATATGTATGTTAATAGCACAATATGTTTTATGTTTTAAAAACTGTGGGGTCAGTTACAGGTAGATCCTACAAACTGTTCTTGGAGCTTTATGTGCTTTGAGTTGTGGGGTATTGTTCACCCTGATAATTTACCAGCAGGTTTTTGTTTTTGTTTAAAACTGAAAATAAAGTTCTCAGTGAAGGCATACTTTAGCTTGCAAATGGTGACATGCTCAATATAGTTCTATTGGAGCACATTTGACTCAAAGATTGTAATTTGAGGCTTTTTTATGTTGACAGCGCTAAGCTCACATAGACCCCCCCCCCCAACTTCCATTGTCAAAGCAATAATAATTTGCCATTATGGTTGAACTGATCAAACTATGATTTGTGCAAGCCCAATTAAAATTTAAAACAAATGAGGAAGTTGGGGTAGGAGTGAGTGTGTTGGTCAAAAGCTAACATGGTTTGCTGCTATTTCCAAACTGGATAATACCGTGAGCTGTTCAATTGTAGTAAGAAGCAAAATAAAATTCTATGTTTAGTTATTTTCACCCCATTATGGTGATAAAGCATAGCAGATGCAACTTCATCTATGTACCTATGGCTAGATTTGATGAGGTAGGAAAATTTTATGGAGAGCATGCAACTGCATGTTTGAAAGATTTTAAAGACTTTGTTTTGAACTATCATCTGTAAAATAAAAGGCATTGATCAGGGCATTGAGTAGGTTGAGTAGGTATGACTGTTACACTACATACAGAAACGTCTACACCTTGCAACTGTGCTTGGTTGCAATTTTCTCTGTAGCTCTTCGACACGGTGTATTTCACTTTTGACCCTATTTCTAGGAGATGTACGAGTAAGAAGTCGGGCAGGATTTGAAACAGAGAGAAGAGGTTCTCATCCATACATTGATTTCCGTATTTTTCACTGTAAGTATTTAAATAATAGCAGAACAGTAATAAAGGGTTCCATTTGTGTTTGGCTGTGGGGCTTCAAATAATTGATGGCTGATTTAAAATGGAAATTTACATATATATTTCTCATTTCCCTGCAAATAATACAGTATCTGTTTGGAGAAATTAAGAATTTACACATTATGCAGGATAGTATATATATATATATTTAATGCATGTGATAGAGGCGAAAAATAAACAGTTTCTTTTAAATTAATGAATAAAAGGTCCATATTCTCCAGGGTGCTATGCAGTCAGCTTAATATGAAGCTGGTCTGTTTCATATTCTTATTCCCAAGTATGGAACCAATACACCAACAATACCTGTGCACCAGTAACTTCTCTCTGTATGACTAATAGAAGAAAATTCATATGTAGCTATGCATGCTGAATATTAATAGTTTCCAGAGATGTAATTACTTAGCTAACTGGACACTGGTGGATGATATTGACTTTTTCTATTTCCCCCTGCTGCCTCCCCTGAAAATTTCCTCTGAAAATCTGCTCTGGTAAGGGGGAATCCTTCAAAACAACATGGTAGATGACATGGGAGAAGGTGAAATTGTTAATTGCCAACCCTTCACCTCTCTTGGATCAGACTTGCTTTTGTGAATAGAATGAGCCCTCTGTGGAGCGGCAAGTCTGTATTCAATCTATTGCCTATGCTGTTGTAATTCATTTGGTAGAGCTTTCTTGTTTAATTGAAAATTCCAATGGTAAAACTTCTCAGCAGTACAACTTTTGGTTTCTAGCAGAATCTTGCTCCCAGTAATTCAGGTTTCCTGAAGTTTAGCTTAGCTATTTTTTCTGCAACATGAAGCCTGTTTCAATAAATACTCAAAAAACAGAGCTGAACCTAACTGCAGTGCATGGAGTCTTCACCTACAATGTCAGGTGTTAATTTCCCCCCCATAATTTTGTTGATTGATTTATGTATACCACTTAGAAATGCACATAATGAAACTGTATATAAATGTATTGAATAAAAGAAGAGAAGGGAGTTTAAATTGCAAAATAACCTCCTGTTTGTGATATTCTTCTCTTTCTCCTCTTGCTAAAGTTAAGAACTGAAAGATATCATGACAAAGAATGAATTATCTTTGTCTATTTTAGCAACCATTATCTTTAGATGGAAGTGGAGATATTTGTCCTTTGGCATGAAAGTTTGAGAATAACATTGACAAGTTTCCTCAGAAAGAGAAATCATTCACTATCCACAAGTAGTAGCACAACAATAGAATGGTACTTGATATGCCTTGGTAAGACATCTAAAGCACTATTTTAGATGCAATTATTCCCAGAGTTTCCCTCTTGGGCAGTACTACACCAAAGACTAACTTTGCATATATATATATTTCTTACTTGAAAAATTATTTGATTAATTTTCTTATCTTCAAAATGAAGATGCATCCATATTCCACAAATATTTCAAAATGTTTAGCTTGGTCTGAAAGCTGCTTCCTAATGTTCATGTTTCTGAGAAGACTTGGCTTGGCTTCAGCTAGACATTGTATAAAGAAGCAGCATTATGCCTGAGATATTTTTCTTCCAAGGGATACTCTTAAAGGCTTACATAAATTTGCAAAAACATCCACCTGATCTCCCACACATTCTGTGTGTAAAGCTTTATTTATAAAATGTTTATACCACTTAATGTAATAAAATCTCTAAGTTGTTTCTGTTGATATAACAATTAGTAACATTTTATAAAAGCTAAATAAAAAGCAATACAAAGTATAAATTGCAAATGAAACTCAGCAATGTGCAAAGCAGAAAATTTAAACTTTGAGTTGGAGTCCAGAAAAGCTTGAAACGGTCAGGTCATTACTGTCTTAGCATTCCAATTATCTGATGGAGAGTATTTGAGAAGCTGGGATGCCAAACTGTGAATAACATGGCGTCTAACTACTTGGAAGAGTGCCTCTCCTTATATAGTCCTGTCCTGGATGGTGCATGGTGGGCTATCAGTATTTGAAATAAATAAAGTGGAAGAGCAATATTGAAATAATCTGTCAGTTGACATGATAACACTTGTCTGGAGGGCTGTTACATAGTAGAGGGGAAATACTCGGTGCTGCTTCAGTGGGCAGGAGTAGATGTAATGGACTTCTTTAGGAACCTCATGCAGGACTTTTGTCATGGTTGTGGAGACTGGACCAGACACTGTTTTCCAGAAATTGAAGTTTGTAGCATTCAACTTTATAGTCACTGAAGTCCCTTAAATTCTGACAAAGTGCTTTTTAAAGGCCCATGCCCTCATTTTTTTAAAAAGCTTGCCTTTTCCAAACAGAATTAACATATGAAGTATCAGTTTCCTTCTGTAACAAGTGATGAGCAAAGTTTGAATCTTGAACTGCATATTCAATTAAAATGGTGTTCTGTTCCGTAGTGGTAATATTCTTGTTCCCTGGTCGTCTGCTAATTCTTAATTTTGAACTGAACAGATAGAGAATTTATCTCTGCAAATTGAGACACAAGCAGAGGGCTTTCTAATTTCTTCCTCAGTGTAAACAGCAATAGAGGGTTTCTCAGGGTTCTCCTCTTACATTCCCACACTGCTCACTCCCCTACACAAAGCAAGACAGGTGAATTGAAGTGAGCAGCCAAAGCATGTAAAGGAAGAGTGCTTAGCAGTTGCTGTTCATTCTTTTCTATGTGGGGTGAGCGGTGGGTGGAAATTTAAAAAGCAGTATGCCTGAGAGTGGTATACTCCTGCCAACCTAGCAGTTCGAAAGCACGTCAAAGTGCAAGTTGATAAAGCGGGAAGGTAAACGGTGTTTCCGTGTGCTGCTCTGGTTCACCAGAAGCGGCTTTGTCATGCTGGCCACATGACCTGGAAGCTGTATGTCTGCTCCCTCGGCCAAATAATGTGAGATGAGCGCTGCAACCCCAGAGTCATCCGCCATTGGACCTAATGATCAGGGGTCCCTTTACCCTTTACCATTATGCCTGAGAGTGGTATGCAGCTTAAGGGGTCAAATTCTATTTACACCTGAGGGGGCCAGATTGAGAAGCAATATGCAAAGCTTTTGAGGGAGAAAGCAATTGAGGTCCATCATTGGGGTGAGATATGGTGGCGACCAAGTAGGAAGCTCTGGGCTGCTTTTTGTTTATCTCTACTCCAGGGCATTATTATTAGCTTGAAGGTTTTGTTAGCTAAATCTTAGGAGGCTGCCTTATGTTGAATCATACTATTGGTCTCTTTAGGTCAGTATTGTTGTATTTGGAAGCAGCTCTCCAGGATTTCAGAGAGGCCCACATGGAGGTGTTGAGAATTAAAACTCTGACTTTCTATGTGCCAAGCATGTGCTTTATCATTGATGTATGCTCCTTCTTTTAAATGCCAATCACAGATTATGGTATTTGTGCTAGGGGTGCGCAAAACATTTGGACAAATGAATAATGGGGCTGCTTTAGACATACTTAGGGCTTGTCTAAATCGAGCAGGATATCTCTGAAGTGTCCTAGACTGAAGCAGGGCGTTCAGAGATGTGGTTTCCGCAGACAGTGTTTCTGCAAAGATGGAAACATTTCTACTGAAGTTTGCCATTAAAGGAAAGGTGTGTGTACTTGGGTGGGAGGGAGGATTAACTCTTTTGTGGCTGATGGGTCTGGATTCTGATCAAAGAGAATGATTTTGCCAGGGTGCTTCAATCACAATGCTTTGGGGAAGGAATGTTAAAGTAATTTATAACTTTGTTATTCTATCTCCTGTCCTGTAATTGTTGTTCTGGGGTTGCTTGCTTGGAACACAATCAGCATCCATTTCTCTGTGTCCACACATCCACTCCTGTCAAATTAGCATTGCACTTTCTATGGACATAATCCAATTGATACGTCTAGTGCAAGGATTTCCACCTGTGACATACTGTAACTTCCCTTCCCTTTTATCTTCTACACCCTCCCTCCCCTGGTCCTCCAAAAATCATCTCAGAAGAATTGGGGGAAATGCATGCATTTAAGGGGGCATGCAGGGAGAGGAGAGGAAGGGGAAGTTGCTGTGTGGCCAAAGTCCTTGCACTAGCAGATCTACTTAGTTTGATACCACCCTATAAGTTTGGGTGCCAGTTGAGCAGAACACAAGCCTGAAGCTCAATTTTTCATTAATCAGAATGTCCTAGCCTGTTCTCTCTTCTATTTGAAATTTTGCAATTACTTTCCTTGGGCACCTCTATAATGTATGACATAGGGGAGAACTCAAATCCCCCCTCCCAGAAATTAACTTTAAAGGCAACTAGTACAAAATCTCCTAGACCTGTTGATAATTAGGCTGGGTTCTTACATTGGGGTACCTCTTCCCATGTATGCTATACTGAATTTTAATGCAGTTCCTCACAAAGCAATTGGGGGGGGGATTTAAGTGAATCTGTTTTACCCTACCTCAAATTGTTATGGTTTCGTTGCAGAAAAACTACTGCAGCTATCCAGTGCAGTGAATTCATTCCTTCAGAACTGGCAATGATGCCTGCATATTTCTTTCAGTTATCCCTCTAAATAAAAATACTGTTCCCTTTTTGGGGGAGAGGAGGGGGCAGTATCACATTTTAAAAGTGCCCAGCAGAGAAAAACCCTGAACCTCTTAGTACGGTAATTCAGCTGGTGCTGTCTGCTCAAGATGGAAAATAGGTCTGCAAATTTCATTCATTTCTTTCAAAACAGAAAAAGTTGAAATTATTTTTTGAAATTCCTCATGAATGTTAATGGAAGGAGCACAAAGCTTCATTTTTCTGTTAATTGGGTTTTGAATTAAGACCCTGAGCTCAATTTTACAGTTTATGAATTGATGTAAACAACAGCAGCAGCATGTTGGTGTATAATAGTGTGTAAACGGACTAAGTTTGTAAAGGGTGCTTTTGATCATTGAAACATTAGTTGAGTTGGAGCATAGAGATATGAGTGTGTGGAATTTATAATTTTAAAGCTCAACCTATTGTATATTAAAATTCAAAAATGGTTATCTTGAGATATATACAGTATGCTCACAACTTATACACATTTAACTTGTGCAGCTTGCTTGGCAATGAAAAAAAAGGGGGTTGGGAAGAGGGCAGTTATCCAGGAAAAAAGACTTTGGTAGTCCTGCCCTCCATTAAACCCAATGTGTTTTGATTATGTGCAACTTTGACTTTAGGTGTGATCCACGGAACATATACCCAGCATAAGTTGTGGGGTTACTGTATTTACCTTTTTATATGCTTTCCCATATTTCTCCACTTTCCTCTTCTTCCTCCTATTTGAATGACATATTTCAATTGGGCTGATGGTGTTTATTTTTTTTAAAAAATAATATGTTCTGTCCCCGTTTTTTCCAGTTTGCATGCTTCTTGTGTAATACTTTTTCACTTGGGTATATCCCCAAATAATCAGTGCTGCTTTGGAGTTATTATGGACAGATACAGACTCATTATTTCATTTGTGTAGGTCTTTTAAAAACTTGTTCTAGAATGAATGGAAGAGAACTTTTCAAACCTTAGGTTCCGATAAAAAAACAGACTGACTGGTTTTTATCTCTGATCAGGATCATGGGATCTTTAAGTAGAGGTGAAAGATTTAAAATCCTGTGGAAATGTCAAGACATTGCCTTGTAAAAAGAGAGCCTGGGGAAGATGAAAGGTTGTGTTCTTGTGAGAACAATGAAAAGTGTTGAAATTCACTTTTTAGTATGATACTGGGAGCATGTGTAAGGTTTCCAAACTGCCATGTATTATTTTTGATTAGCTGAAATTAATGTTTAATGTGTAAACTTGGTAGGGCGGGTAAGGTTATACTGTAAATTCTTCTTTTATTTTGGGAAGGATAAAAACAAAATGGATTTCAGAATTTGCTTTTCACACTATGAAGTGTAGCTGTTTTAGAGGATTTGATGTTCACCACATAATTTTCAACATTTTTATTCGACTGAAGGCAGCAAATGAAAGAATTTAACAATCTAGATCCATTATTAATAGTTCACAAACTGAAAACACAATAAAACCCACATAAAAATACTTATATATACATACATACCACCCTTCACCTGAAGTTCAGAGGGCGGTTTACAACATAAAACCACAAAATGAGAACACAAAAAAAGTAATAAAAGCAAGAACAAAAATGTAAACAAACCCTTTCCACAAACACATTTAAAAGGCCATAGAATGTTAATGAACTAAATGCCTGGATATAGAGAACCATTTTCGTCTGTCCCTAAAGATGAAGCTGCCAGGCGAGCCTTATAGTAAATAAACCTGTAGTACAGACCATTGCAGAGGTGGAGAAACGTCAGCTGTGTTGGTTCTGCTTTGGTTTCTTTTATACTAAAACCCCAAGCCAAGTACAAAAGATATATAGTTGAATTAAATAACATTGTGCCTCTGAGTCCATTCAAAGCCTAGAAACTCATTTCACTACAAAACAACTGAGCTCATGGTCCTTCCACACAAAAATCTTTCTTTTAGCTCTATTTCAGCAGCATGATTTAGATGGGAAAGTTGTTTTGTTGAAATTGTTCTACAATTGGGAGTAAAAAAAGATGATCTTCTGCAAATCACCCTGAAATATCCTCATTCTGCCTTCTGTACACCCTTGAGTTAGTGAATTTAAGAAATTCTGTTTTTATTCTTAAGTCTGTATTTGTTTCGTATTGGAGAATTGTACAGTATAAGGTAATTCCTTCCAGTAGCACCTTAGAGACCAACAAATTTAGTTGGTCTCTAAGGTGCTACTGGAAGGACATTTTTACAGTATTTTGTTTCGACTACAGCAGACCAACACAGCTACCTACCTGTAACTACAGTATAAGATTTTAGTTCAGAGAAAGCAAGAAATATCTTAGTCCCCTTTTCATGCTAGCTTTTGGGAGGGTGGCCTCTTCCCACGCTATTCAGGTAATGTGGGACACCCCTTGTTCTGTGGGAATCCAGATCCTAGAAAAGAAGATGCTGGTGTTTGGGTAAGCCACAATGTGATCCCCTGTAGGATGGGCTGGAGTTTCTCATTCAGTCTTGAGAGGCCCAGGAAGGAGGTGACTTTCAGTGACCCTTATGGCAGAAGAGAGGGACAGAGTGTACTAGTAAAAGATGAAGCAAAACAGTTGTTTTCCTGACCAAATTGTCTCATAACTCCATGAATATTAGGAATGCTTTTGTGTTGGGGAGTGGCTGTAGTGCTTGTAAGAGACCATAGCACAGGCATCCCCAAACTTTGGCCCTCCAGTTGTTTTGGACTACAATTCCCATCTTCCCCGACCACTGGTCCTCTTAGCTAGGGATCATGGGAGTTGTAGGCAAAAACATCTGGAGGGCCGCAGTTTGGGGATGCCTGTCATAGCAGGAACAAATAGTAAAATGAGAAGTACACTTTGGAAATAAGTGCTTTCTGCTTGGTGCAAATGCTCTAGCACCTAGAGACTGGGAGCAGGTATGGGATTGTTAACTCCCTTTCCTACCCACCTCTTTATGTGTTAGTTCCTCACTCCCATCACCCTCCATCCCACTTTACTGTTTATGTTTAGTGGTGCTTAACTCTGTTTCAAATTTAACCTGTTCATAATCCTAAGATTCATTTCAGAACCAAACCTTCCCAGTGTATTTTACTTTTTGGTAGTATTATGTCTGATGCAGATATCAAGAATTTATTCACTGATACAGTAACTATAATACATCAAATATACCACTTGCTAATTTAATCTTGAAACTGATTTTAACAGGGGATTGGGTTTTGTAAATCCCTGTTAACAGTTTAGTTGCAAATATATGATCATTGTAGTACAAAGTAGCCAGTGTGGTTGGTACCTGCTAGATGATATGAACTACAACTTCCATCAGCCAGCACAGCCAGAGATCAGGTATTTGAGAAGTTGTAGCCCACAACATCTGGAGGGCACCATGTTGGGTGTCTTTGTTGTAATGAATCAAGCATTACAAGCCTAACAAGTTTTCCAATAGCTTTAGTGTGTTTGGAATTCAAGAGTTGGATCCTAAGGTCCCCTGAATGAAGCTCCATTTATGGAAAACATGTTCCCAGCATCCTGTAACAGAAGGGGGACCATGCTTTTCACCACTCCCTCCCTACACTTTTTTGCAGGTGCTTGCACTTTCTGGAACTGTGCTGTGAATCCTCCAGAATAGCAAAGGAGAAGGACTGGTGGATTGGGGGTGCTATAGTGAAAGGGAAATAGCAAAAAATACCTCCTCCCTTCTGTTAGTGGTTGACTTTGATAGCTGTAACCCTAAATGTGCAGTACTGTTTTAGGTTACCATGGTTCTATTTACAAATATGCTCATGGTGCAGAACACACTGTTTGAACTGAATGCTATTCTTATAGATCAATTTTTTAAATCTTTTATAGACTCATCATGCATTTTAAGGCTCTTTATTTTCCCCTCAGCAAATTCTGAAATTGATGTTTCTGTGTCTGCAAGAAATATACGAAGGTTACTGAGTTTCCAGCGGTACTTGAGATCTTCCCGTTTCTTCCGTGGTATCACTCTTCCAAATTCTTCAAACATTTTAGATGATGATTATAATGGACAAGCTAAGGTCAGTTTTTAAAACTACCATATAACTTTGCCGTGAATTTTTTTTTGATGTGTGTTAAGATTTGCAAGTGACCATGTATTGCATGTACTAAATACTTTTGGACTTAGATTTATCTTCCATAAATAAATAAATAAATAAATAAAGTAAAATAATAATAATAGGAGGGTATGAGAATAATCAATAATAAGATTACTACAGTTGGCAACAGGAAATAGTTTGAATCTGCTCAGAAAATTCATTCACTGTGATGGCAAGCTGAATGTGTATTGTTTTAGAAATTATAGTAGATACTGTACTAGACTTGGCCAAAATGTCTTCAAAGGCAATGAAGTATAAAACCTAATTGGATAACAAAGTCAAATGCTGAAACTTCATTATATATTTGCATTTAGTTGTGTTATAATTGGCAATACCTTATTCAGTCTGCCTCTTTTTGTTCTCTAGAACTAACATTATTTCCTTCAGATATTCCCCCTCCCTTATCACTTCATTAGTGGTTTTAGAAACTGGACACCTCTTGAGTAACAACAAATATTTCTAGATAATCATACATGCAGTAAACTAAAAGTTTTCCTCTTTAGTATTGTTTGTAAGGGAGAAGTCCTGTCTGCCAATGCTCTAGAAAAAGTCTTAAATTATGGCCCAAAGCCACTTGTTCTACTTTTTCTTCCTGTCCTGGTATAGGTTGTGAATGTGCTCCAGGAGCGGCATGCACAATATGACGCTCTGCTCATTCTGTGCATAAATATGTATATGCGGGTATATGTATTGTATATTGGGATGCGGGTGGTGCTGTGGTATAAACCACTGAGCCTCTTGGGCTTGCCAATCAGAATGTTGGTAGTTCGAATCTGCGCAACAAGGTGAGCTCCTATTGCTCTGTCCCAGCCAGTGCAAGTAGATAAATAGGTATCGCCATGGCAGGAAGGTAAATGGCTTTTCCGTGCACTCTGGTTTCTGTCAAGGTGTTCCATTGCGCCAGAAGTAGTTCAGTCATGCTGGCCACATGACCCGGAAATCTGTCTGTGGACAAATGCCGGCTCCCTCGCCACACAACCATAGTCGCCTTTGACTGGGCTTAACCATCCAGAGGTCCTTTACCTTTTTACCTTTACCTTACAAATACGTATAATGACTTGTGCACAAGTTTATCCCTTGTTTCCACAGGGGGCTGCTTAAATCAGTCTTAGGGTATTGTTACTCTGTACAGTGGATTTGCCACATCTTCTGGCACAATATAAACTGAACATTTTCAGAGCCTGTGATGAAATCCTTTTAGTAAGCCAATATGTGCATGAACTACATGTACTCACACACAGCCCCCTTTGCTCCTCCCTTTGTGTGAATTGAACAAGCTAGGAAGCCACAGTTAACCATACTTCCTGTTGAGAGCTATCTGGAAGCCAACTTTTAAACCATGGGTTCATATTCTAGCTTGTCCCGTCCCCCAATGAACGGAGGAGTGAAGTGGAAGCAAAAGGGCTATATGGGAGTGCATGAAGCTTGTGCATATACCTGTTTATTAAACTGAGATTTGGCTATGTTTGGGTGATCAGGGTATCTTAAGGAAAGAGTGTTTATCAATGCTTTTTCCATATAAGATAATATTGTAACTTCCAGAGGAGAGAACATTGTGGCTGTAAGAAGCCAGCTAGCTGCAACTTATGACCCATTAGGCAAGATCAGTTGCAGAATGACAGTTTCTGGGGTTTGTGAAACAGAAATAAGTGGTATGGTTACAAACATGCTCCTGATCACATTTTAGATCTTTGCTAGTTCATTTTCAGTATCCTGTCTTGATTTGTGGGGTGAAAGGAAGGTGAATCAAATATGCAGTGTATTCAGAGAAGTGTTTTTAACTTATTTGAAACTTTCTTGTTTTACTTTCAGTGTATGCTAGAAAAAGTTGGAAACTGGAATTTTGACATTTTCCTTTTTGACAGGTTAACGAACGGTAAGATTAGTTTTTTTTATTATATTACTCTTTATGTCAGTTGTCCACTAAGCCAGTCCCTTACTCCTACTTTGCATTGGAGAAAGTACCTTTTTAAAGTTGTGAATGAGTGGCTGTTTCATGCAAACATTAAGTGCACGCCCCAGGCTCACTACTGATACTGCATTATTCAGGTATGGATAGCCCATTTGACCTTGTTATTTTTAACAAAAATATGCTAATTCCTTACATTCAGCCCTTTATACCTTGATTACCATGTATCCTGTATGGACTTAAATTTGTAGTGTTGGGAATAACTTCTTTCTGAGAAAGAAATCCTGTGACTTAAACAACTTGAAACAGCCAGTATATTCAGTTTTAAATATCTGTTGTACACCATATATTTGAAATGGGCAATATTTATGTAGGTTATGGTTACCATATTTTAAATTTTATTCCTCTTAATGTAAAAAATATTACCATGTATATTAAAACCCACTCAATTCTCTTTGATTAGCTTTACAGAATGTAGTTGACTGTTAAATTTGACCACTTGTCCTGAGAAGCATTTGCTAGACACTTATGCTGTTTCCGTGAAATGAGATAAAGTTACATTTTTAAAAGGTGACTGCACATTCCATGAAGTCTGAATTTTTAAAGTGGTTCTCAACCTTTATGAGTATGCGTACCCCCCTTTAACCTCCCCATTTATTTATTTTTACATACTTGTAGAAGCTTTAAGATTCCCCCCCAAATGCTCTTATTTGAGCATCCAGAGGCACAGAGGGCATTGGGATGGGGTTGCTATATTAAAGCCCTTGGGAAAATATTTCTTTGAAGGAGCCTCTCCCTCCTTTAAACTAAAAATGTGTTACATTTCACAATTTTCATATTTGTTTGAGTAGATTATCCAATACAGAAATTTCATTTATATGAGATCTGTGTTTTTATAAATTTCTGAAGAACTGACAAATGCTATTAAACTGATGGGTTCACTTTGCATTACTGAGAGAGATTTTTCTCAGTCCCAATTCATTGCTGATGGATCAGATGTTTTACACTGAAGTAAAAACACTAAATCTTAAAGCTTTAATTACTATTCTGCATGAGTAAAAAATAGAAACAAAATGTGCTCAAAATTCTTAATCATTATGTTGAATGAAACCATGGTTGTTCTGTGGCACAGGAGGAATAATTATGGTAACTTTATACCACAGAGGTTTGCTAGTAATGTGTATAATAGAGATAATAGAATATTAACTGTCAGTTACTTGCAAAAACTAGTACCGTAAGTAAGATTTCCTGTAGCTGGTCTGGAAGCATGTGCTGTATCAATGGCTTGCTTCAGGCCCATGCAATAGAGTGCCTTAAAACATTTAGCCTGTCTACATTTTTGATGCTTCCCATTCAAGATGATTTTGTGTTTTTTGGTTGTTGTTTTTTAGGAAACAGTTTAGTCACCTTAACCTTCCACCTGTTTAATCTTCATGGACTTGTAGAGCACTTCCAACTAGATACAATGAAGCTCCGCCGATTTTTAGGTAAATATATTCAGAGGTTCACTTAAGTCAGTTTTGCAAAAATAGGGTACAACAGCCCATTTGCTACTTCAGATTATGCTGTCCAGCATGGAGAGCCCTAAAGAACTGGGGAGAAGAGAGAAAAGAGTGATAGACTCATGAAATGGTTGGTATTGCTGTCACTGTCATGCTAGTTGCCAATTTATTTTGCAGGTTTTAAGGTGTTTCTGTTAAAAGTGGACACACATCTTTTAAATACTTTTTAAAAACCTGCTGTATATAGTTTACTGGGGTGGGGGTGGGGGTGGGAGGAAAGAATGTTGCATGGCATAGGTGCTAGCCAGGAGTTGCCATGTGCTCCACCACATCCGACCATGCTTCACAAAGCACTGTGAAATATACTCGGAGTCGAGAGTGAATTTCATGCTCTTTATTCAGCTCATAGTCATCAAGGAGGAGAAGAGAAGACGAATGGCTCTTTTCCCAAAACCATCTGCTTATATACATTATTTACACAATGGGCCTTGCGTGATTGGCTACTTCAGGGCTACACCTGTGGGCCAATTATATTGTGGATTGACTTCTGCCTGCAGCCTGATTGGCTGCTCCTACAGGCCAATCAGGTAGCAGATTCACTTCTGCCAGCCGCCTGATTGGCTGCTCCAGCAGGCCAATCAGGTTGCGGATTCACTTCCACCTGGAGTTGGATTGGGTAGCTCCCGCTGATTCTGAATCCTATTGTTCTAGGATTCAGCTCAGTACATAACACCCCTCCCCTCTAAGTTCCAGTCCTGCCCGGGAAGTTGCATTCGTAGTCCCCAAGGTCTGCTGGCCGCCTCCGTGTGCGTTGTGGCCTGGGGTGTTCCTTGGTCAGGGGTTCTGGTTCTGGCTCGTGTTCCGAGGCTGCTGGCTGTGCCGGGGCTGTCTGGTCTGGCGCCACTGAACCACTAGGTTGTAGCTCTGGTTCCGGTGTCCTTCCAGCCTCGGGGCGCCCCTCTGTGCCTACTGCTTCTGCTTCCCCTGCCCACCCCTCTCGCTCTACAGGCCTCACTGCCCTGCTGTCCCCTTGGGACCCCTCTGTCCCGCTCTCCTCCCGGGTTCCTTCTGGGAATCGTCGCCGTAGCTGGTCGCAGTGGCGGCGCCAACATTGCCCCCCTTCCGTTAGTACCTCGTACGACACGGGACCGGTCACCTTGGTGACTGTGGCGGGTACCCATGCTGGGCCTGCCCCAAAATTCTTTGCATACACTGGGTCCTGGGCCACAAATGTCCGGGGGTTCCTGCCTTTCCCCACCACTACCTCATCCTGAGCTCTGTCGGGGTGAAGTCGGTCCAGTCTAGTTGCAAGGCGCCGGCCCATTAGTAGTTCAGCGGGGCTCCGGCCCGTCGTTGTGCTTGGGGTGCTGTGCTGTGCTAGAAGAAATGCGGCAAGGCGGTATTCCCAGTCCCCTTGTGTCATGCGGCGGAGGCTGTCCTTGGTGGTCCGCACCATGCGCTCCGCTTGGCCATTGGTGGCAGGGTGGAATGGTGCTGAGCGGATGTGGCGGATGGCGTTCTGCACTGTGAAGGTCTGGAACTCCTCTGACGTGAATGCGGTTCCATTGTCCGAGACGAGGGTGTCAGGGAGCCCGTGGGTTGCAAACAGCTTACGTAGTACCCGGATGGCTGCCGCCGTAGAAGTGGACGGTACCAGTGCGACCTCCAGCCATTTGGTGTAGGAATCCACCACTATGAAGAATGTTTTTCCCTGGAAGGGGCCAGCGAAGTCCACGTGCAAGCGTGACCATGGATGTCGGGCGGACTCCCAGGGCTGGACTGGGGCCCTTGGGGGATCCGGGCGGGATTCTTGGCAGGTCTGGCAGTGTTGGACCCAGGCCTCTATCTCTCTGTCAATCCCCGGCCACCACACATAACTCCTGGCAAGGGCCTTCATCCTCACTACCCCTGGGTGTGTCTCGTGTAGGGCTGTGAGGACCCTTTTGCGGAGGGGCTGCGGAACAACAACCCTGCTTCCCCATAACAGGCACCCCTTGTGGGCCGACAGTTCATGTTTGCGGTTTGTGTAGCCAGCGAATTCTGGCCCGGGGCTGCTGCTGGGCCATCCTCGCCACACCCAGTCCAGGACCCGGGAGATGACCCTATCTTTTGTGGAATGGTGCGCAACTTCTTGTGCCTGAATGGGTCGGTCGGGAAGCAGCTCCAGGGTCATAACCTCTTGCGCAGGCGCTGGGTCGGGGCCTGTTTCTGGTAGTGGTAGCCTGCTGAGGGCGTCTGCGTGGCCCATCGCCTTCCCAGGGCGGTGGATTAGTGCATACTGGTAGCCGGCAAGGAAAATTGACCACCTGAGGACACGTGGAGACAACACTTGGGGGGTCTGCTTCTCGGGGGCAAACAGGCCAAGCAACGGCTTGTGGTCAGTCACTATGGTAAAGGGCCGCCCGTACAAGAAATCATGGAATTTTTTTACGCCCTTCACGATTGCCAGACCCTCCTTGTCAATCTGTGAGTAGTTTCGTTCGGCTGCAGCAAGCGTCTGGGAGAAGTATGCCACCGGCACCTCTCTTCCATCCGGGAGTTGGTGTCCCAGGACAGCGCCGATGCCATAGGGAGAGGCGTCGCATGCCAGCACCACTGGCAGCCTCTCGTCGAAGTGTGCCAAGACCGAGTTCGAGACGAGCAAGTCCTTGACTGCCTGGAATGCGGCCCTTTGTCGCTGGCCCCACACCCAAGGGGCCCTTTTATCTAGGAGTCTGTGTAGGGGCTCCGCTACCGCTGCCTTATGGGGAAGGAAGGCATGGTAAAAGTTCAATAGTCCCAAGAATGACTGAAGTTCGGGCTTGCTCTTGGGCGCTGGGGCCTCACAAATGGCCCGTACCTTGTCACCGGTTGGATGGACCCCTTCTGCGTCCACCTTAAATCCTAGAAAGTCCACCTGCGGCACTCCCAGTAAACACTTTTCCCGCTTCACCTTGAGGCCCGCCGTCTGGAAACGGTGCAGGACGGAGCGGAGGCGGTCCTCAAATTCCTCTGGTGTGGGCCCGGCGATCAGTACATCATCAAAGAAGGGGGTGACGCCAGGGATCCCTTTAAGGAGAGAGTCCATTAGATTCTGGAATATGCCTGGTGCCACGCTAACGCCAAATTGCAGCCGCTTTACTCTGAATGCCCCTCTGTGCGTCACAATCGTCTGAGCCTCTGCTGTGGCTTCGTCCACAGGCAACTGTTGATACGCTTGGGCCAAGTCCAGTTTGCCAAAGATTTTTGACCCAGCCAGGGTGGCGAGGACATGGCTGACCACTGGCACTGGGTATGCATGGGCCGTGAGAGCCTTGTTTATGGTGCATTTGTAGTCTGCACAGATGCGGACCGAACCGTTAGGCTTGACGGGTGTGACAATTGGAGTTTCCCAGGGGGCGTTGGGCACCGGCTCCAGCACTCCTTGCTCCACGAGCCGGTCCAATTCCTCGTCTATGCGGGGTTTCAGGGCGAACGGGACCCGGCGGGCCTTGTGCCTGATAGGTCGTACAGCGGGGTCTAGCTGTAGGGCAATGGGGGGTCCTGTATATCGTCCCAATGCCCCATCGAAAACCCCTGGAAACTCTTTGCATATGGCGTCCACGTCCACTTGTAAGCTAGTGCGGTTCACCCCGGTAACGGCTAGCCCCAGAGGTCCAAACCATGCCAGTCCCAGTAAGCTAACGTAGGGGCCCTTAACTACCAGCAAGTCCAATTGTTGCTTTCGTCCTCGATATTGCACCCTGAAGGTCCCCACCCCCATTGTAGGGACCTTATGTTTCTGGAAGTCCCGGAGGGTGAATGGGGCCGGCCTTAGTTTGGGACCCCCATTAGGGCACAGTTCCCTTAATGTTCGGGCCGAGATTATGGATAGAGTTGAACCCGTGTCCAGCTCCATGCGGCATGGGGCTCCCTCTATCTGTACCTCTATATAAATTTTCTCTGTGCTGGGATGGGGCAACTGGAATACCTGGTAGTCTGTGATCTCCGTCGAGTTGCCTTGGTGCATGGTGCCGTGTGACCTGGGGCTCCTGGGTCGGTCATCTGATGCTTGTCGACGGGTGAGTCGAGCCCGACACACCCGGGCGATGTGTCCCAATTTTCTGCACTGCCTGCACTCTGCGTTGCGGAAACGACAGGTCCTCCTCTCGTGGTTCTCCCCGCAGCTTGCACAGTTCCCTCCTTCTCGTCGAGGCTGCTGTGGTGTGTGTGCTGCTTGAGTGCGCCGCTGTACTCGGTGTACTTCCTCCCTGTCAGATTCGGATTCGTCAGTGAGGTCTTCGTGGTAGACCCTCGGTTGGGATGGCGGGGCCGGTCGTGCCTCTTGCGTTGACCTCTCAGCGGCTTCGGTTGCCAGGGCTTCCTCCAGAGCAATCTGGAACGTGAGGTCTTTTTTGGCGTAGAGGCGTCGTTGCAACATCTCGTCCCTCAGGCCACCAACGAGGCGGTCACGAAGCATGTTCTCCAACTCTGAGAAGTTGCATAACCGGGCGGCTTGGCGGAGGGAGGTCGCAAACCCAGTTATGGTTTCCCCCGGGGCTTGCCGCTTTGCGTAGAAGGCATTTCGGCAAGCTACCACCGAGGGCTGTGGTGAGAAGTGCTCCTTCAGCCGTTCCATTATTGTTTTGTAAGAGACGGTAGCGACATCTCTAGGTGCAAGGAGAGCCCGGGCGATTTCAAACGTCTCCTCTCCACAGACGCTGAAGAATGTCGCCCTCTTCATGGCATCGTTGGTGACTTCTTTCGCTTGCAGGAGGAAGTTGAAACGGGCGGCGTACCCTTCCCAGTCTCCTGATGCTGGTTTGAATGGCGAGAAGCTGCTGTCGGTTGCCATTCTGGGTTCCTTGGGTCCTGGAGCTGAAGCCTGGATGCACGGTGCGAGGCAGCGGTGCAGCAGGTGGCGGTGCTGCGGTGCAGTGCGTGGTGGCGGTCAGCTCAGCAGGATCCCATCCTCGTCGCCAGTGAAATATACTCGGAGTCGAGAGTGAATTTCATGCTCTTTATTCAGCTCATAGTCATCAAGGAGGAGAAGAGAAGACGAATGGCTCTTTTCCCAAAACCATCTGCTTATATACATTATTTACACAATGGGCCTTGCGTGATTGGCTACTTCAGGGCTACACCTGTGGGCCAATTATATTGTGGATTGACTTCTGCCTGCAGCCTGATTGGCTGCTCCTACAGGCCAATCAGGTAGCAGATTCACTTCTGCCAGCCGCCTGATTGGCTGCTCCAGCAGGCCAATCAGGTTGCGGATTCACTTCCACCTGGAGTTGGATTGGGTAGCTCCCGCTGATTCTGAATCCTATTGTTCTAGGATTCAGCTCAGTACATAACACACTGCAAACCACAACAGATGTGGTTTGGAAGCCTGCATTAAAATATTACTGAAAAATGAGAAGAACCCACATCTAAAATGCTTCCTTGGAGAAAGGTGGCTCCTTTGCAACAATTGTGTTACAGTTTTGTGTTATTTAGTAAGCAATGCAAAACACTAGTCAATAAAGGTTTTTGTTTCAATGTTACATTTAGATCTGTATATCAACGCATTTTGTATCATGGGATTTTCCTATTATAGAACAGCTTTACAGTTGTACCTTGGGTTACGAACACCTTGGGTTATGAACACCTTGGGTTACAAACTCCGCAAACCCAGAAGTATTTTTGCCACGTGTGCGTTCTGCAAATTACTATATTTTGAACCTGCATTTCTGAGGCAGCAATTGCCATTGTGCATCTGCTAAATGCTAGGTTAATATATAATGCAAGTACACATGGGTGTATGTATTTTGCTTTATAGAATGAAAAATGGAGATTAGCATGTTCTGCAATTCACATTTCTCTAAGTAGTGTAGTAAGGAGACAAACCCGCTTGTTCTTGTGAGGGCAGTGGAGAAGCAGTTACTCCTAAAGAACAGGCTTTATTTTGTCCCAGATATGTTACATTTTGAAATAAATTGTCAGGGCTTAGCAATGGTAATGCCATCAAAGACCAGCCACTGTTTGTCAGTTATTTGTTTGATGCATGCAATTATATTATATTCTTTATATATCAGAAACCCTATGAGTAAGGAAATCTTTATTTCCCCCTAAATTTATTAAAGTTTTAAGAACTAATATACTGGTCTGCTCCCTGACCTAGTAATCTACAGTAATTCTTCTTTTTAAAATTAATACAAAACCACATTCTTTATAAGCATGCCCATTTTTTTGGGGGGGGGGGAGACTGGATTAGTTCGAAATCCTCTATGAAGAAAACTATTATTGAAGCTCAGTCCTACAACATACATCCTGATGGATAGTTTTGATACGTATAAGTACTTTGGGTAGTGTCCAGCTGAACAGTTCTTCTAAAGCAAGGGCTTTTAGCTGTGCATTAGAACTTTCCCTCCCCCTCCCTGCATACTCTCTAAATCTGTTCTGTGGGGGTCCCACAACCCCCTGGATCAGATTTACTGGTCATGTGGGAAATGGGAAGAGCAGGGAAGTTCTGTTGCACAGCTAAAGTACTGGCAGAACTGTTTATAATTGGATACTGTTGTTTAGTAGCGCGCGTGTACACACACACACACACACACACACACACACACACACTTGAAGATGGTTCTGCTTAAATAATATACTGGTCTGTTGAGTTGGTGGCACAAGTGTATATGCCTTGGTTTATACTTTTAGTTGTGTCTGGAATGCTGCAATAGTAATATGGTTGAGTGGTGTAAGTTTCTTCTAAAATTTATATGCTATGTAAAGTGTGAGTTAGATCCTCTAAGTGAGCACCTGATAAGGGCGAACGCCTGGTTTACATGATTACTCCTCCACCATTTTTTGATGTGGGGGAAATAATGTGCACTGGGACTTTATGGACAGATATTCTAGTGCATACAGCCTGATTTGCACTGAAGATAATCTGCATGGTGGAAGGAGGATCATGGGCTCAGACTCCTGCTGGCTGAATGTGTGACCAAAGCTGTTTGGTTTTTCAACAGTAACTTATAAAATAAAAGTGCATGATAATATGAAGGGTAAATTAATGCAAGATTTCTTCTCATTTGTAGTAATGGTTCAAGAAGATTACCACAGTCACAACCCGTACCACAATGCAGTTCATGCTGCTGATGTGACTCAGGCCATGCACTGCTTTTTAAAAGAACCTAAGGTAAAAATATCTCCTTAACAGTTTTGAGTGAAGAAGTTACACAGTTTCAAAAGCAGATTTCATGTGGCATAGGACCTGCCTTTTTTAAAAACAAATAAGTAAATACTAGTTTTGTGTAACAAAAATGTACACCTCCCTTGCTGCTTTATTATTGGTCTTCCTACAGAGAACTCCGAATCCTATATTCTAGATAAAAGTATAAATAAATGAAAGAAGAATTTGATGCATTGAAAGATGAAATTCAGTGCATTTTTAAAAAGAACAGATGCAACCCAAGTTTGCTTGAAGTGTCAGTAGTGAATATTCATGTGGCCATGCTTTATATGTTACAGCTTTCCCATTCTCTGACTCCATGGGATACTCTTCTTGGCTTAATTGCAGCTGCCACTCATGATTTGGATCACCCAGGTGTTAATCAGCCTTTCCTTATTAAAACAAACCATTATTTAGCAACTTTATACAAGGTAAGTGAGGAAAAATATTTCTGTTCGGAAAAACATAACCAAGTGCAAAAATGCTTACTTGCTGGTAGTCACAAATTCTTGGTGGGAGAGATTTTTAAAGGAGTGATTTAATTATTTATAGCAGCTTTGGGGAATGGATTGGATCAAAAAGTGGCCACACCTCTGGGAGCAATCTTTGACTGGTGGGAAGGTCTAAATCTGCCAGAAAACATTGTGTCTTGTATTTGGTGTTGTTTCAATTCAGCACTGAATGCAAGCCATGCTGCTTTCAGCAGAAAACTTCCCCGCTTAGGAGCTGCAATTCCCACGAGGAATCAATTCAGCCGGGGTTGCGTTTAACATAATATTTACGGTAAATAGCACCAAATGCAAGCTCTGCTGCCAAGGAACAATTGGGATTGTGCTTTACGTGCCAATTACCTGATGCCATATGATTGACAGCTGGGCACGGCCAAACAGAAAAGCTGTACAAGCTAAATTGTCCAGCTTGGGGTGCCTATTGCACAACGATCTGAAGCTAAAGTTGGTTGGGGCAGACCTTGTGTGACTTAAGGTTTTTAACATCAAAGCCAGTGCCTGGGAGCAAACCGGTAACCAGTGAAGCCCATAGAAGAGCTATGTAACGATGGTCTGAATGGAAAGCTTCTTCCAGCAGCCACATTCTGGAATCCAAAGCTGTAAATGAGAGAGCTGGGTAGCATCTTCTGCATACTGATGATGCCGTATCCCAAAGCTCTGGGTAACCTCCCAGTGATTTCATGTAGATGTTGAAAAAGCATGGGACAAGGGCGTACCCACCATGGGGCAAGTTAGGGCAGCTGCCCTACTCTAGAAGCCAGCTGGCAGCTGCCCCTCTCTAGAAGCAAAAGGACGCAGCGAGGGAGAGGAGGGGAGAGAGCGCAACACCCTCCTGCTGGAGCTCGCCCGGGCTGCCTCCCCACAGCCTTCGCTCGTTCAGCTCATTCTGCCGCTGCTCTTACTAGAGCAAACAAGGAGGGGGGAATGGAGAACCAGAATTGGAAGAGCTGGGGTGTGGAATAAAACACTGTACGTAAAACACCACACTCACTCTGATGTTCCTCCCAGGGATCGCGGTGGGAGGGAGGGGGGAAGAGAGCGAGAGAGAGAGAGAACTTGAAGCTGGCTGCTGAAGGATTGAAGTCAGTCAGTCTCTCTCTCTCTCTCTCTCTCTCTCTCTCTCTCTCTCTCTCTCTCTCTCTCTCTCTCTCTCTCTCAAAGAGAGGAGGCTGGACAAGGCGAGCCTTCCAAAGCTCCTGTGCCAGTATTTAAGATACAATTTGTTTCCTTGTTTCAGGTAGCAAATGGTCGGCACCACAGCTTTTACTCTTGTCCTTGGGGAGGGGGGATCTTTATCAGTTTAATGAAACCTCCAGCGATAATGAGGTGTGAAAGGAGTTCCGTTTTAACTGGGTGGTTTTGCATAAGGAGGCTTGGAAGGCATGGGAATGCAATGGTGTTATATCTTTCCCAATTGTCCTCCCTCCTTTGTGTCTTTTATCATCCAAGCTGTTTGGGCAGCCACTGTGTGATGTGATCTTAAAAGATGTGTGTTAGAAAGGGTGGGCATGGATGTCTCAGTTTTCTCTTTCAGCCTTAAAGGGCCAGCACCCCTTTATTGCTATAAAGCAGGCATGTCCAACAGGTAGATCATGATCTACTAATAGATCACTGGACGTCTGTGGTAGATCACTGGCTCCCCCCAAAGAAGCTCAGCAACTTTGGCTCCCCTAAAAAAAGCTCTACATCTTTGCCCTGAAGCCCCCAAAACAGGGCTTTCCTTCCTAAAAAAAGCTAAACTTTGACCTGAACCCCCTAAAACATGGATGGCTTTCCTTCCTAAAAAAAAGCTCAACAACCTCAACCTGAACCCCCAAAAGGAGGTAGATCAATCACTGCCAGTTTTTAACTCTTGGAAGTTGGCCACCCCTGCTATAAAGAGTCTGCATGTAGCTTCATTGGAAGCGATGGTATGTTGGCATTGACAACAGATATTTTTTATGTTGTTATGTATTACGGTTTTTAGTTTCTTTGCTGTCTCACCAATAGAAAAACCTGGGTGGTCACTGTTAGGGAATTTTATAGGGGGGGCACCCAAACGAGGCTTCATTTGGGAATCAAGATTGGCACAAATGCCCTCAAGGGGACCCCATTTGATCCTACAACACCACTCTAGTATCGCACCAACACGAACCCCCTCAAGATCAAGCCCTGTGTAATAAAGGCTCCCTTTCCTACCCTTTCTCTGTTGCCTGAGACTCTATGTAACCATATTTCTTTATGAATGAATACCGTGTATCTTTATTTCTAAATGAAACCCCCTTTTGCTACTCTGGCCAAGGGCTCTCAGGGATGCAGGGAACAGCCATAATCCTTTAAGCAAGAGGTCAGGTAGCCAGGGTGGTGCTCCTCTGCATATCCATAATCCATTCAGGTACCATCTCCTGCCATTCCCAACCCTCCGAAGCCAGAGGCAATACTCACACCTGGACCCATTGCCCCCCCCCCCGCCAGGTACTCAAGGATCCCCTCCCAGATACTTACTGGTACTTGCTTAACAATGTCCTGGGACATCGTGCATTGTTACCTTATGTTAATCCTGTTTACCTCCTGTTTACCTGTATGCTAATGCCCCTTGCCCCTTCCCCTTTTCTGACGTTTTACCCTGTCACAAGTGATGTATGTATGATGCTTTCGATGTACATTATGGGATGGTGGTGGGAACTTTTAAAAGTTCTTGCAGCCCTGTTCATGGTGTTCAGTCTGGCATTGAACCTGCTGCGCAGTAATAAACCTTGCTGTTTGCTCCGGATCGTGGCTGGACTCCTTCCTTTTATACTCTGCAACGACCACAGGCCCTTGCCTGATGAGCTGGGTGGCTGAGCATTCTCGCACCCAGAATTTTGCCCTAACAGTCGCTTTTTATCTTTGGGCGATGCTCAGAACAAAACAGGAAGAAAGCAGGTGGTGGACTTTTGGGGGAATTGGAGTCCTTTTACTTCTTCTTCTCTCCTTTAGGAGGAATATAACTTTCCATCTCCCTCTCATAACGAACTTTGCCACTGTTTGCCATGTCTTCAAACTTGCCTATTTGTTTTGCTGACATTGTCCACCATTCAGACGATTGGGTTGCATTTCGCAGGGCAGAAGAGTCCGGACCTTGGTGTATTCAGCTTGCTAGGCTTACAGGAATCTGGACGTATGAAAGGGGTCGGTCTCGCTGTGGGCAGGATTCCTGCATTACCGGGGGGTGGACTAGATGACCCTGGGGGTCCCTTTCAGGCCAGCTCTACAGGATTTCTGTGAGGGGTTCAAGTGAAAGGAGCGGCTGTAGATAGTTTCTGTGCTTCAGGCTGCTATCCTATACAGGCTTACCTAGGCATGGATTGATTTCTTAAGATGGTTGTGTGAAAATTATTATGGACAAAGTATAATTATGTAGCGCCTGTATTGTAGGCTCAGCTTATAAATATGTGTAAATAAGCAATACATCATAAAGACACCACTATCTCCACTGTGGAAATATGAAGCCTGGGCAAGTGCCTTGGCCCCTGGAATCTCACTGTTGTGGATATTGGGGTGGCATGGAACAATATTAAAACTTGCAGTTTGCCCCCCTCCTCCATTCCCTCAATACTTTTCATATAATCATAGAATCACAGTACTCCAGGTGAGGTCTGACCAGGGCAGAATACAGTGGTACTATTACTTCCCTTGATCTAGATACTATACTCCTATTGATGCAGCCCAGAATGGGATAAGGCAAAATATGGGATAAGGCAAAAGCAGACAAACTTTAATTTATTTCTGTACAGCAGGCTTTGCTAAGCTGATTCCCCTCCGTGTGCTTTGGACTACAACCCCCATCTGCCTCTGGCAGCGCAGTTGTGGTCCAAAGCACGTGGAAGGTGCCAGGCTGGCAAAGGATGCTGTTCATTCATAATATGAGTGCCCATGTGCGTAGTATGGGATATGCCTTGTCCTTGCTCTTGCGTAACCACAGCTGGTCCTCAGCAGGCTCATTGAGAATGTCCCTTTTTATAGCTGCTTGTCCTGACCTTTCTCTGATCCTCCTTATTATTTCCCTGGATTTCCCCCCTTTTGGTGTTATTAGACTGGAGTCAGTTTCACCTGGGCTCTGTAGCCCCACCCACATCCCCACTTTGTGACACCTCCCCTCCTGTGCCTTGGCCCCGCCCCTTGCCCCTCCCCTCCCATGCCTTGGGCCCACCCCTTGCCCCCCCCTAGTTTTGATCCTGGGTACGCCCCTGGCATGGGAGATTAAATTAAACTTTATGCCACCCAAAGGACCCTGCACCACATGCTGGAACTTTCCCCTACGGTAGGACTGGAGCCATTTTGAGCCACAATATTGCCTACTCCCAAGTTGGAGAGAGAATTCTGAAGGATGTGATCATGGATGGCACTGAAAGCCACAAAGACAACCAGGAGAGGTTGTACTCCCCCTGTCTATCCCCTAGTGAAGTATTGGCATAAAGGAGTGTTCATTCATGAAAATACAATTCAGAATTCAGTGAATATTTGATAACCATAATTCTCTCTCTTCCTCTTCCCCTTCCTTTCAGAATACCTCAGTACTGGAAAATCACCACTGGAGATCTGCAGTGGGATTGTTGAGAGAATCTGGATTATTTGCACATATGTCACTAGAAAACAGGTATGTGTCAGATTTGCAGTACCACATGCTTCTATGGAAAATAAATTGGAGAACATTTTAAATGGATGTGAAATGGAAGTAAAAACACATTTCCAAATTATATAATTTACTGCTGTTTCGTATGATGAAGGCAATTGTATCCCATCCACCCCAATCAAAACAAAACAAATCTTGATGCCTAACTTTCTACACTTGTAAAGTGTACACTTTTCATGTTTATCACAATAATTTTGAGTGATATGAAGACTTTGTTAAATCATTGAGCTGTTGCACTGGGTCTTAGTTTGTTAACAAAACTGTATTTTATAGTAATTTAATCAGGGTTGGCCTGAACTTTGTGTAAACAAAGACTGTTTAAATGTTGGTCACTTATTTCATTCTTCTTTCTGTGTATCTCCAATTTAAGGCAGCTGATGGAAAGCCAGATAGGAGCACTGATACTTGCCACTGATATCAGTCGGCAAAATGAATATCTATCCCTATTTCGCAGTCATTTGGACAAGGAAGATTTATACTTAACAGAGGAAAATCATCGTCATCTCATTCTTCAGGTAATTGTTTGGTCCCTAAATAGAAAAGTAGTACAACTGTTAGTAACAACTGCTTTGCCATCTACTGTACAATAGTTTTTGGTTGATGCACATAGGTTTGAAGATGGCATTCTGTGTTCTCTGATGGCCTAGTTCCATTTGTCAGCAAAATGGTTGCAACTCAGTAGCAAATGTTTATCTTACTCTGTTCACCACAATCTTAAATCAATTGAAATTATTAAAAAATAAAGATATCTTTAACACTTTAAAATCCTGTTAATTATCTAAGTGATCTTGCTGTTGTTGCAGAACGTTGGGAAGTGAGAGTAGCATTTTTTAACTGAGCACTGAGGAAAAATGCTAGCTACCTGCTTTACTTACTATCTTACATGTACAAGTAAAACAATCAAATTGCTTTCCACAGCCTCCAGCCCCAGTGGCTACAGGCCTAAAATAACTCCTTAGGAATCAGTCCCCTGTGCTCATTAACATGGAAGTAAGCACCACTGAACACAAGTGGGACTTGTGCGTCTAAAGCATACCATAATCAGGCCGGATTAAGATTCATTGAAGCTTTGGAGGTTTGCTAATTTGAGTGAGAGAAAGCTGAAAAACATTGCCATTTATAGTACAGAAATGCATTGTTCTGATTAAAGGAATCATAATTTGTTGCCTCCAAACATTAAATCCCCATTTGCAGCCATTTTATACTTTCTTATATGTATTCACAGCAGCCTTGTAGTTAGGCTAGGCTGCGAATTGGTAAGTGGCCCAAACCAAGAGGTGATCAAAAACAATGATGAGAAGGGGGCCCTATTCTGGGCATTTCACCAGACCCCCAACCACCTTAATCCAGTCTTGCTTCTGAAACTTTTCCAAACAAGAAAGCAATAGCTTAAGAATGTAAGAAGAGCCCTGCTGGATCAGGCCACAATCCCATCTAATCTGTTCTGCTCTCACCATGACCAACCTGATGCCTGGGAAACCACATGCTGGACCAGAGTGCAACAGTGTTTTCACCTTCGTGATTCCTAGCACTGGTATTTAGAGGCATACTGCTTCCAATAGAGGAGTCATCATGGTTGGTAGTCACTGATAAGCTTATCCTCCATAAATTTGTCTAATTCTTTTTTAAAGCCATCCATGTTAATGGTCATCACTGCCTCTTGTGAGAGTGAATTACGTAGTTAACATTCCGTAGCCCAAACAGTGCGCTCTGTTGCCCTGGACTCCTTTTGGAGGAAGGGTGGAATACAAATTTTAAAAAGAAATAAAAGCAACGTTCCATTAATTTACAGGCAGGCATTCGTAAATGGTGAAGGATGAAGTGCAGTGTATTGATGAATGATCTTTCATGATAACCAGACATAGCCATATTAAATTGATATAGCTTGCTATCAGACTTCTTTTTTGGTGCTATGGAAGATGAATGTTTTCATAATTTTCCAGGATTGCATGGATGTTTCTGGGAGAGGTTAACTCATATATGTTTAAACATATTTCCTTCTCAAAACACACCGCTTGTTCAGCTAAGTTACATTGGATTTAGTGATCCACATGTGTGCTGCCTTGTAGCCCCCTTTGTTACTTGGTGTCACTTGTCCATTACATATTGTTAAGGATTTTAAAAGAAGCTGACTTAGAAGTCACAGAATGAAAGAGTTGGAAGGGACTGTCAGGGTCATTTAGTCAGCCTCCTGCAATGCAGGAATCCTGCTCACAGCCATCCCTGGGTGGCTCAAACCACCATCCTTCTTTTTAATAATAATATTAATAATTTATTATTTATATCCCACCCATCTGGCTGGGTTTCCCCAACCACTCTGGGTGGCTTCCAACAAAATATTAAAATACAATAGTCTCCCTAAACAGTGCTGCCTTCAGATGTCTTCTAAAAGTCTGGTAGCTGTTTTTCTCTTTGACATCTGGTGGGAGAGCATTCCACAGGGCGGGTGCCACTACTAAGAGGCCCTCTGCCTGGTTCCCTGTAACTTGGCTTCTCACAGTGAGGGAACTGCCAGAAGGCCCTCGGCACTGGACCTCAGTGCCCGGGCAGAACGATGGGGGTGGAGACGTTCCTTCAGCTCCTACAGCCAGATGCACTGACCCATTGTGCCATGTTATTCAGTTGGGCCCAATATTCAATTGGGAGCCGCCCAGAGTGGCTGGGGAGACTCAGCCAGATGGGCGGGGTATAAATAATAAATTATTATTATTATTATTATTATTATTATTATTATTATTATTATTATTATTATTATTTGACACTTTGCATTATCTGAAGTTGCAAAACTGAAGTGTGTAGTTGTTAGCAGGCCACAATATCTTGCATAATATGTTGCTGATGTTTTGCCTTATTTACTAGATGGCTTTGAAATGTGCTGATATTTGCAACCCCTGCCGGACTTGGGAACTAAGCAAGCAGTGGAGTGAAAAAGTAACAGAAGAATTCTTTCATCAAGGCAAGTAGCTAAAAGTGATTTCAGAAAATGATAAAAGAATTGTAGTGAAGCATAGCTCTTACAGAAAATAGAAAATTTTATTATTTGCAAGTGCCCCTAATGAATGCAGCTTGAATGGTTTCCACAGACAAATTTTACCATATAGATTGCAGCTTTGTAGAACACTTGACATTTCTGCCTTACCTTGACTTTAACTGGATGAGAAGCTATTTCATAGTAATAATGGCTTTATTTTCACCTGCTACTTCAGTCCAAAGCCACATGTATTGAGAAAAAAAGCTGAATTTATCTCCGTAGAATTGCTGGATGATTAAAAAACATTTAGGACTGTGCTATGCAAGTTAAAAGGTTGGACACACCGTTTTGTGTACATGGATTAAGGGTTTTTTGTGCCCTAGGCGAGATCACCTTCTGCCCCCCCCCGGCGTCTGCCTCCTCCCTGCGGGCCTGGCCCAGCCTTCACCCCCTTCCCTTCCCAGCGCCCCTCCCGCTTACCTGCGACGTCGAAGGCTGGGTTGCTCTGGCCGCCCTCGGGCTTCAGCCACGGACCCCCGGGCACAGCAGCAGCTGCTCCCGCCTGCCCTAGAAGTAGAGCGCGGTGATGGCACCTGGAGCCGAAGGGAAGGGAAGGGAAGGGGCTGCTCTCGCCCCATGTGTCTCCACCCGCTGCTGCCCTCGGTGCTCTGGGCACGCCTGGGCTGCACCGGCACTGCTGCTGCCGCCTGCCCTGGGCGTGGGTAGGTGGGGTTCGGGTTGCAGCGGCCGCGCGGCAGAGCGAGTCCTGTGAATCCAGCAGCGCTCCCCGTCGTGCCAGCACCCCCTCCATTTTGGCACCCTAGGCAACTGCCTAGTTCGCCTTAATGGACACGCCGGTCCTGGTTGTCAGTGCAGTTGAGAAGGAATTGCAGTTAGGTTTCTGGAGTCTTGCACTTTTTGAAACTGTACATAAAATCTTTGTGCAGATCTTCACTGGTATTGCATTAACTAATTTGTAAGCTATTAATGATATTGATAACAACCAATGCCTACTCATTAGCTCAGTTTTTGAGTACAATATACTGTTACTGGATCATTATCACTTCTCACAAGCAGCGATTTGCCTCCAAGTAGCAAGCGAAGGTTTGTTAAGTCTTGTCACTTTCCTCACTTAGGATTTTTTGTTTTTGAAATGCATTTATGTATTTCAGCAATATGGTTTTTAAGGCAAGGAGTGGGAGATTTTGAACCTGAAGCAGCTAACTTGGCCCTGTGGTTTGCATCTACAGCCTGAAAGTTCACCTACAACCTTTCTGCAAACCATTCTTGTATGAGAGATTATTACAATAGTGATAATCATGGCTGTGCTACAGGTCTTGTGAAGTAGTTCAACTTTTGATATATTTTTAATGGAAAAATTCATAATGGAAAACATGCTACTGATCTTTCAAGTTGCATTTGCTCATTGAGAGATAAATGGGTAACTTTCCTGCTGGGTCATTCCATATCAAGTGATCCAACTTTTTTACCTCATGTCATCCAATTTTCTCAATATTTTGCACACTTATTGAATGATAAAAACGAAGTTTAAATCTAAATTTTAGCATTTTATCTCATCTTGTTGCTCAGCCCAGCATTGAGATAAGTCAAAACTAAAAACACCAATCTCTTCAGAACCTCATGGGCTTTAATATGTGTCACAAGATGGACTTACTTTAAATTTTAAATTGAAGTTACAAAATTTAAAATTTTAAAAAGAATGGATACAATTAAAATATTTCAAGAAAATCTATTATTTAATATTTCTAAGAACTACAGGTACCTGCAAAATTTCATCTTGGGATCTCATTGAAAAAATATTTTGTGTATATGTGTATGCCTTATTGGGCTCTTTAGGATAAATGGGTCTTCTTGGAGTAAAATATAACAGAAGAAACAAGACTGCAAACTATAATATCAATTACTTCAGGCAGTTCTTTAGAAAGTTATGCAATTAAAATATATCTGAAAAGCTAGTTAGGCTTTTCTTGTAAAACCGTGTTCCAAAGCAGAGCAACAGCTTGTTGCATTATAGAATTAACGTTTAGAAAGAATTATTGTTAGTACTTCATTTCATGTGCAATACAACAAAATGCTAGATCATATATGCTAGATCAAGTGTATTCTTTCATTTATATTTTTAAACAGTTATGAAGCTAGTGTTCAAATGATAAAGCTGTGGTTTTAAATATTGCAGTGTTATTAAACAACTGAAATTACATTTCTTAGATCTGTCTGGTATGTGTTAAAATTAATGCTAGTTAAATGAAAAACCTTAACACTTTGTTTTGTTGAATTGTAGAAAACGGCTTATTAAATCAGTATTCTGTTTATAGGAGATGTTGAGAAAAAATACTGCTTGGGCGTGAGTCCGCTGTGTGATCGACAGACAGAAACCATTGCCGACATCCAGATTGGTAACTACAGATCTATGTGATAAGTTACTATAGTTTCCATTAATATATAATATAGGGAAGATAAACTATGTGATGTTTAGTTTTTAAGAGAACATTTTGCGTGGTATTCAGCTACGTTTTACTGAGTGTAGATCCACTGAAATGATGAACATGTCCAAGTTAGGTGTATTAATTTCAGTTATCTACGCTTGAGTAAAGTTTAGTGAATGCTACCCTATGTTTTGTTGTTGTTGAAATGTTCATTTCCATGAAATAGAAAGTGTATAGAGAGAATTTTCTGTTCTGGCATTTATATTTCTTTGCCTGGATAAATTCTGACAGCTGTTAGTGAAGAGGGTTTAATTGTGACTTTAAGTCAGATTCAATTTTGTGGCAAATTATTTATTTTAAAGAAGATGCTTGTTTTCTACTGGGCTACTTATGAATCACTCTGAGATTTATGGATGAAGGGCGGTATACAAATTTATTATTTTTACTATTTTTAAAAGATGGAAATTTAAACATTGACAGTGTTCAATGAAAGAGTTGTGCTACTGCAAGTGGTGCCCCCTCTGCCCTCCCAGATCTGCTCATGAGGGTTTGGGGGAATCCACAGAACAGATTCAGGAACTGCACCAGCGGTGGGGGTGGAGCGGTGGGAGGAAATGTTCCATTTGCTTCATGCTGTGTTCCCAGAGTTGGAAATTTGGTTTGAAGTGTGTTTTTTAATTCTGGGTTGTAGGCAAACTATGGTCAGCATGTCTTATTTGGACATCACAGCAAACCATGGAGACTTGCATGCACAACAACTCCTTTCCACACATCCTGGTTTGATGTGGAGGAAGGAGTTGCTATGCACACAAGTCTCCAGCATGTTTGGTCTCAAGCAATTGAAAGCTAGTAACAAAAAGAAGCAGCATTTAAATCTCTTGACCAGTATTTACCCACTAAGTCCCTTACTTGATTCATGACTGCACTACCACATGTTTCCTGTCATAGCAGCATGGTGAAATCAGAGGGATTTCCTTTATCTGATCAGTTTGAAGTAGCAAATATTTATGGTTACTGATCTGACCCATATGAGATCTTTTGAACCCAGGAGGTTTGTAATTTCATGCCTCTTAGCAGTTTTTGTTGTGACTCAGTAGCAGCCTCAACTCTACACAAAAAAATATGTTGTATTCCTTAGGGCTTGAAAGAGAGAGCTTCTGTGCTGCTTTATTTTGCATTTGTACTAAAATGTATACAGTATATTATTTTATTTAGTTTATAAATTGCCTTTCAAAAAGCACTCTGGGCAAATGTAATAAGTACAGGAAGATAAAACACAGTAAACTCATTCAAATAACTCTTACTATTGCAATGTTACATGGGGTTCTAATTCCAAGGTGTTTTTTCTCGTTAGGTTTTATGACCTATTTGGTGGAACCGTTATTCACCGAGTGGGCTCGTTTCTCAAACACCAGACTATCTCAAACGATGCTTGGTCATTTGGGATTGAATAAAGCTAGCTGGAAGGGTGTGCAGAGAGAACAATCCAGCAGCGGTGATGATACTGATCCTGCATTTGAGGAAATGGACTCTGATGTTATACCTCAGGAACACCGGCTATCCTGACCCCAGGATCTGCTTAACAAAAACTGCCTCTTGCCTGGTATCTATGGAACAGGGTTTGAGGATAAATTTTGTCTGACTGCCAAGGTTTCAGTGTAAACAATGCCAGCATTATTTATTTCCAAGTTTTTCCTTTGATAAATCATTTGAACCCAGTTTTCAGTTACAAGACCTGAACATAGAGCAATATGCATATGCCTTGTTTGGCTTCTGCATGGATCCTTGAATATGCAAACCAGAGGAGTGGTTGAAGCTTGACTGAGGGGAAAGTACGAGAAAATATTGTTACGTGCCACATCGCTTAGTTTTTATTTGTTTTTAGAGAAAATTTGAAATCTGGCCTTCAAAGTTGCCACATGACATGGTGGATGTTTCCTTCTCTTGGAATTTAACAAGACTCATTCAGTCCTTGTCCAAAATGTGGAAAAGTGAAGTGCCCCTGCTTGGATGCCTCTGGCAAGAACTGATGTTTACAAATGTACTTGGAAACTTATAGGTTCTAAATTAATCTTTCTGCATGGCTGTGAAGGAACCACTATTTTTTTTTTTAAAAAAGGAAAACAAAGAGATCAAATCTGAAACTGCAGCTCATTTTCCTGCTAGTAAAAAAAAAAAAGTATCCCATGTGTCATAATTTTGGCTGTGCATTGGAAATAGCATTTTTTTTACATAAAGCACAGCCAAGCTTTTACTCCAGTGCAGAATGGGAATGCAATTACAGCGGGCAGAAATACTTCTGGATTTTGGGAGGGGATGTGGGATGGTATAGAGGAGGAGAAGAAGAGTCTTCATTGTGTTAAGATTCTGCCGTGGAAACATTTGCATGTTGTTTTCACTATTGTACACTTGAACTGCACATGCAAGGGAAAACAGGTGGAATGATTATGAACTCCAGAAACAGCTCAGGGTATTTGCCAATCTGAAATAAAGTGGGATGGGAAGTGTGTCCTTCAGAACAAGGGTACAAATGCCCCTTTCGCTGCAGTGTGTGTGTATGTTGTGTGTGTGTGTGTGTGTGTGTGTGTGTGAGAGAGAGAGAGAGAGAGAGAGAGAGAGAGAGAGAGAGAGAGAGAGAGAGCGAAACAGTGTGTGTGTGAATGAATACTTGGGGATGGGGGTGGGATGGGGAGGAAGGGAACAATGGGAAGGATTTGAAAGGCAATTTTTTTTTAATTTATTCTTTTTAGAATGTGACATTTTCATGAGCAGCCACAGGGGGGAAAGGAACAGGTTGCTACAGCTGCCTTAAACTATGCACAAAGCTAAGTGACCAAATTTTGTTGTTGATTGAAAAAGTGCATTGTTTACTTATTCCTCCCTCTACTGAAATGCTACCCATTATGGGGTTTTTTGATGTGAAAAGGAGAAAATGTTTTTAAGGACAAATTTTAAGGACTAATTTTTAATCTTCAAGCATTCCTTTTTTGTAATTTGTTTTTTACATTGTTTTAAGTACTGTAAGCACAACTGTAATCTATTTTGAGGAATTGGTGCTTTCTTTTTGTTCATTTGTATTTCCCTTGTTACTGTAAAGACTGTTTATTCCATTCTGTTTACAGTTTGCAACAGCCATTTTTGGGAGAGAGCTTCAGTGTAAAGCCATTTGTAAAAGGCTTTGCCATACTCATTTTAATGTGCCTGTTGCTGTTAACCTTTGATTAATAATAAAAAACTTTTCACATTATCTTCTGAGTCCAGCCTTAGAAAAGTAGGTGAAACCTTCTTAACCACATATTCCCTTTGTAGCTCCTTTGAGACTTGTTTAAACAGGTCATTACAGTGTTTCAAACTTACTTTGATCATAAAATTGAGAAGGCATAGGAAGGAAACAAGTCTTTTAGGTTGCAATCCTATACCTGCTTACCTAAAAGTAAGCCACATTGAACTCAAAGGGGCTGGCTTTTGAGTAAAAATATATAGGATTGCACTGTCAATTGCACTTCCTATTTGTCTTCAATTTAGTTACAATCCAATTTCATGGATTCAGATAGACCAGGGGCTACCAACCTTTTTAGACGAGTGCAAACATTTTTAACTTTGAGTGCTGGCAGCACCAATCACAAAATGGTTGCTAGGTGGTGGGGCATACCACAAAATTAGAGTGCTGTCATAGCATAGTTTTGAACCTAGCAGTTCGAAAGCATACCAGTGCAAGTAGATAAATAGGTACTGCTGTGGCAGAAAGGTAAATGGCGTTTCCATATGCTCTGGCTTCCATCATGGTGTTCTGTTGTGCCAGAAGTGGTTTAGTCATGCTGACTACATGACCCAGAAAGTTGTCTGTGGACAAACACTGGCTCTCTCGGCCTGAAGCAAGATGAGTGCCACACCCCATAGTTGCCTTTGGACTTAACCGTCCCAGGGATCATTTACCTTTACCTTTTTGTCATAGTGTTTTCCCCATGCTATTTCCATACTATAAAAAGTTTAACCTGTTTAATTTCTGCCTGCCATGCAGATGTTAAAGGCACAAGAACCCTGGTTTCCCCCAATGCCAAGGCTGCCATCCTGTGTCAATTTTCCTGAGAGTAAGCCCTATTAAACACAGAGACTAACTTCAGAATAGACCTTGTATGGGTTAACTATGTGGTAAATTCTTAATAACGTCCTGATCTTTAGCGCCTGCACAGCAGAAGATAAGCCTAAGCCCTTTTGCAAAGTTTTCATATTTGCCTTTTGAGGGGAGGGGGATTACTTAGCATCCACCTACATCTATTGCATAGTAACATTTGTAGAACATAACTTATAGGCAGTAACGGATGTCAGACAAATCTAGCTGTAACTTCACTCATTGGCCAGGAACACCAACGGGGGGAGCAGCCAGACTGGTGCATTTTCCCGAAATCCCTGAAAAAGATACTTGCAAATTTTGCTTCATAGCTTTCTAAGAGGACTAGATACTTTTTTAAAAAAATTAAAAGCTGTCTTCAGCCTCTGCCAGTCTTTGTGGCATTGGGCTGGTGACCTGAGAGAAACTGCATTTCAATGGACAGATTGTCTTGGGATTAGGAGGTAGAACTTTAAAAAATGCTCTCTTTCTGGGTTTTGAACCTGACTATATTACATATCCCTGCAGAAGAACTGACCCAAATCCTTATGGTCTGAACTGCAGTAAATGAAAAGCAGCATTTGGCTGAATCTTCCAATTGCTGAACTGTTGCAAACCATCTCTGAATGAGCCACAATTCAAGTCCACATTTACTGTATTTTGAATTAACCATTGAGTAGTAGTTTCTGCCTCTAAATGTTCTCAAGATCCCTCTGTATAATCATTTTAATGTTTTAGGCAATTCTGGAGAAATCAACAGTGGGGAAAGCTTATTGCAGTTTTCAATAATGGAAGAGTAGATTTCTGAGACAAAGTATTAGTAGCTTTAAAATATGGATTTAAATTTCCAGTCATTACTTTTTCCGGGTGCGTGTGGATTTCTGTAGTTGTTATGCCTGCTGTCCCTTTAAATCAATGTAGGGCTACTAACCTGTGGTAATGTTAGGAGACAGACATGCAAAGCTGTCCTCTTGCAAGGAAACAAGCATTTTTTTTTGTATGTTGTGAGAGGCAGGTGTATAAACTCCTAACACATCTCACTATAAGATGTGCATATTATGTGGCACATGCAAATAGCAGGTTCATGCTTGCCTTATATTTTTACTATTTCTGCCACTTGGTAGTATGTAAAGACACCTCCTGTACTGCCTTAGTGACAGGTTCTAAACTCTAGGTGGCTTGATAGTTAGCTGCATCATCATGTGCATAATCCAAGTTTATTCTGCTACAGGTAACATTCTCAATTATACCATCTCCTTATACTGTGTCTTAACATTGGGAATATGTTTGGGAAACTGAGAGGATTGCTTTAGACCAGTGGTGGCCAAACCTGCCCCCCCCCAGCTCTTTTGGGACTACAGTTCCCATCACCCCTGACCACTGGTCCTGTTAGCTAGGGATCATGGGAGTTGTAGGCCAAAACATCTGGAGGGCCGCCGTTTGGGGATGCCTGCTTTAAGTGCTAAGCTAATTTAGATAGAAATTGTAACCAAACCAACATAAAAAGCAGTGGGCTATTTACCATCAACAATTTAAGCTTTCCCACAAATTCCTGTTCCATTGGGCACATATTTTAAGAGGCAGCAAAGGTTGGTATACTGAAAGGACTTTCTGCTTGGGCTCCCTGCAGTCACTTCACATGCAGTTATGACTGGTGTGGAGAACCTTTGACCTTCCAGAAGTTGCTAAACTGCAACTTTCATCATTCCTGTCCATTGGATGTGCTTACTGGGGCTGATGGGACTTGTAGCTCAGCAACATCTGGAGGGCCAAAAGTTCTCCAGATCTTAGGAGTTGCATCTAATTATTATACATCCTGCCCTATCCCTAGTGTTGCCATTCTGTTGTATCTGTTTTGATAAAAACAATTGCTAAGGTAACTGCATTAATGAAAGACTAGCCCTGTATGATACATTTGAGTAATTTGAAGAACCAATTGAGCACACCTTAGAGGACTCATCAATGCTTATAAAACAGTTATATCTACGCTTTGTTTTCTTAGCTGGTGTGCTAAATTTTGGAGAGCATTTAACCGGGTTGTACTATCTACTTTGAAAAAATACTGGAATATATTGTTTATATGAAAATAAAGTGAGGGAGAAATAAGAACTGAAACAAAGAGAATAAAGTCCAGTATGGATTTTTAAAAATAAATTTATATGCAGTCTGTAGGCACCACTAGAAGGAATCTTTCAAGTTGTCATATATATGAAAGAGTACCCAACATGAACAAAAATTACTGCTACTTGGCAGTCTTTGATATAGGTGTGTATATTTTATGTATTTACTGATAAACTTTTAGAATACAAATAAGTCAATAGCTTATAACTAAAATATAGCAACTGAAAATGTTCAACCAATTTGTAAGCTATGCTTCATTGTTTTAAGCATTTGTCAACATGAAGTCACTTATAGAAACAGATTATCAGGGACTAGGTTTGGTCCAAGCACCACTGAGAAACATGGCAGTGTGACTTCAAACTTCTATAACCAACTAGCACAATGTATGCTATTTTGAGGAATTCAAAGCTGTATATTCTCGTTCTGCACCTATTTTTTTTACAGGTAGGTAGCCAGGTTGGTCTGACGTAGTCGGAACAAAAAATTTTAAAAATCCTTCCAGTAGCACCTTAGAGACCAACTAAGTTTGTCATAGGTATGAGCTTTCGTGTGCATGCACACGAAAGCTCATACCTACCGTATGACAAACTTAGCTGGTCTCTAAGGTGCTACTGGAAGGAATTTTTTTATTTTCCATTTTTTTAGGCATTCAAATATTTTTAGGATACATTTTCTTATATACAGGATTGCAGCCTATATCTGATTTTATTCCTAAATACATAGGTAAAAATGTGTCAAACTTACTGAACATCCACCTATCACCAAGTGTCAGTGTTACATGCACTCTTGTTACCTCTACAAACACGATGTGAAACCTGTGACCTCCCACCAGTCTGTGCCACAAGGGATGATGGGACTTGTCTCCTAGCAACATTCCTGATTTGAATCTCACTTCCTGGGCCTAGGCAAGTCCTTCTGTCTCAACACTCCCATATGGGGAATAATACTTGCCTTACAGGTTTGTTGTAAGGATAATAATTCGATAAAACACGTGAATTTCTTTGAAAACTCAATAGCAGCACTATCTAAATGTATTAGTACTTGCTGGGCAATTGAGGTCTAGGGATTTTCCCAGCACTACCTGAAAACAGCTTTATAGTACTTGTTATCTAATTCTATTATGAATTTGTGCCTCAATAGCAGTTCAAAAGCACATCAAAGTGCAAGTAGATAAATAGGTACTGCTCCAGTGGGAAGGTGAACGGCGTTTCCATGTGCTGCTCTGGTTCGCCAGAAGCAGCATAGTCATGTTGGCCACATGACTTGGAAGCTGTACGCCGGCTTCCTCGGCCAATAAAGCGAGATGAGCGCCGCAACCCCAGAGTCCACGACTGGACCTAACGGTCAGGGGTACCTTTTAGGGTTAATTACTCTGACATTCCAGTCCAGTCCAGTGGGACTTTCTCTGCTATGTATGCCCTTAGTGGACCAGATCTTTCCAGATGCTATTCCCTGTGTACTTGTAGCAGCTGTCTCAACACTGAACTAATGCCTGCATACATTGATCATAGAATTTTAGTTGGAAGGGACCACAATGGTCATGTAACTCAACCCCCTGCAATGGAGGAGTCTTTTGCCTAACGTGGAACCTGAACCCAAAACCTTGAGAGTAAGAGTCTCATGCTTTACCGACTGAGCTATGTGATGAACGAAAAATGAAATCAAGAGCCATCTTTCGGATTTTAACTTTTTACATTGGTGGTACAGAGCTAAATGCACATGAGCGTAGAGAAACAACATTTGGCGTTAAGGCATCTTGCAGCATTCTACAGATCAGATAAAAAATAATCCATAAAACAAAGTTCTAAATTTAAAAACTTGAAAGTTTTCAAACATTTCAGGGACACTATACCACCTAGATAAAATTAGTTAATCTTCTATGATTAGTTAATTTCTATGAAGAACAGTGATAATTGTTTGACCACATGGGGTGTCAGTGGACTTGCACATGAAAACAGTTCTTCACCTCCCCTCTTCCACTTCACTCCCCTCAAACATGCTGCTGAGGGTTGGAGCACATTGACGGGCTGTAGGGGGAGGAGGTGAAGTCTCACCGTATCTGCTGTTGCAATGTTGCGTATTGCTATTGTAATCTAAGTAACAAGCATTCACAAAATAATTGCCTTTTAATTCTAGAAATGAAAATTTATGCAGTGCAAAAAAAGAACTACACCGTACCCTTTTCCAAATACAACTTTTCAGTTTCCCCACCCAAAAAACCTAGCCAGGATGGGTCTTGCTCTACATCTTCAGTTGCTTGTTCCCTGTAAAAGTGCAAACTCCTACTGAACTGACTGGACTTGGTACCTGTCAAGTTGCTGGGACAAATACTGCAGATGTTGACAAGAATGATCATAAGAGAACAACTAATAAGAAGAAAAATACAACCCAGGCTCTGTAACCTTACAGTTTAAGGTCTGAGGTGAAGAAGCCCTGCTTATCATTCCATTGGTAAATTATATATTCTGCCCTAGTTTCCTAACACAGAATATGCAGCATTACTTCTATTGCAGTTATAATGTTTAGTCCTGTACAAAAATAAAGTCCAAACTTTGGTTAATTTATTGCCTATAAATATGCCGCAATGCAACATGTGTTTTGAAGCAAAAATGAGGTGCTTTATTGAAAGATAATTACTAAATTTTGAAGTTTGTATTGCTGGAGAATAAATAAGGTTTTTAAAGCCATGCCTCCTTCAAGGTTATTGTTTGAGAGGTAGAGTAGCTTTAGTAAAGTCTGAGTGCTTCATTTAAAGAAGCTGAAAACACAGCATGAGATTTCTAAATGCAAAACGTAGTTCAAAATTAATGTGTAACAAACTAAAAATAAGTCATTAAAAATTCCCCTTACATTATACCAGTTATTGCACTGGAACTATAATAACTTAAACTTAATTATTGTACACATGTTGTGTTTAAGAGTGTCAGTCATTCTTACACAGTATTGTATATTAATACTCTAATACCAGATTGACATTTCTGTACTAAAAAGCTGTGTTACCACAATACAATATTTATATTCTTAAACCTATTACTCAGGCCCCTGGATTTTTTTAAAAAAACAAGACACCTCATTTCTCAACAAAGCAGAAATAGTTGTAGAAAGTCCTTTTGTAGTGAGGTAATCCCCCCCCCCCCGCTTAAGAGTTTTCAATTAGATTCTTCATTTTTCCTGTAGGCTTCAGCATGTGTGGCCCAAACTATAAAAAGAGAATGAGAGTAAGCATAAGGATTTGCACATATTGGAAGTAAGTTCATACACCCAAGGCTACAGCTAGCATGTACTCAGAAGTTTTTCTTACACATTTCTTCTACTTGTGGTCTTTCAAACCCAGAAGCGAAATAATGGAGCTTAAAAACCAAATAGGGTTTATAAATATTTACATTTGTTTTTAAACTGCTGATTTTATTTATATGAATGTTTAACATTTGATTTTTAGTTTTTGCTTTACATAAACTGCATAGAGGTTTTTGTTGCTTCAGTGGTACATAAATATCAAAAAAATAAAAGAGTGGAATTCAGTTACTGGTCTTGCACTTGTATAAGGGCATTTGATCCAGCAGATGCATTTGCTGACCGAAGAGCATGATGTGGGTAAATTTTTGACAAATCCTCTTTCTTCCTATACCTTCCCTGCTGCTCCACAAGGCCCCTCAACTCTCTGGGGCCAATCTCCTGCAGGTGCTAGGGGAAGAGTGATTTGGCAAAAACGGCCTCATTTTCTGTTAGCAGAGGCACCTGCAGGATCAAAAGCACTTCTGTTAGGACCAGGGCACCAAATGGAGTCAACCCTGTATCAGCATTCTTGAAGTACAAGTAAACCTTTGTTTGGCAAGAAGCTCTCTAGTTAGAATTAGGCTTCACCATCATGTCCGTCTTGCTTTCCAAACCCCCTTAAATTCTGTGTACCAGTACCTCTAGTAAGTTATTTCATTACATACTTATTATTGACCACTAACTGAAATAATGAGCAATAGTTGCAGCATACCCTCTGACTAACTTTTAGAAACTTTTTTGTTTAATTTCCAAGCAAAGGGTCTGCTGGTTTCTCTTTAAGGTTTCCAGACTCAAAAGAGAGCAGGGCAATTAAAAGCGCAGAAGTCCTGTCCTCTATTGAGTCTGGCAACCCTAGCTGGCTGGAGCATGTCAGAAAGAGTCCAAGTCAGAAAAGTTCTCAGAAATTGTGTGCATAGGGGGCAAAGAGACTTATACACATTCCAGTGGCAAGCCAGGTCAATTTCCAGTCCATGATCCTTAAGATATATGCAGTTGGCTACAACTACAGTTTTAAAGGTCAAGGAAGAACTGGGAGGGAGGATTAAAATCCTAGTCACTAGAGTCCAGTGAATCATAATTTGGATGCAGTGCTTACCAGCCTGGTGTCAGATTCAGGAGCCTGTTTCTCAGTTTCACTTGGGCTGTCACTTCGGTATCGATAAGCAAATTTCTTTTTAAGAGCTTCAGCTATTAGTGCGGCAGGATCTGTTGGGTCGGCTGCTTTTCGTTTGGTGCTCTCATTTGTTCTTCAAAAGAATAGAGCAAAACTGTTGAGTTGTATACACTTCAAATGGCTGCAAAGAGACTGGCTTCCTCTCTCTCTCTCTCTACAGCCCCCCAACCCGGAAGGGCTAGTACTACCAGCTACAAATGGTACAACACATCTTCCAGCCTCTTATTTGATACAGCACATCTCATGTCCCTGAGCTGCTAACTTTACCTAAAGAGGGATGTGATATTCCTCCTAATCTGAAAGTGCATGATGGTGCAAGAGGGGGCTGCAGTGGGGTATGTGTTACCTTGATTAAGCAAAGGAATGGCTACTTACTACTGTATGTAACCTAAGCAACCATCCATTGTTAAGTTTCCTCACTGAAAGCCCCCCTCCCCACCTTCCTGAACAGAGAGCTGTAGTAGATTCACCTTTTCACAGATCGCAGCTTTACATTGTTCATATCTTTGAGAATATCTAGCATGTTTGGTATTTCAGGCTTCTTTGAATCATCATCTATAAAAGTCCGTCCGGAGTTTACTCTTTTCCCTTTGCGCTCCTTAATAAGATCAATGGCAGAAGTGTTTTGCTGGAGCGGTGGTGGAGGTGGAAGGGGCGGTGGCGGTGGGGGCGGTGCTGGCACTCCTGCTAGGGCAGGAACAGATGCTGCAGAACTTATTCCAGCTGTAACAAAATAGTCCATTTAATTATGCAACAATATTATTCAGTAAATAATGATTATCATTTCAAAAACAAAGCCCATTAAACAATGTAGTATTTTTCAATTGGGGACAGACAACTGAGGAAACTCAAGAAGAGTAGAAGGTGCCAAAAGGGCTTGGAACCCCATTCTCTGGTTAGGCTTACTAGCGTTGAACAAGTTTTAAAATTTCTACCCCATGGGTGTGGATTCTGTTTAAGCCACTAGAGAATGCTAGAAGTCTTAAGTATGACAAATGTATAAATGAAATGCCATCACCAGCCATCTTATAAAATGATGACCAAACCAGACATATTTGAACAGTGCAGCAGTGCTTTAGAGCTTACAATTGCAGATACTGGGTTGATTTTGGCAGCAGTCTCAGAAAATTTAACGTGTAACACTAAAGACCTTGCCAGCTAGAAAACAAGGTTGTTCTTCTCGTCCTTCCAATACCCTCCACTGTCATGTTCAGATTGCTATGAAAAAGTAGATTATTAAAAGGGGATAAATGAGACAAAGGAAAGGGAATGCAAGCCAATCAAGTAGTTAATGTCTTTATACTTCTTCCAAGAAGTACTGGCAGTCTTCCAATTCATGTTTAGCAGTCACTAATCAGAGATGAATAAGTTGGAAATATGGCTTAAAGAATAATTCAAATCCCAAAATATGTTAACTGAAGCTTTCATAAAGTTCTTTTTAGACATCAGAATAGTAATCAGACAAGCTTTTTCAACTACTGCCATTCAGCACCTTTAAAGTCAACAATGTCAGATAACACAGCAATGACTCAATATCACATTGAGCCTATGTTTCTGCAATTGTTTACGAAGGTATGAATAGTCCAGTGGATGGAACAGCAAAGTGTGACCCACTTCTAGTTCTCTCCTGTCAAGGTGAGTTAAGAAGTGAGATACCACAACTCGTTCTATGGAAGTCACCACTTCTAATGCAAAGAATAATCAGACCCATTGGAATGAAAGCAAATTTGAGAGAAAAGTTATAAAAGTAGCTTTGTTATAATTTTTTTTAAAATACCTGCTGTCATATTCTGCTGTTCTTGTACGCTTACGATTTTGGCTATTTGCGCTCTTAAACTGGCAAGTTCATTTTCTAGCACACTGATTTTCTGCAGAGCTTCATCATTTGTGGCCACAGCAATCTTGGAGTCTTCTTTTTCTTGCAACGGCTTTGGCAAAGGTACTTGAACACTTGGATCTCTTCCTGAGCAGCCTTCACCTCTAGGATATGTTTGGGATTTTGACCAAACGTCTGACCTGTAATCAACAAAACAATATAGAGTAGTACTTACTTTAAAAAAAACCACCCCATTATCAAACAAGCTTAAAGGCAGCAATGGTGAGGGGGTGGGGAGAGGAGAAGGGGAGAGAAGAGGAAGGGGAAGTTCTGCTGTGTGATTGGAGCTCCATGTGCACAGCATCTTACACAGCCTAAACCTTCTGTAGGCATGAGGGGTTTTTTTTTAACTACTTCTTTGTACAGGGAATGGCTGCATAGGCTATTAAGACTGCCATACCTAGCTAGTTCTCACTTCAAATTGAATCCCCCAAATGCATAGCTGCCAAGTTATCCCTTATTTTAAGGGATTTTCCCTTATGCTGAATAGGCTTCCTCATGAGAAAAGGGAAAACTTGGCAGCTATGGAAATGTTATTTTTTTTCATTAAGACACAGCCACCCCTTTCTCATCTTTCTGTAAATTTAATGTATAATGGCAGCCAAAAGATTTTCATGTGTCACTATCAACACAGGAATACACATCAACCTATAGTCACACTTAAGGTGAAACACTACATAACAGCATATAAATTTCTGCAGGAATGGAAGAGAGCACTGGCAATACTGTGGCTTTCTCTGCAGTCATCTCTTGCTTTATGGACTGTAGGATCATCATTCAGTAATGCAAAATGGAACCAATGTCCTCCCAACCCCACTTTACCAATATGGCAACTCTCTGCTTCTAATATTGTCAAAGTGAAACTGGTGTATCCCAGAGGCAGTTCTTTGGGTTTATGTCAAATTACAGAGTCCTAGCTTACACCCAGTAATCTAAACATTGGAAGCACCTGCCTTTGCATTGTTCATTCCCTATCTTCCAAGTGTCATGGGTGCTGAAACTTGTGACTGTCTAGGTGACTCTGCTGTTTCTCTACCCATGGAAACAACACTTGACAGCATTCAAATGAACAGGATATCTAGTTCAGTTCAACACACTGTTTCTTCCCTTAACACAGGTTGACTTAAAGAATCAACCACAGAGGGGCAGCTTCAAAAAACATACCTGAGCCGTGTAAAGACTTCACTTTCTTCTTCAGCAACCCACCCCACATCTGCAAGGGAGGCCACTCCATCATCTCTCAGTGGGTTAGAATTACTGCCTTCTGCAGACTGAGATGGAAGCTAGATTTGAGTGGACAAGATTACATATTAGAATTCAAATAGCATTAAGTTGACAATGATTTCAAACATAGTTTTGCTTCCTTGAGGGTAGTGGGAGGATGAAACATCCTCCTATTATGTTGGAGAGAATAGATTGAAAAGGGGAGAAATATTTCACACCAGGGTTAAATCCCACAATGCCTTGAAGAATATTGCTTGTGAACTAAACACAGAAATTTTAGTATTAGCACAATTAATCTATGAAATACAAAACATGAACTAATACAGCACAACAAATTGCAAATAAACCTGTTTTCCGATGTGTACAATGCCATACAAGTTTCTCTTCAACCTGCACCATGTCACTACAGTAGTTGCAATTTGGAAAGTTATCTAAGCTAATAGTTACTGGCTACAGTCCATGGACAATTCAGTAATCTCACCAAGCATTTAGCAATGCCATTCTTTCAAAAGTGCCAAAAAGGAATGTTTTCATGCAAAAGAAGGTTCAGATTAAAGTTTAATGTAAACAGGGGAATAATCTTTTACATGGCAGAGCTAGTAAGAAACCTGGCCTGCATTCAATGTGTTCTTCCAGTTAGTAATACTTTGGTGAGAAATAGGAGTAAAGATAGAAACTGCAAAATATACACTGGGAATATGCACTATGTGGCCAAATGATGTGGGTGCAGTTCTAATATCAAATAGTATCTGCTTCCAGATCTGCCAACAAAGCTAAAAAAGCAGCAGGATCAATACATAAAGGGTTGATACTGCTGTCTAGCAACTTTGGATTTTTTTCCCCTAGGCCAACTCCAAATATATGAAATATTTTTCTAGCCTTAAAGTCTTGGAGCCAAATTTTTACAGGCCTAAGCAGAGGCTTGCTATTACATATTCTGTTTGGATCTAGTTTTTGAGACAGACAGACAGACAGACAGACTGATAGACAGACAGACAGAGAGAGACAGAGAGATTGTCAAGTGCACCTATACCTTGGCTATCGCTGGGTTACTCTGACATGACTTCCAAGGTGAGTAAAATAGCAAGTTGCAGTATAGTTTTGAACTCTACATTTGAAGCTCAATTAAGACATGACACTCAACTGCGACTCACACTAACAGTAGTTTAATGCAAACCATGTTTGAGCTCCCAGATGTACAGGCTCATATTGGTTTAGAGCAGGCATCCCCAAACTGCGGCCCTCCAGATGTTTTGGCCTACAATTCCCATGATCCCTAGCTAAGAGGACCAGCGGTCAGGGATGATGGGAATTGTAGTCCAAAACATCTGGAGGGCCAAAGTTTGGGGATGCCTGGTTTAGAGCAATGCTACTCAAAGTGGCTGAAGCAACCCAGCCAGATCGGTGGGGTATAAATAATAAATTTATTATTATTATTGTAAAGTGGTTGTCCATGGACCAGTGCTATTCTGTGAGTCATCAGCTGCTGGCCCCTGGCAACTCCACACAGCCCAGGTTGGGTGGGGCATTTCAGGGACCAAATATGTTTCTAGTTCTTAGCACATTGGGGGAGGGAGTAGCTGATCCATCACATCAAATAACTTGAGAAGTGCTGGTTTAGAGCTTTTCATCTTCTTACTGCTTCAGTCTCTAGGTTACGGGTAGCCAACAAGGAAACCTCCAGATGTTAGATTACAACTCCAATTATCTCTTTCCACTGGCCATGTTGGCTAGGGCTGATGGGAGTTCAAGAGTCCCATATCCCTGTCTGTGGCAAGCATCCAAATCACCCACCACACATTTCTTTGTCCAACTATACTACAACTTTAAAGTCACAATGTCTTATTAAAGCCGCAATCGTATGCCCACTTGAGCAGAATAAGTCCTATTGAATATAGTGATTCTTGCTTCCGAGTGTGCACAGGACTGCCTCAATAGTTTCTCTCCCACAGTTGCAGAACAAAAGTTGCAGCAGTTAAAGCCCCCTACGTAAGCTCAAGCAGAAAATTAAGGCTCTAAAAGTTAATTTGATTTATGGTTCTTAATAGCAGTTCATTATGATTACAAGCATGCACTAATAGCTTAATCAAGTTTAATGAGAAAGGACAAAACTGACTTACTGCAGGTTCAGTACACGATCCTGTGATATAATAGCTAAAGCAAGAAAGAAAGAAAAAAGAGGGAAAGAGAGAACGCTATAGAAAAGTTTCAGTGTAGCAACAATCTAGAAAAAAGCACGAATTCAACCTTGGCATGCAAGCTGATTCTGCTGCTGTGACACATATCAAATCCTCACAACTGAATAATATAAGGCTGTTCAATTTAGAGAATGGATAAAGTATCTTTTTCAGCTTGGAAACCACATTAACCGTACCCGAAGAATATGTTTGCATACTCTCTCCTCTAGCCGCTGCCCACTTTTGTTGGAAATATCTGTAGGGTTCACACATTCCTGGCTCAGTTCCAGAGAAAGCCATCATTTGTGCCCACCATTGATCCTCCCTGGCACAGATGCCAAAGGATTTACTGAGGGGTGTTTGTCTCTGTGGTGCTGGGCTTCTGGAGCAGGCTGGAGCCAATCCCTTGTGCTGCTTTTGCATGGTCAGCAGCACAGAAACCGCCATCCTCTCCCCACTTCTGCAAGTGAGAGGGGAGGTCTCATGTCCTACCGAGCTTTCAAGCAATAGAAGCAGGCTCAAAAGCTCAGTGTCAAATAACAGACTTCAGTGAGTGAGGATACTCTACATTATCAGGAATCCTGGCTTACCAGAGGGCCAAAGCTCTTATTCCTGGTGAATAATTTTCTGGATGCAGGTCAGTGAGAAAATTTTGCAGATAGAGAGATGAAATATTATTCCTTGCTTCCTATTCCTTTCTTTCCCAAATAAACCTTGTTGATGCAGTCCATTTTCATGTAAAGAGGTAACATCTAAACCTCAAAACCCATTTTAACTGTAAACAGGTGAGTATGTAACAAAGAAGTGTGAATGCAGGTGGACCAACAAAGGAAGGAAACATCTGTTCTTTTTACCTTTTATAAAAGGCTAGAAACTATGCTCATTTTAATGTATCATACAAGCGTATTTTGAAACAGCTAACTTCAATGTAGTCATAAATTTAAAGTCATTACTATACTTGAATATATTTTCTCTTCAAGAACAATTTAGAACCCACAAGATTTCAGTAAAATTAAATGCTACTGTCATACGACTACAATAAAAACACAGAATTCACAACTAATGTACCGTAAAATTCTCTGAAAGATTTCTTTCCTCCCACTTTCAAATTTGAAGAATGAATGCTATTGTAAATCACGTTTAATTAAAACAGTAACTTCAGAACTGCATGCATCACAAGGACACAGTTTTATTTAAAATCTGTGACACTATTGTCAGAAACGTCGCAAAAGAACAAGCATATGCAAAGCCAGAATCCTGGGTGGCAGTGGCACCCTCAGCCTACACTGATCTGGTATTTGGCATATAATCACAGTATGATTTGTATTATTACAGAACTAAGATTCCAAAAAGGTTACACTTGTTTATATTGAAGGAACACATATTATTCTAAAAGTCAAAATAATGCTCTTTATATTTGAAACATGTATTTCTATTACATTTGTTTGCCCTTCAAAGATTCTATGTATCGATTTCTCTCCACCTTTACATGAAGTGTCAACACTTCATCCCCAGCCCTGTTTCACCATTTTGTTCCATCTGATTTTCACTTAATTATAAATGTCTACTATTCTATGTTTCATTAGGACTCTTCATCCAACTCCATCCCATGTAACTGTGTTTCCACAACTCAAAAATGCACTTATACAACTCCAGGCTAACATTGAGAAGAAATAACTATGAAAGTGAATACAGTATATTAATCCTCCAGCTGGGAAGCAACGTTAGTACTGTATCTTTCAGCAAAAATGAAGAATTTTGTGGCACCCTAAAAACAAACACATTATAATATATACTTTTGTAAGCTCATCTGATTTAGTGGACTGTAGTCCATGAAAGCTTATGCCACAAGAAATTTGTTAGTCTTTTAGGTGCCACAAAGCTGTTATTTATTTATTTATTCTATTTAATTGTAATTATGCTGTGCCTTTTCCCCAGAACTAGGACTCACAGTTGCTCACAAAAATTAAAACAAATATCAATAAAACACAAATAGCTAAAAACATATAAATGGTTATTGTTAAAAAGTAATTAAATTGTATTTTGAATTAAAACAATGTAAAAAACTACTAAAATGCAGATAGTAAAAAACCGTACAGCACACTATTAAGAGGCCTTTCCTTAAGAACAGCCAGTTCCCAGAAGCCTGGGGGGAAAAGACTTCAATTGCTGGCAAAAGGACAAGGAGGAAGCTAGTCCAGCTTCTTTAGGGAGTTCCGAAGTCTCAGAGCAGCCACCAAGAAGGCCCTTTCCTGCATCCCCATGAGGCATGCCTGTGAAGGTGGCAAGAGTAAAAGTAAAACCTCCCTCAAAGACCTGAGCTTGGACACGTTCATATAGCAGAATATGGTCCTTCAGATAGCCTGGACCAAAGCTGTACAGGACTTTAGATATCATAACTATCACTTTGAACTGTGCCTGAAAACAGACTGGTAGCCAGTGAAGCTCTTGTAACAAGGGAGTTGTGTCCCTATTAACCCTCTAGTTATAATAATATAATGATTTTGTACCCTACCCATCTGGGTGGGTTGCCCCAGCCACTCTGAGTGGCTTCTAACAGAATATATGAAAACACAACAGAACACAACATGTTAAAAGCTTCTTGATACTTTTTATCCTTTGCCTGACCTTTCTTAACACAGCTGAATCACAAGCAGCTTTTACATGGCAAAGTGTGGGTTGAGTAAATGCAATTAGAGCCCTCCCTTCTAAGCACATAGAAAGTCTTTGTGCAAGAGCTGGCCATATACAGATTTTTTTTCAACTCACAGTGACACCTTAACAAGCCACTGCTGAACCCCATTTCCAAAGTTTCATAACAATAACATAGAATGGGAATACGGGTATGCAGTGAAGGAAACATCCAAGATGATAATTACCATTTACTCTGTCAACATGCCTAGATTTAAAAAGAGTCATAGATGTGACTCCTGGGGCTGTAGACAAAAGGAGCTCTGTTTCAATTTTAAAAATTCCCAAGTTCAGAGCCAATTTCTAGCTGCATTAGAGACAATCACTCACTCAACATTTGCAGTAATAGGCTCTGCTGCTCCACAAAGTTACTCTACAGCAAGTTAATACAACATGCATAATCACTCTACAATAGGAAGAAGACTGGGACAAATCCATCTTCTAAGATGACAGACACACAGCGACACACAGCAAAGTTTTAAAACTGCTTACTTTATTTTCATGAAAGCAAACTTTTCAAAGAATAGATCTACACTAGGAAGTGCACCAGAATAGTCATTGGAAGAGTTCCCTGGACTTGTAGGCAAATGTTTAATGACACCTATCTCTACTACTCCCCAGAGTCAATACTATTAAGCTTCCAAATCACAATATCTTGCTGAATAAATGTTTCCATAAGATGTATTTTAAGACGTTTCCCTGTGACATTCAACAAATTTAAAAACAACTAACAGAGGTACAGTTTTAAAGGAAGTTATACAAGGTGCAAAACTTGTCTCTTGGGTTAGCAGGCTGCTCAGAAGATAGAGAATGTAAACTATTAAAACATAATGACAAAGGTAAATTGTAATAATTATACAGAACCTTCAACAAGATGCTGTAGTGTATCTCCAGGTCCTAAAAGGAGGATCCTTGAAGGTATCTTTGTGTATAGCACAAAGAGGTGAGTATTGTAAGCTCACAAACACATTTGCTATAAGTTTTAGGTCAGGCATCCCCAAACTCGGCCCCCCAGATGTTATGGGACTACAATTCCCATCATCCCTGTCCACTGGTCCTGTTAGCTAGGGATGATGGGAGTTGTAGTCCCAAAACAGCTGGAGGGCCGAGTTTGGGGATGCCTGTTTTAGGTGCTTCAACAGATCCATTCTCTCTCTCCAACTCCCAACACCTCACCCGACACATTAGTACAGTGTTTCTCAACCAGTGTGCCTCCAGATGTTTTGGGACTACAACTCCCATCATTCCTGACCACTGGTCTTGCTAGCTAGGGATGATGGGAGTTGTAGTCCCAAAACATCTGGAGGCACACTGGTTGAGAAACACTGCATTAGTACATCTTGAAGGCTGGTCCTTTCAAGCTTTTTAAAATAATATTTTTTCTCTTTATTTGCAATTGTCTCCTTACCTGGAGAAGCCTCCCCCCCCCGGTAAAACATCAAAGTCTGCTTCAGATACACTGTCCCTTCTCCCTGCCCACCATCTGTCATGTGAGGAGGAAGAAGAGATCAAGGGAGGCATGCATAGACAAACTACATGGCCTGCTCTACTCGCCATGTTATATTGTTTCTTTTTATACTTACAAATTGTAAACTGCCTTGGCAGAAAGGCAGTACAGTCATACCTCAACATCTGAACGCTTCAACTTCCGAAGGTTTTGACTTCCGAAGTCGACAACCCCGGAAGTCTTTTTGCCGCGCGCTTCGACATCTGAAAACCTCGACTTACGAAGACGGCTGCGGAACGGACCGTCTTCGTAAGTCGAGGTACCACTGTATATATGAATGCAATGAATGAATGAATGAATGAATGAATGATCATTCCTTAATTTTTGATGGTTACTGTTTTGTTTAAAACTGTGAGACAGTTGTAGTAGTTTCCTATTAGAGAAAAGTATGCTGGTTATGAGATATTTGACACAGCTTTCAAATTCACAGATGCAAAAATGTACCAACAGCCTAGACCACGGGTAGGCAACCTAAGGCCCAGGGGCCGAATGCGGCCCAATCGCCTTCTCTATCCGGCCCGTGGACAGTCCAGGAATCAGCATGTTTTTACATGAGTAGAATGTGTCCTTTTATTTAAAATGCATCTCTGGGTTATTTGTGGAGCATAGGAATTCATTAATATTCCCCCCCCAAAATATAGCCCGGCCCACCACATGGTCTGAGGCACGGTGGACCAGCCCATGGCTGAAAAAGTTTTCTGACCCCTGGCCTAGACCAAGATCCCATTAGTTTGCTCTGACCACTAAGATTAATTTAATTTCCCTCTGGAAACTGAAACAAATATTTAAAATCTTACCTGAAACTGAACTCTTGGACATTGTATCAGTGAGAGGTTGGTGCCAATTTTCCTTACGATACTTCTATCGCGACCATAAGGCTTACTAGACCAAAGCAACTGGAAGGATGAAAGAAAAACAATTTTATTACTGCCTAACATGATCTGCCTATCATGGAAATAATTTGTTTCTTTAAGTTTCACTGTGAATCCAAATCACCTGGGAGTAAGCCCCAGTTAACACACCTTTGAATAAATATGCAGATGTGCACTGCAATGCCTCTGTATGAAGAGAAGTACATTGTGCAACATCATCCATCATCACACAAATGCTTGTGCAATGGAACTTTTTCATTCTCTCTCTCTCCCCACCCCCACCCCACCAAAAAAGATTTGATTCTTTGATTCTTTGATTTGATTGAAAATTTTGATCTGATTGATACTTGGAGATTGAAAAATCCATTGGAAAAAGACCAGACTTTTTTCTCAAATTCTCAACAATCGTGGAGTCGTCTCGATTACATATGGATTACAAGAGAGTTAGGACCAAAAATAAACAATGTTGAGATCTGCCCAAGAACTTGCTCCGACCATAATGCTGTACTATTAGATCTAAGGGTATCTCTCCAGGGAACTTTCAGATGGAGAATGAATGATGCGTTAACAAGAAATGAGAAAGTAGTGGAGAAAGCCCAAAAAGTATTGAAAGATTATTTTGAGATAAATTTAAGGACTACAACGGAGAAAAAAATTGTATGGGATGCCAGCAAAGCTGTGATGAGAGGATTTCTAATTCAACAAAATGCTATAAAGAAAAAAGAAGCCAATGCAAATAAAGAAAAGATTCTAAATCAAATGAAAGAAAAAGAAAAGAAACTGAGGGAAAATCCTAAAAATCAACAGGTGCAGAAAGAAATTAAGGCATTGCAAGTTCAATTTTCTAAATTGATGAATCAAGAAATTGAATCTAAAATTAAATGGATGAAACAGAAATCCTTTGAGTCAGCAAATAAATGTGGAAAGTTACTGGCATGGCAATTGAAGAAGAGGCAGAAATTGAACACTATTGTAAGTTTAGTGCAAGATGGAAAGCATCTGGAGCACCCGACAGAGATACAAAAAGCTTTTCAGAAGTATTTTAAACAATTGTATAAACAGGAAAATCAAAATAAAGAGGAAGTGGAGCAATTCTTGGACAAATTTGGGCTGCATAAGATCCCAGAAGAGAACAAATCCCTACTGTCTCAACAGATATCAACGCAAGAAGTGGAATATGCTATACAACAAATGCAGTCGGGCAAGACCCCAGGACCGGATGGTTTGACAGATGCATATTATAAGACAATGAAAGATTGGTTAGTTCAACCTTTGAAGGATTTATGCAATGAAATTTTGAATGGAGGAGAGGCCCCTGAATCTTGGAAAGAGGCTTACATCACTCTGATACCAAAACCGGACACAGATAGAACGCAAGTTAAGAATTATCGCCCAATATCCCTACTTAATGTGGATTATAAAATATTTGCTAACATTTTAGCCTCCAGATTGAAAAAGGTTTTGAAAGACTTTATACATCAAGATCAAGCTGGCTTCCTTCCGGGGAGGCATTTGAAAGATAATATTAGGAATATAGTTGACATTTTGGAAATGCTGGAGCAGAAGATAAACAAAAAAGCCATTCTTATGTTTATAGATGCGGAAAAGGCGTTTGACAATATTTCTTGGCTATTTCTAAAAAGAAATTTAGAAAAAATGGGAACGGGCAATGGTTTTCTGAATGGAGTAAAAGCAATCTATTCAGAGCAAAAAGCTAAGATAATCGTGAATAATATGGTGTCAGATGAGATTAGAATTGAGAAAGGTACAAGACAAGGGTGCCCTCTCTCTCCTTTGCTTTTTATATCGGTCCTGGAAGTCCTGCTTGACAGGATTAGAAAAGATGATGAAATAAAAGGTGTAACTGTAGGGAAGAGACAATATAAACTTAAAGCCTTTGCGGATGATTTGGTGTTAACTTTACAAGATCCAGAGTCCAGTGTTCAGAGGGCTCTGGAAGTTATTCAAGAGTTTGGAAGGGTAGCAGGTTTCAAATTGAATAAATCCAAAACTAAAGTACTAGATAAAAATTTGAATAAGGAAGAGAGAGAGAAATTGCAAGAAACAACTGGTTTATCTTTTGTTAAAAAAGTGAAATACCTTGGAGTGTATATGACTGCAAAAAATTTAAATTTGTTTAAAGATAATTATGTGAAATTATGGAATGAAGTTAAGAAGGATTTAGAAACGTGGACCAACCTGAAATTGTCTTTATTGGGCCGTATAGCAACGATTAAGATGAATGTATTGCCAAAGATGTTGTTTTTATTTCAATCATTACCAATAATTGAAAAGCTGAGTTGTTTTAAAGAATGGCAAAAGGTGCTATCAAAATTTATATGGCAAGGGAAGAAGCCAAGAATCAAATATAAGATATTGACTGATGATAAACAAAGAGGAGGCTTCTCTCTACCTGATTTTAAAATTTATTATGAAGCAGCTGCCTTTTGCTGGTTGAAAGAGTGGTTTACATTGGAAAATGCTGATATTTTGGACTTAGAAGGTTATGATAATGTTCATGGTTGGCATGCATATGTGTGGTACGATAAGGTTAAGGCCCATGGAAGTTTTAAAAGGCACATTGTTAGAAATTCACTGTTCAAGGTTTGGTCCAGATATAAAGATTTATTAGAAAGAAAAACGCCAAATTGGCTCTCGCCTTTGGAGGCCAAGGTTCGCAAAAGATTAAATATGGAGACCGGTTGGTTAAAATATAGAGATTTGTTGATTCAAGATGGAGACCAATTTAAATTAAAAACATATGAGGAGTTGAAAGGTAAATTGGATGATTGGCTCCAATACCATCAGATAAATGAAGCGTTTAAAATGGATAGAGTAATTGGCTTTCAAATTGAGAGGTCAAAGGTGGAAACAGAATTGTTAGAACCTAAGACGAAAATACTCTCGAGAATGTATAAATTGCTGCTAGAATGGCATACAAAAGATGAACAAACTAAAAATGCTATGATTTTGTGGGCAAAGGATGTGGGACATAATATTATGATAGAGGATTGGGAAAAGTTGTGGAAGGAAAATATTAGATTTACTGCGTGTAGTTTATTAAAGGAGAATATAATGAAAATGATGTACAGATGGTACCTTACACCAGAAAAGCTAGCAAAGATTTACCACAACAATGACAATAAATGTTGGAAATGTAAGAAAGAAATAGGTTCATTTTACCACATGTGGTGGACATGTCCACTGGTGAATGACTTCTGGAATAAGATTTATAATGAACTTAAGAAAGTGCTAAAAGGCACATTGGTGAAGAGACCAGAGGCATTCCTAGTGGGCATTGTAGGGAAGGAGATTCCCAAGAGAAAGGTATCCTTTTTCATGTATGCCACTGCAGCTGCGAGACTGTTGATCGCTAAATACTGGAAGCAGCAAACGTTACCAACGATTGATGAATGGCAGATGAAGATGATGGAATTTATGGAATTGGCAGAGATGACCGGACGAATCCGCAACCAGGGAGAACAAGCAATTGAAGAAGAGTGGAAAGATTTTAAATTGTATTTAAAAAAATATGCTAAAGTAATATTTTAAGAATAGAAATTAAGCGGTAAATAAATCTGTGGATTAGGTAAAAGAGGTTATTTTAGAATAGAAAATAAGAATTTAGTATTAAAAGTGAATATTTAGAGGTAGAATTTGCTAAATTGGAAGTGTGTTTGAGAAACACAGGGACGGGAACCCGAGGAGGTCCCAATATACACTGTGATAAAGATAAGTTATATAGTTTTCTATTTTTTCTTTTTTATTTTTTGGTTTTTTCTGTTTTTCCTGACTTTTGTATTTTTGCTTTTTTGTATATCCCCCATCCCTTCTAAACCTTTGTAAATCCCTTTTCTATTGTGAAAATCAATAAATATCTATTCAAAAAAAAAAAAAGAGAAAAGGGCAGGTTTGGGGATGTGCAGGGGGGAAGGAAATCTGTTCGGCTGTCAGAACAGCTACCATGAGATTTCATGTAGTATGTTTTAACAAGAATGATGTGATCTACACTGGAATTCTCATGTGGACAGAAAACTAGAGCAAGGATAAGGAAATGAATCTGGCCAGTGGGCCAGACCTTGAGTTCCTCCACCACCATCAGGCCATTTTGACAGTTTTGAAGTGGATGCAGACAAACAAGCCCACTCACTTGCCAATCCCTTGACGTAAGGTGAGTCATTTCTCTTTTGTAGCATGACAAGCCATAGTAAAAATAGAAATATAAGCCAAATTAAGCAGGGCTTGAAGTTACTGATGATCAGTAGTGACTTCAAGCTCCACTTTTAAATTATATTGAAATTGATGCTTTCATTGTTTTAATCTATTCTCCCAGTTTTAAGTAATCCTCCTTGGAACCTTAGGGTGAAGGATGGCATAAAAGCCTGAATAAATAAAAAAATTAAAGTGTTTATAATACAGTGGTACCTCAAATTACAAACACTTCAGGTTACAAACTCAGCTAACCTGGAAGAGTTACCTTGAGTTGAGAACTTTGCCCCAGGATGAGAACGGAAATTGTTTGTTGGCGGCGCAGCGGCAGCAAGAGACCCCATTAGCGAAAGCACACCTCTAGTTAAGAACAGTTTCAGGTTAAGAACGGACCTCTGGAACGAATTAAGTTCGTAACTAGAGGTACCACTGTACAGAGATTTGACTACCCCTTCTAATGTAGCATTCCTCTAACTCCTGGGCAAAAAAGGATACTGTGATGTGTTGACAAAAAGTGTACGATGAAAAGGTCAAATGCACTTTGGAGGAGAGAGAGTTCTATAACCTGGGGGCCACAGGCACAAAAATATCCTCTCAAACACTACTCCCCCATGACCCTCAAAAGTGTGGAACTGTCAATAGGGTATTTCACACTGATCCTAACACCTAGGCAGGTCTGTACTTCACTGTAACACTTACTGATTCCATAGTCAATGCTGCTTGCTCAAATATCACTCTAAGTAGGTGCTTAATCCAGTAAATCATCTGGAACAATTTAGGGTTTCCACAATCTTGTTAGCTAACCACCTCAGTTTGATGGAATGCAAATGTTCCATAGTCACTCTAGGGAGAAAAAACACAAGTGTGAAACAATGAGTATCTGTATGCAACTTTTTCAAATTATGAGAAATGATCTAGAAGAAAACATATCAAATAAGCTAAGTCCACAATTTTCACTGCAAGTACGCAATCAGTATTTATTGATTGTAATTTGTAAATCACTTTTAGGCTCTGTAAAAAAACTGTCAAGTAGGATTTCCATAAATTGAAAATAAAGTTCTAGCGGGCAAGCAGGTTTGGTCAGCAGTGTCATCAGTATATTGATGTCAATTGGCTCTACTTTTCCTTTCCATGTTCAGTTCCCAAGGAGGCTGTTGAAATCCTAAACCAGTACCTGGTGGCAGTTCTGGAATGGATGCAGGCAAACAAGCTAAAACTGAATCAGAGCAAGATGATGCTGTGGGTGGGGAGTTACCCAGTTCCAGAAGATAGTTTACAACTGGTTTTGGATGGACTGGCACTCTCCCTGATAGAAGAAGTGTGCAGTTTGGGAGTGCTCATGAATTTGGCACTGGCCGGGGAAACCCAGTAAGTTATCAGTGACCAGGAGTGCTTTTGTTTTTTGTTTTACCAGAATTGGCTTGTATCCCAACTGCCCCTTATAATGAATGGGATGACTCTGCCACAGTCATCTACATTTTGGTCATATCCCAACCAGACTACTGCAATGTGTTCTATGTGGGGCTGCCTTTGGAAACTTCAGATGGTTCAGAATGTGGCTGCCAAGGTTCCACTCTGAATGTGTGTATCTGTATATCTATGGAACATAACTGACAAGAAAGTAGTGACAATTAAAAGACAAGATTCTTAAGAGCTTATGTTTTTAAGAAGCTTATATTTCATTCAAACACCTCTCACAAGGAACGTTGGTTATATATTGTGCACATCTAAGCCTTACCCCACAATGTTTCAATTTTTAGAAATCTTACACTGCTTCCAGTCCTGTGATAAATGCCCAAAATTTGTCTTTTTAATTTTTTTATAACAGAAACAAATAATGAATGATAAAACTTGATTTAAGATAGCATGAAATAGTTGGTGAGAAAGTCTTTCAGAAAGTAGCCTTGAGAGCTGCAGTTCTCACTATGTCTCCATTTACACTTTGGTCTCACATACCCACATTTACATGGCAACTTGACTAAGGGTCAATATGTCCTTGGCCTGAAAATGGTGTATTTCAGGATTTTTGAATCAAATGCATATATCATAAAAAACCCCCACAAATACCTACTGTTCTCAGTTTAGTCCCTCAAAGGAACAAGACAAATTTGATAATGTGAACATAATTATGATCATTTTGGAAACTTGTTAAACTTCTTAGTCAGCTACATAATGGAAAAACTGAATGGAATTTTAAAAAATGACAAGTCAGCGGACTACAAGACACTTGGGACAGTTCTAGCAAGAACTGTTGTAGTTTATTCATTGCCAGTGCTTTCATTACAAGCTTGTTTTAATCAACAATTTACCACTCCTAGTAATAATATCTTCATGTGGAAACTTGGCACGGGCAACCTCAGTTGCTCTGCCTTGGGGTTTACCGTTTATGGGATGTTTGAGCTGCTGGTGCAGCTGTTCGGTTGACAGTTTCTCACATGCAGTACATGGTATGCAGTTTAGGGCTGTCATTTATTTTGTATCCCTTTGAACCTGGAATCATTTTCTTAGACTTAGATGGATCATTCCAGAAGACAAAAGCATACAGTACTTGCTTAAGAAAGCACAAATATCTGCTAGCAGCAAGTTATTCTCTGACCCATTTGGGAAATAATGTATCACCCCACTCTCAAACCTAAACATGATGTTTACGTACTGTAATTCCATGTTTCTGTTCTGGAAGCCATAGAAGGGGAAAGTATCAGGAGCCCTCTTCGCAAACTTTGACTTCCCCTTGGCTTCTCAACAAAGCAATCTGAAATTATTATGGGTACCTGCATGGCTTTCTACTGCCACTTATTTGTGATTATCCCCCTACCCCTATCCCCCCCATGCCACCGACCCACATTAACATTTAAGGGCTAGCAAATGTATTATGACACAAACCTTCAGAGATTAGACTCTAGTCATGATTCATCAGATGCAAGTGAATTTATATTCATGAAATCTTATGCCATAATATGACATTTTCTGCTTTTGCTGCTACAGACTAACATGGCTAACTTTTTGTACCTATCTGTACCGGAAAAGATGAAACAGTCTTCCAGGTGAGCCTATCTGACTGGAAATGGCTCTCTAGAGTCTTAGACAGATTTTCTTCCACTACATGATCCTTTCAACTGAAGATGCCAGAGTTCAAAAAGGGGACTTCATGCATGCATAGTATGTGCGCTACTACGCACTGAGCAACAAATCCCCTCCTTGGCCTCTAGTCATCTGCCACTATCCCCATTTTAAGCTAGATAGTCTGAAACAATAATGCTCATATTTTAAAGTCCTACAAATACCTATGATAATGAAATAGAAATACAAGGCTTTTATATTCCTTTTAAAACATTTGCCTAATTTATAGGTGCAGATAATTTTCATTTGTGGTACAAACACTGGTTGCCACAATAAGCACAGTATACTGGAAGCTGCTTTGTATCAGAGATCAGGATACTTCCATCTATCCCAGTATTATCTCCCTTGACTCACAGCAGCCCTCTGGGGCCTCAGGCATTCTCATCACCTGCTACTTGATCCTTTTAACTGGAGATGCCAGTTTCTGCATGCAAAGCACCAGGAGCACTGGTCTATACGGTAGCTCCTTCCCCAAAATGCTGTCTGAGCTTTAACAGAATACACAAACTACATAATCCTAAAGAACAAAGATTCCTCATTTTTATGTCATCTTAAAAATGCTTGTCTTAATAATAATAATTTAAAAAATAATAATTTTATTATTTATACCCCACCCATCTGGCTGGGTTTCCCCAGCCACTCTCAAAACATCAACATTACAAGACAGTAACTTGCAATTTCTAAATGACTTCCACCTAAATGCAACTATGTTTTCTACACACTGTTATTCTCTGCAAAACTTGCTTTTATATACCCAGCAATGTAAGAAGCACCAGAATGAACAAAGTCTAGCTAGGTTAGATACAAGTTTTTGGTGTGTGTGTGTGTCTTAATTATTCAAATGTGGCAAAAACAAATCTTGATCTCAGTACTGACAAAAAAGTCAAAATGCTTTGCTTCCCCGCCTCTGCTTTTTGTTTACAGCAGTCACCACTGAGCTGGCACAGGCAGGCAAGTTTCAAAGTGCTAGCAACGATGGCCCACAGTGTTGTTTACTGGGACGCAGCAGGAGAAGAGAACAGAGTTTCTCAAGGTTAGTCGCTGTCTAACCAGTGTCCTCACACGGGAGACAAAGAGAGAACTCAGACAGCGGAGCATTTTGACCTTTCACTTGACTCCTTAAAAAAAAAGAAAAAAAAGTAGTGCCTATTTTGTAATCCAAGGAGCCGCCAGATTTAGGCCTACGCTGGAAATCAGGCTTTTCTGCCCACGGTGTGCCCTTATTCCTCGACAACGCGATGACGGGTTGCGATTACTCAAGAGGGGGGCACTGCACATGCTCAGAGGCACCCTCGCCCTCTTTTTTTTTTTTTACTGTTAGCGCTACCGTGCTACATGCTCCCAGGTTGGAGTGTGCCTCGGATCAAGGCCCGCTTTTAGGAAAAGCGGAGGGAAAGCGACAGTGCTCTCAACGAACTGAGGGGCTAAGCGGCACCCGGCGCGAGGAGCTCTGGGGCAGTGGCCACCGCCAAGCCACTCGCTCCCACCCCCAGCCGCACCGGGGCGAGATTGGCGGGTCCCCTCAGGCGCCTATGTGGGCATCAAGTCCGGACGGCCAACTTCTCCCTTAGCCCCCTCCGAAGTATTCAAAATCTCCTCCTGTACCAAGGGCCGCGGATCCTGGGACCGCAGCACGGATAGAGAGGGCCGCTGCCGCCGCTCAGACTCACCGTCTCGCCCTGCCGGTAATACTCCTTTCTCGGTCACCTCAGCAGCCGCCAAGTCCCGGCAGTTCATTCCCACACACGCTCCTCATCTCTCCCTTGCCCGTCTCCTTCAACCACCAATCCTCCAGCAGCACCGGCTACAGCTCTTGGCCAATCATCGTTTGCCGTTGCGGGATGTGAGGCTTCAGCTCCCGCCTTATCCGGGTCACAAGACGTTAGTATACCATCGAGACGGGAAAGAAACCGGGTGACTTAGTTTGCGGACAAGCTGGGAAATTCTTGCTCTTCGCGTGAACAGTACTGAAGGATTGCGTGAGTGCGCCATCTGCCGGTACGGAGCACTCGGTACAACCGCCAATGATTACTTAAAGGTACGGTAAAGGTACCCCTGATTGTTAGGTCCAGTCGCGGACGACTCTGCGAAGGCATGCTGGTGAAAGAGGAAATTAAGGCTGCTATCCAAGCCCCACATGCCCAGGAGTAAGCCCCATTCAATTCAATACGACTTACTCCTGAGAGTAAAGGTACCGCTGACCATTAGGTCCAGTAGCGGACGACTCGGGTTGCGGTGCTCATCTCGCTCTATAGGCAGAGGGAGCCGGCGTTTGTCCGCAGACAGATTTTCCGGGTCATGTTGCCAGCATGACTAAGCCACTTCTGGCGAACCAGAGCAGCGCACGGAAACTCCGTTTACCTTCCTATTTATCCTACTTGCTCTTTGACGTGCTTTTGAACTGCTAGATTGGCAGGAGCTGGGACCAAGCAACGGGAGCTCACCCCGTCGCAGGGATTCGAACCGCCGACCTTCTGATCGGCAAGCCCTAGGCTCTGTGGTTTAGCGCCACCCGCATCGCCTTACTCCTGAGTAGAACTGGCTAATAAGGCTGCCTGGCTGCATTCCTAAACCAGAGATGAAGAGGGAAGAGCCATTCAACGCAGCGGGGCTTACTTCCGAATATACATACACGGGGCTGCGCTGCAACACTTCCTTTTCAACCTGCGGTAGCAAACCCCTGTGGAAACACATACACACCCACGAATAAATCCCGCTGAACGGGAGCGGAACTCGCTTCTCATAAGCGCGCACAGAATCGCTCTGTTTATCCTCTCCGCCTACAAGCCCCCCTCGCGCCATACTCTCGCGTGACAGCAAAAGCACACGACGTCGAGAAAGGGCTCCCTGGGACTTGTAGTTTCTTTGGTCCACCTTAAAAAAAAGCCATACCGGCTCCAACCCACAATGCCGCGGGACTCCAGCCTGCCGCATTTAACCAATTAGAGGCGAGCGTAATAAGGCGAGCCGCGACTGGCCAGGAGGTTCTGCCGGCTGCAGCCAATGGGGTCCCTCGGAGCGCCGAGGTGCCGGAGACCTGTGAGCGCCCGCCTGGTTGGGTGAATGTTGTCTCCGGGGGTAGAAGGTTCCAATCCTGCTGACCTCTGGCCGGGCGCCCCGGGGTGCAAGGCGCCTTCTCCCCGCCCGGCCTCCGTTTGCACGAGGGCGGCCTCCGCGGCAGCAGATACATCACCTGGACCGTTCCTTCTTCTGCCGGGGCGGGAGCAAGAAAGCGCCTCCCCTTTCGCATCCTATGAAAGTGAGGGCGCGTAATGGGGGGGACCTGCGGAGTGCGGAGTGGGTGGGGAGAAGGAGGCTGGTGAGGGTTAATGGGTATTGGGCCACTGAAGGCAGGGAATGCCAGACCAAGGAGAGTGACCCCGGGCAGGGTAACATAGAGTCCCCTGAGCTCTTCCCACCCCAATCACAAGCTCTTATTTTAAATAACCAAATCATCAGGGGTTTCTAATGGCTGCCTTTCTCTCACAATATCATCTTATGTATGTTTACTCTGAATTAAGCCCAATCTCGTTTAGTGGGGCTTAGTCCCTGCTAGCCTAAAGTGTGGTACTATGTGGGTCTACTCAGATGGAAATCCCATTGGGTTCAATGGGCAACCCTCCCAGGTAATTGGGGATATGATTGCAGCAGAAGCTGATTTCAGCTATCTTCTCCTGGGGAATGAGGAGGAGGGTTTAACCCTGGCACATAAGGTAGCAATGCCTTGTGTACTGAACTTCCGATATTTTTGCGATACAAACCAGTATGTGAAATAGTACAAATGACCAACATAGCACCTTGGATGTCCACATCTGGGAATAAGTTCCATCGCAGTGAGCTAGATTTACTTTTGGCTGACTATTTGGTTAACGGATGTTTCATTTTAGAAAAGGCTTTCTGCAGCATCTAAGACTTGGTGTTTGGATATAGCCACAGTGCTATATGGTGAGTTGCTTTTGTTTTTCAAGAGAGAAACAAAAGTGATTTCTTTGGGTCTTGATATTTTTTTATCAGACTGTGCATATGCTTGCAAGTAAGTCCCATTGAAACAAGTAGGACTTCTAAGAAGGCATGCATACACCTGGCAGAGTTTGAGTATGAACTTGTGCATGCTTACCAGGGAGCAAGCCCTACTGGCAGAGTGGGATTTATAAATAAACATGCATACAGGATTGTGCTATGTACTGAAATAAGTAAAAAACAACAACAGTGAAATAGATGAGGGATATTTGTTTTAATGAATCACATATAATTCTTAATATGAGCATGTTGTCAGTCTCTGATTCAGGTTGTCAGAAGCTGTATCAAGTTTCTTTAGTGATATTTGTGTAATTCAGAATCAGTAAATAGCACAAATATTTGTCTGTGGCCCTAAGAACCACCAATTTCAGTAAAAGCCACTTACAGTATTTAGGGTTGATCCTAAGCACAGCTTTTGAAGTTAGCTTCATGGAAACAAATATCCTGATTTCCAGACCAGTTTAATTTCTCTATACTGTACTTTATTCATGGTGGAGTTAACTCATATTTTTAGCTCAATGGTTTTCAGATTCCACCTTCAAGGAGCCCTTTCTGCATTGCTTTGTCTGCTGCAGAGCTTGAGGGTGTCTACCCTCAAGAACCTTGTGCATTCAGAATATTCTGGATCGTGTTTACTAAGGTGAACAGACATTTCATAGAGAACACCAGCCATATTGGTCCTCATTGTTGCTGCATGTGAGCTGTAAGTGCACCCTGGATTATACTCAACAATGTCTTCATACTATGCAGGGAGAAATAGGCAAGCTGTCTGTCTAGGAAGCTTGGGTTGTTGACAACATTAGCCATACTTAGAGTAGACTCATTTAAATCAGTGGGTTTGCTCTGAGTATGACTTGGTTGGATCCAATTCCTTGACTGTCATCGTGGCTCTTTCAATTGAGGAACCTATGGTAAGCATATGAGGATTCTCAGGAGCAAAGTTTGAAAATTGCTATTCTAATAATCTAGTTACTGAATTTAGGTTCTGGCAGTGCTTTGTGTTTTGTTTTGCCAGGGGTGGCATGCAGCAGCTGAGAAGGTTGCCTTTCCACTACTTATGCCATGCTTTCTTTATCCAGATGATAATTCCAATGCACATTTTTGGAAATTAGATCGTTATGGAGATTGTGTACCTTCATATTCCATCCAGCATTCCAACGGATAAATACATATGCTGTGTGAAGCACTGGTCAAGACCTGAAGAACCAGATGCCTTCATTTGCTTACCCAAGAGAATTCTGACCTGTTTACTGTATAATAGTCCCTTTAGGCACTTTTGAAAGCTGTATGTTCACAATGCATGGAAGCCCTTTTATATCTAAAATAGCATTTTGGATTCTGACTGAAGCCTTCACAATATTAGAAACTTGGGGCCAATTCTCACTATGTTTTTGTGCTTTGTGTGTATGTGAAGGTGAAATGCAAATGCTTTAGTGATTATTTCACCCACCCATCCCATTTACTTGCTTTTGGGGTAAAGCTGGAAGTCCTTGCAAGCTTTACATAGCTATATGTACAAGATGGTGATAACTGTAAATAGGAATGATTCTTGCCCAGTAAGAATTATTCTGTTACTGAATGAATGGCTAACTTCTGATGTTGATAGCTGAAATAGCGATAAGATGTGCAATGTATTCTCTTAGAACTTAGATTCTTTGACTTGCTGTCTGATTTTGGTGGAAGGAAATGGGAACTTTGAGTCCATTAAATATGTACTAAAATTTAAAACAATACATACTGTGTCTTAGGTTTGCTTTTTTGTTGAATTTTGAATAGTAATCTGAGCAGCATGTGCTGACTAGTGTCTACATGTAGTCTTTTTAAGACTCCTAAAGAATTACTTAAGGAAATCTAATTTGAACCACACCAAGCTAAAGGCAGTGGCCATTAACTCAACAATATTACTAATAACATTTCTTTTCCAGCAGAATTTTATGTATGACAAGCAAAAATGAACAGCACCATGAGCGAAGAGCCTGATGCGTTATCTGTAGTTAATCAGCTGAGGGACCTTGCAGCTGATCCCCTAAACAGAAGAGCAATTGTCCAGGATCAGGGATGTCTACCAGGCCTTATTTTATTTTTGGATCATCCCAATCCCCCAGTTGTCCATTCAGCCCTACTGGTAAGTATCATCTTTTTCCTAATTGTGCAACTTTCCCCCTATGCATTCTATAGCATGACAATGTGACTGGCACTCTGAATTTTAGGATTCTGGTCCATGGGGTCACGAAGAGTCGGACACGACTAAACGACTAACCAATAACAAATCACTCACTGCCTGTTGCAACCATATTTTACATTAGTGTGTTTCCATAAAATATCTTAAAACTAAACATCTTAGAAAATTTTACTGAAGAAGAAAAGATTTATTGTAACAGCACAGATTCTTAGCCAGAGAGGATCACCTAAACGTGACAATCCCAGATGCAGTAAAACTGAAATGCAGTTTATGCTCATGTCACTCTGGCACATTCTGAGAAACTATGGAATTGAAATGGAGGATTTATTACAAAAGAAAGAAAGAAATGTATTGATGCAAGTTTGAATGATACCAAAGTTTAGCAATGTACCGTATATCAAATATAAGAGTTTGGGAGTACAGTGGGACCTCGACTTACGAGCTCCTTGACATCCGACGTCTTCGACTTACGAGCGGGAAAAGTGGCCACGCGCTTACGTTTTTCCCGACATCCGAATGGAAAACCCGTTCGCGGCTAGATGCGGTTTCCTCGACTTAGGAGTTTTTAGATGCGGTTTCCTCAACTTACGAATTTTTCCGTTTCCAATGCATTCCTATGGGAAACCGCTTTTCCTATGGGAAACTCGACTTATGAAGTTTTTGACCTATGGGTGTGCATTCGGAACGGATTACATTCGTAAGTCGAGGTCCCACGTACCAGAAATACTATTTAGCAGGTATTAGGGCAATGGACATGCTGTATCAGAGCTGTTATGAACTAAGCCAGGCATCCCCAAACTTCGGCCCTCCAGATGTTTTGGACTACAATTCCCATCTTCCCCGACCACTGGTCCTGTTAGCTAGGGATCATGGGAGTTGTAGGCCAAAACATCTGGAGGGCCACAGTTTGGGGATGCCTGAACTAAGCAAACATTAACGTTGGCACAATGCCAATTACACAACACAGTGACAACTGGTTCAAGGTCCTCTTGTATCTGAATGTCACTTAATTGTGACACATGCAGTCTTAGAGCTCAGAGAAAATATGATGCTAAGTAGAACAGTGAAAAACCCAAATTGTTTGTATGATAGCAATTTACCTCCCAAAAGCAAATATACATACAACATCTGTCAACTAAACTTATCCTTCTCCAACTGAACAAGTCTATTCATCTGAAAGATTCAGTAACATCTACCAGCATGGGATGTATGTGGAAAAAGGGTTGCAGAATAGGAGAGAGGAGGAGAGAGGAGGAGGCATGGAAATGGAAGTGATCTGTGTCAAGGAAGAGTTGAGAAAAGGAGTAGGATGGAGGAAAAAGGAGTGAAGGTGAAAATGGGGGTGTAAAGATGGTTGAAAAAAGGAGGGATAAGAGGCATGGGAATGGAGTTGAAGATGAAAGGGGATGGAAGGTCTAAAGCAGGCATAGGCAACCTTGGCTCTCCAGATGTTTTGGAACTACAACTCCTATGATCCCTGACCACTGGCCCTGTTAGCTAGGGATCATGGGAGTTGTAGTTCCAAAACATCTGGAGAGCCAAGGTTGCCTATGCCTGGTCTAAAGAGTAGGAGGCGATGGTGAAAAGGGTGCTTTGTAGGTGCAATGTGTCAGAGGAGGAAGGTGCAGGAAGTTACCATGAAGGTATGCAAGGGGGATTTGCGCAAAAGGAGGGGGAGGAGGCAAGGACATGGGGTGAAGGTGAAAATGGGTGTAAAGCAGGACTGCAGAACGAGAGAGAAGTGGCTTCAGAAATGAGGTGAAGGTGAAAGCGAGCTTAGTAGTTGCATAGTTGGGATGGGGAAGTTGGTAGGTGGGTTGATGAGAGGAGCGAGCAGGAGTGCAGCCCCTAGTCTGTCCGACTGTCTATCTGTCTCTATCTATCTATCAATCACAAAAACACTCCTTCAGCAGCAACAATGCAAATACAATGCTTTGGACAGCTGCACACTTAACATTCATATTTTATCCCATTATACGCAACGTGCTGGAAAGGTTAACTTAGTTTTATATGATACTATATTTGCTGATAGACAACTGAAAGAATCAGTTCTCTTAATTCAATATTTAGTCAAAATCCTATTTATATAATTACTGGAATTTTTCAAGACAAGAATACACCAAATATATTTTGGGGTGCAGCTTATTACCTACGTACTAACCATTACATAAAATCTCTTCAAAATTGATATTGTTTATTTTTGAGAGATTTATAAAAGAAAAATTAGAAACACTAGCATTTTTCTATTAAATTACTTTAACTTTCCCTTTCTTACAGGCTCTCCGCTATTTGGCGGAATGTCGTGCCAACAGAGAAAAGATGAAAAGTGAACTAGGTATGATGCTGAGCTTACAAAACGTTGTGCAAAAGTAAGTATAGTGTGCTGTCTGTAGTAAAAGTACATAATTTATCATAGAATCCTAGAACTGTAGAGTTGGAAGGGACTCCAAGAGTCATCTAGTCCAACTGCAATACAGAAATTTCAGCTAGAGCATCCATGACATCCAACCTTTGCTTTAAAATCTTCCATTGAAGGTTGGAGTAGTACGTATTTCCTTCCTACCACCACCTTCTGAGGGAGTCTGTACTCCCTTACAAACTATCAGATTATTGTGGTATATATTGCGTTTCTGTCTTAAAATTGTTTTAAGCATAAGGGACTTGGGAATTAGATTGCAAAGGTGGCTTCCTTATGTAGGTTCAAGTAGATCCCTTTCATAATCTCCAATACATGAATTCCTGGCTTTGCATGTAACATTGAAAACACTGTGAGGATACTGATATGTTCAGTAATTCTTGATACTAAGTGGCTAGTTAATGAAAGCAAAATTCCAATTACTTGGCTCGAAGATAGTACAGTATGCCTCTTCCAGAGTCTCATACTGAACTACTTGAACTAAACCCATCTATTCCCCCCTTTATTATTTTCCTAAAATGATTAGCTCAGTAAATATGTATTTAATTGCACAGGAGTCCCTTTCAGGTATGATAAGGTGCACACAATCCTGTAACCCAAGCCACTGCCTTAGTTTTGATTTCACACAATTTTAATTGCTTGTACTTCTCATGAATAATGGTTAGAAGGTCACAAGTAGCCTTCTAAAATTGGGCCCTTTGTTATGACACCTTCCCCATAAAAGGATATTTGAAGAAAAAGATGCCCTCTCCGACACTACAAACAGGATTATACAGTATAGATGGGTTGTGAACATTTTATACACTTAGCAGAAAGATGAATTATTCATGCACACTAAGAGTATTATACAGAGTTTGGGAATGCAGTGTTGGATTAATTGCAAGACATCTTAATAAAAGGTAATATCGCCATCTAGTGCGTCAAATTAGAACAGGCCAAAATAATTCTACTTGATCAGAAGATACACCTTGTTTTGTTATATGTTTAGTCAGAATTATAATTGTTGGTAGGAAGGAAATACATACATGCTACAAATTTTCAGAATTGAAAATATTTCAGGAATTCGGAGTTCAGTAAGCAATTTGCAAAACAACTTAAACAAATTAAACAAATACAAATATTATGTTCTGCAATCATGCTAAACATTAAATCTTCAAAGCTGGTTAGGGGCTCATCTATAGCTGTACCAAAACACTCCCCGAATATCATTGTCCCATTCACAACCTGCAAATTTGGGTGCCATTTCTCCACTTTCCAGAGGGGAGGGTATGTGCTGAAATTCACTCTTTGCTTTAAGCAGTCATGTCACTCCATTTTTTTTTTAGTGGAAACCATGATCCCCCTTAAAATAATATGTCATCTGAATCATTTTGGGCTTCATTGCATAGAATCGGAAATAGGTGGTGGTGATGGAACAAGCAGTATTTTAAAGCATCCATTAAACTTGATAGCTGGGCATTGTCTGAATTCTGAGATGTTAGAAATGCTGTAGTCTTCCGTGCAAATCGAAAAGCTATGAAGGGAAAATGCTGAAACAGGCTCTTGTCTGATATGCCGTCCTTTCTTGACAGCTTGCTGGAATAAAAAGCAAAGATTGCTCAAGCTGCTGTTTTTAAAAGGGGCAGCATATTTTAATTTGACGTTAGTGTATGTGAAAGATGCCAGACTGACAGTATTGCAGACTGAGGTCAGTACCTATGGGAGGGAAGTAGCCAGACTGGCAGTGGACTTGCTTCTTTTCCTCTTACTCCTTTGACTCAAAGGGTGTTTTTGCAGTTACCCAAAGGAGAGCAATGTTGCTTGGTCCCTCTGTTGTCAGCTGATGCAGAAAAACTGCTTGTGTCACTGAATACTTCCCCCCGCTCGTCATATTTTCAGTACTTTAAAATGCAAAACCCATTGCTTTCTGATCAAATAAAGAACCACCCCACTGCTCTGAGCAAGAAAGAAAACCCTGGTTGGGGCAATGCAGATAAGTTCAGTTGGTTTTCTGTTGGTCTAATGGTGCTGTTGGACAGCATTCTGTCAAAACTAAGTGGCTGCTGTTCACTCTTATTGTGAAATGCAGAGTATCTGTGGGGAGAAGACAACAAGGAGATCCATGGTTTGAGACAGGAGAACGAGAATGCTGCAGGGATGTTATGGGGAGAGGAGGGAGAGCAAGAGGAATATTGGAGAGAGGACAGAGCTCCAGAGAAAACTTTGCAGGGAGTAGGGTTGAGGTGAAGAAGCCCAGTTCAAAATAACTCCTAGTCAGCTGGGGATCTCTGCATAGTATGGGCAAGAAACCTGCAATGGGAATTAAGTTGGTGCATACAGTTTTGATAGTCAGATGAAAACTCTTCATATTTGGGCATTAGAAGGGTCATGCAGACAAGGTACGGAAGCCATGGATGTCTGCCTGGTTTTCATGCTGTTCGGGGGGAGGGTTGTGTTGGGGGGGGGTTTGCTTCTGTTGCTGCTGTTCTTTTTTTGTATCTTTATATTTTGTTGTGATTTATGTGGAAATTGTTCAGTTTGGTTGTATATTTAATGTTTTATTTATTGTTTATAAATACTTTAGTTACGTTGTAGTTATGTGTTTTTTAATGTTGTAAACCACCTTGAGGGGGGTTTGAACTGTGAAAAGGTGGCATACAAATAAAATGATGTATGTATGTATGGTTCCCAATTCAGCTAAAGATAACCAGACAGCTTCATACTGAGAACCTGCATTTTGGAAATTTATAAAACTGCTGAGGCAAAGGGTGTTGGGATTCTGATGTGGGTGTTTTCCTTCAAGGTTTTTCTTTTTCGTTTAATTCGTCTTGTGTGGTTTGAATTGACTGTGGGCAATTATTGGTGAGAGGAAGGAGTACCAGGGGCAGGGGGTGCAGTTCATCTGTGTGACTGATGAGGGGCCGCCTGCCTTTTTATTTATATTGCTCTGTCAGTGAATGGTTTCATTGTCTCCCTAGTTTTTGCAGTACACTTTTGTGCAGTGGAAGGACTTGACTGGTGAAAGTGGTTGGTGATTGAGTGTGAGGTGTTGGAATCATTGGTGGGCATGAATGAGGTGTGGGTGTAGGTTGGGACAAGTGATACTGAATAAGTAGTAGGTATCATTGATTTGTGCAGATGCAAGGCACTTGAGTGTGGTGTGTAGTATTTGGTGAGTCAGGATGTACCTTGGTAAGAGGAAGGCTGAAGGGGGAAGGGATCCATGACTCTAAAGGTGTTTCAGATATGGTGCCATGTTTTTGTTCTTTCAGATTTTATTATTTTACTAGCTGGCCCTGCCACGCGTTGCTGTGGCTCAGTCTGTTAAATGGAGACTCAGTGTCCCCCTTCAGACTCCCCTCACCTTCAGAGTCCCCCTGTTTTATGCATGTTCTATTTATGCAGGCGCATCCCTGTGAGTCCCCCCACCCTGACGGGGTGAGCTCCCGTGACGGGGTGAGCTCCCGTTGCTTGGTCCCAGCTCCTGCCAACCTAGCAGTTCGAAAGCACTTCAAAATGCAAGTAGATAAATAGGAACCGCTACAGCGGGAAGGTAAACGGCGTTTCCATGTGCTGCTCTGGTTTGCAAGAAGCGGCTTTGTCATGCTGGCCACATGACCTGGAAGCTATACGCCGGCTCCCTTGGCCAATAATGCGAGATGAGCGCGCAACCCCAGAGTCGGTCACGACTGGACCTAATGGTCAGGGGTCCCTTTACCTTTACCTATCCCTGTGAGTCCCCCCACCCTGTGCTGATCCATGACGTATCCCGCCCCTCCCCCCGGCTTATCCCTGTGATTCCCCCCACCCTGTCCCGACCCATGACGTATTATGTCCCCTCTTCCCCCAACCCTCGGCTCATCCCTGTGACTGGTCCCACCGTGTCCTGACCTATCCCGTCCCCCCCCTACCCCAACCCCCACCCAGGCGAGTCAGTACCTCCATTCGGCCTAGTATGTAAACAAGAGCCGAGATGCTGTTGAGAGGGAAGGTTTTATAGGTGCAGTACCAGTGTATCTGTCGCTAGAGGGCGCTGGTTTGCAACCTGGTTCTTTTCCCAGAATGCATTTTCATCTGAGTGGTGTGCTTTGAAACACGGGGGTTTTTTTGGGGGGTTACCTGGCACAGGTGTGACATCTGTCTTTGAAAATGGTATGGTGTTGGTCTCAAATTCGCATGCGGCATTGTATCAAAATTTGAACGCAATCGGTCAAGCGGTTTTGGTGAAACGTGGATACTAACAGACATGGCCAGTTTACATTTATATATATATAAATTGCATTGCATTGTACTCTAATTTCTGAGTTATGTATATTGTTTTATTTGTAAATTGCTTAGAGACTGTATTAAGCTGTTAAGATATATATTTAACAAAATAAAATATGAAGGATTGTAATGCAAAATCCATACAAACCTCAGTTTGCTTTGCCTTAGGACCACCACACCAGGAGAGACAAAATTGTTGGCTTCTGAAATCTATGATATTCTTCAGTCTTCCACAATATCCGACGTTGACAATGTGAATGAGATGAATTCGCGGCGCCGGAAAGCTCAGTTTTTCCTGGGAAGTACAAATAAACGTGCTAAAACAGTCGTGTTACACATAGATGGCCTTGATGATTCGGTAAGAAAAGGGTGTTTTGGGGCATACAATGCACACTTACGTATCAAGGTGTGTGAAGGGCACCTTGTTTTCTGTAAGCATTCCTTGAGTTTACAGCTTAAATTGCTCTGTACTAAATGCCATAAACATAATAACATTTATGAAGTCTGTACCAATCTCTCAGATGTCAGTGACTTGTAGGAGTTGATCTTAGTAGAATTTACTATGCATCAGAATTTACTGATGCAAAATGTTAAATACCCCTAAGAAGCTGACTGTAGAAAGATCACATTAAATAATTGACTGCATTAAGTTTGGACATCAGTACATCACAAGCTGCCTTTTTCTGAGTCAGATCATTGGTCCCTCTAGTTCAGTACTGTTTGCACTGACGGGCAGCATCTCTCCAGGGTCTCCAGTAGCAGTCATCCCTTCGCCTACCCAGCAAGTGATACTTTATACTAGAAAAGGTTGATCAACCAAGCCATCAGATAAACGGAAATCCACCCCCCCCCCGGCGTTTTTTCTTCTTCAGAACATGAGACCATCATAACAATTTATCAACTTCCTATTGCTCAGGCCTAAGGAAATGTTGAATTTTCTTAGCCGACTCTTCCTAACATCTTTTCTCATTGCCTGAGATTTCTCTTGGCTATTGGATAACTGTTGTAATAATGAGGTCTCAGTGGATTCTCCATGCAATGTCAGAATAACTTCTATAAATTTATCCTCCATTCCCCTGTAGATAACACCCCAGGGCCATGTTTGCCTTTTTATGGCTGCCAAGCAGCATGCAAGGCTGTTTGAGCATGTTACCCACAAGTGCCCTCAGGTCTCTGTGTTTCAGTTTTGTAGCCTTTTAAATTATCAAACCTGATCTTCTGCTGCACTGGCTTACATTTTATTTTTTTTAATATATTTTTGCTAAATAAGCCTTTTAAGAGAACCAGGTCTGTATATATCCCATCTTCTTTAATAAAGTCAGTGGCTGTTAATCTGATGAATAATGAGCATATGCATAACCCCTCCTTTCCCAGAGTTACCTTCCTTCTCTTTTTGCCACCACCATTTTGCTCTCCCCTTATATTTCTCTCTCCCCTCCTCTGCCCGACCCGCTTCTTTAAGCCAGGTTTAATCAGTTCCAACAGTCTTGTCCTTATTATGTTTACTGACTTGGTAGCTCATTTGTTTGCCCATCACTGTCTCTAAAGCTTCTCTAAACGCCAGAAAAATGCTGCCTGTTTCTATTTTGTCTGCCAATTTAAATATGCGTTACCACCGTAAATGGTCTGTGGTCAGCATATCTCAAAGCTGCCTGTATTGCTCTCCTAAAACAATGCTAATGCAGATCCTTGCAGTTTCACTCCTCTCTGTTGAGGTAAGGCTGCTTGTTTCTAGTAGCCAGTATGGAGTAAGAGGTATAGACATACTTAATTTGAAGGGCTTCCTTAACTGCTGATGGCGTGGCAGCATATTCCTTCAAGAGCAAAAAAGGGACAAATGTGTATTAAAGTTTATTTTGTTTTTTAGATTGTCCTCAAAACTTTCTCTGCTCTTAGGGAGATTTTTACTTGCTTTTTAGTTTGTGCACAGCATGCCATTTCATTTTGACCTCCAAGTGCTATCTTAAACTATAGTCAGCACTTGCAGCAATTCTGAGTTTCAGAGAGGTGCTTCTAACATGGGCACCTACATTCATCCGTGAAATGTAAGCTATCTTAAATGTAGACAGATTAGTAGTAGTATTAGTATTACTATTAATACAGTAATAGAAGCTGGGATAATCATGTTCTGTTTGCCTCTTTTTCTTAAGATTTTAGGCAGTTAAAAAAACCTAGAAGAACAAACAGGCAAGCAAATGCAAACCCTAAAGGACAATAATAACTGAACAGCTGTACTTTGTTTTTCACAGAAATGATACTAATTGGCCTCTCTTGTGAAATCTTATGTAATTACTGTCTAAAGCTCTATGTATATCCCAGCAATATACTTTAGTGGGCATCATAAGCTTTTTGTCATCACTCTTGCTTGCCCTGTCATCTCATCAGCATCACCATCATTTGTTTTGTATGCTGCCTTTCCATAGTTAAAACCACGGTCAAGGCAGCTCACAATGTGAAAAGATTTGCATAATTACAAGCATAACAAAAATAATCAAACAATAAATTAAACGCATCAAAAAGTGCACAGCCATAATTGAACCATTTCCACATAAATCATTATAAAATAACAGTCACAACAACCCCTAAACAATACCACACACACACTCTCTCTCTGTATGTGTGTGTGTGTGTGTGTGTGTGTAGGTGTATGGAGGACTGTTCTCTTTCTCATAAATACAGACTTCCAATGCATATTCAGGTGTATCTGCATGTTACTCTTGAGGCAGAAACCCTGATAAAATTCAGCAGTTTGACTTAATTTTGCCAAACATGAATTTGTTGGATTTTAGTTTATTTTTCTTCCGGCTTTTCTGAATATTTACTAAAAGCTTTGGGCCTCCGTATAGAGGATGAACTTGGTGTTGGTTATCTGTGCCCTAGTTACACCCCGGCTAGATCACTGTAATGGTGCTCTCTGTATGGGGCTGCTTTGAAGCAAAAAACACAACTTGAAAATCGGAGCACATTTGACTAACCTTATTTCACCTGTGTTGGCCTGATGTACATGCTGAAGTTTTACATATTGTTTCAACGGGTGTATTCTCTGGTTCAGTGGTAGAGCACCTGTTTCGCATGTAGAAGATCTCAGCTGCAGCCTCTGACATATCCAGGTGAGGCTGGGAATGTGTCCTTCCTGAAACCCTGGAAAGCCACTGACACTCAGTGTAAATAATACTGAGCTGGCAGATGCACCAATGGTATGACTCTGTTTGAGGCATCTTCCTATGTTCCACTGTGGTTTCCATTTCTAGTTTTGCAGACAATTACTGTTTTTTTGTTTTTTTTTTACAAACCACAGCTTTCCCCATATGAATGTAGCATTAGACTATTATTTGCCAAGCACCAGAATGTATAGGGCAGAATTGGTGATTTATGGAGAGAATACATAAACCTGAAAGTTGCTCATGTAATGTCAGACCATAGTTTGATACTACTTATGAATGAGTCTCATGTTTGTGTGCTCCCCACATATTGTGTTGCCTGCGAGGAGACTGGGAGTTCCCACAAGGTAGGGACTTGAATCTATACTTTGGCTAAACTTAGTTTTATAAACACACTAGGCTCTGAAATCATGGTTTGATCCTTTCTTGCTCTTAAGGAACCTGCATTCCCAAATTTTGATGCAATGGGAAACTGGTGGCCATGCAGAAGAGGAGAAGGGAAGTGTATGAGCCTGAGGCTTGTGTATGCTTGTTAACATGGCAAAACACCATGGCTTCCTGTTACATCTGAGCCAACCTGCTGCGTTAGCCATAAACTCTGGGTATGGGGAGCTAGGCTTGAGGGGGGGAGTTAAGAATGCAGTGCCAGTTGAGAACATGTTCGTGTCGTAAGACACCAAGCAAGCAGCTCGTATACATGATTATGTAGGCCAGGCTGTGTTTCACACTGCACTTGTGGTAGTTCCAAGAGGCCACTTATTTGTATGCTGATGTCTATGAGACACTCCGTAAATGCACGGACGCACGCTGAGCTAACGTAGAGCAGGTGCAACTAGCACAGGTCAGTGTCGTGTTGTTGCACAGTAGGCCCTGTCACTTGCTTTAAACGTAACCGTTCACTTGTGTGTTTTGTGAGCGGACATTTTCCTTTGCAATCAGAGTTCAGTTTGTGCAGTGCAGTGATGTCCATGAGCTGCCACAGATGAGGTAGCTGAAGGATACAACAGCTGCTTTGATGCATTCAGTCAGTATGGATACAAGGTGTCTGATAAATAGCAACTTAAACACTAACTGCTCATCAATGAGCATTGCAGTCAGTCAGAACTTAACCACAGGGGACTGTTTAGCTGATCATACGGAGAAAAGCTTGCTTTGCTTTTCAGCACTTTCCCCTCATTATTCACAGTTGATTCCATTCTGGTTTGTCGTCAAAATGCAGGCAGGAATGTTGTTTTTAAATTCTCTTACGGCTAAATTCAGAGCCATTCCCTCTCCTCTTTTTAAAAAATATATATATATTAAAAAGCATCATTCTGCTTCAATTCATGTGTCTCGTTTCTTAACTGATCTGTGTTTAACGTACACAATCATTAGGTGTTTGCAAATAACTAGTGCCGTTAATTTTTAGTCTCGGAGAAACCTTTGTGAAGAGGCCTTGCTGAAGATTAAAGGGGTCATCAGCTTCACATTTCAAATGGCAGTTCAAAGATGTGTAGTCCGAATCAGATCAGATTTGAAAGCAGAGGTAAGGATTTGCAGCGGTTTGCCTTTTACATTCCTCTGACGCTGATTAAAGACTTACTCACCTGCTCTTCTTTTCTATTTTTCCATTTTTTTGTTGTATAGGCACTGGCAACAGCAATAGCATCAACCAAAGTTATGAAAGCCCAGCAAGTTGTGAAAAGTGAAAGCGGAGAAGAGGTGAGAGAACGCTTCATATTTTAGAAAGCAAGCCTGATGGTAGTGTTGGCAATTAAAGAAAAGCAGTTAAACGCAATTGGTCCGTTCTTTGGGTGCAGTAATAACCCCACTGGCTGAACATACATGAAATTGTATGCAGATGTGATGGTTTTTTTTGGGATGTGTGTGTGTCGTCTCCTTTAATTTCTATTTTGAATCCAAAGCATATTACATCTATGCAAATATAAGCAGCAGTGTGTTCATACAGGGCACCTCACTTCCTGAAACAAGAGACAGCTTCTGCTTGTGTGGAGCTTTCATGACAACTGTACATGGAAAATCTGGTAGAAGTTGAAAGTGTGTCATAGGTTTTGCATTGTAGAATATTGATTTCAGTTAGCAAGAGGTGCAAAATAGCCTTATGCAATGAAGGCGTTAATGTCATGTTGCCAAGAGTGTTTGCAATCTTCTGAATTACAGTGATTATATTAAGCACAAACGTTTGGGAAACTCAGATTAATTACACAGGTCTCCAAGAGCTTGGTCCAAAGCTTGCTATAGCGTAGGTAAACTCTTCCCATTGGTTGAGGGGCATGCTTATCAGGAAGTGAATGGAGGAGTTATTATTATTTTTCAGACCTATAAAGTTATCTTGCATGTCACAGTTCCTAGTTTTGCTAAAACTCTGAACTATGTCTAAAACAGCAGTTGTATGAATGAGTGAAGCTGAGCTTCGTAGCAAGGTCAGATTGGGTAAAACAGCTTTCTGAATCCCATTAAACAGATGCTGGTTCCATTCCAAGATACTCCTGTAGAAGTGGAACAGAATACCGACCTCCCTGAGTATCTGCCAGAAGAAGAAAGCCCTTCGAAGGAGCAAGACAAAGCAGTGTCCCGGGTTGGATCACACCCAGAAGGTGCAGCCAGCTGGCTAAGCTCAGCTGCAAACTTTCTCTCCAGATCCTTTTACTGGTGACTTTGAGTCAAGGCTTACAGGACTGTGTGAACCAACAGGGGGCCAGTTTTCCATTGGTGTGGTGAACTGCCAAGTGCAATTTGCAATAAGTTATCACAACAAATTTTTAGACTACACAAAACATACGCTGTCTTTTACATTTTGTTGGACATTTCAGGCTGGTGAGAAAGATGGAGGCATTTGTTAATGCCCTTGCCCTCACCTCTGTTCTCATATGTTTTATTGCCTCACTTTTTAATATGGGTCCATGATTAACCAAACTTTGTTGAGTGTATAGAGCTTTAAGTTAATATTAGTGATAAACACATACAGAACCCATTCAGTACAAATCTCAGGACATCTGTACAAGGAAATTGTTAGCCCTTAATTTTGCATAGATTGAAATGCCTTTTTTCTTTTTATTTTGCCTTATTTCAGATTATATATTTCCCCTGGAAGGTCATTCTAATGGGGGAAAACCTGAATTGTTTACCATTTATTCCCTTCCTCTGCACACTTGGTTCAGAGCTGGTATGTCATTATTCCACTTAGTGCGTTGCAACAAGAATGATTCAAACTTGAACTTTACAGCCCTTGATGTGCTGGGATTTTTTGTTTTGTTCTAAACTGTCAGCCCTTCACCACTCACAATTTGAACATTAGTAAATAAATGAAGGTGGAAATGTGAGCGTGTAAGTAAATAATCTGTAAAAACAAAAATAATGCTTGTAATGATGCCTATGACTTTGTAAATATGATCAGAAACCACTGATTGCAATTTAGGTTGGATAAAGAAGTTCTGGTTTCAAAAGTTGCAACCTGCTCCAGTGACATCTTGGTTGCAGAATTTGTCTGTGGTAGAAAGTGTGATGTTGGCCTTACTCTGATACTGTTTTCAATTGGTTTAATGAGAGCTAAAAATGTAACATAGTGGCCAGTGGGTGGGTGGGAGGGAATTAAATGCCTAATATGCCATTGTGCCACTGCCCTACACTTTAGGCTTTTGTTGCTTGGTGGAAATTTCATGTATAATCCCAGTTGCCTTTTATGCTTCTCAATTCCACCTTTACGCCCTGTGGACAACCATTATGAAATATGGAACAATCCGAAAATTGTTTGTGATGCCTGGAGTAGGGCAAAAGCCAGCATGTGCCTGATGCCCAGAGGGGGGGTGGGCATCCTGGGAAAAGTCCTTGTAAGTGCACTCACTTAGTCTAGTCAACAAGGAAACCTGCGCCTGAAGAATTGGCTTCACTTGGCGATCTTGCAGATAATTAAGGTGCTTGGACCATCGCATCTTGTCTCTGCCTAGCTTCCAGAAAGGATAATGCAAGTAATTATTCAGTAGGCAAAATATTAAGCATAGCAATTAGGTTACTGAAATATTGTCTGGGATTTTTCTCAGTACATTAGAAAATCTTTTCCGCAACTGCACCACAGGAATACAACTGTGACACTGCGATGCTACCCTAAAGTTGATTCCGCAGTGCTTCTTTTTGTGGTATGATCCATACAAATTTTTACTTAAATCAGTGACGTACACGTATCAAGGCAGAGTTTTTGCCCCTTTGGAGGTCTTATCTCTGTGTCTTGCACAGTAGCAGTAATTAAGTAGCATCAAGACGCTTATTAGTAAAAATAAAATTGCAGGGGGAAGTGAAAAGTTCCAATGATAAATCAAAGTTATCATAAATTCAGCCTACTTTTGAGATAAAGAGCTTTCAGATTTTATTTTATTTTAATTTTTAATGTACCTAGTTTATTTGGTTGAAGTTTACACGCACAGAATACAAGCTTTCTAAGGCATGTATTGTATTAAATATGTATTTCGAAGCATATTGCTGTCTAGAATGTTACAGTACCAAACGTGTTTGCAAAGCCCTCTGTTGTATAGCCATGGGTACAATGTTTACTTTTTGTTTTAACATCTCTCTCTCTCTATCTCTGTGCAATTTGCATTGCCGCACAGCCACTGTACCACCTGACACACCCCTTTGGATATTAATGGTTCAGTACAAGTAGATATTAAAACTTGTGTAATCAATCTGTAGGTATATATTTTTTCCCTTTGGTCAGTATTGCAGCTCTCCCAGTTAAAGCATCTATAAAAGAGCTTTTGAAATACTGTAAAATAAAAGTGTAATATAATGAACTGGCATTCCTCTAGTTCTATAAGAGTTTTTAAGGGTTTTTGTCTCTAGAGCAGGAACAGGGAACGCGTGACCATCCAGATATTGCTGGATCACAGCTCCAGTCATCCTCCCCGTTAGCGACACTTTTTGGGACTACAGGGAGTTGGGAGTCCAAGAACATCTGGGTGGCCACAGAATCCCCATCCCTTTCTTTAAAGCTGGTGCTTTTTGCTTTCAGAATTCACAAGGATCAAAATGTGCTCATGGTCACAATTGAGGGAACAGGGCTGCACCTTGTATTGGGGGTGCCTGTGTATTGATAACGAGAAACTATTATTATCCATGGAAGTAGAGTTCAGGTTGCCATGTCCGTGGATGCAAGCTACAGAACGTACTGCTTGTTAGCAGAAACAAGGTATGGATTCTAGTGTATAGTTGTTGAGACTTGATTAAGCTCTACTCCTTACTATTCCATTGTTGAAGGCCTTGTCCTCTTGCCCTTGGCCACCTGTAATGATAAGTCATGATTGGTATCAAAACGCCATCGGTTTTCTTTATTCTTCCAAAAGTCAGATTACTCCATTTAATTTGCTAGAGAATATGTATTCTGATTAGATGTAATGCCCTATTTTTAATAGCTCCAAATCTCTGTGTGTCAGAGTTGCAATTTCTCATCATTCCTCTTAAGCCCTATTCTTGTGTACAGTGGTACCTCGGGTTAAGAACTTAATTCATTCTGGAGGTCCATTCTTAACCTGAAACTGTTCTTAACCTGAGATACCACTCAGGTGTGGCCTCCCGCTGCCGCCACTCCAAGCACGATTTCTGTTCTCATCCTGAAGCAAAGTTCTTAACCCGAGGTACTATCTCTGGGTTAGCAGAGTCTGTAACCTGAAGCGTCTGTAACCCGAGGTACCACTGTATTCTTATCCATTGACAAGCACAAAGTCTTTGGCTCCCTCTTTACTTTGCCCCCCCCTACATATTTAGCCTGTAACCAACTCTTGTTTTTCCAATATTGCAGAAATGCAACCTTTCCACCCCTCTCAGCAAAAGCCAACCTTCACACTAGTCATCTCTCACCTGGATTACTGCAACAGTCTGCACTCTCATCTTCTATTCTTGTATGTCACCCCACAAATTGAAGTTTTCCTTCCAAAGCTGCTTTCTGGGAGGCATCATATTTTAAAATAAAACCCCATATTGGGGTTCACTCTTTTTCTTTTATTTAACTCATCTTGAAATTTAATACATGTTCTGCCAACGCAGCACTAGATGGCAGCATAGAAATATTATTGCAGAAACTCAGTGTCTGAGAAAGAGACTGGACTGCAAGCTTTTGAATTGCACTTAGGTTTGATTTTTGGATGCATGATGATTTATCTTGGCATTTTGCAATATGTAGATTAGCGGCAGGATAGCCTATGAACTGATGGACCACTTCTGTCTGTCTGTCTGTCTGTCTGTCTGTCTGTCTGTCTGTCTGTCTGTCTGTCTGTCTCTCTCAATATCTGGTAGATTCCTTTTTAGAGTCCTCATAGAATTTTAATTTTTTTTATGCTGAGGTGGAGAGCCCATACAGGAAATGTGTGGTTTTCATATGATCTTTCTTTTTTGACATGAATAAAGTGTATGGTTAATATGGGAAAAGTTGGGAAAACTCCACAATTGAATATACTGTTTATAACAAGATAAATAATTTCAAAACATAATGCCAATCCATCTATCCAAGTAACCTGCAAAATCATAGAATCATAGAATCATAGAATCATAGAGTTGGAAGAGACCACAAGGGCCATCCAGTCCAACCCCCTGCCAAGCAGGAAACACCATCAAAGCATTCCTGACAGATGGCTGTCAAGCCTCTGCTTAAAGACCTCCAAAGAAGGAGACTCCACCACACTCCTTGGCAGCAAATTCCACTGCCGAACAGCTCTTACTGTCAGGAAGTTCTTCCTAATGTTTAGGTGGAATTTTCTTTCTTGTAGTTTGAATCCGTTGCTCCGTGTCCGCTTCTCTGGAGCAGCAGAAAACAACCTTTCTCCCTCCTCTATATGACATCCTTTTATATATTTGAACATGGTTATCATATCACCCCTTAACCTTCTCTTCTCCAGGCTAAACATACCCAGCTCCCTAAGCCGTTCCTCATAAGGCATCGTTTCCAGGCCTTTGACCATTTTGGTTGCCCTCTTCTGGACACGTTCCAGCTTATCAGTATCCTTCTTGAACTGTGGTGCCCAGAACTGGACACAATACTCCAGGTGAGGTCTGACCAGAGCAGAATACAGTGGTACTATTACTTCCCTTGATCTAGATGCTATACTCCTATTGATGCAGCCCAGAATTGCATTGGCTTTTTTAGCTGCTGCATCACACTGCTGACTCATGTCAAGTTTGTGGTCAACCAAAACTCCTAGATCCTTTTCACATGTACTGCTCTCAAGCCAGGTGTCTCCCATCCTGTATTTGTGCCTTTCATTTTTTTTGCCCAAGTGTAGTACTTTACATTTCTCCTTGTTAAAATTCATCTTGTTTGCTTTGGCCCAGTTGTCTAATCTGTTAAATATTTGAATATTCAAAACTTTTGGTATTGGGCTGTCTATACCATTTTGCAAATCATACAACAGTAAGTCTACATGAAAAAAGGCTATCATGGGTGCAGTTTAACATATTTTTTCCTGCACAATTTCCCTTTAAACAAACAGAAATGTATTTTTTAAAAAAAAATGAACCAAAGTTGTGCAAGAGCAAACTGGTAGGTAGATATTGCCTAGTGTGTGTCTATATCTCCTAGTAGCTTTTGCTACTAAAGCACCCTCTTACGTTCTGTACCAATCTTACAACACAGTCCTAACCATGTCTACTTAGAAGTTAAGTCTTATTGGACTCGTTGGGGTTTATTCCCAGGTAAATCAGGTTAGGATTGCATCCTTAGATGTTAGAGAGCCTGTGGAGTGTTGGGGATGGGCTATTGAACTTGAACTGCAGATGATGTATGTCCAGATTTTGCTCAGTTATGAACTGAGTGGTCTAATCACTTTTGGACCCTGCTTTGGGAGGAGGTAGCCTTTGGGGGACCCAGGTGGCGCTGTGGGCTAAACCACTGAGTCTAGGGCTTGCTGATCAGACGGTCGGCGGTTCGAATCCCTGTGAGCTCCCGTTGCTTGGTCCCAGCTCCTGCCAACCTAGCAGTTCAAAAGCACATCAAAATGCAAGTACCGGTAGATAAATACGAACCGCTATAGCGGGAAGGTAAACGGCGTTTCCATGTGCTGCTCTGGTTTGCCAGAAGCGGCTTTGTCATGCTGGCCACATGACCTGGAAGCTATACGCCGGCTCCCTCGGCCAATAATGTGAGATGAGTGCGCAACCCCAGAGTCGGTCATGGCTGGACCTAATGGTCAGGGGTCCCTTTACCTTTACCTTTACCTAGCCTCTTTTGCCCCCATCAAAATGAATCAGTCAACTGACTACCAATATCTTTTATTTTCTGTTTACAACAGGTAATTGTGTGTATTTATTTGGGGCCGTTTTCTCACATCAAAGTATATTCTGACCATGCTATCCTTGCTTGGGTACAATGCTGAGGTTATTCATATGCCAGTGATGTAGAATCCGGCCATTTTACAAAAAAAAAAAAAGAACCTGGAAAGGGAATTGGTACCATATACACATTTGAGGTATAATTGTATGTATAATTAGAAAGAATATAATATACCTAGGGTCTCGTTCCCCGTTTCCTTTATATTTTCAAGGCTTCCAAGATCTGTGCTTAGGATTTTGCAAAGGTTAGAATTTTATACTAGTTGGGTGCTTAGTGATCAAAAACTGAGCTTCCTCCCCCCCCGGCACACTAGGAAAGTGGGCTCCTGAATGGAGAGGTAGCCAAAAATCTTATTTCCTTCCCCAGACTCCGAGTTGGTACTTGGTAAGATGTTTTAATGAGCACTGGCAGTTCCCCAAAAAGCAGAATTGAATGGTACATGAAGTACTCAAGTGATAGACCAGACAGGTTGTGTAGAAGGGATTGCAAAGGGGTTTCAAGAGTTGACTGTTTCACCTCCTGTAGAAATCAATGCTTGTAGAAGACAGTAAAAAACACATCGGCAAGAGGCCTGGTTTGCAGAAGCAACTGATAAGGTGGCAATGTCAGTCTTGTTCGGAAGTTCACCTCATTGCATTGGAAGAAAGCAGGGCTGTGCTGGCTAACTGTGCCCCAACTTGCGCCCCAGCTAGACCTGCCAATGACATCTGCACGCACAGCACAAAGGTCTGTGGGAAGAGAGCATTCTCATATGCAGCTGTATTATGTGAAAGCTTTCACACACTGTGGGACCCACAGGAAACTACAGTAGGTCCCATATTAGGTGGTCCCCATAATTTTCTTCTGAGGCTTTGCAGCAGCACTTTTTTCAAATTAAGAAGGCGTGCACATAATATCTCTGTGTGGTAAACCTCCCCTGAAACTGCCTACATATTTAAACTGCCTACATATACTATGTTATATTGAGGCACTATAGAAGCTTGCATCCCCCTCTTTTCCTCCCTCAGCTGCTAGATATATTTGTGTGTGTTTTGGGGAGTGAGAGGAGACTCCTATAGACTAGCCTGGAAGGTGTCTCCCTTGGTGATGGAGCATTTTAAAGGGGTAGTCACCATCTCCAGTGAGGAAACTAAACACTGTATTTGGGGTTCTGGTCCTCCTGTCAAGGTGAGATAATTTAGGCTTCTTCCTTCTTTACCTAAGTGTTCTGTGGAGCTCTTGGGACTACTTGGAGAGGATAGAGCAGATGCAACGACTGCATAATATAAATCAGTGTGTTTAAAAAGGGACAGGGAAGCTGTGGCTCTCCTGATGTTGTTGGTCTCTCTAACTCCCATCAGTTCCAACCTAGCTTGGCCAATGGTTGATTAGAGTTGGAGTTCAACAACTTCTAAAAGACCACACCTTCCCCACGCCTCCTCCGAGTAATGTAGTTGTATTCTCTAGGTGAAGCTGAGTCTTGAGTCCCATCAGGGGAAAAGGTGGGGTATAAATCTATTATAATGGTTAATAATAATAATAATAGTTGGGGAATATATGTCAGAGATTAGCTTTTTTAACTCATCATGCAGCTCCACATCCTGACTTTCATTTTATGAAGTTGCTGTAAGGAAATAGAATCATAGATCCCTGAGGATCATTTAGTCAAATTCCCTGCAATGCAGGAATATGCAGCTGTCCCATACATGGATCGAACCTGTGACCTTGCTGTTATCAGCACCATGCTTTAACCAACTGAACTATTCAGGCGCGCAAACACACATTTCGTATAATGAGAGCCTCATGATGTGTCTTTCTTTGTCACTGATAGATTTAATGCTGGACTTCTTGTTGGGCTCAGTCTATAGCCTGGGTAGCAGATCTCCTACAAAACTCGATCCTAGGAAAGCTGCAAGCATATATAAGTTTCACAAAACTGCACAGGGACAATGCAATGCTGACGGTTCTCCAAAATAAATCAAGCCAGCGGTACTCCCACACCCTGCCGAAAACGTACAAGGAAGCCCTAATGTTCCATACTGGCATAAGGCAAAGTGGAAAGTTGTGGGTGTTGTTGATTCTGCTACCAAATATTTTGATACCAATTACAGAGCGGTGCAGCTAGGGATGTTTTCAGCACAGTTATGAGACAGAAGTACAAATACTGAGTCAGATCATAAAAGTGCAGAAAATCGCTTGCACCACAACAGATGTATAACAGCAGACGCTTATGTATAGCAGAATATGAATCAGAGAGGCCAGGCACAACACTGCATTTTATGTAGATGGTTGTGGCTTATGTCTTGCATGTGGAGGAGTAGGAATGAATGATTAAAACAAAAATATTCTGAAGATCTGCTACTGTCTTGCCCTGTTCCTTATAATGCAGGGCACAAGGAAATGGGTGGCCCTCCAGATGTTAGATTCTAGCTCCCATCAGTCCAAGATAGCTTTGTGTATGGGCAATCAATCCCAAAGATATTTGTGTTTTGAGGAGTTTGGTGATCTAACTCAGTTGCCTTCTTTCTGCCCCCTGTTCCTTCATTTTCTCCCTCTCTAAGCTCTTTGATGGCTGAAGAACAGCCTTTAATTTCCTAGTCCTATCTGTTGGAAGAAAGTGATAGCGCTGGGTACCTTCACCTTCTTTGATGTTAGACATTGTTTGAAGAAAGGCATTGGGAGAAGTGGCTAATGAATAATCTGCACGCAGCTATATTAGTAGCACGTAGGTTGTCAGGCAAGCCACACAGGCTAAACAGGTTAGCTATCTATAAATCGGGTATAGTTTTTAGAAGCTCATGCACGGACTGATCCATCGCAGAGCCGTGCAAACTGAGGCTACTTGGGGGAGTTGCTTTGCCACTTCTTGAGGGCTTCCAAGTGGCAGATTGAAGTGCTTGTTTGGTAATGTATATAATGCTTGCTGTTTAGAATAAAATAGTTAATCTTCTCACTCACTTGTGTTTGTATTGCCTCTGGTTCTCAAGAACTGCCTTGCATTTGGCTAGACACTTTTTTTTTAGGGATGATGGGAGTTTCTAGCCCAGCAAAACTCGGGGAACCACAGACTGCCACGGGATTTTCACAATGAGTTGGTTTTTTGTTTTTGTTTTAAATGCAAACTGGTGTGGAAATGTGGAGAATGGAATTTAAGATTGGAAAAATGAGAAACTGAGATTGACATATTCACCCATCCCTTGTGATTATCACTACCATGCCCCGCCGTCCCTTGATTTCCTCCTATCTCCAGTCACCAAATGGGTGGTGCAAAGCTGTGCAACTGCCCCTCCAGGCACCTGCGGCTCTTCACATCATTGCTATCCCCATTATACTTTTTCTAAGAAAAGCTGTAATTTGTGTTTACGTCCAGTTTAACAATCCAGTGCGGGTGGCTGCATCCTAGTACGCCTCGAAGCTCCCCTTGTAGTTTTGAAGAGACAACAGCATCCTGTCCTGTCTCTTGTTAAATGGCTGTCATGTTATTTATTTTTAGAGGTTGAAGTTAGCCTCATGGATAAATGGAAGCAGTTTGGGATTCTTAGCATTTGTGCAGAGAGCCTTTTACTATCTTCACACAAGTTGGATTAAGCCTCCTGCTTGAGGAGCTGTCAGCCTGAATGCCCTCAGAAATTAAGCTTTCACAGTTTTCCATCTGGGTCTTGGATGAAGCTGAAAAAAACTGTTTCTAATTGCCTGTACCATTTACTTAGAGAGAAAATTAAAGTCATACACACACCTGCTAAATGGTTATATTAAAGTCTTTCCAGATGATAAAAAGCCGATAACCTCCCCCCCCCCACTCAAAAAAGTAAGTTTTTTGCTAAAAACAAAACAAAACAAAACACCGCATTTCCCTGATCCAGTGCATAGCAGCAGGATACCCTATTCTACGTAATGAAAGGTGGGCAGGGGAAGAACCTATGCGCTACCTTAAATAACGCCAAACAATTAAATGCAAGAGAAATGCTCCGAAGAGTGGACAGGATTAAAACAAAGTAGCATTATAAAAGTAAAGCAAAAGGAGAACAGAAATTGGTGGGATTCTATGGGAAGGGCCAGCCAAAGGCATTCTGTTGCTTGAAGCAAATGAGAAGACAACACAGTCCACTTGCCTCATTCCATGTCCAAAGCTGACCACACTGGCAACTGAATCTTATTTTGACACTGGCAATGGGGCACTAGTCCTCCACTGCACCTGAGGGCAGAAGACTAGCTTAGGGGGTACAGGGCAGATCAGGTGTGTCATACACAGCTCTGTTTCTATTGCTCAGCATCTGCTGTCTGAGGTGGCTGCCTCTCTTTGTCTAATACAGTCATACCTCGGTTTAAGTACGCCTCTGTTTGAGTACTTTCAGTTTAAGTACTCTGCGGACCCGTCTGGAACGGATTAATCCACTTTCCATTACTTTCAATGGGAAAGTTCGCTTCAGGTTAAGTACAGACTTCTGGAACCAATCGTGTACTTAAACTGATGTACCACTGTAGTAGGACTGGTCCTGGCCAGGGGAGTAGACTTCCACATAGCCAATACTCTCCCACCCCACTTCTGTTTAATATGGTTACATGAGTCAGGTTGCGTCAGTGATTGTATCTGTGTCAGGGGAGGGGCTGGTGCACACAGACCCACTGTCCCTCCCTCAGCATTTACTACATGCATGGGGGGGGGAGCTATTCTTGAGCACAGCCTTTCTATGAATTGTGTCTTCTGCCATGGATACATTGATTGCTCTTGAGTCTCGTCTCCGCCTCAGATGTAAACCAGTGTTTTGCTGTCCACTGTATTTATAACCTGGGGGATGTATATTTTACCTCAGACTGGCTAGGGGGAAAATACCCTGAGCCCTTGGGGGGGGGGATATATTTTGTTACAAATAGTCTTTGACAGCTCTAGGTTCTGTTTCTTCCTTTTAAAAAAGCTTTTGCCAAAGACCTTGTGGAGTGCCCGATTCCATTCATATTCTCCAACAGGGTTTATTTCACTCGGGTGATTATCACATAACCATCTTCTATGTGCAACGGAATTAACAGAGATTCCATTTGGTGAAATCATATGGAGACTGCAACTGTACTCTGCCTTATTACCAAATGAGTACAGCATGCCCTTCAATAATTCTCTAAACTCTCAAATGCCTTGGAAATAATATGCTGGAATATTACTGAACTGTGACTGAAGCACCATTTGTGCTAAATGTGACAGTGCACAAATGATATTCCTCAATAAAAGTTCAAACTACATTAATCTTTCACAGAGGTTCATTGACCAGGAAGACGCCTTGGATACAAAATAAACTGGGGACAGCCCCTTTGAAATTACTTCTGCACATTTTTGCTGTGTCTGTTTTTCAGAATCATATACATTAATTTCTCCCTTATACGCATAATTTTAGCATGGGGCATTCTAAAAAGCAATAAATTGTATTGTTTCTACATCAGTATTAGCAAACGCATTAGGTCTCTGTTTGTAATACAGAAATCCCTCTTGGATCATGCTATCATTAAATATAATGTGTAATAGTCGGCAATGTAATATACTTCTTATTTTCATTCCTTTGGGAAGAGCAGACATAACTCACTAGCAGATTTGCTCTCCTTGGCTAGATTGAGTTACAACCATTCCTAGCGAGGTGGGGGTGGGGTGGGGGAGAGAAGGGTTTATTGTGCTTGCAGTTAGACATTCTTTCTTATGTTAGCTATACAACCCCCTAGCATCACACATAGCAGTCTTCCTACACTATTTTTAAGAGAAAGTACGTACTCTATGCAAGTATACATACGATAAAAGGGAATTAGTGCAAGCAGTCTGTGCAATCTGTAATGTCTAAAGCCTGGCAAAATATTCACCATGTGTGTTTTGCTATGCATTTCTTTTCCTTCATGGAAATGATACGTGTGGTAACAATGACCATATAAGTTCCTTAGGGATAAATAAGCTGTTTCCTGACATTGGCAATGGTGTGTGTGCATACAATTTCTTGAACATGTCAACAGCCTGCAATCTCCGAAAATATGGACATATCTGCAATTGATCACCCAATGCTGGTGCATGTTTTAAACACTGGGCTAACAGTATAGGGACCCAGGTGGCGCTGTGGTTAAACCACTGAGCCTAGGGCTTGCTGATCAGAAGGTTGGCGGTTCGAATCCCTGTGACGGTGTGAGCTCCCATTGCTTGGTCCCAGCTCCTGCCAACCTAGCAGTTCGAAAGCACGTCAAAATGCAAGTAGATAAATAGGAACTGCTACAGCAGGAAGGTAAACGGCGTTTCCATGTGCTGCTCTGGTTTGCCAGAAGCGGCTTTGCCATGCTGGCCACATGACCCGGAAGCTGTACGCCGGCTCCCTTGGCCAATAATGCGAGATGAGCGCGCAACCCCAGAGTTGGTCACGACTGGACCTAATGGTCAGGGGTCCCTTTACCTTTACCTTTAACAGTATAGTAAGCTTGTCCAAAATTCAAAGTCTTTAAGGCCTATCAATAGCCATGAAGCATTGAAGAACAGTGTGTTCCATACAAACTCACCCAATTTTGGATGGAAGAAGCATTGCTCAGTGGTGGATTAAATGCTTCCCATACACAAGGTCCTATCCTTGACCTCACTAGTTAAATGTTCAGGGAGCAGATGGTGGGTAAGTCTCTTCCCCCCCCCCCCGGCTGCAGCTAACATTGCACCAATGGAAAACCTTGTTTTGTGACTTATGAACCTCATTAATTTACATTTAAAGCAGTATCACGCCACTTGAAGCAGTCATAGCTTCCACAAAAACATCTTGGGAACTGTAGTTTGTCAAGGGTGCAGAGAGTGTTAGGCAACTCCTATTCCCCTCACAAGGCTACAATTGTTAGAGTTGTTTAACAGTCAATCTGTCTTCCCAGGAAACTCTGGAAATTGTAGAAGAGAATAGGGGTCTCCTAACAACTCTCAGTACCCTACCACTTCCAGGGTTATTTGAGGCAAAGCCATGACTGTTAAAAGTGGTATGATATTGTATTAAATGGATAGTGCAGATATACTGATGTTATATAAAATGTTTAACCCTGAACAAGAGAGAGAGAGAGAGAGAGAGAGAGAGAGAGAGAGAGAGAGAGAGAGAGAGAGAGAGAGAGAGAGAGAGAGAGAGAGAGAGAAATTAATGGAAGAGCAGCTCTTTCAGGAAGCCAACTGACTAGGGATAGTCAGCTGCTCCTGATAAAGATGAGTAACAACATTTTTGTTCCCTCATGAGCTTTACTCATGGAATGTTTCTAGTCAAATGCAGCGCAATACATTCCTTCCTACACTCTATATTATGAGCTGTATTGGGTGAGAAAATTATTAATATGCAGGTGGGCGGTAAGTAAATATTTAACAATATTTGTCTTGATGAGCCCTGCATGAAAATGAAATATTTGATCTGCAATATTATTTAATTTCCTACATTCCTCTCTACTGCACACCTAGGCCTAAAGGGGTTTTGGAGTTGTGTTCCTCGAGCAGCAGCCTCTCAGGCCACATAGGACATCAGCTTTGAAACGTTGAACGATCCTTCAAATATAGTTTGTGATTTGGCATTGGGAGCTGCCTCCTGTTGCAAGACAACTTTCAAAAGAATATTATATGTTAAGGACTTGAATTGAATAGTGTGAGGAGTAACACTTCCACTTATGCGAGTGGTTTCCTCATATCGGACAATTCTCTACTCAAGGAACCCCTTCTGCCTCATCCAATACCATTTCCACACCTATTGGGGAAAGCTTTGGAGGTGAGTGGGAGCAATGCAGGGACTGCAACAGGAAGGAGGAGGCAAGAAAAGTTCATTGTGTGAGCAGAACTTCACTTAGGAGGCTACATCAACCTAGTATCTTCTACGCCTATGCTGCGTACAATGGCTTTGATGATTTCTGATGAGTTTGTTCCCCTTGCCCTGCCTAGAAAAAGGACTGAACCAAGGGCCTTCTGAAGGCAAAATGTGTGTGCTACCATGTCTATGCCTTCATTTTTATGCAATTTTATGGACCCAAGCCAGGCTGCAGAGGAACATCACTAAAAAGATTGGAGAACATACTTTTAGAAGGACAGAGCCAGTGTGGTGTAGTGGTTAAGAGCGGTAGACTCATAATCTGGGGAACCGGGTTCGCGTCTCCGCTCCTCCACATGCAGCTGCTGGGTGACCTTGGGCTAGTCACACTTCTCTGAAGTCTCTCAGCCCCACTCACCTCACAGAGTGTTTGTTGTGGGGGAGGAAGGGAAAGGAGAATGTTAGCCGCTTTGAGACTCCTTTGGGTAGTGATAAAGCGGGATATCAAATCCAAACTCTCTATAAAACACAATTTTGTTTATCCACATTATTCTACCCTCTTCTCCAAATGAAATATTTATAGTTACAGGTAGGTAGCCGTGTTGGTCTGACGTAGTCGAAACAAAATTAAAAAATATTCATTCCAGCAGCACCTTAGAGACCAACTAAGTTTGTCATTGGTATGAGCTTTCGTGTGCATGTACACTTCTTCAGATACACTGAAACAGAAGTCACCAGATGCTTATATATAGTGAGAGGGTGGGGACGGGTATTACTCCCTCCTTGTGAGGGGGGTGGGTGATTGACTGACTGATAGCTGTTGAAATATTTATGATGATAATAGTAATAAATCCCTGCTTGAGTTAGCTAAATGCTGTTCCTCCAGATGTTGTTGAACCAACACCCATCACCCCAAGCCAGCATGACTACTTTTCAGTCCAATAGTCCAACAACACCAGGAGCACCACAGATACCACACCTTGGCTTTAGAGCCTTCTCCTCCCCTCCAAAAAAAACTGCCATTGCCATTCTGTACCATTCTGTGCATACCTACCCACAGGTTAGAATGAATCTTTACACCTGTATGGGGCCGATGCGGACAACAGAGACATTTTTAGGAGACAGACCCAGAGAAGCAGAGATAGCGATACTGTTTTTGGAGTAAGTAAGACGACACTAAGCTAAGTATTTTGAAACCTTGGGCATGCCAGCTTTTCTGGCATGAATTTTCTAAGGAGGAATGATCCTTCAACCAAATGAATCTTGTAAGCAGCCTTCGAACAAAAGAAGCAAATTCCATCTGCCATTCTACCTCCCACGAAATCGAAAAAAGAGGCTACATTTCTCCAACTGAGCAGAAGTCTCTGATTGCTAAGCATGAGGTCTAATTGATCACAGTGGAACATGGGGACGAATTCTTTGCTTTTGGAAACCGCTGGCATAGATTTAAGTGCAGGATGGGGGGCATGAAACCATGAATGATTTATTGGTGAGCTCTAGATCATCTCTCAGAAGGTGAGTTCAGCGGCTTCACTTAAAAGATTAACCACCTAATCCTAGAACAGCAATTACAGCAAGAGCAACCTTATTAGGCAAAACACATTACATAATTTAGAGTGCTAACTCTATTGATAAATCTATTCAGCAAAGCTGAACTCAAGGCAGACAACCTATGCAGGCAAGTGGTTAACCCTTTTCATCTTTTGACGATCATGAATCAGTGGCCTGGTGCATTAGTGAATTTCCATGTGATGTGTTTTGCAAATTGCATTTGCAAATGCACATTTCCCCTGTATATGTGTCACACCTGTGATGCTTTGTGTGTGTGAATGCATTAAAAGTGTTTCCCATCTTATATCGCATTAATACAATGATCTTTGCACGGAGCCATAAAAATTCTAGGTAAAACAACAATGATGGTCTTGGTCTATCTAATCCTTGCATTAAGAGGGAAGTGAAGAAGACAAAACTGAGGGAGGATAGGCATACCTGGGAATGTTTTAGGCACAAGTGGCAGGTGATTAATTATTATTGACATTTCTATCCTGTCCTCCTTTGCAAAGAAGTTCAGGGTGGCAAAGTAACAAAATGATGAAATAAAAAGTATAAAAATATTTTAAAAGAAGAATTTCTAAAAAAGTTTTAAAACAGCCGCTTCTACTCACAGTGAACAACACATAGGCAGGAAAGCTAGCCTCTGCTAAATACCAAATTTCTGTGGTCAAAAGTATCCAAATTCTGCAACCTGAATACATAATGCAACCTTTTTTCACATTCTTTATTGAAAAATAAGAAGTATAAAATTAAAATAACACCCGTATGAAAACCAAACAAAAACTATAAACATTACATGATTATTATTGTAGTTATCTTAAACCTAACCTAATACAGTGTTTATAAAAATGAATTTCAAATATCATTAAATTTGTCCATGGTGAGTCTACTTTTCTACGTGACTTGTTCATGTGTTGCAAGTTTGTACATATCTTCTATCCAATCCCTTGCTTCTAAAGGGATTAATCAACCCATTAATCACTTGAAGATCACAGCCCTATTTTAAAAGCTCCTTCATTTAAGGGGCTACCGGTATAACTTGGGATATATATATCCTGTTTCTCATATTTTAAGACATACCCATAAAATAAGCCATAGCAGGATTTTTAAGTATTCAAGGAATATAAGCCATACCCCCAAAATAAGACATAGTGATAGGCGCAGCAGCAATGCCGGCCGCGGCAGGAGGAGGAGGAAAAAAATAAGACATCCCTTGAAAATAAGCCATAGTGTGTTTTTTTGAGGAAAAAATAAATATAAGACGTGTCTTATAATATGAGAAACATGGTGTATATATATATCCCTAATAAAAATAAAACATTTTAGGATTCTCAGGAAGAACAAGAAGACCAACCTGGTCCCATCTATCAGCCAGGAAGGAATCAGCTTCAGGGAGTGTATTTTAGCCTCTACTAGAAAGAACACTTACAAGAACTATGTAACTCTGAGAAGTAATGCCTGAGATCTCCCCCTCCCACATCTCAATCCCTTTCCTTTTTGTTGTGTTCCTTAGATTGTAAAAAAACTGTCTTATGTGTCTTATTATTGACCATTGCAAGCCACTCTGAGAACCTTTAAAATTAATATAATTTAATAGAACTGTAGCGCATGAAGGACAGAGGAAGGCAATGAAGAAGAAGTCAGAAATAATGCTAAACGGATGATCCTTTCTATGTAAAACAAATCTCTGCTGTGTTTGAGTATTCCCTAGTGGCATGTCTCTTCTCCTGCAGAGCTTCAGTTCAGTAGCCTCAAATGATGACATGTGTCCCTGCCTATGAGAGCTTTTGGCTGAGGCTGAGCAAGTTTCTGGTAAGACAGATGTTCACCCTTTGGATATATAACAGGAAATTCATCTGATGTCTCATCAGCACAAAACCGATGGTGTGGTTCAACGTTAGAGGCCTTGCGCCCTATGCAAACTTTTGCATGGATTACTTTGAAAAGGGAATGGCAGTTTCAAATTGGATTAAAAACAACAACACCCCACCATGTCCCCTAAACCCAGCCTTGTTGCGATTCCATTGGTAGAGCTTTGTCACTGCATTCGTCATCACCTGGGGGAAAAGTAAAAAAAAAAAAGCACCCCATTCTCTGGAATGCCCCTTCCAGCCAACGCAAACAGCCATGCAACTGTTTCCCACACTTCAAGAGTTGGGCTAAATCAGGGGTCAGCAACCTTTTTCAGCCATGGGCCGGTCCCAGGGCAGTCTCGAGCAGGTCACACGCCCTGGCGCTGAGGGGCGGAGATTACTCTGGCGCCCCCGCCCTCGCAGGGCGCAGCATGGCTTCCGCGCGGCTTTGCCGTGCAGTGCCCTGCCTACCGGCCAGGCGCCCCACACCGCTGGGACTCTACCTAGAGCTGTCCCTGGCCGGTCCACTGTCCCTCAGACCTTGTGGTGGGCTAGACTATATTTTGAAAAAAAAGAACAAATTCCTATGCCCCACAAATAACCCAGAGATGCATTTTAAATAAAAGGACAAATTCTACTCATGTCAAAACACAATGATTCCCGAACTGTCTGGGGGCCGGATTGAGAAGACAATTGGGCTGCATCCGGCTCCCGGGCCTTAGGTTGCCTATCCCTGGGCTAAATGATTCCTTTGAGAGCTACCGTAGTGACAATTGTATGAATTGGCTCAACTTCAGAGAAACAGGACTCTACCAGCACCACCTGTACTTTAACATGCAGCCTTATAACAGTCAGCCCATTTCCATTTTCAGGACTACTTTAGTCCGATTTCTCTACAAAGGGGTTGCCTAAAATGATCACTTTATGGATTGCCTGGATCTGAAAAAAGGGTGGGAGAAAGAAGTTTTACAGGCTGACCTAGATCTGCTCCAAAACAAATTGGTTCTGAGAATGTTGCTCAGTTCATTTCTATGGGGCACACAACATGCTTTTTGAATCTCATGTTCCACCCCCCTTCCAAGCTAAGTATATTCCTTTTTTACTAAGATATTTCTATTTTGCTGGGTAATATTTTTTTTAAAAAAAATAAAGTTGTAAATGCTGGGAGGGGAGGGAGTAAGGGAGTGTAATACTTCCTAATTTTTAAATTGTTGTGACTTAACTTCCCATGGACTGCTAGAAGATCAAACCTATCAATTCTTAAGGAAATCAGCCCTGAGTGCTCCCTGGAAGGACAGATCGTGAAGCTGAGGCTCCAATACTTTGGCCACCTCATGAGAAGAGAAGAATCCTTGGAAAAGACCCTGATGTTGGGAAAGATTGAGGGCACTAGGAGAAGGGGACGACAGAGGACAAGATGGTTGGACAGTGTTCTCGAAGCTACGAACATGAGTTTGACCAAACTACGGGAGGCAGTGCAAGACAGGAGTGCCTGGCGTGCTATGGTCCATGGGGTCACGAAGAGTCGGACACGACTAAACGACTAAACAACAACAACAACTTCTGAGACAATGCAGAAAAGCTTAAAACAGGCTGACACTGTTGCCATAACAAAAGAAACTAAGCCTGAGCATCATTATACTAATTGGGCTAACTAATCCCTTGATTTCTCTGCACTCCAGATGTTTTCCTTGAGAGCCGACAGAGGGAGAGAACAAGTACCTGTTTTGCAGATATTTAATCTCAGTTCCTTTGAGTGTTCACAGTCAGAGAATAACTCCATGTGGCACTGGAGCCAAATGAAAAGAAGCCCTGGCAGTCATTTGCAGCTCTGCACTGCAGAGCCTTTGCAAGGTTTGGGGCAGTTTTGCAACAGGAAAAGGCAGTAAATTATGGTGCACTTAACCAATTCACTACCAGCTGGTTTTCTCCAAAACTCTCATTCCCAAAGACAAGAAAAACACACCTCTTCACACCTGGTATTTGACATCTAAGATACATATTATAGGACCCACCTTATTTTCTTTAACCAAACGTATACCCTGCTTGATTGTACTAAAGTGCTTTATGAGAAATATTTAAACTCATCAAGAAAAACAGTTAAAAACAAGTAATTAAAAATGTTTAAAAGGTAATTAAAATTGACAGGAAAAGATTACACGTCTACAGGTCTAAGTAGGCTTACCTAAACAAAAATGTTTTCAGCAGGTGCTGAAAAGAGTACAGTAAAGGTTCCAGCTTGAAAGGTGCCTGAAGTGCAGGTTCTGCCACCATAGGGGAACCAGGCAGAGGGCCTTCTCGGTAGTGGCCCCTGCCCTGTGGAATGCCCTCCCATCAGCTATCAAGGAAACAACACCTGACTTTTAGAAGACACCTGAAGGCAGCCACAAGGGTGTACCCACCACGGGGCAAGTTAGGGCAGCTGCCCTACTCTAGAAGCAGGGCTGGTGGGCAGAGGCGGAGCACAGCCCGGCAGAGCGCGAGTTCGTCATTCCCGCCCCGCCCCGCCGCGCCGCACCCTCCCTCCAGCTCCCCGGCGCGCCCTCAGGCAAGGCCAAGCACGGCGGGGAACCAGGGAGTGCGGCGCGGTGGGCGGGAACGCCGAACTCGCGCTCCGCTGGGCTGGGCTCCGCCTCCGCCCACCAGCCCTGCTTCTAGGGAGGGGCACAGCCCGGCGGAGCGCGAGTTCGCCATTCCTGCCCGCCGTGCTGCGCCCTCCCTCCAGCTCCCCGTCGCGCCCTCTGGCAAGGCCAAGCGCGGCGGGGAACCAGAGAGCGCGGCGTGGCGGGCAGGAACGCTGAACTCGCACTCCACTGGGCTGGGCTTCGCCTCCGCCCACCAGCCCTGCTTCTAGGGAGGGGCACAGCCCGGCGGAGCACGAGTTCGCCATTCCCGCCCACTTTGTGGCCCCTCCCCTTCCGTGCCTTGGCCCCCCCTTGCCCCCTTCCCCTAGTTTTGATCCTGGGTACGCCCATGGGCAGCCAGGTGTTTTTAATATTCTGTAGGGAGCCGGTGATGGAGCGAAAGTTCCCGCTCCCCCTCCTCTGTTGTTCTGTTTCTCCATAGCGTCAAATATTTCTGACAAGTCAGGAAACCAAAGCAGTTTTTCTGCTGCGTTGTTACAGGTGAGCAATCCCCCCCCAAAGGTCAACAACTTTGGCTTCCCCCCTCCCTAAAAAAGCTGGGCGGATCTTTGTACCTGGCGGTGCATAAGCTAAAGACAGACCTGATAATGTTAATGGTGACAACTGCAGCCACATTTTTTGGGTGCAAATTTTAAAGAACTGAGTGCAAAATGTCCAACTGTTTGATTTTAGCATTGTCTCTTAGGCAGATGATTATGGCCACATATGTCTTATGCTATACTACTTTTGGGTACTTGTTTGGTAGGCTACTTGGTTTGAGTAAACATTTTCATTTCAAACCAGGGCAATCTTATGAAATATTGCTGTACTTTATGTTCAGAGTGTAATCCATGTAAAAACACCATGTACAGGCTTTCATAAGCCATAAAGACAGGCCCCTGCCCCCAAGGATCTTCAAATGCAAATGTGGAGAGCGGGGAAGACAACGGGAGGGAGAGACAAGGGTAGCAAAGGATAATTGTGAGCAGATGCAGTTATACTTACTTAGACTTGGTTACAGCTGGGATGAGGCTTAAGAGAATTCTTGCTTCATAGATGCTTCGTACTACTCTTCGCTGCCTCCCCTCACCCACTTTGCCTGGGAGTTACAGTTGAACTCAAAGCGATGTACCTCTGGGTGGATGTGCATAAGATTGTGCTGTGGTAGAATGAACCAGAGGCAAAACATTCAGAATGATGGGCAAAAGCAACAAAGCAGCTATATAGACTTGGGCGGAAAGAACCCCAGCTCGGTATTGGGATCCTTCCGTAATGGTTGACCCAGTTAATTTGAGAAATGTAAGCCTATTAGAATGAGAAAGGCATGAGAAAGGCATGTGCCCGTGCAGTGAACAACTTCGTAATACTTCTCCAGTCTAAGAACAAAGGCTCCATGTAATGTAAATACAAGCATGTTAGCAACCCGATAATACATAACAGAAGAAATTAAATGCATTTGACAGTAATTGCCTGCAGAAAAGACCGGCGATAAGCTAGAAAACACACACAAACAAAACAACACGACTAAGCGCATAACTGCCATATGCCAATGTTATATTAAGAAACAATGCCAAGTGTGTTTAGAAGCACAACCTTCACTAAGAAAGAGACATATTTCAGAAACTGGCCCTGGCTTTCGAAGGGATGGTGTGTTGTTGTGTGAGTGTGACTGATCATTCCCATCCATGATGGATACTAAGTGGGGAAGGAAATGTTAAAACTGAAAAACCATTCTTTTTCCATTTCTCAGTCTACTTAGAAGTAAATGATGCTAATAAAACAAGTCATAGCTGGCTAACAAAGTAATTTCTCCCCATATAAATCTTGACTCGGAATAGATTTGTATCACATCATGCTCACTCATCTCCACATCTCCTACTAGTGACAAAATGTTGTGATCTGGATATTTCTCCCCTGGTTGTGAAATTCTTATAAAGCGTAAAACGGCATTGGTAATAGATTTATTAATCTTGTACTGCTGCATAAATTACAAGTTAAAGCTGGCTTCTGAAAAAGTTCAATTTCTTTCATGGGTTGTTGTGGAAGGATGTGGGATACACACACACACACACAACCCGAGGACAGGGATTGCTGGGTTATTTCAAACTGGAAAGATTGCTGGGAATAAGAGTGTAAGAACAGCCTTGCAGGATCACACTTAAAGGCCTATCTATTGCCGCAGCCTATTCTCACAGTGACCAACAAGATGTTGGTTACTGCTTATGTTGGTTACTGCTTATGATAACCAGCAAATGGTAATCTGATGCGACCGTTATGACGCCAGTTCTGGATAGATTTCATTCTGCTACCAGGTCATTTGGTAAGCTATAATCAAGTTACCCGGTTGTCTCATAGCTGCCAAGTTATCCCTTTTTTTAAAGGGAAATTCCCTTATGCTGAATAGGCTTCCTCGTGAGAAAAGGGAAAACTTGGCAGCTATGGGTTGTCTTTGTCCATGGAGTTTTCTTGGCAGGGATGCTGGAGTGGGTTGCCAGTTCCTGCTCCAGTCTGACCAAACTGCGGGAGGCAGTGCAAGACAGGAGTGCCTGGTGTGCTCTGGTCCATGGGGTCATGAAGAGTCGGACACGACTAAATGACTAAATGACTAAACAACAACAACAACAACAAAGTTACCCAGAGGAATCAAGAGGGGATCAATCCTACACTGAAGACACTTGAGGCTGCAACACACAGGCGGACTGAGGGCTTCCTGAATTTGTGGTTTTTTTTCCAGCCCATGCCAACGCCAACCTTTAGCTATGCTGCTGGCTAAATTGGTCATGTGACTCTGAACACTATGTGCTGAACTCAGGATGCTGCTGCTGCTACTACAGACCCTGATAGTAGTATGGAGATGCTGACCTGTCCAGTCTATCATTGGATTCCTATCAAACAGGTTGCATTTGTTTTGCAAAGGCCTCCGTTGTGGTTGCTTTAACTCATTCATAACTCATTCATATCTTACCCTTCTTCCAAAATATGGAGATTAGCTCTTTTTATTCTCACAGCAACAGTAGTTAAGGCTGAGAGAAAGTGACTTGCCTGAGGTTATCCAGGGAGCATCAACACTGAGCAATGTTTTGAACCCATGTTTCCCTACATCCCAGTCCAACACTCTAGCCATTACATCATATACTCTCCAATGAAAATAGGGACATCCTATTCCATACCTGCCAACATTTCTCCAATGAAAGTAGGGACATCCCAAGAAAAAGCAGGACATTCTAGGACAGGGGTCATCAAACTAAGGCCCGGGGCCCGGATCAGGCCCAATCGCCTTCAGGTTCCGGCCTGTGGATCAACGTGGGGATTCTGTTCATTTGGGCTGCACAATTCCTCCCCTGCACCATTCCATTTTCCCCTCCCTCTCCCTCACACACACCGCAGCGGTGCCTCCTCCCTCCCTCCTCCTGGCTTCTCCCTGCCCTGCCTAGAGGAGGAAGTGGGTTGGGCTGAGCTGGCTGAGCACCATTTTAAACAGCCCCTCTCCGGAGCCAGCCCTTTTGCGCCGCTCATCTTCCCTCCTCCTCCTCTGCCGTCCTCCTGCTCCTGTGGGCCAGAGAGAGGAGTGGACGAGCTCCCTCTGCCTACCCACGAGAAGCAGCAGTGGCGGCCGTGGCGGCAGCCCCTGGGAAGGTAAGCACTGGGGCTGGGGCTGGGGGAGTGGGGAGGAGGACTACTTGCCCCTCTCACCTCTTTTTCCAGCTCCCCCCCCCCCCCAGTGCCACTTCTCCGGTCCGCCACAAGGTCTGAGGGACAGTGGACCGGCCCGCGGCTAAAAGTTTTTGCCGACCCCTGTTCTAGGATCAAATCAGAAACTGGACAGCTTCTGTAAATCTGTGACTATTCATGGAAAATAGAGGCACTTGGAGGGTCTGACACCACACTATTGTTTTATTCTCTGTGATTTTTTTTTTACATGGTTCAGTTGAGCCCAACTGTATATGTTAGTTTGAATTTGCTCCATTTACTCAGGCTGTTTAGAAAACAGAACAAGAAACAATGGTTAGTTTTTGCTGACACCTTGCTTCTGAGTCCCTGCTTAAGAAACACTGGTGGTGGTGGGTTGTTGTTGTTGTTGGCAGCTTTGTTTTAGGAAATACTTGTGATACTAATTGATAATAAAGATACCATTGAATGCCTGAAATATTTCCTTGAGAGGCTGGACAATTGTAAAGAAATGGCCAAAAAACTGATTAACAAGCCAATATCTAATTGCTCTTGTAAAAGGTAGACATAATATTTATGAAGAAAGACAGCAATTTTCTTTAAAAAGACTTAGAAAACACTTACACGGAATCCAAGAATTCAAATTCAAGCCATGTTGGGGCTTTCATGTTTGAAATCTATCCATTAGTTTAGGTGGAAGGGTCATAAAACATTCTGTGAAATCAGGCACTGATGTATCACTGTTGAAGGGTGTTAATTTGGTTCTTTAGCACTGATTTGTTTAGTAGAACATACTAATTGCTTGGTGGATAGAACGAAACCATTTTGCGCTTTAGAAGGAACCCCCCCCCCCGGGAATCACTCAAAATAAATTGCTGGATCCAAGCAAGACAATTGTTCTGTTTATATCAGTTTGATCTGCAAAAGTAAAACATGATTATTCCAAATCTAAACAACACTGTGGTAAATTCTTCTCAAGTTTTTGGGGACTTCTTGCTCTTAGGCCAGCCATGATAAAAACTTGTGATATACTCAGAAATGGGCTGTTAACATAGCACAATGAACTACAGTTTGGAAAGAAGCTGGGGGAAAACATGAAACAAGCAAAGGGTCTCTCTGCTCGACTGGCTTAATATCAGATTAAAGGACATAAATGTTAAATGCCCTCCAACCCCCACAACCCCTGAATACTGTATAGAAAATTGTTCTTTTTTTCACCTGCAAAAGGCCCCAAAGTTCAAATCCTGGCATCTCCAGTTAAAAAGAGACCAAGTAATAGGTGTTGTGATAGATTTCTGCCTGAGACCCCAGAGAGTCATTGGTGGACAGAGTGGACCTGGCGACACCCAATATAGCACCTTTGGGTGCCCCAGTGCTCCTGGACAAGTCCCTTGGTGTCTGATGCCTCTGTTCCTCCTCCTCCTCCTCCTCTTCTTCTACAGTGTCTCACATAACCCTCTTCAAGTACTTGTGGTGGTTACCTCAGCCTGCACAGAACCCCCAGACGTTTCACGGTCCATTGGTACCTGCACCAACCACGTTTTAATTCCACTGCCACCAACCAGTATATGTCTGGTAATCTCTCCACTCACTCCAGTCAGGGATAACATTGGAACAAACTATGTTTATTTAGATTTAGTACATATGCATGTGGTTTCCAAAAGATTAGTTCTTATTTCCTTTCATAACAGTTCCTATACCAGCCTATACCTATAGCTTATAATCAATAACAGTTCCAAACTCTGTCTCCCTTACGGTTACCTCGCTACCTCTGCCTCATCCTCCGACTCTCTCCACTGCACCTCCTCAAACCTCCCACAACCAGCCCCAACAACAACAACAACCTTCTCCTCCCAGGGGTGGGTTTATATAGTCCTCCTAACCCCGCCCCCTAGGTTCTAACTGACTAATCCCTTTAACTCCTTCTATGCTGTCCCCAAATTTGGGTGATCGTCACAGTACTCTCCAACGTTCTTGTGTGAGATTCATTGATGCTATTAGGCCTTTCCATTCCCCACTGACCTGATTGCTGGTTAGCACCTGCCTGCCATAGAGCAATGCAGCCATCTTGGGTCCAGCATGTTGAGTGTCTTTCAGTGAACCCATGTAGACCATGGAATAGGAGCAGTGTTGCAGCTAGGGATGCCTCTCAGGGCCCAAGGTCCCAGGACCCACAGAAACACCACCCAGTTTGTTCATTAATTAATCTAAGCCACAGTGCCTTCCAAGGTTGCTTCACAAAAGCGTTTTGAAAGTCACCAAAGACTACTGAGTAAGCTTAGTAGTCGGGGAATAAGAAGTGAGGTCCTCTTGTGGATCAGGAAGTAGTTAAGTAACAGGAAGCAGAGATTTGGAATAAATGGACAGTAGATGGACCTATGGTCTGACTCTGTAGAAGACAGCATCCTATGGCCCTAAGTATTATTTATGTTTAGAATCACATGTTGGGATGTAGCAGGGAAGCTCTTTATTTACCCTTCAAACAGTAAAAAAGCCAATCCGTTTTGCTTCTAAGACATCAAATGCTAATGGTGATACTGCTTTCTCATTCTGTTCATGTCACACAAATCACATCCTTAGACTGATTTTACACACACACACACACACACAGAGAGAGAGAGAGAGAGAGAGAGAGGGAGAGAGAGAGGTTTTTTTTTGCAATGTTGAATAGAATTTGTATGGTTTAGTTGAACATCACTGTTTTGATCACATGTTGCGAGCTGCCTTGGCCTTTTACTTTTTTTTTTTAAAGGAAAGGCAAGATAGAAAATTTATAAATAAAATAAATAATTATTTTTCTTTCTTTCTTTTTTTTTAAGCCAGCAAAAAATGATTATCCTGAGCACTGCCAGTTAGCCTTTGCCAAGTAAAATGGCTGGAAATGTGACAGGCAGTTTTCTGCAGTGATCTTATTGAAAGATTTTGTGTGGGGGTGGTTGAAAAATATGGTCCTGTGTCTTTGGTGCCAAACTTTCAAGCAGCGTCAGCTGTCTCTTTACATGAAAGAAATAATATGTTGGTTTAATGTTCAGAACTGCATTTGTCTCATCACCAGAATAAGATGGCTATAAAAGGATACCAGAAGGTTAGCTACTGTCAGGTAATTCTGATGTTGCATGCCACAGGTTTTTATTCTTTTTTAAAAAAAACATGTATTTATTTGCATGGGAGCAACAGGTGCAATTGGATAATTTTATGGGGAATGCTCATCTTTAGCTAGTGTATTAAAGGTAAAGGGACCCCTAACCCCTTAAGTCCAGTCTGGGGTTGCGGCGCTCATCTCGCTTTACTGGCCGAGGGAGTCGGCGTTTGTCTGCAGACAGCTTCCGGGTCATGTGGCCAGCATGACAAAGCCGCTTCTGGCGAACCAGAGTAGTGCACAGAAACACCGTTTACCTTCCCGCCGGAGCGGTACCTATTTATCTACTTGCACTTTGATGTGCTTTCAAACTGCTAGGTTGGCAGGAGCTGGGACCAAACAATGGGCGCTCACCCCGTCACGGGGATTTGAACCACCAACCTTCTGATTGGCAAGCCCTAGGGTCGGTGGTTTAAGACCACAGCGCCACCTGCATCCCTAGATAGTGTATTACTTCGCTTTAAAATGCGGCGAGCCAACCTTGCTGCATATGGGGGACCCCCTCAACACCTGACCTCAAAGTGTTGTGCAAAAGAGGCTCCAACAAAAGGCAAACATTATACCAGAGTGTGGACCAGTTCAGACCATTAGCAGGAACAAGTGGAAAAGCTTTTTCTGGGTGAAGCACTTCAGGCTGCAGGCTAGTCTGAACTCTTGTCCCTGGCATGCTAGTTTTGTACTTCCAGGGAATATTTTCTTCCTGTGGGTTGTTTAGACATATCACTTAACCTTCAGCATCAAGAATGTTGGTGAAGGCTTACGACTTGAGTCTGCTGACTGTGTGGATTGGTCCAAAATCATTATACAGTGGTACCTCGGTTTACAAACACAATAGGTTCCGGAAGTCTGTACTTAACCTGAAGCGTACTTAACCTGAAGCAAACTTTCCCATTGAAAGTAATGGGAAGTGGATTAATCCGTTCCAGACGGTCTGTAGAGTACTTAAACTGAAGCGTACTTAACCTGAAGTGAACTTTCCCATTGAAAGTAATGGAAAGTGGATTAATCCGTTCCAGATGGGTCCGCGGAGTACTCACCCTGAAGCGTACTTAACCCGAGGAAGAGTGTAATTGGTTCCGGAAGTCTGTACTTAACCTGAAGCGTACCTAACCTGAATCAAACTTTCCCATTGAAAGTAATGGAAAGTAGATTAATCCGTTCCAGATGGGTCCGTGGAGTACTTAAACTGAAAATACTCAAACCGAGGCATACTTAAACTGAGGTATGACTGTATATGTCAGAAAAAGCATTTCTATAATTCTATTTTGAGACCCTTATGAAGAAGCTGAATAGCTGTCTAGAAGTACTTTTAAGAAGTATTTGGCAGAAGAATTCTCCTGCAGAGAAATACAATCTGATGAAATAATTTAGGATGCAATCCATCTCAATGAAAGTCAGTGGGAGTGTGGTCATTGACTTCAAATGGATGTGGGCTGCAAGCAGAGTTACCTCAATGTCTGCTGTAGATCAACCTCAAATAGATAGCTCAGTAAACTAAAGCCAGCTGTTTGATCAATTGAAACAACTGATGCACTGCATGTGCCTGTGTTAGTGATTTGTTTCCAATGACATACATACAGATGTATCATGTGAGCATCCAACCTTGTTATCTAGTTTTAGTTTGGAAATATGTAAAAGAGAATTGAGATCTCTGTAGAGAAATGTTGAATAAGCAGGTGATCATCCTATCACTTAATTGCTCCCTTGCCCAAGATGAACAAGAAATAGAATGTTGTGACAGACCTCTTTCTGCTCCATATCTACGATATATCTATCTGCTTCATGTTTATATCTATATCTATATCTATATCAAATCTATCTATATCATCTTACCATTAGTCACTTTCCGCCTTTAGCTCATTGTATTTAGTTATACCATCAAGAACAACTTCTTTAACACATGGAAATTAGCTCAATAAATTCCAATATGCATCCATTGATAAACTTTTAACAAAATAGTTTGGTATCAATTTTCATAGAGGTTGGGAAGCACTATCTGATAGATTTTCTAAACTGCTATTATTGTTATTCAGTAAATTGCATATGCTGTTTATGTTCATATTTATTTATTATGCATATATATTTAATTTCCTGTCTTTCAGAAAAATGCCCTTATGGAGCAGCTCACAATATATATAAATTAAGCACATTTATAATCTCTCTCTCTCTCCCTCTCCCTCTCCCTCTCCCTCTCCATACAGCATCATAGTTAAGGCTAAAGAACACACAATCACAATGAAATTACTAAATAACAGTAGCCCCCAATGACATTAAAATAGCATTCTGCCCAGTAAAACCATAAAACCACCAACATAATCAAAGATAAAATAGAACCCTAGAACACAGCAGTCCAAATAAAATCCCTGAAATCATGGGGAAACAGCAGCTAAGTTTTCAAGGTCCACTCAAAGACCTGCATATATATTTATTTTTGCTTAGTGACATGATGGGATAACTGACTTCACCCCAGAGTCCAGCATGAAGTCAAAGAATGCAGTATCACCAACTAAGGACTAAGGAACCAGAGTCTGGGTCTGTGGCTGTGAGAGTCTGTGCCTGACAGGCAGGCAGGAGCTTCCTGAACCAGATCCTGCAGCGCCAAGGCCCATAGAACACAGACTCTCAAGGCATCTTTCCCTTGGTTAAAGAACCAAGTGCCTCCAAGTCTTTGCTGATCCAACAGCGCAGGAAGTGCACCCGAAAGAAGGCTTGGAAACACAGAAGTGCCTGTCTGGAGGCCAGAGTTGGCTGTTTAAAGATTAAAGATTGCAGCTCCCACAATAAAGGTGAAGCCTAGGAGAGGTGTACTGGAGGCAAAGGCTGAAAAGCCCATCTCTAACTTTTGTTGGAATAGGTTGGGGGTTTCCTGCTTGGCAGGGGGTTGGACTGGATGGCCCTTGTCAGGGCCGGCTCTAAGGCAAGCCTGGGTGGTGCAGGGCCATCAGGGGGTGCCGCGCCTGCCAGACAGCCGTGGTGAGAAACGGGGTGGGGAGGGCGCCGGAGCGATCATTGCACCACGGTGCCAGGGTGCCCGATATGCCCTGGCCCTTGTGGTCTCTTCCAACTCTATGATTCTAGGTTGCTCACTTGGATCTCTCCATGGTGCTGCAACACTTGTCCTGCCTTGTCCTGTGGGTGCCATCACTAGACTGGAAAAGGTCAGAAAGCATCTGCCAGTCAGTGTTTCTTTCCATGGCTGTATGTGACATACTAAGCTCATGTACTTGTCACTTGTGATATTGTACACAGAGTGCACATGCAGTCACATACATAGAAGGGATATCCATGTAGAGAAACTCATAAAATGTGAAACAATGTTTGGGAGTGAAGTTGCAGGCCCAGGAAAATCAAACATGGCAGATATAACTAGCGAGTGCTCCAATATCTCTCTGGTCAACCAGTTATCATCAGATTTATTAGCTCTTTGTGACATTGTTGTCAGACAGGTCACCTAGTGAAAATGAGAAAGGGAAGAGCACTTTAAAAGATGTATGGCTGCCTAGAAGGGAGATTGCTGAATGATATGCACAGGAGGCTTATGAAAGCTGCAGAACACCTGGGGAAATGAAAAAAAGATAGGGGGAGGATCACTTTTTGAGACATTGAAATGTGGGATCTAGGGAAAAGGGAGGCTTTCTGGAGCACCCAATGATAAAACACCTGTTGTGGATCCTCTGATTGACATCACCTAACAAACTTATGGATCCAGCTTTCTCGCTGGTGACTTGGTAAACAGAATGCTCCACAGCTTATTTGCACAACCTGTAATAAGATTCATATGCTTTTTGAATGGTGTTGGGTGGTATTCAACTATAACTCAGAGCAGATGTACTGAAATTAATGGACATAACTTAGTCATGTCGATTTCAATGGGACTACTCTGAGTAAGACTTCGTTGAATACCACCCTTATTTTTTGCTGGAAATGAAAATCAGCTCCTCATGTGTATAAAGGAGGTAGAGTTCTCTCCAAACAATCTCTGAAACATTTCAACTGTATTAATACCAAAAGGAAAAGAGAAAACATTGGATGTAGGCACGATTAAAAAAAAAAGGATTTTAGGAAAGTACATGTGGGTGAGTGTGTGTAATGTATCTTTTAATAATAAACTGTGCTTTATTTCTCTCTGTAGCATACCATATTGCTGATTAACCACTGCTTTCATAAAGTACAAGTGGGCCATTTAAACTGTTTCACTGCTGGTTAATGTACTGTATTGCGATCATTCTTTTTTTCCTATGGTACCTAGCTAGTGTTTTGTTTTTATTACAAATTCACCTACCCTTGTCTGCCGAGGAGAAAAGAAATTACACGACAGAGCCCCACAGCACATAAAACAGGAGAGATTCCTAAATAAGACCAGCCTGAAAGAGAAGCCTCTGCCTGCCTGCACTGTAATGAAATGCATGACTACAGGAGATAATAATAATTGCAGCAATAGCTCGTTACAGCTCCCAGATGATTTGGTGCTGTCAGGAGTGCACTGTCCTCTTGACATCCCAGGAGGTGAGAAGCATCACTGACTGCAGGCCCTGATTGGTGCAGTGAAATATTGCTGGCAAAAATTAAAAGGTCTTGGTGTCAAAATAATTCATGATATGCATATCTTCCATTCTGATGAAACGGCTGATATCCGGATTAGCAAGATAATAAAACTGATCAGGCTACAGTTAAACAATTTAAGTTGGAGGGCTGTTCATTTTGTAGGTGTCACTTGTCAGATCAAGGGGTCAAAGCAGAATGAAAGGCTCTCCCCAGTAACCTTCTGATGATTTGGATCTGGAATGTTCTTCATGATTTGTCCAAAGTTTTCATCACAGCACTGCCGAAGAGCATTACCGCAGCGGGCTGCATTCTGACATTCAAATCCCAGGAATGACAGGTTATTAGGAGAAGAGAACCGGCTGTACATACATTAAGCCTCATATCTTTGACCTGTAATTTGAACTGATAGTGATATTGTAATTGAGTGAGTAAAAAGGGGGGGATTCTTTATTAAAACACAGGAAGATGAAGAAAACGTTTATTTTCCGGAGATTTATAGGTTCATAAAATAAGCCTTTTGATGATGATTTATTTTACAATTTTTGAAATGCTGAACTATGTGCTTAATATTTATTTGGTTGAACAGCTATTTAAAATAACACTGTCTCCAGCTTGTTCTCCAGAACCTGCGTTTGCACAGATGGAAAGATATTTGTGTGATATTGGAGTTCATGTAGTGGAATAGTTCAAAGACTATTCTAATAAGATGTACCTATGGAAAAATACAGTGCCCGCTTAATGGCTACGGTGTTAAGGTTCCCTTGGCTGATTTCTGCAGCTTGTGTGTAATGCATTGGGGGTTTTAGAATCACGATTACAAGGAATGGGGGAAAGTGGGAACTGCCTTCTGTGATGCTTTTGAATGGAAGGATGGCACACCTGTGAATTTAATGAGGTTTGTTTCTTCAGTGTTTGGTCAGACTCAGGGGTTTCCCCCCAAGGGGAGGGGCACTTGGGCAAAATGCCTTCAGAGGTCTCTCTCTCCCTGAGTAGGCACATCTCAAAAGAACATAGAAAGCTGCCTGGTATTGAGTCAGATTATTGAGCTAAGTAACCAGTAGCAGCTCTTCAGGATTTCAAACAGGAGTTCTACCTGGAGACACAAGGGGCTGAACCTGGGATTTTCTGCATACAAAGCAGATGCTCTTCTCCTGAGCTATAGCCTCTCTTCAAGTCTCTGCTCAAATGCCCAGCATTGTTGCCTCCTGACCAGATCGATACCCATGCCCAGAGGAAGATGGCAAAGTGAGTGTTGGCTGTGGTTCTTTCCCTTTGCTCTAGTCCAGAGATGGCGAATGTGTGTTCTTCCAGATGTTGCTGAGCTACAATTCACACCATCCTTGATCATGGCCTCTGCTGGATAAGGCTGATGGGATTTGGAGTCCAATAGCATCCGGAGGGCCACAGATTGTCCAGCCCTGCTCTAGTCACTGCTCACTCATTTGGAGAGGGCCAGTAAGCAGTCAGCAGCATCCACGAGTGAGATTCATAGATTTAGGGGACCTGGGGTTATTAGACCTAGTCCGAGTATGGACCTAGGCAGATGCCTGATGATGACAGACACTGAAACTGGCTGAAATATCAGCACTCCAGGACAAATGTACCTCCTCTGTAACTTCTAAACACCCCTTTGAGCCCTTTCTAGCCAGCTACAGTTCTCCTGTACTTTACAGGACAATTATTTTTTTCAATGTAGTGGCCAAACTGGCCTTTCAAGAGGTTACATTATAGGAGATTAATTCTTCTGGATATTCTGATTAGGAACATAGGGAGCTGACTTGTGCTAGCCTTGCATTGGTTCAGGATTGCTCACACTCACTGGCATCAGCTCTCTAGGAGTTCAGACAGGTATCTCTCCCAGCATACCTGGAGATGTCAGGTGTTGAATCTGGGACCTTCTGCTTTACTCCTGAGCTATGGGCCTTCCCCCATTCTGGGGAATTGAAACAACATATGTAAGGAACTCATGAGGCTGCACAGAGTAGCTCTGTCTCCCACCATAGACATGCTCAAGGACCACACCCCTGCCACCTACACATCCAGCAGGTATGGTAAGAAACCATACATGTATTGATGTATGTGTGTAAAAGACCTACATATGAGGGGGGACCCTGATCAGGCCAGGCTCCCCACTCTTTGTGTGCAGAAGCTCTATGTCCATACATTGCTACATGTCTAGAACCCCTTCAAAAGTGCGCAAAACAGCAGTTGGCAGTGGGAGTGCAGACACTGGACATATTAGTCAGAGTTAGTCCTCATGACCCCCTAAGGGGCGGAGGAAGGGGGGTGCGGCAGGTGCGGTTCGCCCCAGGTGTCACCACTGAGGGGGTGACAAAATGCCAGGCAGCACTCACCTGGGAGTGACACAGTGGCTTGAGCGCCCCCAGGCTCCACGCTGCCCCAAATGGTCTGCCCGCCGCCTCACTCTCAGCTGTAGGGCGGCTGAGTGGGAGGAGGCAGGCGGACTCCTCAGAGGCCCCATGGAGCGTCCGGCCCCGCTTGCCCTGCCCCGGGGGCAGCTGGCCCCGCCCCCGGGTGCGGGCCCAGGTGCCCGATCGGCTTGCTCCGCCGCTGACCCTCTTACGCCCTAACAATTGTTGCATAAAATGGAGCCAGTACAATGTGACTGTACAATGTGTTTGATTGAATTTAGCAAGATATGCTTAAGATGAAATTGGTTCTGCAAAATTGGCTTAAATTGTGGAATAAGCAAAATATTGATTCCTCCTTCAACTCAGCAATGCCTGGTTTGTGATTTAAGGAATGCATGATTTAACTAAAGCATCCTCCCAGTTCATGGAATCAGCAACACCTTTCCTTGATTGCTAAACTGCATAAGATTTACAAGGAACATGGTCTAAGCTATTAAAATTCTTACGCTTCATGGCTGTATTCATTTTAGCATAACCTTATATTATGTGAGGAGGAATATTCTCTGATTTCCCAATTCATATATAGGCTATAATCGAAAATTATTCATCTTTATTGGATGAAAACCTGTAAGAATATTTGCTCTCTGAACAACACTGTCATTAACACTGTCACCCACAGTCTTGATAACAAACAGCCTTAATTTATCATTTGGAAATTCCAAAATAGGAAAAGGAAAATGTGCACATAAAACTATAACTGTGTTTAAAGTAATGGATCTGCAATGAAAAATAATAGTAAAAATAAATAATTGAAACCTACGCAAATGCCTGACGATAACAGTATTTTTAATATGAGTCACGATTATCCCCAGACTTGCTTAGAAAATAAGCAGAGCAAGCAAATACAATTTCCTTTTAAAACACTTATGTATCAATGCTACCTTAACTACTTCAATGATCCCTGATCGGAATCAGCTGAGAGTTTCTTATTATGGTTAGAATACATAACTCACAACAGCATATTTTGTGATCTCCATTAAATTATTTTGATCTCAGCTGCCTGCTTTGCTCGTCTGAACAACTTAATTTTTCTATGCTGGATGTTGTTGTTGTTGTTGTTAAGTCACTTTCTGCTTGCAATGCTCGGAGTGATTACAATCAGTATGACTGCTAATATCCTACCTAAGAAAACCACTGTCACTTCTGTCTCAGCTGAATTAAGATATAGAATAAACAACAACACAAAATCTCTTATTTTACCCAGCTGGAGTTGGGTAAAGCCAGCTTCAAAAATATCAACTTCCTGTATGGAAAGCACTGCAAAAGTATCAACTACCTACATGGAAAGCAGGTCTAGCCCTATGCAGCATGTATGTCATCAGGTGTAGGGCAGGTGGGTGTGACTTGCCTTAATGGCCTCATGGGCCAAATGGGGACACCTAGTGTGCCAAGTTTGACCTCTGAGCCAGAGGTTCCCCAACCCCTCTTTAGGAAATGACATTGCAAGCCATGTATACTTCATGGTGAATGACAGCTGCCATGTAAACAGAACCAGAGCCAGTTAGTTTAGGGGGTTCAGAAGGAATGGGAGCGCTGCTGCCCCCTATCCACCCCATATCTATCATCCCTCCACTCCACCAAATGCTAGGGCTGGCTCTGTGAGCTGTTGTTGTTGTTGTTGTTGTTTAGTTGTTTAGTCGTGTCCGACTCTTCGTGACCCCATGGACCAGAGCACGCCAGGCACTCCTGTCTTCCACTGCCTCCCGCAGTTTGGTCAGACTCATGTTGGTAGCTTCGAGAACACTATTCAACCATCTCGTCCTCTTCTCCTTGTGCCCTCCATCTTTCCCAACATCAGGGTCTTTTCCAGGGAGTCTTCTCTTCTTATGAGGTGGCCAAAGTATTAGAGTCTCAGCTTCAGGATCTGTCCTTCCAGTGAGCACTCAGGGCTGATTTCCTTCAGAATGGAGAGGTTTGATCTTCTAGCAGTCCATGGGACTCTCAAGAGTCTCCTCCAGCACCATAATTCAAAAGCATCAATTCTTCGGCGATCAGCTACTTTGCTGATCTGTGAGCTACTTTGCCCCATGCACATGGGGTAAAATGGTTACAGTTACAGTAGCTAAGAGCAGTTATCTGTATACAGTTTGAACAGTATTCCTTGGATTGTCCATTTATTGAACTCATCATGCTTGAAGCAGCCATGAAGTTTCCTTGTATGGATTTAAATTTAAGGCACGCTAAGAGCACAGTGTGCTGGTTTTTTAAAATAATTTTTTAAAATCAATTTTATTAATATTATCAACAAAATATAACAATACATCACAACATTACCCCACACTATTACTCGTAGAAACGCCAACCAAACAACAGTGATCCATACAACTTTTCCCACAGTGTTACATGCTATAGGGGAATCCAGCATTGGCAGGATGAGGTAACCTCAATCCAATAGAGGTACCGGTATTTATTCAAGGCAAGAGGTTAATGTTAAGCAACCTGGAATTTATTGCACAAAACACAAACTGGGGGAGATGGAACTCATTCAAAACAACAATAACCTCTTGTTGAGCAACATGACAGGTGGTATTGCAGAATATATTTCATATGCCAGGGTGGAACAGAAGGGAGTAGGGTTGCCAGACTCAATAGAGGACAGGACTTCTGTGCCTTTAATTGCCCTGCTCTCTTTTGAGTCTGGAAATCTTAAAGAGAAACCAGCAGACCCTTTGCTTGGAAATTAAACAAAGGGTCTGCTGGTTTCTCTTTAAGGTTTCCAGACTCAAAAGAGAACAGGGCAATTAAAGACACAGAAGTCCTGTCCTCTATTGAGTCTGGCAACCCTAGAAGGGAGCCAACTCACACTGAAGGTCAGTGTGGAAAAATATGACATCATTGTGAAAAAGGTGTGTAAGTAAAAAAACAATAGATTGGATGGCATTTTTTTTTTAAAAAAGCAAGGGAATGGTCTGGTGGCATATACTGTAATGAATCTAGCTTGTGGACTGAAATGTACTCGGAGTCGAGAGTGAATTTCATGCTCTTTATTCAGCTCATAGTCATCAAGGAGAAGAGGAGAAGAAGAATGGCTCTTTTCCCAAAACCATCTGCTTATATACATTATTTACACAATGGGCCTTGCGTGATTGGCTGCTTCAGGGCTACACCTGTGGGCCAATTATATTGTGGATTGACTTCTGCCTGCAGCCTGATTGGCTGCTCCTACAGGCCAATCAGGTAGCAGATTCACTTCTGCCAGCCGCCTGATTGGCTGCTCCAGCAGGCCAATCAGGTTGCGGATTCACTTCCACCTGGAGTTGGATTGGGTAGCTCCCGCTGTTTCTGAATCCTATTGTTCTAGGATTCAGCTCAGTACATAACACCCCTCCCCTCTAAGTTCCAGTCCTGCCCGGGAAGTTGCATTCGTAGTCCCCAAGGTCTGCTGGCCGCCTCCGTGTGCGTTGTGGCCTGGGGTGTTCCTTGGTCAGGGGTTCTGGTTCTGGCTCGTGTTCCGAGGCTGCTGGCTGTGCCGGGGCTGTCTGGTCTGGCGCCACTGAACCACTAGGTTGTGGCTCTGGTTCCGGTGTCCTTCCAGCCTCGGGGCGCCCCTCTGTGCCTACTGCTTCTGCTTCCCCTGCCCACCCCTCTCGCTCTACAGGCCTCACTGCCCTGCTGTCCCCTTGGGACCCCTCTGTCCCGCTCTCCTCCCGGGTTCCTCCTGGGAATCGTCGCCGTAGCTGGTCGCAGTGGCGGCGCCAACATTGCCCCCCTTCCGTTAGTACCTCGTACGACACGGGACCGGTCACCTTGGTGACTGTGGCGGGTACCCATGCTGGGCCTGCCCCAAAATTCTTTGCGTACACTGCGTCCTGGGCCACAAATGTCCGGGGGTTCCTGCCTTTCCCCACCACTACCTCATCCTGAGCTCTGTCGGGGTGAAGTCGGTCCAGTCTAGTTGCAAGGCGCCGGCCCATTAGTAGTTCAGCTGGGCTCCGGCCCGTCGTTGTGCTTGGGGTGCTGTGCTGTGCTAGAAGAAATGCGGCAAGGCGGTATTCCCAGTCCCCTTGTGTCATGCGGCGGAGGCTGTCCTTGGTGGTCCGCACCATGCGCTCCGCTTGGCCATTGGTGGCAGGGTGGAATGGTGCTGAGCGGATGTGGCGGATGGCGTTCTGCGCTGTGAAGGTCTGGAACTCCTCTGACGTGAATGCGGTTCCATTGTCCGAGACGAGGGTGTCAGGGAGCCCGTGGGTTGCAAAAAGCTTACGTAGTACCCGGATGGCTGCCGCCGTAGAAGTGGACGGTACCAGTGCGACCTCCAGCCATTTGGTGTAGGAATCCACCACTATGAAGAATGTTTTTCCCTGGAAGGGGCCAGCGAAGTCCACGTGCAAGCGTGACCATGGATGTCGGGCGGACTCCCAGGGCTGGACTGGGGCCCTTGGGGGATCCGGGCGGGATTCTTGGCAGGTCTGGCAGTGTTGGACCCAGGCCTCTATCTCTCTGTCAATCCCCGGCCACCACACATAACTCCTGGCAAGGGCCTTCATCCTCACTACCCCTGGGTGTGTCTCGTGTAGGGCTGTGAGGACCCTTTTGCGGAGGGGCTGGGGAACAACAACCCTGCTTCCCCATAACAGGCACCCCTTGTGGGCCGACAGTTCATGTTTGCGGTTTGTGTAGCCAGCGAATTCTGGCCCGGGGCTGCTGCTGGGCCATCCTCGCCACACCCAGTCCAGGACCCGGGAGATGACCCTATCTTTTGTGGAATGGTGCGCAACTTCTTGTGCCTGAATGGGTCGGTCGGGAAGCAGCTCCAGGGTCATAACCTCTTGCGCAGGCGCTGGGTCGGGGCCTGTTTCTGGTAGTGGTAGCCTGCTGAGGGCGTCTGCGTGGCCCATCGCCTTCCCAGGGCGGTGGATTAGTGCATACTGGTAGCCGGCAAGGAAAATTGACCACCTGAGGACACGTGGAGACAACACTTGGGGGGTCTGCTTCTCGGGGGCAAACAGGCCAAGCAACGGCTTGTGGTCAGTCACTATGGTAAAGGGCCGCCCGTACAAGAAATCATGGAATTTTTTTACGCCCTTCACGATTGCCAGACCCTCCTTGTCAATCTGTGAGTAGTTTCGTTCGGCTGCAGCAAGCGTCTGGGAGAAGTATGCCACCGGCACCTCTCTTCCATCCGGGAGTTGGTGTCCCAGGACAGCGCCGATGCCATAGGGAGAGGCGTCGCATGCCAGCACCACTGGCAGCCTCTCGTCGAAGTGTGCCAAGACCGAGTTCGAGACGAGCAAGTCCTTGACTGCCTGGAATGCGGCCCTTTGTCGCTGGCCCCACACCCAAGGGGCCCTTTTATCTAGGAGTCTGTGTAGGGGCTCTGCTACCGCTGCCTTATGCGGAAGAAAGGCATGGTAAAAGTTCAATAGTCCCAAGAATGATTGAAGTTCGGGCTTGCTCTTGGGCGCTGGGGCCTCACAAATGGCCCGTACCTTGTCACCGGTTGGATGGACCCCTTCTGCGTCCACCTTAAATCCCAGAAAGTCCACCTGCGGCACTCCCAGTAAACACTTTTCCCGCTTCACCTTGAGGCCCGCCGTCTGGAAACGGTGCAGGACGGAGCGGAGGCGGTCCTCAAATTCCTCTGGTGTGGGCCCGGCGATCAGTACATCATCGAAGAAGGGGGTGACGCCAGGAATCCCTTTAAGGAGAGAGTCCATTAGATTCTGGAATATGCCTGGTGCCACGCTAACGCCAAATTGCAGCCGCTTTACTCTGAATGCCCCTCTGTGCGTCACAATCGTCTGAGCCTCTGCTGTGGCTTCGTCCACAGGCAACTGTTGATACGCTTGGGCCAAGTCCAGTTTGCCAAAGATTTTTGACCCAGCCAGGGTGGCGAGGACATGGCTGACCACTGGCACTGGGTATGCATGGGCCGTGAGAGCCTTGTTTATGGTGCATTTGTAGTCTGCACAGATGCGGACCGAACCGTTAGGCTTGACGGGTGTGACAATTGGAGTTTCCCAGGGGGCGTTGGGCACCGGCTCCAGCACTCCTTGCTCCACGAGTCGGTCCAATTCCTCGTCTATGCGGGGTTTCAGGGCGAACGGGACCCGGCGGGCCTTGTGCCTGATGGGTCGTACAGCGGGGTCTAGCTGTAGGGCAATGGGGGGTCCTGTATATCGTCCCAATGCCCCATCGAAAACCCCTGGAAACTCTTTGCATATGGCGTCCACGTCCACTTGTAAGCTAGTGCGGTTCACCCCGGTAACGGCTAGCCCCAGAGGTCCAAACCATGCCAGTCCCAGTAAGCTAACGTAGGGGCCCTTAACTACCAGCAAGTCCAATTGTTGCTTTCGCCCTCGATATTGCACCCTGAAGGTCCCCACCCCCATTGTAGGGACCTTACGTTTCTGGAAGTCCCGGAGGGTGAATGGGGCCGGCCTTAGTTTGGGACCCCCATTAGGGCACAGTTCCCTTAATGTTCGGGCCGAGATTATGGATAGAGTTGAACCCGTGTCCAGCTCCATGCGGCATGGGGCTCCCTCTATCTGTACCTCTATATAAATTTTCTCTGTGCTGGGATGGGGCAACTGGAATACCTGGTAGTCCGTGATCTCCGTCGAGTTGCCTTGGTGCATGGTGCCGTGTGACCTGGGGCTCCTGGGTCGGTCATCTGATGCTTGTCGACGGGTGAGTCGAGCCCGACACACCCGGGCGATGTGTCCCAATTTTCTGCACTGCCTGCACTCTGCGTTGCGGAAACGACAGGTCCTCCTCTCGTGGTTCTCCCCGCAGCTTGCACAGTTCCCTCCTTCTCGTCGAGGCTGCTGTGGTGTGTGTGCTGCTTGAGTGCGCCGCTGTACTCGGTGTACTTCCTCCCTGTCAGATTCGGATTCGTCGGTGAGGTCTTCGTGGTAGACCCTCGGTTGGGATGGCGGGGCCGGTCGTGCCTCTTGCGTTGACCTCTCGGCGGCTTCGGTTGCCAGGGCTTCCTCCAGAGCAATCTGGAACGTGAGGTCTTTTTTGGCGTAGAGGCGTCGTTGCAACATCTCGTCCCTCAGGCCACCGACGAGGCGGTCACGAAGCATGTTCTCCAACTCTGAGAAGTTGCATAGCCGGGCGGCTTGGCGGAGGGAGGTCACAAACCCAGTTATGGTTTCCCCCGGGGCTTGCCGCTTTGCGTAGAAGGCATTTCGGCAAGCTACCACCGAGGGCTGTGGTGAGAAGTGCTCCTTCAGCCGTTCCATTATTGTTTTGTAAGAGACGGTAGCGACATCTCTAGGTGCAAGGAGAGCCCGGGCGATTTCAAACGTCTCCTCTCCACAGACGCTGAAGAATGTCGCCCTCTTCATGGCATCGTTGGTGACTTCTTTCGCTTGCAGGAGGAAGTTGAAACGGGCGGCGTACCCTTCCCAGTCTCCTGATGCTGGTTTGAATGGCGAGAAGCTGCTGTCGGTTGCCATTCTGGGTTCCTTGGGTCCTGGAGCTGAAGCCTGGATGCACGGTGCGATGCAGCGGTGCAGCAGGTGGCGGTGCTGCGGTGCAGTGCGTGGTGGCGGTCAGCTCAGCAGGATCCCACCTTCGTCGCCAGTGAAATGTACTCGGAGTCGAGAGTGAATTTCATGCTCTTTATTCAGCTCATAGTCATCAAGGAGAAGAGGAGAAGAAGAATGGCTCTTTTCCCAAAACCATCTGCTTATATACATTATTTACACAATGGGCCTTGCGTGATTGGCTGCTTCAGGGCTACACCTGTGGGCCAATTATATTGTGGATTGACTTCTGCCTGCAGCCTGATTGGCTGCTCCTACAGGCCAATCAGGTAGCAGATTCACTTCTGCCAGCCGCCTGATTGGCTGCTCCAGCAGGCCAATCAGGTTGCGGATTCACTTCCACCTGGAGTTGGATTGGGTAGCTCCCGCTGTTTCTGAATCCTATTGTTCTAGGATTCAGCTCAGTACATAACATGGACAGTAAGCAATTCTGGAATCTTGTCAGTGTCTGAATGCAATTCCTTCAGGAAACCCAGGCATGGTGCCTCGTGTTACCTGTTGGAAGAAAAGCAGGATATAAATAGGACTGGCCCAAAACATTTTGCTGCCCGAGACATAGGTCAACATACCTGCACCCCGCTATTCCACGTTCTGAAGGTGACCGGAATTGCAGTTGAATGTTATTTCAGTTCTGGTAATGTGATAGTGGGCTTTTTTATCAGGATGCAGAACAGCTCACATGGCACCCAAATACCTGTCCTCCAACAGGGGTTACTGCCACTGGCCCTAGCATGTGCCACCCTGTTGCCTCATTCTGCCTCATGGTAGGTCTGCTGCTAGGTATAGACATTGGAAATAAACAAAGAAGGTTTCACATGATGTTTATACTGCTAGGGTGTCTCACTAGGCTCATTCTCACCTTAGTGGCAATAAACCAAAGGGAGCTTGCTGATGGCTCCAAAATTTGAACTTTCCCTAATACAGAGATCAGGATGTGACAACAAGGACCTGCTTAGCAGACAACTGCCCTGTGCCTGGAGTTTACTTTGGCTGGACAGTCATGATGAGCCTTCCCAGGGCCAGTGGACAAAAGACTCAAATTCACAGGGCAGGATCAGCTTAGCTATGTTGCTTTTGTAAAGTAATCTTGTTGCAGCTGCTTTAATCCCAGCTCATTGCTTCCCTGCAATGTAGTTAAGGATGTGGGAGGCATTTCATTCAGTTCACATTTAAAGGTGAATTTACCTAATCTGCACTTCCTGAAAAAATATGTGAACCAAAACACAGCATCCATTGAAATTTGTTCTTCTCTGAATTTTGCAATGCAGTTCTCCAGCTAAGTAATGTGTACAAATATGTATATATTAGAATATGAGAGGTGAAATGCACATATTAGTGAAAATAGCCTAGCGAAAATGCATTATATTATGGTAGGGGAAATTACTCTGCAGAAATGTGTATATTGATCAAAACAGCTTATTGAAATCTGCACTAAAAATGTACAGTGATGTAGAAATGTGGAGAAGTGAACAGAAGACTGGGAAAATGAGAAAATGAAAGGAATCAAAATTGACAGGTCCACCCATCCCATGTAAGAAACAAAATATTATCATGGAAAGAAGAACTATTTTTTAATTAAAAAATTCAGTTATATTATGTGTGAGATGAAAATATACTTTTAAACCTGACCTAAATCCCAGTGTGTCTTATGCATAATGCAAGGAAAACAGTAGTTAAAGGAATAGTATTTATATTTTGTAAACTGACAACACCTTCAACTTCATTTCTCATACCGTACACCGTATGAGGATAAGAACCTGTCAACACTAAAAATAGTTAATGATGATAATAGTAAATGCAAACAAATTTGATATGTTCTATAAATATTATCAATTCAATATATCTGATAAGACTATATCTTACTTTGTCTGCTAGGAGTAACCACTTATGTGACAGTCACAGTCATTCATGCCATTTTTTTAATACATATGTTAATTTGCATTAATATACATTTCCACGAGTATCATATCTTGAAGTTATTTAATTTTCGGACTCAAGTTCTAAAGCTTATTTGATGCCTATTACAGGGTCTATGCTTTCTCCCATTTTATTTTTTTCATTAGGATATAAAAATAGTCATGGGAATGCAATGTATTTCATTATGTTCTTAGAGTAAGGAGGGGTAAATCTAAATTGGGAGAGCATCACTAATTTTCAAGCAGAGTAATTTATTCTGCAGTATTTAAATGCTGCAATTTTCACACTCAGGCACATGCTGCCACATCTATCTTTCCTCGGGACCAGTCTCTGTCTTGCTCTTTCCTTTTCATCTGTGAGGGGTTTTTTTGGCATTTTTTTTTCATAAATTCGACAGATGGCCTCTTGATGAATCCTTGATAATACTGTCATGTAAAGCAGCTAAGGCTGGAAATCATCTCGCAACAATTTTTCATTGCTGAGAGAAAATTGAACAGAGACAAACATCGCTAAGTCCCTAACAACAGCGACCAAAATCCACTTCTTATAAATAAAGAGGACAGGCTTTCTTTGTAGTGTTCAGGCTCAACCAACAGTATCCGTGTAATGCCCCTTGATTTTTTTTTTAAAATACTACTTTTAGTGCATCCTTCAAAGCCTATGGTTTTTAAAGTGTTTTGTTGCTTTCATATTCAGAACATTTTCCAGGCTCTTAATATGTTCTTCCTCCCAGACCCCCTCCTCCCAGGTCTTTATAATTGTGGATCAGGTGAAGTTTGCTTCCCCTCATTTCAAGGTCATGCACCAGTAGGAACATTTTCCTGACTCAGAGGGCACGTAATTTCACAGCCGTGTAGTCCTCATTAATCCACCCTGAGTGGGTGCTCAGGAAGTTCCAGATCACAGATTTGTTTTTGTCTTGTTCTCTGACTCAGTGCTTCACAAAAGGATTAGATTAACCTCCTCTTGATTGTATTTATATCTTACTGCATCAGGGTAGAAATAAAGTGATTTCTCCTCCTCTTGCTGCCGACCTCCTTTCCCTGCTTCTGGGACCGACACAGTTCCATTGCAAGGAAGAGTCGGTTAAAGGGAACCTTACAGCAGCTGCAATGCATTGTAGTCTATCTGAGCACATGGTGATTACTGCAGCTTCAATGCTCAATCTCTTCCCACCCCCAGGCCCTTCCAGTCTGCTGCCATGTCCTTCTGAAAAGCCATCCAATCCAAATCAAGGTGGAGCACACGCCCTCAGCCAATAGAGCAAATAGTGCAGGAATTCCCTCACAAATAAGCCTTGCAGAAGATCGCAATGGTGAGGTCTCAAACAGGGGAGCCGACACATTGCCAGTCATAACGTCTTCCTTGTCATGTGTGTGATGTTTGTTGTTGTTGTTAAAGTTTATTTATATGGCTCTTCGTTACAAATATATATATATATAGTGTGGTTTACAATAAAACAGTAAAACCAATGTGTCAATAAAATGACAAAGGCATAAATTAGGAGCAACCAAACGTTTCACATATAAATGAAATGGCAGAAATAATGCACAAATGTTCCAGTGACTTACATGACTCTCCCAACTTGCAAGGCTCAGGTAAGTAGATTGATAGTGAAAGGAAATCACTGAAGGCACCTGAACATCTCCAATGAGCAGAGTGCTATAATGCAGAGAGACCTGTTCTGGGTTACAGCATACCAGGCAGCACCCATTAATGCCACCACAAGTGGGGCCCTCCCCAACAGATCTCAAAGGCTGTGCTGGTAGATACTGGGAGAAGTCAAAGTCTTTTAGGACTTCATAAACAAGCATCAACACCTTGAGCCTGGAAGCGTAAAGGCAGTCAGTGTGGCTCATGCAGAATTGGTGTAATGTAACTCCAATTTGATGAAGCATTTGATAGTTTGGCCATGGCATTCTGCACCAGCTTCAGCTTCAGAACAGCCTTCAAGGATAGCCGTACACAGAGTGCATTGCAGGAGTCCGAGAAAACATGTATCACCAATGGTGAGCTGTTCCCGTTCAGTCACAGCTGGAAAACCATCCTTAGCTGAAAATAGGCACTCCTAGCCACTGAGGTCTTTGGGGCTTCAAATGTCAGTGTTGGATAAAGGAGTGCCTTCATCTAGAACAGGACATCTACACACTTATTGGACATGGGATTCACTCACAAAGTGCCATCTTCAGTTCACTGGCCTTCATTCATCCCATTACTGCCTCCAGACCCTGGTTCAGCACCTGCACAACCATTCCTGATGCAGATGGTATGGAAATATAATATTGTTGAGAATCATATACAAATTGTGGACGTCTTGCTCCAAATCCTCAGATGACCTTTGCCAGCAGTGCTGCTTTAGGAGGATACATTGGTAAGTGGTATCAAAAGCTGCTAAGTAATTGAGGGTAGGAGATATTGAAATGGACTGCGGTGGTATCAGGGATGAACTAGGAACTGTTCTTGGACAGGTTCTCACTTCAGTATTATTTCTTGCAATTCTCTATGTAGCTATGAGAGTATGCAAGGGGAACTTGGCACAAAAATCACCAAAATGGAGAACCACATGTATTTGTCATGGTTAAAGGTAAAAGGTAAAGGGACCCCTGACTATTAGGTCCAGTCATGATCGACTCTGGGGTTGCGGCGCTCATCTCACGTTATTGGCCGAGGGAGCTGGCGTACAGCTTCCATGTCATGTGGCCAGCATGACAAAGCCGCTTCTGGCGAACCAGAGCAGCACACGGAAACGCTGTTTACCTTCCCACTGGAGTGGTACCTATTTATCTACTTGCACTTTGACGTGCTTTCGAACTGCTAGGTTGGCAGGAGCTGGGTGGGACTGAACAACGGGAGCTCACCCCGTCGCGGGGATTCAAACCACCGACCTTCTGATCGGCAAGCCCTAGGCTCTGTGGTTTAACCCACAGCGCCACCCTTTGTCATGGTTAGTTGCAGGTTATTAACATTATTAGACATTATTATCCCTTGACAGAAATGAGGTTGCCCAGCCCTGCTTTAATCTTTTTCTGTGAGCAATATTCCTTGTTCTTAGAAATAGCAACTACATACAGCAGTGGCATATTCCTTATGCTCCTCTTGGGTAGGGATGACTTAGCTTTCAATACAGAGAATTCAAAGCCTGTGGGTACCCTGTGCCCCTCTCCCTCATCTTTCCCAAGCACACCATTGCTGCTTTCAGGAATCATAGAAACCTCTTTTTTTAAGCACTTAAATGCAACTGCTAATGGAAATTCACGATTTTAAATAATTTACAGTTCCATCTGGCTAGAGGAACACCAGGTGGAGACTGCAGATCAGGATGAGTCTAACTGAAGTGAAATCTTTGCTTAAAATATTAAAGCTAAAAACAAACATTTTTAGTGTCCACTGCAGTGAGCCCTCATCTCTTCAGTTGACTCATATTCCCCCAGAAGGTGATCGGTTACTCTTCCTGGGCTAAAGTTGCAGTAGTCACTTAGAGCAGGTGCCTCATGGTGATGCAGAACAGAAAGGAGGAGGAGCCAAACACACATGTGTTTCTTCAAGAATTTGTTTGGTTATTAGATTGTCTGCCATGTTTACTGCTTTCCCAGGGTGCAACTTAAATCACTAGGTGCTTATATGGAACATTTGGAGAACTCAGCTGGATTTTAGAGTGCTGTTGTGATCTTCCCATAGGTAGGTTGTTGCCCACTGGATCCTGTACTAGCTGGGCCTTTGGTCTGCTCCAGCAGGGCTCTTTTTATAATTTCATGTACACCAGCAGCCAACCATGGTGGGTAGAGGAAAACACCTCACCCACTCCCATATCGGAGGCCATAGATAATTAAAAGCCAATGTGAAAAAGAAAATATTTTTGCCTGGTGCCAAACATAGGCAATAATAGCACCAAGTGAGCCTCCTTGGAGAGAACATTCCACAAATGGGGAGCCACCACGGAAAAGCCTTGTTTTCACGTCACCAACCTCTGAATCTCCTGTGGAGGGGCCCACAAAGAAGGGCCTCAGATGACAATTGCAGAGTCTGGGTTCGTTCTTATGGGGAAAGACAGTCATTGAAATATTGAGGTCATGAACCTCATAAGGCCCACTCAAAGGCCTGCATACGTATTTATTTTTGCTTAGTGTACGTGTTGGTACACGTACCATCTGGTAGCAATTCAGTGGGGCAGGGACTGATGTTATGTGCTCAGACTATCTTGCCCCAGTGAGCAACCTAGCCTCAGTCTCATCTAGATTGGGCTTCGGTTTATTGGCTCTCATCCAGTCCATTACTGAAACAAGACATTAGTTCATCTCATCCATTATCACACCTGCAGATGTAAAAAAGACATAGAGCTGTGTGTCATCAGCATATTGCTGACAAAATACTCCAAAAACCTAGATTATCCCACTCAGCAGTTCCATGTATGTGTTAAACAACATGGGAGATAATATTGAACCCTGAAGAACCACACATTGGAGGCTCCCTAGAGCCAAACAGTCTACTCATAAGTAACATGGCACAGGTGGTCAGTGGTTGGGTTTCCTGGTGGTCAGTGATGGATAATGATCCCAATGGAGTTCAATCTCCAGTCCTTTTTAAGTTTTTTTTTTAACCCACATGCATTTGAATGATACCTGGTACTTTTCAATCAGTCAAAGCCTAGAGCAGGCATCCCCAAACTCCGGCCCTCCAGATGTTTTGGACTACAATTCCCATCTTCCCTGACTACTGGTTCTGATAGCTAGGGATCATGGGAGTTGTAGGCCAAAACATCTGGAGGGCCGCAGTTTGGGGATGCCTGGCCTAGAGCTACAATATAACTAGAGAGGTTTACTGTATATTTCTACTGTCTAAAAATCTTGTGGAGGCTTTGGAAATTTTGGTGGCATGGAATGCTATTTTTTAAAACACGTAATTCCTCATCACTTAAGAGCCATTATTTTTATAAACAGCCCTTCCCATATCTCATTAATAGTAATTCCTGCGCTATTTTGGAGGCTGAGGCAGAGCTAAGAGCTCTTCATCAGTACACATGAAAGAATTTGTGTCTTGTAAATTTGCATCTTAAGTTTCTTTATTATGGCGATGTACAATAGGTGACTTTAAATGACCTTCTTGTTTCCATCCCCTTTGGGAAAACAAACAGCAATCTTCACTCCAAAATTCACTCTACACAATATCATTAAAGGGAAGCAAACGAATAACACATAGATTTAAATGTTTACTGGTTTGTGTCAGTGTTGGGTAATACAATGAATAATTCATATCAAACTAGTAGAATGTAGCATTTACATAAAATAATACTTTGCAAATATATGGTAAGTACTAATTACTTGCCTTATTTGCCATGACTATGATATTAAATATTCATAAAAATGTGATTATTTCTTTGATTTGGCAGGCATTTAGATTTCTCTACAGCTTTTCACACTGCTAATTTTAATCCAGTAAATTATCTGGAAGAAAACAGTATGCAGCCTAAAAACTGTTCAAAATTCACTCCCAACATTGAACACATTATGGACGTAATGATCCATTACAGCCAAACTTCAAGAAGGTCTTGAAAGAAACTGAGAATTAAACAAAGAAATATGGGGGCCATCATCATTATTTATCAGATATATTTATTAGTAGTTTTATCTCTTTTTGAACTCTTTTACACCCACCCATATATATATATATATATATATATATATATATATATATATATGCACACACACATGCATGTATGCACTCACACACACACTCACACACAAGTATCACTCAAATATTTAATGACTGTGTTTTTATATAGCTTAACATCTGAAAATAAATCTGCATTCATCTCTATGGCATGTTGCTTCATGCATTTATTCTTTAGCCAGTTGCAGTGCAATCATAATAATATCTACTCAGAAGTAAGGCCCATTGAGTTCTATGAGACTTTCTCCAAGATAAATGGGTATAGGATTGCCCCTTATTGAAAGATATGTACACACTGTGATTGATACATGGCATCTGGATCATTTCCACCTGTTGCAAGATGGCAATCTTTAACATTTTTGTAGCATTTTATCATACTGCCATGGGCACGGGGTAGGACTCCCCCAATAGAGAGATGAGGTTTGTGACTCTGAGGAGGTGGCAGATTGAGGGAGAGAATTCCTGTCGGCATGTGCTCCATGCCCACACCCACCACACCCACACGAAAACTTTGTGCCACAGGAGTCCCTGGAGCAGTCCTGCCACTAATTCTATCACCTGAGAAGGTTGCTCTGCCCTCTTGCCCAGCCTCCAAGGACTCCCTTTCAGATCTCACAACCAATTCCATTCGAGCCAATCACTGAAAAATTAGGCAGGAATCCTTTAAACCACAAGGGGCTTCCCTGTTGATGAGTGGCATTAGCCACCCTGGCTGGGCAGCTGCCCTTCGGTGACTTCCAGATCTTAACTGAAGCAACAACTCTATCTTCTTTGCTTAAATTAGGGTTAGGAAACCTGTGGCACTCCAGATGTTACTGGACTCCAACTCCCATCAGCCCCAACTATCCCTGGCCAAAGTTCAGGGCTGTTGGGAGTTGGAGTCCAGTAATATCTGGCGTGCCACCAGTTCCCTATACAGTGGTACCTGGGGTTACAGACGCTTCAGGTTACAGACTCCGCTAACCCAGAAATAGTACCTCGGGTTAAGAACTTTGCTTCAGGATGAGAACAGAAATCGTGCTCCAGCAGTGCGGCAGCAGCAAGAGGCCCCATTAGCTAAAGTGGTACCTCAGGTTAAGAACAGTTTCAGGTTAAGAACGGACCTCCGTAACGAATTAAGTTCTTAACCAGAGGTACCATACCTGATATAGATGCTGATTATATCCAGCTGGCAACTTCATTGGGTCCTACTTGGAGATCTCTAAGGAACTCCTCCTTTCTGGAATTCCTGCTCTGCTCTTCTGATGAGGAACACTCCTCAAGGAACAAGAATATCTGTCCATGGTCCTGCTCCTTGGCTTGAATTCATGCTCGGTTCTTATGGTCCTGCCCACAAACTCTGCCCAGAGCAGAATATATACTCATATTCCTGTAGCTTTGACCACTCTGTTACCACAGCTCACTGCAATTTGTTCCCACTCTCGTCCATATCCATATATTTGTGCCATTTTAGTAAGCTTCTAGTTCCCATTGCACTGTCACCAAAAGGCATCAAAAATATGGGAACCGTATTTTATAGAACTGCCTCATGTAACCATTGATAGAGGATTTACTTTCCCTAAAAAAACCTTCAGAGAAGGGCCATATCTCAGTGGTAAAGGTATTTTTTCCATCAGTAACATCCAAATTCAATCCTCAGCATCTCCAAATGTAAAAATAAAATTAAAAAATCAGATACCAGTGAGTAAGAAAGACCTGGGTCTGGGCTTTGGAGAGTCCCTGCCATTTACTCAGTATCAATCAGCTACATACCGTACATCTCCTGTTTTAAGAGAGGATGTTGTAAAAGAAAAAACAGTAGGGGAAAGGAATATGTCACACACACAAAACCTCATGGCACCGGGATCACAGTGTTCCATTGCACACAGCAGTCTCATGTCTATCCTGAACTGTTTGGTGAGAAGGTTGGTGAATTGCAAATGGGATTTTCTCAGAACTCCAAACTATGCAGAAGGTTATTGGCAGCTTATCCCACAAGCCCTCCTGATTCTATTCAATTTCATGAGAGGCTTTAGTTTTGCTGATTTGCTGAGTAATCCAACTTTCATTTTGTTCTACCGATTACCAGGGAGCCTGTTTTGATACCAGCATGCATCCTGAAAAAATATGAAGTAACAATGAGAAGGAAAATGCATTTGATGCCTTTTGTCCAAGGGGTATTTCCATCAACATTCAGTTCATGCAACCAGAAGTGATACCGGTTTAGGGGACAGGTCAGGCTGCCAGAGGATGGATGGGCAGATTTGGCCCCCCTCCCTCATCCTCATTACAGAAATAAAGTACTTCTAACTGGTAGAGGCAAAATAAGCGCCACCACTGAATATGATTCCACAAATATGACTCCACCTGCTGACAAAGCCATTGTAGAATAAGCCAATTCTCAATAGGCTTACTAGGTAGATTGGTACACTGACAGTAGGTTCCTCAGAATTTTATAGTGGACACAGTTACACAAAGCCCTGCTTGTTGAGGCAAAGCCCAGATATCTGGTAAGTCAAGAACCTATGGAATCTCTTCATTTCTCTCCTCTGATAAGCCATTCATTTGAAACAAGCATTTTTCTTATGTTGAAAGCAATCCCCCCCCACTTTATGTTATCTTGGTAGGGAGTGGGGTAAAGACCCTGGTGGTGCTGTGATCCCATAAGCTGTGCGGGGGAAGCCATATTCTTCGCATCGAAGAGAAGCCAAAATGGCACAGACGAGGTCAAAACAGTTCACATGGCATATGAGCATCTGTGTGTGCCATCTGACAGGTCCAAAGGCAACTTGCGAGCTGTCTGTACAATATGAGGAGCTTACCCGAGATCTAGATGCTGCTGCTCGTAATGACATCTCCCATAAAGAAACTTGGTGAAGCTGGCACTCTGCTCACACATGAGCTGCAGTGCTGGAGGTAGGCTTTGCTGATGCCCAAAACATGGGAGGAAAGAGATGGATGGACAGACAGCTGCAGGGCAGTAAGTAGATACCGTACTATTACACAGATCCACCAATTTTACAATAATTTTACATTGGGAAAATAACTGCTATGATGTGTGTGTGTGTGGTGTGTGGTGTGTGGTGTGTGTGTGTGTGTGTACGGAGGGTTCATATATTTTATTTTATTTATTAAATTTATATCCTGCCCTCCCCCCCCCGAAGGAGCCCAGGGCAGCAATCAACAAGTGATTAAACAATAAAAAGATTTTCTAGGTGTCGCTGACCTTCAACTCCCACCCCTGGCTATTGGCCATGTTAGCTGAACCTGTTGGAAGCTCGAGTCCAACAACACCTGAAGTACCACAGGTTCATTTATCCTAGAACATGGGTAGGGAAACTAAGGCCCGGGGGCTGGATGCGGCCCATTCACCATCTAAATCCGGCCCACGGACGGTCCAGGAATCAGCATGTTTTTTTTACATGAGCAGAATGTGTCCTTTTATTTAAAACGCATCTCTGGGTTATTTGTGGGGCATAGGAATTCATTCATTATTTTCTCAAAATATAGTCCGGCCCCCCACAAGGTCTGAGGGACAGTGGATTGGCCTCCTGCTGAAAAAGTTTGCTGACCCCTGTAGAACGTTGGCAACTGCTTTATTTCTTAATTTATTATTACAGGTCTTGCTTTACCATAATTGAAACTCTTACCTGTCTTTCAATACCTCTTTCATTTACCAAGGCATATAACAGATTTCAAAAACTAGTTATTTGTCGCTGTCCTTGTAGGCAGCCAGATCTAATGTAGCTGATCTTAAATGTATTCTAATTTGTTTCCTGAGAAGCGGGAAGCAGAGGAAGGGTAACATACTAGGAATTGTCTGTATGTGCCTTTCACCCATTCAATTACTGCATCCTTTCCCTTCCTAAGAGAGCTCCAATGCATTTACTTTTTCATTTTGTTAACTTGGACTTTCAAATTGCCTCTTACATTTAACAGCTTTTCTGAGAATCTCAAATGTGAACTAGCAGTTTTTTTCCCCATTTGGCACTTGCCAAATTATGATGTTTTCTCCAACTCTTAGCTCAAAAGCAGTACGGATTTATAGACATTTTTGCGGGGTCAATTCTGTGTCTGCAGACAGGGCCTAACCAATCCATGATATAATTCAGCTGACTTAACTGATTTAACAGGCTAAAGGCATTTATCTCAATGTGTTCTGCTCTGTATGAGGCTGGAAATAACTAGCAGTAGCATAAGAGAAGGATGGCAGAGATTATCATAATGCACGTTAGATATTGGAAAATATATATTAAGCACAGAGAAACATGAATATCCTAGAAGCACCTGGGGATTATCTCCCAGGCTATACTACCTTTAGGTTTCTTTATTTTTGCTAAGTCATTTGTCTTAATTGTTTATATTGTTATCTCTTTTTCTGACATGAATATGTATTTTCCAGGTAAAACTGCACATTACCAACTTGAAACTCCTTGGTGGAAGACGTGGATATGTTTGGCAAAATGATGAAACCAAGCACATTTTGAAATGGTGCAAATTCCCTGCCAGACACACCACACTCAGAAAAGGTCAAATGAATACAAAGTGTACTTTGCTCTTTCTTTAACACTCTGTATCTGTAGTAGTTTCTCCAAGGAGCCCGTAGTTCTTAGCAGCAGTTCAATTTGCTTGATTTCAGCCTCTGTGAGCTCGTGACCAGGACTTGTAAACAGTGGCATTAGTGAGGGCAGCAGGAGGCCCCCGAGTACTGTTTCATGGTGTGCGTAGGCCCAAGAGACATGGACGATGAGGGAACTGCTACAGTGACCTGCAACACCTGTGCTAGGTTTGTCTTCTTGCCTTAGAATGTGCAAAACTACCGCTGCAGCAAGTGCACGCTGGTTGCCTTGCTGCAAGAAAAGGTACAGCAACTTGAGGAACTAGAAAAGATGAGGAATTTCTTGGTAGAAAACAGTGGACTGTCCTGGAACACAGGTGTGGTGCTCCTAGGAAGGAGGAAGAGGCCAATTGCAGAAGACAAACTCTTGGAGGAATGTGACACACAGAAGCAGGACTATCAGGAGCCATGTTGTGTCACTGGAGCTGTAAAATCGATGCCATGCTCTCAGCTTGGACACAGTTCTGGGCCAGAGGAGCAAAGAGAGCAGTCGCAGACCTCAGAATACACTGAGGTGGCTGTGGAAGGTACCATGTACAGAACAATTCCTGCCACTCACTAGAAGAGGAAGAGACATGTGACCATGGTAGATGACTCTCTACTGAGGAGAACAGGGACAGCAGTGTGTGGAGATAACAGGATGTCCTAGAAGGTGTGCTGTCTTCCAGGTGGAAAGATTCACAATTCACAGAGAAGTTGCCAAGTCTTGTAAAGCTAAGGGCATTTATCTCAATGTGTTCAACTGCGCACACACAAAAACACCTTGATGAAATTTTCTCCTTTTGCATATAGTTATCATTCACAAGCCATTAGAGAATGTAGGATAAGTTTCTATGAAAAGCAAATGCAACTTCTGCATTTCTGCAAAAAATGTCTGCAAGAAACATTTCTTCTTTTCTTCCTTCCTTTTTGTCCCAGTTCTTCATGAAAAGTAATTCATTCTGGTTCAGGTAAATATCATGTACTTTCAGTATACAGGTGAAACTCAGAAAATTAGAATATCGTCGAAAAGTGCATTTATTTCAGTAAAGCACCTTAAAAGGTGAAACCAACATATGAGATAGATGCATGACATGCAAAGCAATATATGTCAAGCCTTTATTTGTTGTAATTGTAATTATTTGTCATTATAAATAGAATGTAATTAATGAAATGTACTAGTGATGTTTTATCATGCGAAAGGCTGGACTGGATGAATCCCAAGGTGGAATTAAGATTGCTGGAAGAAATATCAACAACCTCAGATATGCTGATGACACAACCTTGATGGCAGAAAGTGTGGAGGAATTAAAGAACCTTTTAATGAGGGTGAAAGAGGAGAGCGCAAAATATGGTCTGAAGCTCAACATCAAAAAAACTAAGATCATGGCTACTGGTCCCATCACCTCCTGGCAAAAAGAAGGGGAAGAAATGGAGACAGTGAGAGATTTTACTTTCTTGGATTCCATGATCACTGCAGATGGTGACAGCAGTCACGAAATTAAAAGACGCCTGCTTCTTGGGAGAAAAGCAATGACAAACCTAGACAGCATCTTAAAAAGCAGAGACATTACCTTGCTACCAAAGTACCGTATAGTTAAAGCTATGGTTTTCCCAGTAGTGATGTATGGAAGTGAGAGCTGGACCATAAAGAAGGCTGATTGCCGAAGAATTGATGCTTTTGAATTATGGTGCTGGAGGAGACTCTTGAGAGTCCCATGGACTGCAAGAAGATAAACCTATCTATTCTGAAGGAAATCAGCCCTGAGTGCTCACTGGAAGGACAGGTCATGAAGCTGAGGTTCCAATACTTTGGCCACCTCATGAGAAGAGAAGACTCCCTGGAAAAGACCCTGATGTTGGGAAAGATGGAGGGCACAAGGAGAAGGGGACGACAGAGGACGAGATGGCTGGACAGTGTTCTCGAAGCTTCCAACTTGAGTCTGACCAAACTGCGGGAGGCAGCGCAAGACAGGAGTGCCTGGCGTGCTCTGGTCCATGGGGTCACGAAGAGTCAGACACGACTAAACGACTAAACAACAAATAGTGATGTTTATTTTTGTATTATTGTAACTATTTGTTTTATTACTATGGAATTTCCAAAAGAAAGCATTTGTAAAAATTAATTAATTAAATAAATAATAAGTTGCATTACTGAAATACATGCACTTTTCGACGATATTCAAATTTTCCGACTTTTACCTGTATAGTAGTTCACATTCCAGCTGGGTTTCAATGCACTTTACAAATATAACTAGTGAGTTTGGCATAATTATAGCACAGTGGACACTTTGGTAGCTAAACACATGGTAGTTGCATGCCAGTATTTGAAATGCTTACATTATTTATTTACATTTCTATTAATAGGAAATGTAAATGATTGCAATATGTCATTTTCCTTTATTTAGCATTTCCACTATATGTTTTATTTTATTTTTTAAAAAATGTTGATTTAAGATGGTCTTTAACAAATATTTAACTGTTGAATTTCCTGCCAATGAATGCAATATTCAAAACAAGAAGTATTAAAATTTCTCCTCTCAAAACCAACCAACCAACCTGAAGCTTGCATAGCTGCCAAGTCTCCCGTATTCCCCGGGAAACCCCCATTTTTCCAGCTGTTCCCAGCCGAAAAAAATGGATTTTTTTTGTTTCCCCCCAGTTTATTCTGGCGCGGCGGCCATTTTGGAACTGGGCGGAGCATGCTCAGAAGTGACTTTTGATGCTGCTTTGCCCAGTTCCAAAATGGCTGCAGCGTGACTTCTGGTGCAGCAGCCATTTTGGAACAGGGCAGAGCAGCATCAAAAGTCACTTCTGAGCATGCTCCGCCCAGTTCCAAAATGGCGGAGTGTACATCTTACAGGGAGCAAGTTCCTAGATTTTAAACTGGGCAGAGAATTACAGCATGATTGACCTGTACTCATTTCTTGGGAACCCTCTTGGCAGGTTTTGTGATAGTATCTCGAGAGGCATCTGAACAGATGGATGGTCATACAGACAAACCATTTTCCAAAATATATAGTAGATAAGCAATAATATTACCACATCAGAGAGATTATAGAGCACAGAGGTGGTGCTCTTTCAAAGCTTGGTTGCATTTAAATCACTCCTTTATCAGAACAAATTAGGAAGTGAGAAAAACCTTACACGACCGAACAAGAAAAATAACAAAAGCAGCAAGGGATGGTTGGCAAGTTGCCGAAGGCACTGGCCTGAAAGATCAACTTTGACTCTACTGAGTCAAAGAGCAACTGGAATTCTGTTCTTTATCAAGAGAAGATAATGTCCCTGAATCCCATGACTCCACCTGACATAGCCAGGGACATCAGATTCCTTTGATGCACAAACCCATAAATATCCTCCTGATTCCCTTCAATAAGCACGAGCTAGAGGTTAATGCTGTGGGGATGTTTGATTCCCTGCTGTTTTAAATAATTTCATGGGAAACCTAATGCAGTAGGACACTAGTCTGGAGAGGTTATTACCCCCATCAGATTACAGCACTTTCCCCCCTTTTATTTTCTACCAATTTCCTGGCCTCATCGGTCCTCTCCCTTCATTTACCACAAATGATTCTTCAAAATGACACTCCGTGGTTGGATGGAGACAGTATTGGAGAAAACTTAATCCCTAATCAGTGGCCTGTCAATGCTAGTAGTAGTGTGAATCTTTCTTTTAGCTTCAGCTTGCTTGGATGTAGAAATCCACTGTGTTTGTTGTCATTGAGAGCATATTTCTTGCCCTCTGGCAAGGATGTTCAGAGATGGAACCCTGGGAACAGTGATGGATAGCACCCAATTGCTCAAGAGGGCATGTGAGGTCTTCAAAGCCTATCAAGGGCCATTGCACCCTGAACAAGAGAAAACAGTGCATGTTTAAATAGTTGTCAATGTAGGGCAGAAGGGATACATGCTGGCCATTGCACTCTTATCATATGAGAGGTTCGAAATGGATATGCTGGCAAAGCTTGAAAAAGAACTTCAGCAGATTGAAAAAGCCACCTCAAAGTCCAAGCCTTAGAGAAATTCTCTCCACTCTTTCTACCAACCCCTATACATGAATACTCACCTTCCAGCTCCTTCCAGTACTGACTTTCCCACTTCCTTGACTAGTAGTGGCTATTGGGAGGGGGGAGCAATGGTGGGGTGCTTGGGAACAGGAAGTTATGTTCCTTCTCCAGCATGACAGTTGACCTTGGCAAGTCTACAGATCCCCTGGAGCATGAAGCCTCTCCTACAGGCTCAAAGATAGCCACACAACAGTGGATCAAGAGGGGAGAATGAACTGATCTCTTCTTATGTCCCTGTACCTTGCTACTGCTGCTGTTGGCCGGGTGAGTAAAGGAAGGGGAAGGTATTTTGGAGATAGAGAGGCTCGCTGGCTATTTTCATTTAACATACACAAAAATTTAAATGAGCAAAACTCATCAGTAGGTCAAGACCTTGCTGACTCTATGGGCAACTGCCCCAGGGCAGGAGCCACAACACTAAAGACTCAGTCCCTAGGAAAGGGTGACTGAACCTCAGGGGCATGAGAAACCACCAGAAGTGCCCCATCAGAGGATCTCAGTGATCAAGATGGAGAAAAAGATCCTGATGGTCCCTAATGTATCCACTCTTGAAAGATGGGTGAGATACAAATGTAATCAATAATAATCCTCATTCATACATTCATCTATTCCTGATGTCCTTGTTCCACTGGGCTTGAGCAGATGCAAATGCCTAGAGTTTCATGGCGAACAAATGAAGAAAGATGGATGCTTTCAGGATAAATGTTGTACGTTCCGTTAGCATTCGGAAACAATGACATTTTGTACAATCATGGGCATAATCCAGCGAGAATTACTTCCAAGCAAGCTCCAGGGAGATGTAGGAATGTGGTGATTGGATAGCAGCTCACTAATTGTATTACTTTGAAAATTGTATCTTTTTTTAAAAAACTTCCCCTTGACTTCATGTGCAGCTATAATGATAGTAAGAAGATTGCCAGCAAAGCACCAAAAATCTATTTGATCCAGAAGAAATCTGTATGAATCCCGCCAGGGGTTTGGGAAGCAAATGAAAAGTGGCGGGAGGCAACTCTCTGAAGTGTAATTGCAAAAGCTGGTTACAATTAAATGATCTGAAATTTTTATGAGGTTCTACTTGGAGGGGCAAGGAAGAGGTGGGCCAAGCTAAACAACCACTCCCAAGTGAAATTAGTCAGAGGAAAGTGGGTGAAGATCTCTTTGCCTGTTTTGCCTAAAGGCACATTTAACTGACAATATTATATAAAGGGCATTAATTGGCAGTTCTTGCTGCAATGCTAGGGCTAATATATAGAGAGACAAAAATACTATGCTCTGAGCAGTGAGAGTTTCTGCTTGCGGGAAGCTGCTACACCACCACCTATGAACCATATTTTAAAATGCATTTTTAGATTTGAACTAATAATGTGAATGACATTCAGTGAGATTGCCAAATGCTGGTAATTTACTTTCATCTTCACATTAATGTGGGCCCACCTGTGATGAATTGGAAACTAAATAAGCACATCAGTTTTAATTAGATATTTCATAGGCTGGATTTAGTTAAACTGCAGCATTCATTCTAATCTATTAGACTCTCAAAGAGTCTTCACAATACAATTCTCTCCTAATTCATATTTCATGCTGTGTTTATTTAAAATCCACTTTCATTGCAGAATAATTTGGGGTGCATACTTAGTATATATATATTACCATGGATTGGTTATTCCCCAACACACATTAACCACTTTGTTATATTTATGGGTTACTTCCAGATGACCTGATTATTTAATATTCATTCTGATTTGTTTTCAGGGAGGTTACATGGCATCCAGTGTTGATGGAGTCTTCCTTCTGGTTGCTTTCTTTTTTTCACCCTGGGAGGTGAAACGGCATCACATCAAATAGTTACTATCCCATCACTTTCCTTACCACACACAAAAAATGCAGTTATTTTAGAAACAGGTTTGTTGCGGAAGAGCACCATTTCTGTTTAACAATACAGTCTGAACATAGCTGCCAAGTCTCCCGTATTCCCTGGGAAACCCCCGTTTTCCCAGCCATTCCCAGCTGGAAAAATGGATTTTTTTGTTTCCCCCCGGTTTACTTACCGCCCGGGGGAGGCTCCTTCTGCTCATGTCTGGAGTCTCTGGACATGTGCAGAAGTGATTTCTGGCACGGTGGCCATTTTGGAACTGGGCGGAGCATGCTCAGAAGCGACTTCCGATGCTGCTCTGCCCAGTTCCAAAATGGCCGCAGTGCCGGAAGTCGCGCTGTGGCCATTTTGGAACTGGGCAGAGCAGCATCGAAAGTCGCTTCTGAGCATGCTCTGCCCAGTTCCAAAATGGCGGCAGCGCTACTTCTGGTCTGCCAATCCCTTATTTTTCCGGCAGGAACTTGGCAGGTATGAATCTGAATATGCTGGTATGCAGCCGTTTTCTCACTTGGCCTCGGAGGGTGGGGCCCTGACTGATTCCAGCTACAAAAGCTGAGGCTGCTGAACAGGCTCTTGGGCTGCGGAGTTGTTTAGGCTTTGTTGGCAAGGTGGAGAGGTGGGGCGGTTGTTGCTGGTATTGATATCATTATTTTTTTAATCTTTATTTTAGATCTTCTGATTTATGTGAAAATTGCTGTGTATTTATAATGTTTTAGTTATTGTTTATGACTACTTTTGTTATGTTGCAATTATGTATTTTTTTCATGTTGTAAGCTACCTTGAGCATGATTTGAACTATGGAAAGTTGGCATACAAATTGCTGGGTATTGATTTTGGGACTTTCTGCAAGCAAAGCAGGTGCTCTACCAGTGAGCTATGGCCCTTTCTCCGAAATAAGTGCTGCACCCTATACAACTCTATTGTCCAGCCAGTTGTTGCTGGGCAAATTATGTTTGCTTCATATGAATTCTACTGACATTGGTTCACATTGAAATGTATTTTACACTTGCCAGCCTGGATAACTGCAATAACCGATAAAACGGTGAACATACTTGAAGAAACAGGCCTTGAAGTTGTAGTGCCACCACCCACCATAACTGTTGGTTTCTGGTAAAATTGTATCTTGGGGTCTCTTTTCTCTCTAGGCCAGTTTTTCTTGATATTTGCCCAATCCCCTTCCAGCAATGGGGCTGGCCTGCTTTCTGTGGGGATGATTTCATTGTGTGTTATGGGACTTGAATGGATCTTGAGAACAAGGATGTAAAAAAAAAAAAAAAAAAAAAGAAACCCACCAGAAATGTTCTTTTGCTCTTTGGTGTTATAAAGGAATGTTATTTTATTTTATTTGAAAAAAAATATCAGAAGGCAAACCACTTCTCTGGGCAGAAATACATCATAGTCGATTTAGTACCCATGACTCTCAGCTTTTCAATTAGAACTTTGAATCACATTCCTTGATTAGGAACAAGCAATCAATCATAATTAATTAGTTAAAATGTTCAACCGTTAAAATCATTACCATTAATTAAAATAATTATCTCTATTTTGGCTGCACTTCATTACCATTTCAGGGAATGCCTTGTTTAACTACTTTTTTTTGCCTAGTGTAGAATTGCAGGGAATGAAAGGAGCTCTGTAGGCAGTATCGTTCCCCTGCCCCCTGAGATTTCTTTGTATTCAATGTCTACTTAGCTGTTTTATTTTTAATTCCATATTTTGCACACAAAAAAATTCAGCTTTTGGCCCTCCTAAAAGGGAAAAGGAAGTGTATTGTAATGCATTGCTATTTACAAAACCTGTATCATATTATACCCAATAAATTTATTTTAGGGTGCCTTCAGACTGTCAGTATTGGGGGGGGGGCGGGATTCAAGTGCACAACAGAATTTTAGCTTTGCACAATTAAGGTGGATTTAAGTGCAGTTTAGAAAGTGATGGGTTAGTGCTTTGAAAATTGTGGGTTGAATGAATGATTAAAGGAAAGACACGTAAGCAAATCAGGATTAATGCTTATCATCATATAACTGTCCCTGTAAACAAATCAAAATGAGCAAAGACTGGGCAGAGCAAAGACTGGGCATAAGGATGGATGCAGAATAAACAGGGCATCAGGAGGAGTCCTCAGAAATCTCTTGTTCAATGTCTATTTAGTTTCAAGAGGACAAGTGTTAGTATTACTTCTTTGCAAGATGCATTTATAAATTATCCTTTAAAGTACACCATCTACTGTTCTGCCAAGGCAGGTGTTTGGGGTTGCCATATTCCCCAAAGTGAAAATCCGGACAGAGTTGTTGAGCAGTACTACAGGTGTCTATGTTTAAGACAGTGGTCCTTCTATGCCTTCAAAGGAAATATTACTACATAGCTATGCAAAATGAAAAGAATCACATCAAGTAGCATATCTTACATTCTTTCTATTGCTGCTGGGGAATGGCATAGCACATGTGGACCCCTCATAGCTGGATGATGCACACTGCCATCCTGGGTGGTCTAACCTGAGTTCCCCAAAGACAGTGCATTTAACCCTCATGTTTGTACTGTTGCTTTAAGGCTGGAAAGGGCTGAGTGAACAGGTGAAACTCGGAAAATTAGAATATTGTCGAAAAGTGCATTTATTTCAGTCATGCAACTTATTATTTTTAATTTTTCTTTTAATTTTTACAAATGCATTCTTTTGGAAATTCCACAGTAATCAAACAAATAGTTCCAATAATACAAAAATAAACAGAAATAAACACTGCTATTACATTTCATTAATTACATTCCCTTTATAATTGACCCACCTAACGACAAATACAGTGGTACCTCTACTTACAAATTTAATGTGTTCTGAACACACATTCGTAAGTCAAAAAAAATTGTAAGTCGAATCCCATAGGAATGCATTGGGAGAAAAAATTCGTAAGTCGAAGCAACCCTATCTAAAAATTCGTAAGTAGAACAAATCCTATCTAAACAGCATCCAAGATGGCGGACGGAGCTCCATTCGTAAGTAGAAACATTCGTAAGTCAAGTCATTCGTAAGTAGAGGTACCACTGTAATTACAATTACAACAAATAAAGGCTTGACATATCTTGCTTTGCATGTCATGCATCTATCTCATATATTGGTTTCAGCTTTTAAGTTGCATTACTGAAATAAATGCACTTTTCGACGATATTCTAATTTTTCACCTGTATACTGTACTCATGCTCACCTGGCTTGCGTTATTTGACCCTAACATTGCTTATGCATTCCTAGAGAGAAATGAGGTCTACTGTAGAACCTTGAAGAGCATAGGGTTGAAGGCAGAAGAAAATGACTTGGAACTGCACAATTGCCACTTAAATGCTTACCATTTGGTGGCTGAAACTGCACAGAGAAGCATTCACCTCCAGCCTCCAACTATGCTTCATGACTCCAAAACAGCTAAGCAGATGGGGAGCTGGTGGTAACTCTGGGCATACCAACTACCTGTCAACTCTCAGATGCTGATGAGCAGGGCCATTCACACTTTAGTCTGAAAATACAATTCAGAAATGTAACTGGATCTGACATAATGTCACAAGAGGAGCCTTCAATCCAACACATTGGGAGCAGTTGTTACTAAGGTTGGGCAACTAGCAGTTTCTAGTATTTCTGTAATACCAGTTTCTTTAATGTTAATGTAGTAGGGTTTTTTTAAAAAATAATAATATTCCAAGAATGATTAGAGCCTAGTTTGGTAGAAAATACTACTGCACACACACAATCTCAATGCTTCGGTACAGGAAAAGAATGACTTGTAATGTCGCAAGCTCAGGTTACCTTCATGTATGTCAGCATTCCTTCACCTGGTGCCCTCTGGGAGTTTTGTGGACTACAACTTCAAGCAGTTCCAGCCAGGAGGCCGCCAGGATGGGCAAGGTGGATTTACTCATATTCTTATATGCATGGTTTGGCTAGACGAAAAAGCCTATTGTAGAAGAGGGCTTTCAAACTTCATTTCTAGAACAAATGAATTTTGACCAACCTTCAAGATGTTGATTTGATCAACATCAAAGTGTATCCGAATGAGACTGCCAGATCTTGTGCAGTTCACCCTTCTTTCCCAAGTGATCCTCACTCATTCTGACTCTGTCAAACACAGCAGGAGAGAGATGGTTCAGGACCTGACATGTACTTCATTGCAAACTCAGAAAAATTCCAGAGCTGCCAGGCCCGGAACCTGTTAAAACTCAGGGTCCTCTGTTCTGAGCCTATCTGTTAACAGTTCATTAAAATAAAATGATCCACTATGTGGCCACACAAAATTATTTCATAGTATTGTAACTGACAGGATGATCCAGGGCCACCTTATTAGAGGCTCAAAGCTCTGGTTTTACCCACAACGACTACTTTTTTTTTTTTGAAATGTCAAATTCTCAAACAACAACAACAACTGATTTTTTGTGCCTGCCCCTGCTTTGCTGTTATTGGGTATCCAGCATTGGTGTGATCTAATAATAATAATACGTTAGGACAAGATTATAGATTATTTGCTGCCTTCACTGCCACTAGGTAGGCTCGATAATGAGCCCTTACCAGTGTTCATTTGCATTCATTCAGATCTTTCCTCCACTTGCGTTCAAGCTGTCTCCAAGCTTGTTTCCTCGCCGTAAGCTTTGGAGTATACCAGGGAGCCAATTGGGTTTCACCAAGTGGGAGAGGGTGCTCAGGGGCGATTGTGTCAATAGCCCAAGTCATTTGGGTGTTCCAGAGGTCAGCTAGGGCTTTGACAGGAGCACCAATCATATCAGTTGAAACCCCCCCCCCGAGCTGTTTGGAATCCCACTGGATCCATCAACCCTTCCTAATAGGTCACCCACCTCTGTGGAGGGGAAAGGGTGCTGATATCCTAAATCTCAATAGGAAGTGACAAGGGACTGTTGTCAATGTCCCCCACTTTCAGATCACCCTCTTCCTGCCCAGTCGAGAAAACAAGTTCCAGAGTGTGGCCTGCCTTGTGCGTTGGGCCAGTGACATGTTGGGACAGCCCCATGGTTGTCATGGCAGCCATGAAGTCCTGAGCCACCCCAGAGCCAGCTTCCTTGGCATGGATGTTGAAGTCTCCCAGAACCAGCAGTCTGGGAGTCCTCCACACTGCCTCCAAGACCACCCTTGTCAGCTCCGGCAGGGAGACCGCTGAGCGGCAAGGTGGGCGGTAAACCAGCAGAATCCCTAATCTGTCCTGATTGCCCAATGCCAGGAACATGCACTCTAGATCCCAACCCCCAACTGGACAGGGAGCCTGGAGATAGAGAGAGAATCTCTATAGATCACAGCAACTCCCCCTCCCCGACCCTTGAGTCTGGCCTGATGCTGTACTGAGTACCCAGGTGGGCACAACTCAGTGAGACCAACTCCACCCTGTTCACCCACCCAGGTCTTAGTGTTGCAAGCCAGATTAGCCTCCTCGTCCATAATCAAATCGTGGATGAGGGTGATTTTATTCTGGGCCGACCTGGCACTTAACAGCAGCAGTCGCAGACCCGAGGGCTGGCTGATATGACCACCCCAATTCCCTAGGTTGGAGGAGGGCCTGGCACATGGCACAGTCACTAACTGCCTAGGCCGTGTGCCCCTTACCCGGCCAGCCCCTCCTCCCATGCCATACCTCCCCCTACCCAGAACCACTTTCATTGGGCCTCCCCCTGCTCTCCCCCAGGTACATCCCACAAAATGCCCTTACAACTCAGTTAAAAACCATTAAAACACTAGGAAAAAACAATTTAAAAGAATATAAAAAACAATTTAAAAGCAATTTAAAGGAGGAAACCCTCCCCATTGAGCAACAGCAGCAGTCCTTATAGAGCCCTCCAGGCCCTGCCCCACCCAAGCCAGATGGAAAGAGGCTTATGAGAGTTATACTGTAGTCAAATACCATAGGGAGGGCCAGATGTTTCCCCTTTTCTCTCTCTACCATTTTCTTCTGGACACTTCAGCCAACTCTGGAAAAGCTTGCTTAGCCCCCTTTGACTTCTAAAATTTCACCTGATATTGCCCACTTGTCTTCAGATTTTTTCCACTTCTGTTTTTCTGGCCATATCCTATTTGAATGAACTCAAGGAAATAAGAGATTCTCTGACTGCAACACATATTTTTTTAAAGTATACATGGGCATGTGTGTGGTCTGCAGGACTCAGGTAACACTTCATAGGAAGCCTTGATCTGTGCAGAAGGCCTGCACATTTTTTTAAAAATTAAAGTTGACTGCTGAGGCTGGACAATTTATAATGTTGCTGTGATGCTGCATTTGAACAAGATTCACCTTCCTATTACAATTACCATTGTCACCGCCCCATTCACAATGCTTTGTGAACTATTTCAACAGACTCTCAGGTGTTATATGGCTGCTAACAGGAGCCCTACAAATCTCATTCTTACAGACTTATACATGACATGCTTAATAGTGCCCCTCATAGGATTTGATGTATATACAATAATAAAAAAGAGCTACTTGAAGAATTAAAAGAACTTTTGTGCCAGTCTGTTAACTGAGCCTTACGTCACACACACAAAGGCAAACTGTGAAGGTGACAATGGAATGAGGGCTTCATTTGCTGAAGTCTGAATTAATGAATAACAAGATCAAGATCCCTTTGTGGCTGATTCTTTCCCAGCTGCACCCAATTACGAAAGAGTAATCAAAGAAGTCCACTCATTAGTTGGCAATTCTGTGCAACTTCAAAAAGTAATCCTTAACTCACTGCTGATAGGGAAATATTGCCTTAAAAACAAATTTATAGCCATCTGCAGGATCTTGGAGTAAGATGAGGGTGAAGACAGACTGACAGGCATTCTAAATCTGTTATGGACATGGTTTCTACACATATTCTCCGCCCTGAAAACAAATGCCTTAGAGTGCAGTGAATGTTTGTTCAAACTTCAAGCTGTTTCTCCACACTTGGCATGTTACGTCTGTCTTCAGCATAAGAGGTTTTTATAATAAAAACATAACTTTATGGAGGTAGAAAAGTTAAAGCCACAAATAGATGTTGACATATAAAATCACCTCTAGTCACCCCCGTCATATAGTGACAATGGCTTGTCTGTTTTACAGACAAACTATCCCTTAATTTAGGGATTTAGGAAATATTCTAACACAAACTGACAAAGACCAGTGAGGTCCAAAAGAAGGCTGCCTTTCCTCTCTGCCATGCCATCAGAATGATTGCCCCTTTGGGGAGAAAAAATGCTGGAGTCTAAAGTCATTGCCCACTGTTGAACTCATGAGTGAATCTGTGATTCCAGTATAGCATTAAAAAAATCAGCAGTAATAGTTCATAGGCACATATGTATGTGGGATGTGGGTGGCGCTGTGATCTAAACCACTGGGCCTATTAGGCTTGCTGATCAGAAAGTTGGCGGTCTGAATCCTTGAGACAGGGTGAGCTCTCATTGCTCTGTCCCAGCTTCTGCCAACCTAGCAGTTTGAAAGCATGCCAGTGCAAGTAGATGAATAGGTACCGCTGCGGCTGGAAGGTAAACGGCGTTTCTGTGCACTCTGGTTTCCATCATGGTGTTCCATTGTGCCACTAGTGGCTTAGTCATGCTGGCCATATGACCTGGAAAGCTGTCTGTGGACATACGCCGGCTCCCTTGGCCTGAAAGTGAGATGAGTGCCGCACCCCATAGTCACCTTTGACCGGACTTAACTGTTCAGGGGTTCTTTACCTTTACCTTTTGCCATTATGTATGCAATGAACACAAGAACAGCAAACCCTTTAATGACTTTTCTGGATCACATTGATGCTCCTCCAAAACTTGTGCCAGTAGAACATAATCCCAGCCCCTAGGCATGAAGGAGGCTAAGCTGGCTTGCTGTGACAACAATGCTCATTTGTCCTCCTCCTCCACCACCATGTTGCTGCAGTATTGGAGAGAGTTTCTACCGTAGTACTCAAAGAACTAAATCAAAAAATAAAGTCATAAATGAAACCAGCTCATTGGCAACTTCAGAAATTGATCACATGTGCCATGTGCTTTTTTCATACATTTATACTGACTTAAAGATCTTTTAAATGTCTCAGTAAAGACACAAAAGATTGTTTCACCACCCCCTCTTGCTCTTTTTACCTCACCTTCCCTTCCCTCACAAGGCAGTTTGGTGTTGTATGACCCCAGGTGACGAGGGTTTCTCTGACGTGATTCCTCAGCAGATATATGGTATTTGCCTGGCTTTTAAGCTTACAGTATATTGTAATTCCTGGTTGTGGTACACTTGATGGCATTCTGTACTTATGTCCCCTCTATGAAGCTATGTTGGCAGTGTTGGAGCATCTGATTTGCATGTAGAAGATCCCAGGTTCAATCCCTGGTACCTCCAGGTAGGGCTGGGAGAGCCTCAGTCTGAAATCCTGGACAGCTGCTGCTAGTCAGTGTAGACAATACTGAAAAGTGGTCTGACTTCAGTATAAGGCAGCTTCCTATGCTCCTGTGTTCCACTACCAACCACTCTGCTGAAATGGGTGTGACTGTTGCACATGGTGTTCTACCACAAGGCAGCTGGTTTTACATGACAAGCATGGGGGGGAGGTGTTACCTGGTGGCAGGTAGCTTAGTGGCTTTGCCTGCTGCTTCTACTGCAGTGCCTAATTAGTCAGTGATGCATGGATTCCACCCCCTGCTTTGTCAAGTGGGAAGGATCAGATGCACACTTGGAAATGTAGAAAACAGAAGTCATGTACCTCTGCATAATATAACTTTGTCAATGTCATAGAACTTAAAGTAATGTACTTGCATTATGAAATGTTCTGGACAATGATTCGATTCCTATCTTCATAGAATCTTCAAATAAATGTCGGGGTGGGGGTGGGGGTGGGGAATATACACACAACCAGCTTTCTTTAATGTAGAATCATACTATTAACATCTCCGAGGCAACTTTGCAAATAGTAATAATAATAAATAAATACTACTAATAATAACATATGCCGTGTGAGGGACAAGGGATTGTAATGTTCAAACATGAAAGAAAATAAGTGGGTGGCTGCATATTGGAGTGAGTAGAACATTTTGTGCAGCAATGTGTTCCTCCTTGCAGAATTCACAATTCATGAACAAATACTATAATTAACATATTGCCATTATCAATCAGTGTAACTGAATGCAGGATTAGAATAACTGGCAGAGTTGCTGCATGCTTGTATAGAGTCCAGTCCCAGCAAGTACAATATGGCAATCTTGCCAAATGACCGCTACACAGGGCAGAACTTGGAATTCTGGGTGTGAGCCTTCTTTCTTCTCTTAAGCCCCTTGGCTTCTATTGATTCCATTGGCCTCCATTCAAGTTAAGTTGGCATGTGTTGTTGCCTAGCAACAGCATGCAGTCTACTTTTGTACTGTCCCATGGAAATGCTGCCTGTCTGGAACGTGACATTCAACAGTATGGCTCTATTAGAGAGACTCTTTCAAGAGTCCTTCCCCCTTCCACCGCTCGGGTAACTGAACAATCTCCAGGTAGAAACTGTTCTGTTCTCATGTCCTGAAATGATCCAGTTATGCAAAACAGGTAAGGCAACATCTCTTTTCAGACTCCTGTTCTATTGACACATGAGCTTCCAACATGATCCTTGCACCAATTGGATGGGAAGCTGGATCTAGGAAACATGGACTCATGTCTTTCCTTTAGACTACTTCAAAAATTATACAGTCATACCTCAGGTTACGTACGCTTCGGGTTGAATGCTTTTGGGTTGCGTACTCTGCAAACCCGGAAGTATTTTTCGCCGCTTTTCACCGCGCGTGCCTGTGTCTGCGCATGCACAGAAGTGTGATATCACGCTTTTGTGCATGCGCAAAATGGACGATTGGGTTGCTTACTTTTCGGGGTGCGATTGGCACCCCGGAATGAATTGAGTACGTAACCCAAGGTACCACTGTATATTCATTTCTGTCCTCTCCCCTACATGCCCTATGCCCCCCCTCGATCTGCTCCAGAGGGTTGTCAGATCCACTAGAACAGTTTTAGTGGGGCATAGTGGGAGGGGGAGAACATTCCTTTGTTCAAGGAGAAATCTGTGTGCCAATGGAATGGGGGACTTAGTGCTGCATTGAATGCCACCAGTAGTGTCAACCATTTTTGTGTCGGTGTCAGTGTACAAGGTTGGATCATATGAAGAAGGTGCTTCATTATGAGTCAAACCCCTAAGTCCTTCTAGCTAAATATTGTCTGTTCTGACTGGCAGTGGCTATTGAAGCTGACCCTTCTACCCAAGATCTCACAATGGAGATCCCGGGACCTTCTGCAGGGAAGATTATGCTCAAATACGGAGCTTTGGTCCCTCCTCAAAAGGGAAGACAACCGAATCTCCTGCAAAACGAGTGACAGGCAATTATTCTACTCTGAGTATGAAATGAATTCCCACTACAACTGATGAATATTGGCTCCAGAAAGGGTGTAGGCTATACAAAAACTTTCTGTTTTGTGCCACAATCTTGTCTCTTTCTTGTAAATTCATATGTCCCTTTTCTTCCTCACCCCAGCAACGACTAATCTACACTGAAACGACTCACTCATGCCCTTTTGCCTGATAGCCAATTCAATAAAAATCAATGGAGACTTGCAATCATAATTGCAATGTCTTAACAGTACACATTGCACTTCTTCACTGCTTGAATAGTTTTCTTATTACTGCCAATAAAGAAGAACCCATTTTATTCAAACCTTGTTTATCTAGATCTTTTGATTACTTGAATTTATGGTGTGTTCTCTACATAGCCTCATTCTCTTTTAACACTTCAAAACCTGCTCTCATATTTATCTAAACATCTGATTATCCAGAGATTTTCAAGGTCACCTGGGCCATAGGAATAAATGAGATTGGGCTATATTAATATATGTTGGTCAGTGCTGTACAGAGGTTAAATTAGGGGTGAAGTATCCCGTTTGGCTGCTTGAGGCAAAACAGGAAGTGCCGCTTTGTCCTGCCACCGCTGCCACCACCACCTACCTGCCTCTGCTGCTGTCTGCTCTGCCATTGCTGAGCACCCTGCCACATCTGCCACAGATGGGGAAGCATCACCATGATAAGCACTTATTTTGGGCATGATTGAGATGGTTTTGGGTGAGATCCTTCCTGAAATTATGTAATAAATGGTAGGATTTAATGGGGAAAGTGGTGGTGGAAGAAGAAGAAGAAGAAGAAGAAGAAGAAGAAGAAGAAGAAGAAGAAGAAGAAGTGTGTGAAAATGAACGGAAAAGCACAGACTTGCGCCTAGAATGTGTGGAGGTAAATTTGTGTGGATGACCCCTAAAGGGCCTAAAATCTACCTGATGAAACCACCTCTTTGATTTTCAGTTGTTCACACATATATGTGAAAAAGTGTCAAGGCTTCCTGAAGCCAGGATACTCTAAACTGTGTGTTACAACTGTGTGGTTTGCCATTATATGGATGCACCATCTCAATATATGCTAAGCAATGAAGTATGTTGAGGAAATCCGTGTGTTTATACTAGCAATGAGGAAAACATTGTGAATTCATAAACCCCTAAGTGACTCACAAAGGTTTTCTTTACGGTTAGGCTGAAACTAACAGCTGTTCTATCACATTCCATTTGCTCAAGTCAACAGACCTGTGTTAATAGTTTGTTGATTGTTGTACACTTGGCAAATATTTTGGTGCTATTACTATGTTTGTGTTTTATTACTCAGAGTGACGAGAGTTTTCATCTGAGAGTCATGAGATGCTAAACTGGATATCCAGAGTTGAGGGATTTATTAGGTCTTGTCAGTATTAGCAGAATATTTCCTTTTGAAGTACAACAGCAAGTAGTATTTCTGGTGTCAGATGCATCTTCTCAGCTTCTTTGTCCTTGCGCTGCCTCCATCTGTGAGATTTTCCTGAAAGTGACTTGTTACTATGTCAGGGAATTATCCTGGTTATAAGGCTAGATGTTCCTCAGGGCATGGTATAAAGCCAAAATAAGATAGGTGGTCAGCTTCTCCATTGAGGTGATGCTCAAAGGGTACATCTCCAAACTCCTCTTCCTCAAGGCCATTTCCCACTCTATATATCAATGCAGGAAGGGGGAAAAGGAAACACTACCAGGGCAGGAGGAAAAGAAGGCTCGGAAATTGGATCAGTTGCCAAAGCTTATCCAAAGTTGCAGGTGGGTTCAATCTCACACTGAACTCATAGACACTGAACATCCCCATTATGCTCCTTCCACCCTGTCATAAGAAGATAGGAAGAGCCTGTTGGATCAGGCCAATAGCCCATCTAGTTCAGGATCCTGTTCTTGTAGTAGTGAACTAGTGTGCTGTAGTGCTGGGATCCCTAAGCAGGACCCCAGCATAACAGCACTCTCGCCTCCTGTGTTTTCAGCAAATGATATTCACAAGCATTACGGCCTCTAACCATGGAAGCAGAGCATAGTCATCATGGCTAGCAGCCGTTGATCACCTTCTTGCCTATGAATTTATCCAATCCTCTCTTGAAGCCATCTAAGTTGGTGGCTATCACTCCCTCCTTTGGGAGTGAGTTCCATAGAGTAATTTAACTATGTGCTGCATGAAGAAGTACTTCAAAAAGCTGTTTGGCGGGCTGAGAGGAGAATGAGATGCAGGCTTGGGGAAGGCAGCAAAATTCAGCATCAGTAGTGGTGGTGATTTGGTAGTGGGAGCAGCTTGGGCCCTCATAAGGGCCACACTCAAAGCTCCAAAGGTTGCCCACCTTTGACCTAATGCTTGCCTGCCTCACCTCCTGAATGTGAACAACATGGCTGAAATTTACTTTAAGCACATGAGGTGATTTCAATGGCAAACTAGGGCTGCTTTTAACAGTAGACATTGTTGAATATCTGTATCAGCTTGCTTTCTTTGGCTTCATAGCCATGGAAATAGTTGAATTATGTGGGGAATGGAAGAGATGCTATGGGCCATAATGAGGATCCAGTAGAGGCTGAGAAGGAAGATCCCAATACCTGTCTTAGTGCCCCGTTTTGCATGGTACTTTGTATGATATTTCAGTTGTGCTTCATGTTGTGTCATAATTGCTTTTTCCATCAGTTCTGATACATCTATCAGTACTGATGAAAAAAGCAATTATGACACAACATGAAGCACAACTGAAATATCATACAACAATGAAGGACAACTGTATTTTGTGGGCTGCCTAAAGTAATATGACTGGAGAAAAATATGCTGGATTAGATGAGTCCCCAACAGGGCTACTCTTACTTTTTTAATAATAATAATAATAATAATAATAATAATAATAATAATAATACAACCTCTCTGGGCAGCTTCCAAATAAATATTAAAATACAGTAGTCCATCAAACATTAAAAGCTTCCCTAAGCAGGGCTGCCTTCATGTGTCTTCTAAAAGTCTGGTAGTTGTTTTTCTCTTTGACATCTGGTGGGAGGGCATTCCACAGGGCGGGTGCCACTACCGAGAAGGCCCTCTGCCTGGTTCCCTGTAACTTGGCTTCTCTCAGTGAGGTAACTGCCAGAAGGCCCTTGGCACTGGACCTCAGTGTCCGGGTAGAACGATGGGGGTGGAGATGCTCCTTCAGGTATACTGGACTGAGGCCATTTCCAGTTACACTTCTGACATGATTCAAACCCCAGGAAACACAGAGGAGTCCAGGCAATGCCAATTTGTTTTTATGTGTTCTATATTGTAGACACGGGTTCGTGTCTCCGCTCCTCCACATGCAGCTGCTGGGTGACCTTGGGCTAGTCACACTTCTCTGAAGTCTCTCAGCCCCACCCACCTCACAGGGTGTCTGTTGTGGGGGAGGAGGGGAAAGGAGATTGTTAGCCGCTTTGAGACTCCTTCGGGTAGTGATAAAGCGGGATATCCAATCCAAACTCTTCTTCTTCTTCTTCTTCTTATGACACATAATATAGCTTGCAACATGACAGCATTTGTTCACTCTAGTCTGAAATTTAAGGCCAGGAACGGATAACCTGTAGGACTTCTGATGCTGTTAGATTCCAACTCCATAATGTTCACTCAGTATGGTCAATGGTCCAATTCCCATCCTGGGCTTTGCTGACCATGTAGGCCTGACCCTAGCATTAGACTGGATCTCATTCCAGTGCCTGGTGCTTTAATATAAATATTGGATATAAATGCTGAAGCAGCACAGGGCAAATGAATGGGTGAAAGTGAAATAAAATCAAAATTGATTTAGAAAGGAAGCCACATTAACCTGGTTGGAACACTGGAATTATGCTGGAATTGGCATCATATCTAGTGTGAACGATGGCAAGAGTGCTATCCTGGGCTGTTTTGGGAGGAAGGATGGGTTAGAATAGTAAACAACCCCCGCCCCCCCAAAACCCCACAGGAGATTTCTAGACCAAAAGTGACATAACACCAACACATTCAGGCGGAGTGCAAGAAGGTCACATGGAGCAGGGATAGCAAACATATTGACGTCATATATTATTGGATTATACTCCTATCATCCTTGACCATTAACTATGCTGGCTGGGGCTATTGGAAGTCCAACAACATTCAGAAGGCTCAACATTGGCTATCCCTGATATAGACACTACTGAACTAGATGAACCAATGGTCTGACTTGGTGGAAGACTGCTCCCTACGCATCTCACTGTGTAGTGAATTTCCCCGTCCTTTTTGGTTGCAGCTTGTAGGGCTAGGAATCTTTGTAATGTTTTGTTTTTGGAAAGAATTAGTTAACTTTATGAAACTGACTAATTTAAGATATATTTTATTTTCTAGAAGCATCATTAGGATGCCTTCCATAAACAAAAATTAAGCAGGTTTCTTAAATGATGCCGCAGGATGGCAGGATGTGAAATGATGGTTCTCTGTCTCTTGCACATTGATTCATATAGAACTAGGCATGTCAGTTGCAGTTTTGTTCTGCTGTCATTCAAAAGTACAAACTTTGTTTGCTATGGCTTCCTCATGTCTTCCCATCATCATCAGATTTATGCTTCTTCTTCGCATTTCCATGCTTGCAAGGATAAGAGATGTAATGATTTACTGTAATTAAATCTCTCTCTCTACTTGCTTTATCATGACACATCTTAACTATACATTTTCCCCTTTCCACTGTCTGCAAGATGATGGAAATGACAGAGAGGAAAGATATTGCTAGAGAGTTGCACAAATGCCTGAAGGCATATTAATCTCAAATTAATCTGGAAAACATTAAAATTAATCTCAACATCTAATGAAGCTCTCAGTCCTTGGGATAGAACACTGTAGGGAAGGTATTAGGGTTGGTTTTTTTGTTTAAACTGAAACAACTGCTGTTGGTTAAATCAAAGGCAAGCTTGTGAGTTTCATAAAATATGAAAGCACAAAGAGAATCAGGAAGTAATTTTAAACTATGTTTATTTTATTATTGTTGTTTGTTATATCTGTTAGGCACTCTTCTTACAAAGTAACTCAAAAGTGACTTACGTGAAAAGTTTAGATGCAGAATGAGGTTGATTAACATTGGGCATTGATTAACTAAGTCAAATTCTCTGTTGTGTGAATGGAAGTGAACCATTGGATACAACCCAGTATTTCTAACCCAGTGGCCTCCAGTCTCCCTCTCCTTAGCATTCTTCCATCTCTGCATTTGGAATCATTTCCCCACTTATTAACATGGACACATTCTCGATCTCATGTTCACTAAATTGTCAAAAGTTGCCTTTGTCAGTAGAGGGTACTAGCTGGATACTCCCGATTGAAATGATCTGTTCTTATTGCCAGAAGAATCTCATATAAGGAAGACTTTTCATGCAGACAAATATCTTCATCAAATGCATTTTAGCAAATTTTATGTTCATGATATCTCTAGATACTGAATCTGTGAACTTGGGTCTGAATGATAGCAATTTAGCTGAATCCATTCTTGCATTGAACCTTCTGTAACAGGTTGTTTGGTGTTTTTTTTATTAAAAAAAATCTTACCCAAAGTTAGTGAAATAAATGGACATTATACATGATACCCTATCACAGTTATTTTCTCCCGTTTTCATATCACCACAGTCAGATTTGCAAATGTACTTTTTTTTGCTACCTTATCCAGTTTACGAACTTGACTGCAGAATAGTGGCCATTGGAATGGCTGATCAGAAAATAACAGAATATATTTGGTAAATTCGTAATTGCAATTATTTTCAAAAATGGCACATCAACTTCATTTGCAGAATTAAAGCTTATGGAATTAATAGCTCATCTGGCAGAGCACAGGACTATAGGAGTGCTGGCCATTTAATTCCTTAGACTGCCAGTTCAAATTTGATTTTAAGGAAATATTTTTTTTGAGGAAAGGCTGTAGCTCAGTGATAGAACACAAGCTTTGCATACAAAAGGTGCCCCATGGAATCCTTGGCATCACCAGGTAGGGCTGGGAAACACACCTATTCGAAAGCTTGGAGAGCCATTGCCATTCAATGTAGCCAGTACTGAGTTAGATTGATCCAATGTATGACTCCATTTATGACAGCTTCCCATTTTCTGAATGGAATCAGACAGTTTGTGAATCACAAGTCCCAAATAGTTATGATGGCTGCAGTTGAATATAGAGTAAACTGTGTGTAAAGGAGTGCATTTTAATTCAGTATGCCTAATTCTGCGCAGTATTGTGGTCATTGTGTTTTCAAGATGGTGCAGAGTTCAGTGAAAATGCCACATGAAACCCATTGCGTAGGAGTGCACAAAGTATTACCAAAACATTTACATAATTAAGGCAAGTTCACCTCCTCCCTCCCCACAGAAATAAAGGCATCATGTATAAACAAGGTTCTGATAATTAATAAACAGCACATCACATTCTCTGGAACCATGCATCACTAGGGAATGATAATTATAATGATTCAGGTGACATAAGGTACTGAGTATGATAAACATTCTGGTGTACAAATTCATCAGTGAGGAAAAAACACATTTTATTGCTACATTTCTAATTGAGGCTAGCCACTAAATCAAAGTGCATCCAGGTAGCAATTGTAGCAACTCATTATTATATTTTGTGCCTCTAAGTGCAACTTGTTGAGATATTTTGGGATATTTATGTGCTCTTGCAAGTCAATCAAGCCTTTTGATTCCCACTGGAACTGGAAAAGTACACTTAGTGCTGTATCGACTGACTTCAGAACATTGATAAACATTGCTAATATGCCAGGAGGACCAGAGGAAAAAGAAAACAAGGCTCTGGAATCTTTCAGGAAATGAGATCTCAACAGAAACTTTGTTTGCTCTTGCATAACAAGTTGAATCTGAATCACAGTCACATAATCATAGAATTGTAGAGTTGGAAGGAGCTCTGAGAGTAATCTAGTCCAACCCCCTGAATGTAGGAACAGCCAAGTCTTATGGCCTGTACCTAGAGCAAACAATTGGGCTAAATTTTGATAAACAGATGCCTTTTGTTTAAATGGCCCTTTGCTTGCTATATCTAAGCTACCAACCCCAGCTCAGTACTGGTGTAGAGAATGTAAGCATTTCTAAGTAAAACAAATATCTCAGCCTGTCTCTACATTCCCTCAAAAAACAGCTATTCTGCACATGTCCTTGTATTCCAACAGCAGATTGTGTTGTGTATGCGGTCGAAGGGCTGACGGCAGAGCCAAGAGAACAAGCTTGGGTGCACATGCTTTCTGCTGTGGCTAACAGATAACCTGAGCCACAACAAAAGTGTCTTTCTTTGAACTGCTCTGCGAGGTATGTTGGAGCAAATTGCTTTCTGTTGTTATGCCGAAAAGTTCGCTCTCCCCTCCTCCCCGTTCCAACGACATCTTCCCCCCCTCCCCTTTCTTCATGACAGACTAAAGAACTCATTGGGGCTATAATGAAAGGCAGACCGCGCTCCCTGTCATGTCAAGAACGGTGCAGTCGGCAAAGTCGACATGATTTCATGGCTAATGATTCACTCGCTAATATCAATGTGGGCTGCAGTGAGGATAACCAAGTTGAGCTGTCTTAGATCAAATGATTCAATTAGGCCAGCTGTCCCTATTTGTCATGGCTCAACTCGCTTTCAAACTACCTTTCCAAAGTGCATACGTGCCTTAGCATAGAACTTAACAGCTCAACTGTTTTTAAAAAGTGGCTATTTAGGCACGGGTAGAAGAAAGTTGCCCTTTGTGTTAGGCAGAGTTCACCCCACCTGCTAGTAAACACCAGCCACTAAACTAACCTTGCTTTAGACCGAGGCAGGAGTAACCCCAAACAATGCATCCTGCCAGTTTGGGAAATCCAAATGGTGTATTGAGCAATCTCCAGGGAGGGCAACTGCCAGCCTGGCTTTCTGAGCCTCCTGCTTGAAAGTAGGAAGCAACAGAGTCTTGTGGGCACCAGCAGGAGTCTGGCTGATGCAAGTCACAAGCTGGTGAGATCACTCACTGGCAGGAGGTGGGTTTTCCTTTGCTGGAGGTAAATGGAAGGCAGCTTTGGAGAGTCTCTATCTGAGGGAGGACTCTTAACTTAAGCCCTCTCCCCAGCTAAGGCTGCTGAGAGTGGGGTGTGTGTGTGTGTGTCACAGGACTATTGCTCTACCAGACTCAGAGCCAGCAGGGGTTCCACAGTTTACTTTTTTTAAAAAAGTAACCTTTGTAGAACAAAAGTTATTGAACAAAATGTGCAGGCATCATTCAAAACAACTGCTTTTAGTAATTTCAATCATTCAAAACAACTGCTTTTAGTAATTACAATAAATATATCTTAACTTTTAGCCAGTAAGTGAAGTCAAAGCTGTGATTGACAAGTGTTACACAGAAAATTTGAGTAATACAAGTCCAAGGAAAGGTCCCTAAAACTGCTTTAGAATGACCTAGGAATTCCCTTCTCTATTTTTAGAAGGAATTTCCTGGTCATCCTGAAGCAGTTTCATGGCTTATTCCAGTGAGATCTCATGGAACTCTCACAAGATCTCACTGGAAAAAGGCCACCCCTGCTTCATGGCCTCCTCTATGAATTTGTCTAATCCCATGTTAAAACTGTCTAACCTGGGGCTTTCCTTCACCTAGCGATGAGAGACAGATGCTCCCAAAATTGGCTTCATTGACTGATTACACCACACCCCTGTCTTTGTGTTCCTAGTGGCACATAAACTAGGCAACCATAGATAAACCTTGATATCCCGAAACCATATTCACCTATAAGACAGGAACAATAATGCCGGCCTAGCTAACATTACTGAGCTTGTATATGTGAAATGCGCTTAGAAATTACAGCAAATGCTAATTAACTGTTAAGTATTATCATGCCATATTTCACAATATGTGAGCATAGCTTGCTAGTAAAGATGCAGTGGCCCGGGAAATAGATGGCTGGCCTTGGAAGTTGGTGCTTGTTCCTTATAAAGGTGCTATGCAGATTATGAATAATATCATACATATAGTTTCTGTTTGGCACAGGAATTCTGTGATTGCAATGCCAAGCAAAGCTTACCATTGTTCTTTGACAGGGTGGCAGGTAGAGGAATTATTTTCTCATTCCACTACAGAGCAGTCAGGATTGGTTAACGTTATTTTCAATTAATAAATGTTGATCTGTAGAATGTTTAGAATTGGTTGGTGGTAGACTAACAGAAAATGCTGGTATAGGGTGAGTGGGGGGAGTAGAAGGAACATCAGGATCTACTAGAAAATCACTGGGTGATCTGCAGTGGATCAGAAAGGGTTTTCGACTCCCAGTTGTTTGAACAACAGTAACAATTAAAATGATTTATCCCTCATTTTATTATCCTGTTAGAATCCCTGTTCTGTAATTCAGATATCGATTTGTACATGCTTATACAAGTGTATAGCTCAGGAGGTGGAGCTCATTGTACCTGGCCTACACCTGGTATATGGGGCAAGTATTAATCCGGGACCTATGTGTTCTAGTACATTTAACTGCTATTAGAATCTTCTTGGGCTGAGACTAGAATCCCCCAATCAGTGGCAGAACTTCATGCTCTGGCACGGGGGATGGGGGGGATGGGGACGGAGAGCAGGCAGGGGCGGGCCTTCCGCGATGCCACCCCACTGGGATCGTGCTGCTGGGGGAGGAGCGCTCCCCCCGCACTCCTCTTCCTCCGCCAGTGCCCCCACTGACTGTATTTTTCAAGAATTGTAGCTATGCTAAAAGGCAGAGCTAGCTTCAAATGACTATTGCTGTCCAGACCAATGATAAGACTAAACTATAGGTTACCCTAGCATATGGTGCCTCAGAAAAAAGGCAACTTTGAAGCTAGTTAAGAAAAGAAAAGAGGCAGCAAAATGCAATGCATTAGATCATGAGAAACATCTGCTGTGTGCCCTGATGTAATGTCCCGCATTTCTTTACTCGCTACCAGTGATAGCCAATGATATGGAGAAAATCTTAAGAAACACAGAATTTCATGAAATACAGACCCAGGTAAGTTATACTAAACATTGCAGCAGATGAAGAGAAAGCTAGACAGGCAATTCCTGTTTTCTGTAGCAGTTTCATGTTTAGGGGTAATACCCAGTTTGCTCCTTGGTTCTATCAAAACCCAAGAGTTAGGCACAGTAATCAATAGTGGAACAGAGCTGTTGTCCCTTCCAAGCAGAGGAGGGCTAATCAAACCATCAAGACTGAGCAGAATTATAAACAGACAAAAGACGATGCAGAATTATCTTTTGCATATAAAATGAATTCCGTTTGTGCAATGTAAGAATACATGCACAATGACATCAGACCAGAAAGGAACCTTTTTTTTGTAATATCAGATGCTCATTTGTTGATTTGAAGAAAAATAAAATAAAACAAGCATTAGGTCTGCCAAACATATATTGACTTACAATGCTAATGCTTTTTGGATTTTTCCTTGATCCAGTTTCATATGAAGAAGCAACTGAACCTGATTCTCTATGAGATGGAGGCTCTGTGGGTGATTGGTACAGTAACCTGCTGTTGATGAGGTTGCATTCCCCTTGTAGGAGCAGGTAGGTAGTCTGGGGAAACTCTTAAAGTACTCAAATAGCTGCAGTGCTTTTGGCCAGCTAAGTGCTATGACCAGGGGTTGGCAACCTAAGGCCCATGGGCCATAAGCGGCGCATGGGGGTCATTTAACCAGCCCACGAGCTGCCCCCGAACCAAGCTGCCCGCTTGGCGAGTCCCAGCACGCTGTGCTAAACCGGCGCCAGAAATAACATGTGCACATGTGCAGACGCTGGAAATCGCGTCTGCACAGACGCAGATGCCGGAAATCACAGGTGTGCGCACTCACACACATGCACAATCCAGCCCACAGAGGGATCTCTGCTGGAGTGAACTGGCCCAGGCGAGGTAGACCTTGCTGACCCCTGGCTATGACCATTCCACAGTAGGGATATCCTTGCTTCAATAATACGTGCCCTGGGAGCTTCCTTGATTTGATTACTGCAATGTACTCTGCAGGATGCTGCCCTTGAGGACAACATGAAGCTGTAGCCAGTGCAGATTGAGGCACATTGACACGTAAAATTATCTGTTGGTTGCTTTTATCTCACTTTCTTAATTTTGCTTCATCTTCTGATGGTTAGTATTTAAGGGGCAAATACCGTACATAAAGCTGATTTAGTTTGGTCCAAAAAACTGCATTGCTCAGTGAGAGAACTTTCCCCTCTTTGGACCACAGACCTCTATGTTGCCTTAGAAACTCCCTTCAGTTTCAAAGAAGTTTGCCATTTGGTATAAGGAGCTGCAGTTTAAGAACAGACCCCTTTGAACACATGGAACAAGTTACACTGTTCTTTGGGTCCAAGCCAAAGTCTGGATTCTGATGCTTTTTTACTCTAGCGCTATAATGTTGTTCTTGCTGTCTTAACCAAATGTAGCCCTCTGCAAACATTTCCTTTCCTCCATCCCCTAGGAAGCATCATCCCCCTCGCTGCATATCGAAACTTGAAAGCCTTGTGGATAGCTTAGCATCTGTACAACAAAGGCTTGCAAAGTGCTAATGGTGTGTGTTATGCTGTATAAATCTTTGCCTGCAAATGCTGTACAAAGCAGAAGTGAAAAGTGTAAAAACAGCAAAAATATGAAAACTGTAAAGATATTTAATGTGCAAAAGGAACCAACGAATGTGTGCCAGCTCAGCCAGCTGCCTGAGGGAAAAATCTCTTGATGGGGTGGCGATTCAGCTGTCAAGGTGCCTGAGTGGACTTGTGGTCATCATAATGATTGGCTATGGACTGAATTCTTTCCCCACTACAAGAAGGCAATAAACAGAAAAGGTCAAATTTATTCAAATGAATCGACACACATTTTGGTAGAAATGCAGGCGGGCTCGTTAACCCAATTCACATCTTTTGTGTCAGGTTTCTAACATACCATACATCTGGAAAAATGCAATGATTTGTACAAGACATAATGTGCTGTTTCTCCAAAGAGTTTGTTTGCAGTCTGTGATAAAAATGATGCACTTTTTAATAGAGATGGGACTCTTAGACTTTGTAAGAATCCTGGTCTATGGAGAAAAACAATAACAGGATAAGCTGAGTTAACAGGATAAGCACAATGCATTTTCAAACTGGAAATTGATCATCTCTTGCTTCTCTGCCTAGATTATTGGTGAGATCGTAAAGGATGCTCTACTATTCCACTGAAAAAGGAATTGTGTTGAAGGTGCTGTCAGTCTGCAGCATCAATTCTTTTCTTTTAGCAAGTGCAGGTGGTGTTCTCTTTTTGAAACCAACTGTGTTGCCAACCCCTTTTATAAACTGTCAGCAGGCAAATGAAATGAATTAAAAGGCATCCCTCTCTCCCCCCCTCCTCCGTTTGTGCTCATAAGGGGGGGGGGAGACAAATGTGTTTGGTGGGTGGTCATCAGCAAGTTTCAAATAACATTGTTTAGGAACTAAACAACACTTGCAAACAGAATCCTGGGCTGGTACATTTGTGTCTCAATATGCTTGCTTTTTTAAAAAAAAAGAGAGAGAAGAAGACAGCTTTGTCTTTTAAAGAGGGGTGGGTGGGTAAGCAACCACTCCACATCAAAATCTGAGGATTTTTGAGGCCCCTGCTGTTGGGGGCCTTAGACCATTCATTTAATCACCAAATTAACTCTTGAGATGTCAGAATTCAGGATTAAGATAATGCTGTAGTTTCACAGCAATGAGTGTTGTAGCACTAAGGAGTTACAGGCAAATTATATAAATTCTTGTGTAGGACATCACCAAATGCAATGAACATGTGAAACAGAAAAAAAGAGAGTAAAGATTATATCTGTCAGCTGTGCTACCATATGTTGATCTGGCGGAAGTGCAATGCAATGGTGACAATTTCTGCTTTATTGAATTAAGATCTGCTTTGATTCCCATTATCTTAGAACAGACACCCTTTTTGCTATCCCCATCAATGTTCACCTTTAAGCAAGTGCCCACATGGCCAAATATTAGTTTACCCTGGACGGTAATGCAAGATCTCATCTCATTATTGGTAGGCGGCATTTTTAAACTTCCTTCCCATTAGAATCAATTGGACTTTCCTCTGGGAAAACCATTTTAGGATTGTGACATTTTGTTTTGATAAAGTAGCACTAGTCATGATCTGAATAGCTACTGTTAATTTCAGAAGGCTAGTTCAAAGGAAAAGGTTATGGCAGAGAGAGAAATGGCTTTATCATTCCTACATACTAAGTAGGGGAAAAGATATTGGTTTCTGTGTTTGAAGAACATCTAGACAAGGTTAAGTATTAACATGCCTTCTTGTTCTTCTTTCCTGGGCAAGGCTTTGTGCTATTACCCTTTCTGTGGAATTTGCCTCCTGAGAAAACATGGCTAGCAGCAATCTCAAAAATAATTTCACAAAAAACTCCACAGCTGGTATTTAATTTGCAGCTAAGCCAATTTAACAGGGTATACTAAGGGAGAATACTTTTGAGAGGTCATGGTGCTTGCTATTACCATTTGCTAATATTGAAGGATGTCACAGCAGGACTGAAGGAATGCAGATAGAACTTTGGAGAGACCTCTTTTGGAGGCAGTAGAGGTGTATGGAGGCTTGATCTTGCTGTGCAGATATTTGGAGTAGTTTGTTCATTTTATTTATTTCATAAAATTTCTATTCTGCTTGGCTGTAAGCACCAAAAAAAACCCCCTCAAAGTTAATAATGCCTCCTCTCACTTCCTGGCATTTTTACTCTTCATTTGGTCAAATTCTACCAGGCAGTTGTTGCTGTCTTGTATGGTATTTATGTTTGGTTGTTTCTGTGTTATACCCCAAAAAGTCAAATGAAGAAATAATTTTTAAAACTCCACAAACTCACAATGTGATTACTAAACATGCCCTCAACATCTCATGTAGTTAGAATATGCAAAGGCCTTCCTCAGCATTGCTCATTTTACTTGCTGTTTTCGCTACCGGTATGTATCTGTGGATCAATTAAAACAGATCATCTCATTGTGGCAGAGGGCATAATACTAATAGAACTGTATAATCCCAGGATTTCCTGTCACATTCATTTTCTGTTCTAAAATTTACTTATTTTACTGCCACAGCACACTGAAAAGAGGCTTTAATTGGAATCTCCATAATGAGCTTAGATCTTTGACTAATTACTTTTTCCTGAATCTGAGCCATCTAATTTGGGATAAAATTCCTGCTAAATAGTTGGGGACATTATTAATAGCTATTTCTCAGGTAGCTTCATTGGTGCCTTAGTGAGCTAATTAAATTCATTACAAAACTGAAATCATCTTTCAAAATTAAGTATGTGTGGGGCACAATCCAGTAAAAGTTAGTCACAACTTAGTCCCATTGACATTAATGAAGCTAAAGTACACAGTTAAAGCCCATGAACTTCAATGGGATTCAAGCTGTGATTCTGTCTCCCTTTACTTGGAAGTAAGTCCCACTGAACTTAGGCTGTTCTCTAATTTGAGCGCTTGCAGGCATGTGTTTTCCAATTGGCAGTGTTTATACTACATTTTTAAAGGTTTGCCTTAAGAGAGTCTTTAAACCTCTTTTGTTGACCACCAGCATTATGCTTTCCATTTTTAAGTTTGGAATAGAGTAGTTGCTTTGGAAGACGATAATCAGGCATCTGCACAACACGACCAGTTCAACAAAGCTGATGTAGAAGAATCAGTGCTTCAACACTTTGCTTCTTCCAGGACATTGGCATTACTTCACCTTTCTTCCCAAATGATATGTAATTTTTTTCAGAGACATAAATACAGTAAGGTTGGTAGTACAATAGCTTTGTAAACAAGCATTTTGGTTTCCCTGCAAATGTCCCGGTACTCAAGCACTCTGCACTTAAATCAGTAAAAAGCTGCACTTGCAGAGCTCAGGCAATACTGGATTTAAGTAACAGGGTCCTTGTGGAAAGATAACTAACTGCCCAGGTAGGAGAAGTGATCGACACTTTCCAACGTTACACCATTGAGTTGGATTTGTGGTGCTGCAGAGAGCTTGTTTTGTGTTTGTTGGTGCAGCACTTCGGTTTTTGAGATGTTGAACAATAGGCCAAGCTTTTCATAAGCTGCTGCAAATATATTTAGGATGGTTCGGAGGTCATCCCCTGAGTGTTCACACAGTACGTTATCATCAACATACTGAAGCTCTATGGCAGAAGTTATGGTAACCTTCCTCTTTGCTTTCAGCCTACTCAGATTAAAGAGCTTTCCATCTGTTCAATACCACCTCAAGTTTGTCATAGGAAAAGATGGTATATAAATGTGATAAATAAAACAAATGAATGTCATGTGATGACTAACAGGTAAAGGTAAAGGACTCATGACAGTTAAGTCCAGTCACGAATGACTCTGGGGTTGCGGCGCTCATCTTGCTTTACTGGCCAAGGGAGCTGACATTTGTCTGCACACAGCTTCCGGGTCATGTGGCCAGCATGACTAAGCTGCTTCTGGCGAAACAGAGCAGCACACAGAAACACTGTTTACCTTCCCGCTGGAGCAGTACGGAAGACACGCCTGGAAGAAACGGACCATTTGGATCCCTTCCAGTCGGGATTCAGGCCTCATCATGGGACTGAAACTGCCTTGGTCGCACTCGTTGATGATCTTTGGCAGGCTAGGGACAAAGGTGAGAGCTGTTTCCTAGTTCTGCTGGATCTTTCAGCGGCTTTCGACACCATCGACCATAACATCCTTCTGGACCGTCCAGAGGGGTTGGGAGCTGGGGGCACTGTCATACAGTGGTTCCGCTCCTTCTTCCTGGGCCGCGTTCAGAAAGTGGTGGTGGGGGATGAGTGTTCGGACCCCTGGGCTCTCACTTGTGGGGTGCCTCAGGGCTCTGTTCTCTCCCCCATGCTCTTTAACATCTACATGCAGCTGCTGGGAGAGATCATCAGAGGGTTTGGGCTGGGTGTTCATCAGTATGCGGATGATACCCAGCTCTACCTCTCTTTAAAATCAGAAGCAGTGAAGGCGGTGAAGGTCCTGTGTTGGTGCCAGGAGGCGGTTGGAGGATGGATGGCGGCTAACAGATTGAGGCTGAATCCTGACAAGACAGAAGTACTCTTTGTGGGGGACAGGAGGCGGGCAGGTGTGGAGGACTCCCTGGTCCTGAATGGGGTAACTGTGCCCCTGAAGGACCAGGTGCGCAGCCTGGGAGTCATTCTGGACTCACAGCTGTCCATGGAGGCACAGGTCAATTCTGTGTCCAGGCCATCTGGTACGCAGGCTGAGACCCTACCTGCCTGCGGACTGTCTCGCCGGAGTGGTGCATGCTCTGGTTATCTCCCGCTTGGACTACTGCAATGCGCTCTACATGGGGCTACCTTTGAAGGTGACCCGGAAACTACAACTAATACAGAATGCGGCAGCTAGACTGGTGACTGGGAGCGGACGCCGAGACCACATAACACCGGTCTTGAAAGATCTACATTGGCTTCCAGTACGTTTCCGAGCACAGTTCAAAGTGTTGGTGCTGACCTTTAAAGCCTTAAACGGCCTCGGTCCAGTATACCTGAAGGAGTGTCTCCACCCCCATCGTTCTGCCCGGACACTGAGGTCCAGTACCGAGGGCCTTCTGACGGTTCCCTCGTTGCGAGAAGCCAAATTGCAGGGAACCAGGCAGAGGGCCTTCTCGGTGGTGGCGCCTGCCCTGTGGAATGCCCTCCCATCAGATGTCAAAGAGAAAAACAGCTACCAGATTTTTAGAAGACATCTGAAGGCAGCCCTGTTTAGGGAGGCTTTTAATGTTTAATTATTTTATTTCATTTTTCTGTTGTAAGCCGCCCAGAGTGGCTGGGGAAACCCAGCCAGATAGGCGGGGTATAAATAATAAATAATAATAATAATAATAATAATAATTATTATTATACCTATTTCTCTACTTGCACTTTGACGTGCTTTTGAACTGCTGGGACCAAGTAATGGGAGCTCACCCTGTCATGGGGATTCAAACCACTAACCTTCCAGTCGGCAAGCCCTAGGTTCAGTGGTTTAGACCACAGCGCCACCCGCGTCCCACATGTGATGACTAGCATGTGTGAAACAGCTATCACAGATCCCATAAACTTCACATCACCTCAGACAAAGAGATTTCCTCATGATACATTTTTGAGTGAAGTTTTTTGAGTGAAGTTAGTTGGATTCATACATGTATGCACATCTCTCAATTGAGTGCTATATCTTCTCCTACTGACACCACTTAGAGTGGCACTGATACCTTCCCTTATGCATGCCAGTGTTAATTATTCCTCTATGGAGCTACCTGGCAGATTTTTATTTTTTAAAATATTGGATACGTTTTATATGCTTTTCAGTTGTCAGAATTCAAACTGATATTTGAGTTGACAGGTATTAAATTTCATGGGCAGGTAGCATTTGACTAATCTGAACAAAAATAAATTGTGTGCCATAGTGGTATAATCAAATATTTTTACTCATGGCTGGTATAGGATGAGCATCTCATGATAGGGCTAATGTGGGAACTTGCAGAATCAAAATTATTGCATTCTGATGCATTCAATATTAAAACATCCCATATGATTAACAATCTTTATATTATTCTGGAAAAGCATTGTGGTGTTATTTCACATTTTATTCCACAATCAGGTCTTTTATCTTTGTGCGGACAGGTGGAGACCACCCCCCCCAACCCTGGGTGACACCTGCGTGGAATAATGACTCAAGACAACGTGTTATGGGATTAAAAATTGGCCACAACTTTATTAAAACTTCAGATGTAGGGAGACCTTGGCTTAGGCATTGGGCGTTTATTCCTCCCAGTCCCCGGCTGGGGATCTGGGGAATATCAGGGTTATCCAGAATATGTGGGGATTGGGCTGGCTCTAGAGAACGTCTGTTCAAGCAGAGAGCCCGCCCCCCATTTCCCACCGTCACAGGGGAGAGCAATGACAACCTAATGGAGTATGGCCAATGCCTCCCCTCAGAACAACTCATTTAATGGGGAATCCTGGGCTTGCCACCGGGGGGGGGGCATGGGTCACTGCTTCACGCCCCACCCCCCAGATTAAAGGATTCCGCCCAAGGCCTGAAACCACCAAAGTTGTGACATTTTGCTACGGGGAAGGCAAAACCTGCCAATGCAGGAAAATTCCTTTCCAGCCCTTCAACATTGACCATAACGTAGCAGCGCCCACGTACCTGTGGAGAAGAGGTTAACCTGCAAAAGAAGGCTTAACTGAGGGAGGGCAGGGTGGGAAGCCGACTGAGAACTCCCAGGTAAATTCCACCCACTGTTGTGTGGGCTGGTTGATCCCTCCCCTTACCTGGCCTACTCTCTCCTGGTAATGCTCCCCTCATCTGAGATTGGGTAACTGGCAAAGGTAGGCAGCTACCTCCAGGTGTCCAGCCTGGGGGGGGCGTATCCAGGCTGTACTGCTGGGAGCCGCATGGGATCAGGGGTGGGCTGCGTGTGACCGTGCAACAGGCGCCTCCCCATTTGATGTGGGGAGTGGTCATTTCCTATTTTTTGCCGTTTCAGATTTCCACCTACCGGTACTTCCCATTCTTTATTGTTGATTAAAGGTAAAGGTAAAGGGACCCCTGACCATTAGGTCCAGTCGTGACCGACTCTGGGGTTGCGCGCTCATCTCGCATTATTGGCCGAGAGAGCTGGCGTATAGCTTCCAGGTCATGTGGCCAGCATGACAAAGCCGCTTCTGGCAAACCAGAGCAGCACATGGAAACGCCGTTTACCTTCCCGCTGTAGCGGTTCCTATTTATCTACTTGCATTTTGACGTGCTTTCGAACTGCTAGGTTGGCAGGAGCTGGGACCAAGCAACGGGAGCTCACCCCATCACAGGGATTATTGTTGATTACAGTATACTAATTATGTATGCTGAAGTCTAGTCTTCTTCTTTTTGGTGATCACTCATAGCTGAGTAAGATTGTCTTCCATGAACACGATCTTAACAATGAGTCCGTAAGTGACTGTGGAGGCCAATTCTGGATCCACACGTCCTTCCACAGTGGGGACATAGGTTTCCGGGAAGGAGGTGAGGGTTTGCCAAACATGCCTTCCTCTTAGCTCGTTTCTCCCTGTCGTCTGGAGTTTGAGCGTCTTCAAAGTCCACGACACCTTTGGTAAAGGCTGTTCTCCAGTGTCTAGTGCCTCAATCCAACCAATATGTGTGCAAAAATGAAATGAAAAAGGACAAAATTGCAGGGCTTTGCAATAGATTCACCCAAAGCCCAAACTGATTTGGATTGATTCTGGGGGATCCGGGTTTCTCCTGAGTTGCTGCAGATCAGGTTGGGCTGCCCTGAGTAACCTGGAGCTGTCAGAGAAAAGGGGGTTGGGCAGGAAGGAGAGGCAGGCATTGGGCAGGAAGAAGGAGAAGCAGCAAAGAGGCCTAGGAGAGCAGGAGGGACCTACCAGACCAGTTGCCTCTTCCTGGGAGAAGGTAGGGGTGGGACACTGCATGTCATTGGATGTGGGGTATAGGGTGTTTCATAAGTGACATTCCCTCCTTCCCACTGAATGCTTGTCTCCACTTCCTACCTGCTTCCCTGCCATCTGAAGCAGCACCCCAATTCTCCACTCAACAGCTGTTGAGTAGAGACTCAATCCTGTGGGTTGCAGGTTCATCCTTCACAAGCACCTTTCCCTCAAGGAGTCCAATTGTGAAGCAGCACCTCACAGTTTTGAATGCCCCCTGCTCTTGGTTAGGAGGAACAATGTGTTTAATTGAATTGATCCTAGTCATATAGCTAATTAAACATTAGCCCCATCTGTAAATTGATTTGGGGCTGGATCAGTGGTAGGAAATGGTTGGTTCAAGGTTGGGGAGGGCTGTGCTACTAAGTTGAGTATCTGGAACCTCAGGCCTTGAACCTCAGGCCTCTCTCTCTGGCCATAGCTGCCAAGTTATCCCTTTTTTAAAGGGATTTTCCCTTATGCTGAATAGGCTTCCTCGCGAGAAAAGGGAAAACTTGGCAGCTATGCTCTCTGGCCCTTGAAACTCTCCCCAGGCCACTTCCCCTCCCAAGCCACGCCCTCCTTGAGTGCTTTTCCCTGCATGGAATGCACCTGAAACTCTTATGTAGCTTCTTGCTTGAAGGACAGAGAGGAGTGTATGAGCAGAGCTATCTTTAGCAGATGTGGTGCCGGGGTGCAAATATCCACCCAGCGCCCCCAAATTACCACGGATAGTGTTGGGGTGGTTGTAGCTGTGCACTGCCAGCCATCGGGGGGAGCAACTCTCCCCCATGCAGCTGCGGGAGAGTGATCCCCGCAGAGGCTTGGGAGTGAAGTTGCACCCCACCCAAGCCTCCTTGGGAGGAGAGCGATCCCCACAGAGACTTGGGAGGTTGGCGGGGCGCAGCTTACATTCTAAGCCTCTGCGGGGATCGCTCTGCTCCCGAGGAGGCTTGGGAGGGAAGCTGCTTGCCCGCCAGCCTTATAGTTGGCGAGGTGCCGCTGGCAGGCATGCAGGGAAAGGGGAGGCCGCCAGCAAAGCTGCGCAGCTCCCCCACTTGCTGGGGCGCCCCTGAGAGGCTGGTGCCCCAGTGCGATGCACCACTAAGCCCTAGGGGAAAGATGGCTCTGTGTATGAGTATGTGTAGCCAACCATGCAAAGGTAAAATTCACAGTTGTTTTGCCCAGTTTTACCCCTGGCCCTGACCACCACTGGCATGTGGCCCCTGAAAGGTTGCACAGATGGCAATGTGGCAGTTTCCCACCCCTGAAGCCAGATCTCTTTCTCTCTGAGATGGCACATCCATTCAGAAACAGTCCAAAAAGAACTTTTGCAATTAGAAATTAAGGAAAGGACAAAAGCACTAGTCTGAACCCGGCTTCTTGATAGCTAATGCTGTATATTAAACAATACAAACTATTGTTTCTCATTTGCATCAGCAAACAAAGCCCCTGCTGCTAAGCATCATTAAGAGGAAAACTCCCACTGTGTGAAACAATAATCATATTCATATTGATGGGCAAGATACACTGAAATAAAAAAAAGCTTTGTGAAATCTTAATTGAATTGTTCCTGTAACTGACAGTGTTCTTTAATATTTTGTTCATTTGGAATGGGCCTGAATCATTTGAGAATGACAATAAAAGGGTACCTGCGAGCATGTGCAGAAAACCCAACTTTCATTAGAAGTGCTGCTATGATTGCCATACGTAAGAGAATGGTATGTACCACATAGCAGGTCTAAAACTGAAGGCTTGATTTGCAAGTTTTATGCATTTTTATCTTATGCTGGTCTATTGTAACTGAGAGTATGAATATGTGTACCTTCTACTTCTGCAGTTGCCATATTGCCTATCTAGCATGTTTTATTAATGTACAGAGGTGCTTTTATCATGCTGGTCTATGACCGGAATAAAGATTTGGATTGGAGGTCAAATGCGATCTTAGGTTTGATATGAACTACAAGTAGAAGAAGCACAAGGAATCTGGGCTTCGTGGAGCTTTGGTTGTGTGAAAACCTCTCTGACCAAATATCAATTGATAGAGGGAGCCACTTTGAAGTCTTTGCACAGAGGGAAATGCTAATAAAACTGGAGCAATTTCCCATCTGCAGAGAAAGCACTTTGTATTCAAAGTGCTTCTCCAAGTGCTTTGCTTGCCAACTGCTTCCTTTGGAAAGGGAAAAAAAAACTCCTTTCCCCTAAGCTTTCCAAGTCCCTAGTGCAATAATTTTCAAGGGATTGCAAAGCCCCTTTGCTTCTGAAGCCCTGACAATCAGCTGGTTTGGGCATAACTGGGAAACACAGGTAGGACGGGTGGTCTTTGGCAGCATTGGTGATTGGTGGGGCTTTCAAACCCCTTTCTCCCAGCCTTGCTTTTACCTGCCTCTCAAGTGATGTCATATATAACAGCAGGTACAGGACAGTTGGGTGTGGCTTAGCTAAAATGGCCTCCTGGGCCAATTGAGGATGCCTGGCATGCATTATTAGGCTCACAGACCAGAGATTCCCTGAGGTGTAAAATCTGGAAGACATCATGGTATTCAAGTTAATTGAAGCCAACCTATTCCCTTGTCCTCACTGGGATTTAAGCATCATTCCCTTCTTTAGATTTTGATTTCTTCTGGGTTTTGAGGTTTCTGATGCCTGTTTCAGATATACAATATTTATTATTTATATATTTATTAGATTTATATATGTAATAGAATAAAAGAGAGTAGCATTCCTTGATATTGCAATCATTGGCTGATGAACATGCAGAGGCCAAACTCACCATTTGTTCTTCGTCCCTTGATGAGCATGATAATGAAGAATATTTGTTTTTCAATGTCTGTGTCCAAAACACTTCTCTTTGCCAGTCTTCCTCGGAATGGCAACATTTCATAGACCAATCCTGCCTATCCAACATGCAACAAACTCCTAGCAAATAAACAAATGTGGTGTGTGACTCACTGACCAATTACATTGGTGTAGTCTCAAGGGATATAATGAGTCTACACTAGTAAATGACCACTGAATCACCTGAATAATGTTCCTTTTGTTGGCATGATTAAAAATCTATTACCTACTACGGTATTAATCACTGTCATTTCAGAACTGCACATCATTAACTTCAACTTTGGGTTATTACCTACTTTATAATGAAGGAAACATTTTTGTTATATATTTGTGTAATGCTTAGCACAACTGAGGTATTTATCCGTCTATTGAAGTCTGAGAGTATAAGCAGAATAAATATAGATTAACACCTATCTTTTCACTGAGATACTCCAATGCAACAAAATTATTTTTACATTTATATACACAAAAAGTAATCTTGTGACTTTCTAAGACTCTCAAGCTTCAGTTTTTAAAAAAACAGAAAAAGAAATTGTTTACGCTAATCCATTTTCCTATGAACATATCCATATGAACATATTGTGGAAGATGGGATCACATCCATTGGCTTCTTCCCTCATTGTGATCCTTGGTTTGGGACCAAGTTACTAACACCTACCTATTCCATCCTTTTCCAAAATGCTATCCTTCAGATGCCTTTGACTACATTTTCCATCAGTCACAGCCAGCATTGTCAATGTTCAGGGATGATGGGGATTAAAAACACCTGGAAGACATTGAGACAGGGAAAACTGGCCTCTGCACAGCCCCCCCCCGTATGTGCTTTTATTTAATGTCTTTAAAAAATGTATATAAATATAATTTTGCTTACACCACATAATGAAGGAGAACCATGATTTAATTAATTATTTCCCGCCACCTTCACATATTGCACAGATCACAGATTCCCATGAAGTGTTTTCTGAGTCCTGCACACCACACATATAGGGTAATAGAACCATAGAATTGTAGTGTTGGGAGGGACCCCAAGGGTATAGCTCAGTTGGCTAGAGCATGGTGCTGATTATGCCAAGGTTGCAGGTTTGATGCCAGTATTGGGCAGGTTGGACTAGATGATTCTCAGGGTCCCTTCCAACTCTATGGTTCTATTAATTCTATCAACCCCATGCAATGCAGGAATCTCAACAAAGAATCATAGAATTGTGTTGTTGTTGTTGTTACGGGTATATAATATTCATACAGTTTAATCTTTATTTCTTGTGCATTTATTTTTACTCCACTGACATTCTTACAGGTCCTGATTTTAATTGCAAGTGGATTTATTCCCAATGAAATGATAGTAGAGATGAAGGACTACCTTGTCTTGTACCTTTACCTGTCTATGAATTAAAGAGATTGGAAGATATCCCATTGATACATATATTTGCTTTTGTGCTGAACACCTTACCTGCACTTGTGTTTTAAATATTTTCCCCAAAATGGTAAGCTTTAGCATCTCAACCAAAAATGGCCATTCAATATTGTCAAAAGCTTTTTCTGTGTTCATAACACCACCACCACCACCACCACCACCGGGTATTGCTTGCTTATAGAAATGAGATCTACAATATGTACAATCTTCTGTATGCTGTCTTTTATTTCCCTCTGCCCAATAAACACTGATTAGTCTGAATTTATATATTTGCTAATAAAATAATAATAATTCTAAATTATTAGGTATTAAAATACCAACCAAGAGAACAAAATACAATAAAGTACACTAAAAATGTGAATATACAGTCGTAGCTTGGCTTTTGAACAGCCTAGTTCTCGAATGTTTTGGCTCACGAACAATTGAAACTCGAAAGTGAGTGTTCCGGTTTTCGAACGTTCTCTTGGAAGCCAAATGTCTGACGGGGCTTCTGTGGCTTCTGATTGGCTGCAGAGTTTGTGCTTTGGTTTTCAAATGTTTTGGAAGTTTAACGGACTTCCAGAATGGATCCTGTTCAACTTCCAAGGTACGACTGTAGTAAAGTGCATTAAAGTCCAAACTGTACATTGTTTAATTGGCTGTGGCAGAGTTTTAGACTGGCTGACTTGAAATTATATGGGTTTGCTTTTTTATTTCATTGCATTAATTGTGGATTCTGATGTTTTCTCCCTTTTTGTATTATAATGTATATGCCACTATTTATATTAGAATTCTATTAAATAAATTTCTGAACATATTCAACAAAATATGAGAATGGTCTGTATGTGTACATATAATAGGGCAAATGAAGGTTGTGTATGTGTGATTGAGGATCCTGGTTTGTATTTGCAGCTGTACATGCATAGAACTCATTTTCATATTTTGCTGATTATTTAAAGCAGAGGTAACCCTCCAGATGGAGACTCTTGAGAGTCCCATGGACTGCTAGAAGATCAAACCTATCCATTCTGAAGGAAATCAGCCCTGAGTGCTCACTGGAAGGACAGATCGTGAAGCTGAGGCTCCAATACTTTGGCCACCTCATGAGAAGAGAAGACTCCCTGGAAAAGACCCTGATGTTGTGAAAGATTGAGGGCACTAGGAGAAGGGGACGACAGAGGACGAGATGGTTGGACAGTGTTCTCGAAGCTACGAACATGAGTTTGACCAAATTGCGGGAGGCAGTGGAAGACAGGAGTGCCTGGCGTGCTATGGTCCATGGGGTCATGAAGAGTCGGACATGACTAAACGACTAAACAACAACAACAACAACCCTCCAGATGTTGTAGTAAAACTCCAATCAGTTCCTACCAATTTTCACTCAACACAAGGATATAAGATGAAAACAGGACTGTTGTTTGGCCAATATACCCTGTCATGCCATTCTACCCTTCCCTATTCTTTTTCCTATCTAATTCCTCTAGCCTTCCCCGATGTCTAAGTGGAGAGGTCAGGTCTCCCCTTCTTTCACATAGAAATACACTAGCTGCAGAAATATAATGGTCTAGCAGGGAAGCTGAGCCATTCTTACAGCAATTAATGCTGCTGCTGTTGATTAGTTGTTTAGTCGTGTCCGACTCTTCGTGACCCCATGGATCAGAGCACGCCAGGCACTCCTGTCTTGCATTGCCTCCCGCATATGGAGGTATGATATGCCTCTATGACTGCTCACGTGTTATTTTAACTGTGCCCTGATCACTTTGGCCCATGCTACATATACTAGAGAGAATGCAAGAAAATAAGTTTTCTTCCTTTCCAGAGAGGAAAGGGTCTAGGCAGGAGGCTTTTAGCCTTGAGACTTTGCTCCTATCTCAAGGGCAGAGGAAACGAATGAGCTGGTGGCAGGCAGTGGTACCTAATGGAAGAAGATGTGAGCTGCTTCTGTTCCCAAGCTTGGAGTGAGTGAGCTCTTGGGCTCTTTGTCATGCTCTACTCTAGCCTTTCCCAACCCAACATTTTGGAGAGCTGAGTAGTGGACATCAGCTCCCATCAGACCAACCAGCAGTGGTCAGGGATTATGGAAGTTGTCATCCAAAATACCTGGAGAGAACTTCATTGGGGAAAGTTGCCATACTCAGACTGTCAGCAGCTCTCGAAGCTCTTGGCAGTTGAAGCTTAATTCAACACTAGTGATAGGACATTGTCCTCCACTGGACCTGAAGGCAGCAGAATAGCTTAAGCATGTATATGCCAGGGCCAGAGGCATACACAGTTTTGACCTGCAAACCCTCACCACTACTTCCACCCTCCAACATCTGCTGTCTGAAGCAGCTGCCTCCTTCTGTCTAGGGGCTGGCCCTAACACCCACCTTTGCATTTTCTTGCTACATTTACTCAGCTTGTCTGAGGTGCATGAAACAAACCTGTTGGAAGTAAACAATTAACTCACGTCATGGTTGTTCTTATGCATCTTCCAAAATGACTCACTTTATTTGGCCATGTATTCTGTTGTTTATTCACATGTTTTGTGATGGTTTCATGTATTGACAATTCCTTGATGGAATAATGTTTCCGTTAAGCCTGCAAATACTCACATTTCTTTGCAAAATCAAGTCCATTTCTCAGAATAACATTGTTCTGACTTTTCTGTCTTGTTATGACACAAATAATTAAGTCTAAATTTGCATGCTCTGAGTCCACTCTATTGCCTTGTTTCACTGCCAGCAATAATCTCACCCTGATTACAGTCTTTTGGTTGCAAAGAAGTGTGCTGTGAGCTTGATTAAGATCTCAAGTTCATGTTTACACATTCCTTTCTCTTTGCTTTAATAGCAGAAGCAATGTGTGATAAGAACTGGGCTATTGTCAAATGTAGAAATAAGTTAAGAATGATGAAGGCACTGTGGGTTGGAATTCTTTTATGGCAACTTCACTGGCAAAAAGTATTACTGGGTGTTAACTAAACATGTGCTTGGTGAAGTGTGAGAACTAGAATGGAGGCAGCCTTTGGTGCTATGCCTCTGCAGCCCACATTGAATATTGCAGGGTTACTGATTAATACAGATTTTGTATTCAACTTTTCACACTGCAGCCTGGAATGTTCAGTGGAATGAATTCTGTTATGCTCTGCCAGGGCTTCGTTAGGCCAGGCTAAGGCTAAGGCAAAGGCAGACCATGTAAAGTAAAGGCAGGTTCATGCACAATTAAGGAATAATAATAATAATAATAATAATAATAATAATAATAATTTATACCCCGCCCATCTGGCCGGGTTCCCCCAGCCACTCTGGGCGGCTTCCAACAAAATATTAAAATACAGAAATCCACCAAACATTAAAAGCTTCCCTAAACAGGGCTGGTAATTGTTGTTCTCTTTGACCTCTGGTGGGAGGGCATTCCACAGGGTGGGTGCCACTACCGAGAAGGCCCTCTGCCTGGTTCCCTGTAACTTGGCTTCTCGTAGCGAGGGAACCGCCAGAAGGCCCTTGGCGCTGGACCTCAGTGTCCGGGCAGAACGATGGGGGAGGAGATGCTCCTTCAGGTATACTGGACCGAGGCCATTTAAGGCTTTAAAGGTCAGCACCAACACTTTGAATTGTGCTCGGAAACGTACTGGGAGCCAATGTAGGTCTTTCAGGACCGGTGTTATGTGGTCTCGGCGGCCGCTCCCAGTCACCAGTCTAGCTGCCGCATTCTGGGTTAGTTGTAGTTTCCGGGTCACCTACAAAGCTAGCCCCACATAGAGCACATTGCAGTAGTCCAAGCGAGAGATAACTAGAGCATGCACCACTCTGGCGAGACAGTCCGCAGGCAGGTAGGGTCTCAGCCTGCGTACCAGATGGAGCTGATAGAAGGTCCACACAAGGCAGTTCTCTCTACGGTAAGTAGAGCAGGACCCTGGATAGCTCCCAGTTGGCCCTGCTGGTTGAACTATGCAGGATCTTTGTCTCAGCAGGGAGCTGGAGTCTATATTCTAGGACAGAATAATATAGACGTATTAGTCACCATCCTAATCAACATGTCTAGACAGAAATGTCCACTGTATCCTTTACAGACCTATATCAGCA